>NC_140998.1:101394261-101994261 GCF_052327205.1 Somniosus microcephalus | reverse complement strand
ATGAGTTATTTCAGAAGTGTAGTCACTGATGTTATGCTGGCGTGTCACATGTCTTCAATGTGTTAAAGCCCCAACTAGAACAATCTTGTAATAGCTGCTAAGCAGCTCTGTAGAACATTCCTGACATTATTTTCCACTAATGTACATTTGCCACCTGCGTTAGGCTTATCGCCTATGATAGGTGCAGAATGCCAATGGTAATTTCTAGGCTTTTAAATCTTGTGCACTTCACAAGGACTAGTGGTCCCGCAACATTGGACCATTGAAAAAAACTACACAGAATCAGAGCAAGAAAAATAGAAAAAATCTTTTTGCCTCTGAATAATTACATTTTCTTGCAGATAAGCAAGGGATTGCTCAATATTTTGTGCATCGGGATTGAGTTCCTGCAGCCTTTTAGGTCATCACACCAATCAATTTGAAGGCTTAAAGCTCATTACGGCTATTAAGCTAGTGGATGGAGTTGCTTCCAGTGACCTAAACAAAATTAATAAAGCTTTCAGGGAATTTAACAGCAACTGTATACATCAGAGTGCTCCTCTTAGGTCTGGTTGACAGCTTTCTTTATCAACCTTCCCCCATCCCACTCCACCTCCAAAAAAATTGTCTAGATTAATGGGAACTTCTGGACAGCTCTTTAACTTGAGTAGGTGGTGCATTCTAT
This sequence comes from Somniosus microcephalus, assembly GCF_052327205.1. Taxonomy (NCBI): domain Eukaryota; kingdom Metazoa; phylum Chordata; class Chondrichthyes; order Squaliformes; family Somniosidae; genus Somniosus; species Somniosus microcephalus. The sequence goes on along the minus strand of NC_140998.1, from coordinate 101,993,597 downwards.
TCAATTCCTCCCTGCGCACAAAATCTTTGGCTCAAATGGATTCTCCTCAGTTTTTAATAAAAAATTTACACCAGAGCTAACTCTAGCATAATGAGTTTTTGAAGAGGCAAGAAGAAAAGGTCACCTTCCCGAGCTATTTAACATACCCTTTTATCATTAATCGTAAATCTATTATAGATTGCTAGTCTGTGGAAGTTGTACACCCACATCCCTCATCAAAATTGACTGCAAAATTCTGAAAAAAAGGTTTAAAACCTGAGAAGTGGTGATCCCTGGGATTGACTACCAAGTTCAGCAAGGCTTCATTAAAAAGTTGCTAAACCCCAAGTAGCTAATGGAGGTACTCTACATTTTCCACACTTTAACAACAGAGATAAGATTTGTTAGTCAAAATCCCAGATGGAAAAGCATTCTTTCTCAGTCAGACAGAAGCAGATACGAACCACAGGAAGAAAAAACACTCAATCCATCAAGCTAATTATTTTCAAGAGATTATATAAATCTACAATGCATGGATTCTCACCAACATTATAATCTACATTATTGAACTTATTGGTTGCATTAAATTTTTGCAATTCCCACAATCCTAATAGGACCAGAGCAACAACAGTCCAATTGAAATGTTTGATCATCTATGTCTTAGCTTACCTTTATAATCTTCAATCTCCTTAACCAGATATTGATCCATCTCCTATTTTAAAGGGACATCTTCTTCTTAGGCAATCCCTCGGAACCGAGGATGACTTGCTTCCACATTAAAAATGAGTTCTCAGGTGACGGATGAGTCCAATGCGGGACTTACAGTCTCGGTCACAGGTGGGGCAGACGGCGGTTGAAGGGGCGGGTGGGTGGGGTGCTTGGGTTGACGTGCGCTCTTTGCGCTGCCTGCGCTTGGCTTCCGCTTGCTCCAGGCGAAGAGACTCAAGGTGTTCGGCGCCTTCCCGGATGCTTCTCCTCCACTTTGTGCGGTCTTGGGCCAGGGATTCCCAGGTGTCGGTGGGGATGTTACACTTTTTCAAGGAGGCTTTGAGGGTGTCCTTGAAGCGTTTCCTCTGCCCATCTGGGGCTCTCTTGCCGTGCCAGAGCTCCGAGTAGAGCGCTTGTTTTGGGAGTCTCGTATCGGGCATGCGGACAATGTGACCCGTCCATCGGAGCTGATTGAGCGTGGTCAAAGCTTCGATGCTGGGGATGTTGGCCTGAGCAAGGACACGGACGTTGGTGCGCCTATCCTGCCAATGGATTTGCAGGATCTTGCAGAGGCAGCGTTGGTGGTACCTCTCCAGTGCTTTGCGGTGCCTGCTGTACATGGTCCATGTCTCTGAGGCATACTGCAGGGCAGGTATCACTGCTGCTCTGTAGACCATGAGCTTAGTGCCGGGTTTGAAGTCCTGGTCTTCAAACACTCTCTTCCTCAGGCGACCGAAGGCTGCACTGGCATGCTGAAGGTGGTGTTGGACTTCGTCATTGATGTCTGCCCTTGTTGATAGTAGGCTCCCGAGGTATGGAAAGTGGTCCACGTTGTCCAAGGCCTTGTCGTGGATTTTGATAATCGGGGGGCAGTACTGTGTGGCGGGGGCAGGTTAGTAGAGGACCTTTGTCTTATGGATGTTTAGTGTAAAATAGTGTATTTTAAAAGGACATAATCAATGCATCAATAGTTATTGATGAGAGTCTGCACCTCCGCTGTTCTGTAGTTCTCTAATGTGTTTGTCTTTAGTACCCTGCAACGTTGTTCCAAACATCAGTCTTAGTGTAAACTAGTTCTTCCAAGTATCCTTTTTAAATTTAATTTTTTACAAATTTAAGTGTAAATTCCATTTTTCTGGCTTATTCTAAAGTAACATTGAGTTTACTTCATCTATTATTAAGCATTTTACATACATTGATGAGGACCCTTCTTAACTGTCTTCCTTCTGAAATGTAGAGCTGGAGTTTCTCTAATCTTGCTTCATAGCTCATCCAGTTTACACCAGGGAATTGGTCTTCTTTTCTCTAATTTTTCCCATTATCCCTTTCTCATACATACCATGAACAAAGTGAACAAAATGCAGTTGATATACAGCAAAATTAAACAGAGACCTGATTCAACAAGGAGAGTGTGAACTGAAACAGGTTCGGGGCCAACTTGGAAAAAATGCAAAAGCTGAACAAGTTCACAAAAGTTGACAACTCCAAAATGGTTCTGAATATAATTGCATGATGGGTGATAAGAAATAAGGTGCGAACTAGATGCTTTTTTAAAAATACTAATTTTATTGAATTTCCTGGGACTGTTGTGATCTTCAAACAAAAATAAAAACTTTCAACAGAAGGCTGAAAATGCACCAGGACACAGTTTTCTAGCTTAAGTGTAGCTGCACACAATATTTCTTCATCCATTGCTACATGAATTCTTCAAGAGCGATACAAATGTTCAAGCCACAAGATTTATTTTTAAGTGGATCTGGGGGCATGGCCACCCATAGACATTTTGATTTGACACTATTTGAGGCATTTTCCAACATTTTGAATTCATAGGATCACCGTCCCTTTCCAACTCCGATTCAGTCTCTCTGTAACACCTTTTCCCTGGTTCAGTGAGACTCTCCACTTCTCTCTGTTCACAAAGACATTCTCCACTCTGACATGCTTCCCAAGTTCACAGAGGTATTCTCCATTCCAACACTCCCCCAGGTCACAGACACATTCTCCCCTGCTAACCCACCATCTCCTGCTAGTAATTTTCTTCCTCTCCCGTTTAATTCATGCTGCCAATCTTCTACCCCCACCCAGTTCACAATGGCATGTTCATCTTTAATTTCTTAGACCATCTTCCTAGCACTGGTCTTGGACACCTCCCTCCTTAGTGCTGCTCTCAGGTTTGCCTCCCCTACATGACACAATTGGGCTATTCTCCTTCCAATACCATTGTTGGGCTTCCCTCCCCTGCCCTCAAAGTTGCATTCTGGTCTTCCTTTATTCGCAGCGCTTTCACCTCTCTTCCCACAATTGCTGCTCCAGAGTTCCTACCTCCTGAGCAGCAGCATTTATAAATGGAGCGACAACAGAATGCAGAAACCATGGAACAGCACCAAAAGAATCTGTAGGAGTCCTGAAAACACAACTAAACTATACGGCATGCCAGATGAACTACATCTCCTTTTCTCGTTCCTATTTTTTCTGTTGAGGGTGCGACTCTTTATTTTTGACTTTTATTCTCTTCCTCATTTTGGGATTCTCTGGATTATTCACCATTTCAAACCAAGACTAATGAAATGATCTTCCAGGACTATCTAAGTCCTGTTCTAAAACTGACAACTTGCATGTGTGGAAGAGCAAGAACTCAGGTCAATTTTACTCTGATTGTCTTTCCTATGGGGAAGCAGCTGACCTGATTAGTTGTGTTCCAGTGGGGAAGCAGCAAAGTTTGGTCACACAATGTATGCAGAGTCACAGTTGCAAAACTCACATTATATTACTGTTATCCTTGCTCATCCTTAAAAAAAAAGCCATCGGCAACCTATCACTCTTTGTTCCCAACATACCTTATGAATACAACAATTTTGTCATAACACATTCAATCTCAGAAAAACCATAAACAATTCCAAATCAGAGATTAGGTGCAATGTACATGCAATAATAACTTGCATTTATATGCAGCTTTAATGTAGAAAAAAAAAAGTTCAATATGCTTTACAGAGGGACACTGAGCCATAGGGCGAAAAAAAGTGATTTAAAGCTTGGTTGAAGAGATGGGTTTAAGAAGGCTTTTAAAAAGTAGGGAGAGTAGATAAGGAGGAGGAGTTAATGGATAAGGTTGCCGCCAGTTTTGGCACCAACACTGACATAAGGGGAGTGGGTATGCACAGAAATCCAAGAGACGCAGGAGAGGATGTTAAGATTGAGGAGATTGCAGATGTAGGGTCGGGTGAGGTTGTGGAGGATTTGGCAATGAGGCCAAAGATTTTAAATTCAACAATGCAGAAGTGAAGTCCAGCAATGATGGAAGGGATGAGCAAATGGAGATTAGTACAGGTCAGGGTGCGGGTAGTGCAGCGTTCACCTGGAATCACTATTGAAATTAACTTACGATACAAATTTCTCTCAGTGAGGTTGCTAATTACGGACACATTTGATTTGTGGTTTGGGCTTTGAATTTAAAACATATTGCAATGGTTTTGTCACTGTAATTACTCATTCCAGCTTTGATAATTTAGCTGCTGTCTTCATTTGGTCTGTTTTCTTGAATGCAAGAAATAAAACTAACTGCTTGGTTGAGAGAACAGATTGCAATAGCAAGATGCCAAAGTAGACACTGTGCTGTGTTCAACATAACCTCTAAAAGGCCCTCGTTTAACTCACTGTTTTTAAATGGGTGAGTGAAAGTCAGTCACAAAGTAAATAAGATTTTCCTTCCTTTGTAAAGCGGTAAATGCTAGCCAGCTCTCTTCAATATTTATTAGTCTTCAGCTTATGTCTGCACAATTAGTCAGTGGGGAAGTGGTGATATCGTACAGCCAAAATCACTACTGGAAGGCACTTGGATACTCTTGGCAATCCTGTGAATGCCTCAAATCCTAGCAGAATGCCACAGGGCTTTCATTGCTTTGGTTCTAATCCAACAATGTTTCCAATCTACTTAGGGAGGAACATTAAGGCTACAGAAATTTCCCAATGATCATAAAAATGCTTATGCATTTGGATAATATTGTGACTCCAAATCTGGACAGACTGAAAATTTTAATCCTAATTCTGACTGATATTCAAACTTGCCTGCCATCCATGAGCGAGACTTATTAGTTCAAAGTCAGAGCTCAGACAGATAGGCAGTAGCATTGTGTGTGGAGTATTCCATTTTATGAGTGGCGCAACCCAACCAAAAGGCTTTAACTTCTCATCTCAGGATGAATTTAACATACATCAAGAGGTGAAAGGCAAGTTTTATAATAAACTGCATGAATTACCTGCAATGTTGGATACTCTTAAGTTTTAAAAGAACTTGTTTCTGATTGAACAAGTGTATTTTATGCATTAAAAGAAATAAAGGAAAACACTATACCTGATATTGTTTGCTTCCATATTACTTTGAATATCCAACTTCATTCTTTGACAATACTTTGCAGAGAAAACTGGTGTGATTGTCATTGTGCTGGATTTTGGCAAAGGAATAGCGGTGTCAGTTTCATGTTTGGAATTGCTACATTCATCACCTTCCAAGTGAAAGCTGCAAGTTCTAGGAAGGTCATGGTGCTGCTGCTGTGTCCAATCACTTGAGTCAATTTCTAAAGCAACTAGTTGCCATGAAGAATTTGGAGAAGGAGGGAGCTCCCGAGATTTCTCATAAGAATGGGTGTGTCCATTTACCTGCAACATATTTAAGCTGTTATCTGTACAAGTTCCCCATTCAGTAGAATCATGCATTGTTCTGAGACAGGGTTGCAGAGGTTTATGTTCAGCTTCCACAGCTTGAGGGAACAGGCACGTATCCCGATCTTGTTGCTGCTGAGTGTTATTGGGATTCTTGAAGGCTAGATTACAAGTGGTTGCCTCAGTATTTTCCTGTTTCCATTTTTCATTAGTATTCTGAGCTCCATGCTTGTCATCTGCATCAATGAAAACAAATATCCATTTAGTATCATGTTTTACTTCATATGACTGAGCTATATTGACAACCATTTAGAAGTTGCAAAAGGAAACACAACAGAACATTTTATAGTGAGATGACGAATGTTATAAAATGGAAAACCAGGCAATACTGATTTTGGTAGCTAGAAACATTAAATTGCTCAAAATAAAGAATAACAAAATGGGATAACACTGGTTTTCACACTGGTACGCAATCATCGAGTTAATAGCTTGCAATCAAAAAATTATGAAGTAATGGTTACTACATTAAAGGCATTATATAAATTCAAGTTGTTGAGTTGTTATTACGTGCTACGTGATTGCAGTGGCACTGAGGCAATTTTAGAATTGGGTATAAAGTACTGAGCACAGTGCACAACTTGGTAATGCTCCTGATCGTCACCTACCACCTGACCCTGATTTTGTTTACCACGATTGCCACCAACGTTCCCTTTTAGCTGCGTGGTCGCGCTGCTGGTGAGCCAGCTTTTAAATAGAAAAACCGCACCTGCATGGAATTTTTAATGGCCCGCACAGCTCAAAAAAAATTAGAGGGAACACGGATTGCCACCCAGGGAGTGGTGATCCTCCAGAGTACTGTTTGCAACAGGTGTGTGGCCAAATATTCAGATCACAAGAGCCAAAAGAGACGGTATGTACTATAAAGCAGCACCAGTTTTCACAGAATCTGCAGTAACAAAACAAGCTATTTGGCCCAACTGGTCTATGCTGTTATTTATACTCCACACGAGCTTCCTCCCACGCCAATTACCTCTTCCTACCCTGCTCCCATATCGCTCTATACCCTTGTTTTTCATGTAAAAATAGTAACTATAGCAATATGCTCAGTAATATTTTTTTATTTACTATTAATATTTAATGCGTGTGTCTTGGAACATTTCTTTATTAACATTTAATGAAGAATGTGTTTAATCTTGTAAAAATTGTGTACAGTTTGATACTGCATTTTTTTCTGTTCTGTGGCCAGCTCATTATGCATCAATAGAGTTCCATGCCAAATGTTTTATACCCAACAGTGTATGTATGCACCTTGACTGTTCACTTATTCTGTGGCTGGTCACAAATAGTGAACGTACTCCATAAAGCTGCATTAAATTGTCCTGGTTGAAAATTCCCTTTTTGTGCAGTGTGGTTCATGAAAGTCCGTTTGTATTCTGTTATTCATTGTATATGCCGTTGATGTTGTGTATATGAACTTTCAAAAGGTGTTTGATAAATTACCACATATTCGGCTTGTTAGCAAAATTTAAGCCCAAAATTGAGAATAAAAGGGGCAGTAGCAGCATGGATACAAAATTGGTTAAGGGATAGAAAACAGAGTTGTGGTGAATGGCTGTTTTTCGGACTGGAGGGAGGTATACAGTGGCGTTTCCCAAGGTTCAGTACTAGGACCACAACGGTTTATAATATACATTAATGACTTGGACTTGGGAGTACAAGGCACAATTTCAAAATCTGCAGATGACACGAAACTTAGAACTGTAGTAAACAGTGAGGATGATAGTAATAGACTTCAAGAAGACATCGTCCATGCCACCAGCCTGTCTGATACATGGCAGATGAATTTCTATGCAGAGAAATGTGAGGTGATACATTTTGGCAGGAATAATGAGGGGAGACCATACAGACTAAATAGTATAATTTTAAAGGGGGTACAAGAACAGAGAGACCTGGGGGTAGTTGTGCACAAATCTTTGAAGGTGGCAGGACAGGTTAACAAAGCAGTTAATAAAGCAAATGGTACAAAAGCCAGGAAGTTATGCTAAACCTATATAAAACACTAGTTCGGTCCCAGCTGGAGTATTGTGTCCAATTCTGGGCACCACACTTTAGGAAGGATGTGAAGGCTTTGGCGACGGTACAGAAACGATTTACAAGAATGGTTCCAGGGATGAGGGATTGCAGTTATGTGGATAGACTGGAGAAGCTGGGGTTGTTCTCCTTAGAGCAGAGAAGACTAAGAGGAGATTTGATAGAGGTGTTTAAAATCATGAAGGATTTAGATAAATAAAGAGAAACTGTTTCCAGTGGCTGAAAGGTCGATAACAAGAGGGCACAGATTTAAGGTCATTGGCAGAAGAACCAGAGGCGACATGAGGAAAAACTTTTTTACGCAACGGGTGGTTAGGATTTGGAATGCACTGCCCGATAGGGTGGTGGATACAGATTCAATAGTAGCCATCAAAAGGGAATTAGATAAATACTTGAAGGAGAAAAAATTGCAGGGATATGGGGAAAAGAGCGGGAAATTAGATTGCTCTTTGAAAAAGCCGGCGCAAACTCGACTGTACTATTCTATGATTCAATGCATAAGAGTTGAATTATCACTTTAATTCTCTGATATATTACTCAAGAAGATCACAGTCCTCACAGGGAACAGTCCACATGAATAGTTCAGACTTGTTCATTCAGCTGATAAAAGTTGACATTGGGAAAGCTATTCGAGTCGCCTGCTCCTTCCAAAATGTATGGGGGGGGGGGGTTCTGAGAAGTCTCGGGTTCAGAGACTGACAGCAATCGACTTAGGTTTAGTGCAGGTCTCATTTGACAAATAACAAATGCGAGAAAAATTTCTGTAAATCTACAGAAATAAAGCTACAAAGTTTCAGGACTCTTCCATAGCTGAAACTGCTCAATTATGGCAGTATCAGGTGGCTATGGGTTGGGTTGCGCTGTGTCTAAATATTTAGCCGCAAATGTATGGCAGCATTTTACTAGCGTAAATGCAGGAAACTTGCGTGAGCAGGTCTGTTGCGTCAGGATGGAGCTATGCAAATGAGCAGTAGAGGGTTTTGACGGACGTATCTTGGAAGTATTGGAAATGATCAAGGAAATTCATGTGCATTAATGTTTCAGTGTAAAACCAGCATAAATCAGTTGCGTATGAACTTCCTCGAAATAAATGGCATTATCCTTTTCTTGCACCATAGTTATGCTGAAAAGTTTCTTCAATGCCTCCTAACGACCTGTTGCCTCCTAAGGGGGATCTTTACTGAGGATTTAGGATTTTTTTCATAATTATGCAACTATTTATGTATCAATTATGTTCTAAATTTTTGCACCATCTGTACACACAGACCCAAATGAAGGAGGAAAGCATGGGCGAAGAAAGTATTAAGAAATTATTTGCATGATTTGATTGCTAGTGATGTGATGGTCCCTTGTGAATACTAGGTTTAAAAAAAACTTGTGGGATTTGATTGTTGTTTACTGCTAGTTACTCACTTCCTCGTTTGATAATTTTGCTACTTTGATTTTTTTCCACATCAAGTCAATTAGAAGTCAATTCAAATAACCAATTATCTGTTAATTTACAAAGCAGTATTTTTTGCCCTATTTGATAGACATTTCGAATATGTGACACTTTTTAAATGTGATGTCTTGAGGGCACATTTTCCAGTGTGGTTCCTTTGAAAGGTAGAATGTGATGGATGGGCACAAGATGCAAGACTTTAGTTATATTAATGTAACGCTGAAACTAACAAAAAGTCAAAGAGCTGCATTCCATTTGCTTTTGACAATACAATCAACTGCAATTGCTGCTCAACAGTTGAAGAAAATTGATCTATTCGGTTTTAAAAATATATACAAAGCTCAGTGTGCATGTATAATTATTATTTCATTTGTTTTCATCATCAAAAGTGGAGAAAATGTTGGACTTTTCAAAAATAGTAAACCAGACTAAATGGGGGAAATCAGCATTGTTAAGGAAAAGTCTGATCTATCTTTACTTGATCCTACCCACATACCTACAATGTGTAGTGCTCTGATAAATCTTCCTTCCCAATCAGAACTTGTTTGAATGTATAGGGACTAATATTTTTCAAGTACGGGAACCTTTTTGCATTGAAGCACACATTGTTTTGCAGTGTCTGCCTCATTTCAAGCAATCATGTGTGTCAATAATTCGGATTGGCTAAAGCAGATGTCAATCAATATAAACATACATTTGATTGGTTTTGGCCGAGTTCAGCATTGTGACTTCCTGAAAAGTCAACTAGAGTGCATCGGAAGTTTCAAGGCAAGCCACTACTGAGAATGGTACTATTTTAAGGTTCCTCATTGAATTATAAGATAAAAACCAGAAAAGACAGCTGGTAGGCAAAAGTTTGCAGGCCTTCACAGCTGACAAAAGAGATAGCACTTACACTTACATAATGGGCCATAATTTGTTGTCACAATAACCTCAAGGCTAATGGCGCGCCTGTTATTTATGCGCAAATGCTGCACCAGCTTCAGGCGAGTGCAGCTGCACGGTTAAACGTGGCAATCTAAAAGTTGCTGTCTGATAATGTGCCGCTCCACGGTTAACTTTGCTAAGACAACATCTTGTTGCCTGCCTCTTCATTGAAATGCATTGAATGGCGTGAAGTTGCTGTACTTGCGTAGTTCATACAAACTAAACTCGCCACAGAAAGTTAAATCTTGTCCATTTCAGTCTACTCTTAACGATGTGATAAGTATTAATTACTGCCAGTCAACCCCTCTGGCACTGAAAATTAATTATTAAAAGTGTGGAGTCTCATGCCTTCAGGTTTTAATTGTTGTTGGAGATTTTTAAAATGTACAACTTAAAATTAAGTTTTTTTTTAACATTTCCTTTGTCTCTTTTTTTCTTTCGCTCAATCTAATCTTTCCCTTTTTTATTTCTCGTTCTTTACCTGATTTGGCATTGAATTCACCCACTCTAATTTACACTTCCTTCTCACTTCTTACGCTGTTAATTTCACAATCCTTCAATCTGACTGGTTAAAGATCACAGTTGTTCACTCAAGTTCCAGATGCCCTGTTTCACTTGCTGCGACGTTATCAGCTCGCATTTTCAGCATTTTGCCACGCCAAAAATTGTAAAACATAAACGTACATGGGCAAGTCCAATTGATGGCAGAGGCCATTAGATGCCCTGCCACAGCAAATTATGGTCAATGTCCTTTGCAACCGCAGGACATCCCAAGCACTTCACTGTCAATGCAGTACTTTTGAAGTGTAGTCACTGCCGCAATGTTGGAAAACATAGCAGCCAAATTGTGTACAGCAAGATCCCTTAAAGATAAATGACCAGATAATCTGTTTTAGCCCTGTTGGCTGAGGGATAAATGTTGGCCAGAACACTGGGAGAACTTCACTGCTCTTCTTCGAATAATGGCATGGGATCCTTTACGTTCCCCCGAGACACCAGACCTGGCCTTGAACGTTTCAGCTGAAAGACAGCACCTCCAAAAGTGTGGCATTCCCTCAGTACTGCATTATGTTTCCCTTCAAAAGCGAGTATATGCCATAGACGTGATTGTATCTTCAATTAATGGCCTGCATGGTTATCATTACATCAACTTCTGTGCTTCCTACAGAAAATAAGTACCATTGAGATACTGAAAACAGCAGCAAAAATTAGTATGGGGTCAAAGACAGCTCCAACAGGAATCTCAGGATTGCTACCAGAGCCACGTGCAAATCAGAATAGAATTGAAGGATATTTCAGATGAATGCGTGGCTAGAGGAATGGTGCAAGGGGGAGGAATTCAAATTCCTAGGACATTGGAACCGGTTCTGGGGGAGGTGGGACCAGTACAAAACGGACGGTTTGCACCTGGGCAGGACCAGGACCGATGTCCCAGGGGGAGTGTTTGCAAGTGCTCTGGGGGAGGGTTTAAACTAAAATGGCAGGGGGTTGGCAACCTGAGCAGGGAGACAGAGGAAAGGGAAACAAGGATAGAAGCAAAAGACAGGAATGAGAAGAACAAAGGTGGCAGTCACAGAAATCAAGGGTTCAAATCAAACATGGCACAGTAAATTATAATTCTAAAAGGTCGAAGAGTGTTTAAAAAAAACAAGCCTGAAGGCTTTGTGTCTTAATGCGAGGAGCATTCGTAATAAGGTGAATGAATTAGCTGCACAAATAGAGGTAAACGGATATATGATATGATTGGGATTATGGAGACATGGCTCCAGGGTGACCAAGGCTGGGAACGCAACATCCAGGGGTATTCAATATTCAGGAAAGATAGGCAAAAAGGAAAAGGAGGTGGGGTCGCATTGCTGGTTAAAGAGGGGATTAACACAATTGTAAGGAAGGATATTAGGTCTGATGATATGGAATCTGTATGGGTAGAACTGAGAAATACCAAGGGGCAGAAAACGTTCGTGGGGGTGGTATACAGACCCCCAAACAGTAATGCAGAGGTTGGGGATGGCATTAAACGGGAAATTAGAGAAGCGTGCAATAAGGGCACAGCAGTTATCATGGGTGACTTTAATTTACACATAGATTGGGCTAACCAAATTAGTAACAATACTGTGGAGGAGGAATTCCTGGAGTGTATACGGGATGGTTTCCTGGACCAATATGTCAAGGAACCAACTAGAGATCAGGCCATCTTAGACTGGGTATTATGTAACGAGAAAGGATTAATTAGCAATCTTGTTGTGCGAGGCCCCTTGGGTCGGAGCGATCATAATATGATAGAGTTCTTCATTAAGATGGAGAGTGAATTGGTTGACTCAGAGATTGGGGTCCTGAATTTAAATAAAGGAAACTACGATTGTATGAGGCGCGAGTTGGGTAGGATTCATTGGGGAATGTTGCTCAAAGGGTTGACAGTGGATAGGCAATGGCAAACATTCAAAGATCGCATGGATGAACTACAGGATTTGTTCATCCGTTTGGCATAAAAATAAAACAAAAAAGGTGACTCAACCGTGGCTAACAAGGGAAATTAGGGATAGCATAAGATCCAAGGAAAAGACATACAAATTGTCCAGAAAAAGCAGCAAACCTGAGGATTGGGAGCAGCTTAGGATTCAGCAAAGGAGAACAAAGGGATTAATTAAGAGGGCGAAAACAGAGTATGAGAGTAGCTTGCAGGGAACATAAAAACTGACTAAAAGCTTTTATAGATATATGAAGAGAAAAAGATTGGTGAAGTCAAGCGTAGGTCCCTTGCAGTCAGAATCAGGGGAATTTAAGAACATAAGAACGTAAGAAATAGGAGCAGGAGTAGGCCAATCGGCCCCTCGAGCCTGCTCCGCCATTCAATAAGATCATGGTTGATCTGATCCTAACCACCAATCCACTATCACAGAACCATCTCCTGAATCTAACAGAATTAGACACATGAAATAGGAGCAGGATCAGGCTACACGGCCCCTGGGCCCGCTCCGCTACCCACATGGCCATGACCGATCCGAACCTAGATTCATGTCCAAATTCCTATCCGCTCCCCGTAACCCTTAATTCCCTTTACTTCTAGGAAACTGTCTATTTCTGTTATAAATTTATGTAATGATGTAGCTTCTACAGCTTTTTGGGGCAGCATATTCCAGGGACCTACCACCCTCTGAGTGAAGTAGTTCCTCCTCCTCTCAGTTTTGAAAGAGCAGCCCCTTATTCTAAGACTATGCCCCCTAGTTCTAGTTTCACCCATCATCGGGAACATCTTCCCTGCATCAACCCGATCCAACCCCTTCGCAATCTTATATGTTTCAATAAGATCGCCTCTCATTCTTCTGAACTCCAATGAGTAGAGTCCCAATCTACTCAACCTCTCCTCATATGTCCATCCCCGGGATTAACCGAGTGAACCTTCTTTGTACTGACTCGAGAGCAAGTATGTCCTTTCTTAAGTATGGACACCAAAACTGTACGCAGTATTCCAGGTGCGGTCTCACCAATACCTTGTACAACTGAAGCAATACCTCCCTATTTTTATATTCTATCCCCCTAGCAATGAAAGCCAACATTCCATTGGCCTTCTTAATCACTTGCTGCACCTGCATACTAACTTTTTGAGTTTCGTGCACCAGGACCCCCAGATCCCTTTGCACTTCAGTACTTTCCAGTTTCTTGCCATTAAGATAATAACTTGCTCTACGATTTTTCCTGCCAAAGTGCATAACCTCACACTTTCCAGTATTGTATTCCATCTGCCAAATCTCTGCCCACTTACTTAGCCTGTCTATGTCCCCTTGAAGGTTTTTTATGTCCTCCTCACTCACTACTTTCCCCCCCATCTTAGTATCATCTGCAAACTTTGATATGTTACACTCGGTCTCCTCCTCCAAATCGTTAATATAGATTGTAAAGAGTTGGGGACCCAGCACTGACCCCTGCGGAACACCACTAGTTACTGATTGCCAGTCTGAGAATGAACCATTTATCCCAACTCTCTGCCTTCTGTTAGATAGCCAATCCTCTATCCATGCCAGAATATTACCCCCAATCCCGTGATTTTTTATCTTAAGCAATAATCTTTTGTGTGGCACCTTGTCAAATGCCTTTTGGAAGTCTAAATACACTACGTCCACTGGTTCCCCTTTATCCACCCTATACGTTACTTCCTCAAAGAACTCCAGCAAATTTGTCAAACATGACTTCCCCTTCATAAAACCATGCTGACTTTGTCTTATTAAATTATGATTATCCAAATGTCCTGTTACTGTCTCCTTAATAATGGACTCCAAAATTTTACCTACCACAGATGTTAGGCTAACCGGTCTATAGTATCCAGCCTTCTGTCTACTGCCCTTTTTAAATAAGGGTGTTACATTAGCAGTTTTCCAGTCTGCCGGGACCTTTGGAAAATTATTACCAATGCATCCACAATCCCTACCGCCACTTCCCTCAAGACCCTAGGATGTAAGCCATCAGGTCCAGGTGATTTATCCGCCTTGAGTCCCATTATTTTACTGAGTACCACTTCCTTAGTGATTTTGATCGTGTTTAGCTCCTCCCCCCCCTTTAGCCCCCTGTTTGTCCAGTGTTGGGATATTCTTAGTGTCTTCTACTGTAAAGACTGATGTAAAATATTCATTCAGTGTTTTTGCCATCTCCATATTTCCCACCATTAATTTCCCGGTCTCATCCTCTAAGGGACCAACATTTACTTTAGCCACCCTTTTTCTTTTTATATAACTATAAAAACTCTTACTATCTGTTTTTATATTTTTTGCTAATTTACTTTCATAATCTATCTTCCCTTTCTTAATCAATCTTTTTGTTATTTTTTGCTGTCTTTTAAAGTTTTCCCAATCCTCTATCCTCCCACTAGATTTGGCTACCTTATATGCCCTTGTTTTTAGTCGAATACTATCCTTAATTTCTTTACTTAGCCACGGATGGCTGTCTTTTCTTTTACACCCTTTTCTTCTCAGTGGAATATATATTTTTTGGAAGTTGTAAAATAACTCCTTAAATGTACACCACTGATCATGTATCGTCTTACCCTTTAATCTATTTTCCCAATCCACTCTACTCAATTCCGCTCTCATACCTTCATAGTCTCCTTTATTCAAGCTTAGCACGCTTGTTTGAGATCCAACCTTCTCACCCTCTAATTGAATATGGAATTCAACCATGTTATGGTCACTTATTCCAAGGGGATCCTTTACTAGGACATTTTTAATTAATCCTGTCTCGTTACACAGGACCAGATCTAAGGTTGCTTGCTCCCTGGTCGGTTCAGTTACATACTGCTCAAGAAACCCATCCCTAATACACTCAATGAACTCATCCTCAAGGCAGCCCTGCCCAATTTGATTTGTCCAATTAATATGATAGTTAAAATCCCCCATAATTATAGATGCTCCCTTATTACAAGCCTCAACTATTTCCTGATTGATACTCCGTCCAACAGAGTTGCCACAGTGTGGAGGCCTATAGACTACGCCCACGAGTGTTTTTTTCCCCTTATTATTCCTTACCTCCACCCAAACTGTTTCATTGTCCTGATCTTTTGACCCAATACCATTTCTCTGTATTACAGTGATTCCTTCCTTTATTAACATAGCCACCCCACCACCCCTTCCTTCCTGCCTGTCCTTCCTGATCGTTAAATAACCAGGTATGTTTAATTCCCAGGCATTGTCACCCTGCAGCCATGTTTCTGTGATGGCCACAAGATCATACCCATATGTAGTTATTTGTGCCATTAACTCGTCTATTTTGTTACGAATGCTACGTGCATTCAGAGAGAGAACTTTCAAAGATGTTTTGTGACACTTAGTTCCTGCTTTTGACCTTTTTATTACTTTACCTTTTACTCCATACCTTCTGCCCCTTCCTGACATGCTCTGGTTTTTAATTTCCCCACTGCTACCTAAGTCTATGACCTTCTCTGTTGTCATTTGTATTATTTGCTCTCCAGGAACCTCCCCCCCACTAGTTAGTTTAAAGCCCTCTCTACAGCCCTAGTTATATGATCCGCCAGGACTCTAGTCCCAGCACTGGCCAAGTGAAGCCCGTCCCAATGGAACAGCTCCCTCCTGCCCCAGTACTGGTGCCAGTGTCCCAGGAAGCAAAACCCATTTCTCCCACACCAGTCTTTGAGCCACGCATTTAACTCTCTAATTTTATTTGTAATGGGAACAAAGAAATGGCAGACCAATTAAATACATACTTTGGTTCTGTCTTCACAAAAGAGGACACAAATAACCTCCCAGAGATGTCGGGGAACATAGGGTCAAATGAGAGGGAGGAACTGAAAGAAATCAGTATTTGTAAGGAAATGGTGTTCGGGAAATTGACAGGATTGAAGGCCGATAAATCCCCAGGGACTGATAATCTACATCCTAGGGTACTTAAGGAAGTGACCCTAGAAATAGCAGATGCATTACTGGTCATCTTCCAAAATTCAATAGACACTGGAAGAGTTCCCATGGATTGGAGGGTAGCTAATGTTACCCCTCTATTCAAAAAAGGTGGCAGAGAGAAAACGGGGAATTATAGACCGGTAAGCCTGACATCGGTAGTGGGGAAAATGCTAGAGTCCATTATAAAAGATGTATTAGCAGAACACTTGGAAAACAGTGACAGGATCGGACAAAGTCAACATGGATTTACAAAAGGTAAATCGTGCTTGACTAATCTGCTGGAATTTTTTGAGGATGTAACTGGTAAAATAGATAAGGGGGAACCAGTGGATGTGGTGTATTTGGACTTTCAGAAGGCTTTCGATAAGGTCCCGCATAAGAGATTAGCATGTAAAGTTAAGGCACATGGGATTGGGGGCAAGGTACTGACTTCGATAGAGAACTGGTTGGCAGACAGGAAGCAAAGAGTTGGAATAAACGGGTCTTTTTCCGAGTGGAAGTGGGGTACCGCAGGGATCAGTCCTAGGACCCCAGCTATTCACAATATATATTAATGATCTAGACGAGGGAACTAGATGTAATATCTCCAAGTTTGCAGATGACACAAAGCTGGGTGGGCGTGTGTGCTGGGAAGAGGATGCCGAGAAACTCCAGTATGATTTGGACAGGTTGGGTGATTGGGCAGAAGCATGGCAGATGCAGTATAATGTGGATAAATGCGAGGGTATCCACTTTGGTGGCAAAAGCAAGAAGGCAGATTCTTATCTAAATGGCAATAGATTGGGAGAAGGGGAAGTGAAACGAGACCTGGGTGTCCTTGTGCACCAGTCGCTGAAGGTAAGCATGCAGGTACATCAGGCGGTTAAGAAGGCAAATGGTATGTTGGCCTTCGTAGCGAGAGGGTTCGAGTACAGGAACAAGGATGTCTTGCTGCAGTTGTACAGGGCCTTGGTGAGACCACACCTTGAGTATTGTGTGCAGTTTTGGTCGCCTTATCGGAGGAAGGATGTTCTTGCCATGGAGGGAGTGCAGCGAAGATTCACCAGACTGATACCTGGGATGGCAGGAATGACGTATGAGGAGAGATTGGGTCGATTGGGCTTATACTCGCTGGAGTTTAGAAGAATGAGAGGGGGTCTCATTGAAACTTATAAAATTCTAACAGGACTAGACAGACTAGATGCAGGAAGGACGTTCGCAATGGCCGGGGTGTCCAGAGCCAGGGGTCACAGTCTGAGGATAAGGGGTAAGCCATTTAGGACAGAGATGAGGAGGATTTTTTTCACCCAGAGAGTGGTGAACCTGTGGAATTCACTACCACAGAAGGCAGTGGAGGCCAATTCATTAAATATATTCAAGAAGGAGTTAGATATATTTCTCAAGGCTAAAGGGATCAAGGGATATGGGGAGAAGACAGGGACAGGGTACTGAATTTGGATGATCAGCCATGATCGCATTGAATGGTGGAGCAGGCTCGAGGGGCCGCATGGTCTACTCCTGCTCCTATCTTCTATGTTTCATGACCTCAGGACATCCCAAAGCAGTTCAGTCAACAAATTACTTTGAACTATAGTTAGATGTCATGTGGGGAAACCTGACAGCCAATATTCACACAGCAACGTCATAAATTAAACGGAGAGGACAGACAGGGCTTCAGTTAAAAGTCTCAACCAAAAGATGGCACTTCCAATAGTGCAGCATTCCCTTAGTACTACACTGAAGCATCAGTCTAGATTTTGCACTCAAATCTCTGCAGTAGGGCTTGAACCCAAGACTTAGAGGTGAGTGTGCTATCACTGAGCCAAGGCTGACACCTGGATGGCTTTTGCAGTTTTCAGCCAGGATGCTTTATGTTCCTCATACTTGCAAGACCAATAAGCTATGTCCACAGAGTAAATCATCTGGCCATATAGGATAAAGGAGGGCAACCAAGAGGGAAATGATTGTAACCTAGCTCTCAGATTTTCCATATACTTATGTAGAAAATCTAATTTTAAAAGAATTTTAAAATTGGTATAAAGAATTGTAATTTTACCACATGAAATTCTAACTATTGTTTAGCAAAAAAGCCTGTTACAGCAGCATGTTTGTAAATGTCTCTAAATTAAGACGACTGCTCTCTCATCAAGAGCCATATTCTCAGTGCAATTACCTCACTTTTATTATTCATGTGTGTTACATTAAGTACAATGGAAATAGCATGCTACAGGGTAAATGATCCTGCTTCTTTTTATAGTTGCTAATGGATAGAAAATAGGTACAATTGCACTACATTGCACATCACTTCAAAAGACAGGTAATATCAGCCGTATCACTTTTCATTGCACGCTAAACTATTAAACCGGTTTATCCATGAAGAATGTTACTTACAGATACAGCAGTACTGAACAGTACAAAGATACTATTTATAGTCTGGAACAAGTTCACAAGAAATTAGTCAAACAAGACCATTTTAATTCTCCTTAAAGAACTTGAAATGAACTGCTTCGCAAAGAAATAAAGCAATCTTATTTCTTTACAAAAGCAGAATGCAGTCTTCATAGGAATTATGCAAGTGTAAGTTATATAGTTAAATACCTCCCCGTGGCAAAAATCTGCTGGCACAAGTCTGTAAGTATATAATAATCAGAACTATGAATGCACAATATATACTATTTTTTATAGTCATAATTGTAGTGTCCAAGTATAAATAATACACGGACTGCAGGAGAACAATAATAACAGGTATTTACTGAACAGAGGGTACTCTTTTATTTGGACCCAAAAAAAACCAATTCGACTGTAAATAAACAAAAGTTCAACTAAAGCTTAACAAATCAAATTAAAATTTGGTTTTCCGTGTTGATGATGCACTCCAGTCCCCGCGGCGCCCACCGGTCGCGGAAATACTCAAGCGCACCGGCGGACACCGCGTGCTCCATCTCCAGGGCCACCCGGGCGCGAACATGGCCGCGGAAGAGATGCAGGCAATCCGGCTGGACGACCCCCTCGACCGCCCGCTGCCTGGACCAATTGATGGCTCTTTTAGCCAGGCCCAGGAGCAGGCCCACAAGGAGGTCCTCCAACCTGTCCGCTCCCCTCCGCACCGGGTGACCGTAGATCAAGAGCGTGGGACTGAAGTGCAACCAAAAATCGAGGAGCAGCCCCTTCAAGTAGTGAAAGAGGGGCTGCAACCTCTCACAATCCATATAAACGTGAAACACGGACTCCTCCAGGCCGCAAAAAATGCAGGCGGCCTGGGAGTCCGTGAACCTACTTAAAACCTTATTGCACGGGACCGCTCCATGCAACACCCTCCAGGCCAAGTCCCCGATGGAACAAGGGAGGACTCCCGCATAGAGAGCCCTCCATTGGGGACCTCCGCTACCGCCGGTCGGCAAAATGCCACGCCAAGGCGTGTCCGGACGGTAGACGAAGATGGCAAAGTGGAGAGTGTGCAGGAGCAGCCCGTACAGGAAACCCCTCCGCGCGGAATGAAAAGGCACGGAGGGTATTTCCTCGAGACGGCTCAAGTTGTGAGGCGCCGGTTCCCGAGGGGAGTTTCGGGGCCGGGCGCCGATGAGGAATTCCGTCCGAACGGGGGTAAGCTCGGACGGGATCGCCCCACGTGCTTGAGCCGCCTCGATACACCTAGTGGAGTCGGGGCCCAGTGCCGCTTTTACCGATTCGATGGTTTCGACCGCGAGCCGGACGTTGGCCCAGGACAGGCGCCGCGCCAGCTCCTCCGGCGCCATCCAGCCCGCTCCTCCGCCATCGAGCAGGTCCCCGACTCTGGTCACCTTGCCAGCCACAGCCCTACCCTCCGCCAGCCGCCCGAACCCGTGTTCGTGGAGGTGCGGATTCCTGAGCAGCGGCTCCCGAAGGAGAGCCGCCGCTCCTGACGGGGGAGAGCTCCGCCTGGAAGCGACGTAGTTCCAAACCCATAGTAGTTCCTGGTAGAAGACAGGCAGCTCCCGCAGGCCGGCACGCCTGCTGCCCACTTTCGCAAACAGGAGCTGCGTGTCGTAATTGAGGCCATGCAGCTGGCGGAAGAAAAACGTCGCCAGCGCACACCATCTCGGAGGATTCTCGACGTACAGGTATCTCTGCAGCGTCTGAAGACGGAAAGTCGCAGCCTGGGTGCGAAGGCACACCAGCGCCTGACCGCCCTCCCTAAGCGGGAGACACAGAACCGCGGCAGAGACCCAGTGCTTCCTTTTGTCCCAGAAGAAGTCGATGAGCTTCTTCTGAATCTTGGCGACAAACGCAGGGGGAGGGATCAAAGTGACCAACCGGTACCACAACATGGCGGCCACCAGCTGGTTTATGACCAGCGCTCGACCCCTGTAGGACAACACTCGGAGCAGTCCTGTCCAGCGTCCTAGGCGAGCGGTGACTTTGGCCTCCAGCTCTTGCCAGTTCGCCGGCCAAGCGTCCTCGGCAGGGCTAAGGTAGACTCCCAAATAGAGGAGGTGCGTGGTGCTCCAGGCGAAAGGCCTGAACTCCTCCGGCAGGGAGTCCACCCGCCACTGACCCACCAGGAGTCCGGAACATTTCTCCCAGTTGATCTTGGCGGAGGATGCGTCCGAGTAAATCTGCTGGCATTCCCGCATCCTCCGCAAGTCAGCGGGATCCGTGACCGTGAGGAGCACGTCATCGGCGTAAGCCGAGAGGACCACCTCCACGCCCGGCCCTTGCAGAGCCAGTCCCGTCAACCTCTTCCGCAAGAGGCGCAGGAAAGGCTCCACGCAAATGGCATATAACTGGCCGGACATGGGGCATCCCTGACGCACCCCCCTCCCGAAGCGAAGGGGCGCCGTCAAGGACCCGTTAACTTTAATCAGACACTCCGCGGCGGCGTACAGAAGTCGGATCCGGGCGACGAAATGCGTCCCGAACCCGAATGCGCGCAGAGTCCCGAAGAGATACTCGTGATCCACCCTGTCGAACGCCTTCTCCTGATCCAGGGAAAGGAAGGCGACCGACAGACCAGCCCTCTGGGAGTGGTGGACCAGGTCCCGGACCAGATGGATGTTATCGTGGATGGTCCGGCCCGGGACCGTGTAGGACTGGTCGGGGTGGATCATGTGGGCCAGCACGGTGCCAAGGCGAGCAGACATGGCCCTGGCAAAGATTTTATAGTCCGTGCTGAGGAGGGAGACCGGGCGCCAGTTCTTAAGGAGGCGGAGATCGCCCTTCTTAGGCAGCAGGACAATGACCGCCCTGCGCCAAGAGAGGGGCATCTCCCCGGTCGCCAAACTTTCCCCCAGGACCCGCGCGTAGTCACCCCCCAAGACGTCCCAGAACGCCCTGTGGAACTCCACGGTCAGCCCGTCCAGCCCCGGGGACTTTCCCCTAGAGAGCTGGCGGAGGGCGCCGGTCAGCTCCGCCAGACTTAGCGGAGCGTCCAATTTTTCGGCGCCCTCCGGGCCAACCTTCGGCAGGTCCTCCCACAAAACTCTGCGCGCATCCTCGCTGGACGGATCCGGAGAGAACAGAGCCCCGTAATAGGCGCGGGTCTCCGCGCTGATTCCCTCCGGATCCGAGACCAGAGATCCGTCGTCGGCCAGCAGCCCCAAGAGCTGCTTACGGACCCCCCGTCTTTTTTCCAGCGAGTAGAAGAAGGGGGAGCCGCGGTCCAGGTCCCGCAGGAGCTGGATCCGCGACCTCACGTACGCGCCTCGGGACCCGACGAGCTGCAGGTTCTTCAGCGCGCCCTTCTTCTCTTCGTACACCTTCCGCAGGGCCGGGTCCTCGACGACCTGACCGAGACGGGACTCCAGGTCGAGCACCTCCTTCTCCAACCGCCCGACCCGGGCCTCCCGCCTCTTGGTCGACCCCTTCGCGTACTCCTGACAGAAGAGACGGATGTGAGCCTTGCCCACATCCCACCATAGCCTCAAGGAGGGGAAGCCCCCCTGCTTCCTTCTCCAGTCGGCCCAGAATCGACGAAACGAATCCCGGAACCGTGCATCCTCCAGCAGCAGGTTGTTAAAATGCCAGTACACGGACCCCCCCCGCGCGCGCAGCGGAGCGAGCTCCGCCCACACCAGGTGGTGGTCCGTGCACGGCACCGGCCGCATGGAAGCTGCCGGAACGCAGGAGACGAACGCCCGGGAAATGTAGAGGCGGTCGATTCTGGACCTTCCTCCCCCAGACCTCACGCTAGTGAAGGCGCTGGAGTCGGGGTGGAGATTTCGCCAGACGTCCACCAAGTCGAAGGACCCAACCAGGTCCCTCAACTTCTCCATCGCCGCCGGGCTTCGCGGGGGACCCGAACGGTCCCTCGCCTCGAGGGTGCAGTTAAAATCCCCCCCGAGGATGACGCACTCGCCCACGTCGATGGAGCCCAAGAGAGCGGACACTTCTTCGAAGAAGCGCACTTGCTGCGCACTGGTCTGAGGGGCGTACACGTTCACTAGATGGAGCGGCACGCCCCCCAGGCGAACAGTGACATGGAGCAAGCGGCCCGGCACGTGCTCCTTGACCCCCAAGATCTCCGGCTGAAAATGTGGGGCCAGCAAGATAGCCACCCCGCTGGAATTGTTGGAGAGGTGACTCATGCTGACCCCTCCTTGCCACTCCAGGAGCCACGTGGCTTCGTCTCCCGGAACGGTGTGGGTTTCTTGCAGGAAGCACACCGCATACTTCCCGTCCCGAAGGACCGAGAAGTTATTGAATCTGCGGCGCGCCTCCCTGCTGCCGTTGATGTTGAGGCTGGCTATGGTTATCTTCATGTCAGAAGCATAGTGCAACCTCTACCTACACCTAACGGGGCGAGGAAGCGCAGCCGCTGGTCCGCCGCCACTTCCTCAGCAGCCCAGTGAGAAACGTTGTGAGCCGACGCAGCTCGAGCGGGTTCACACCCTCTTCCGCGCCCAAGATCTTAACGGCGGCGCGGACGGAATCGATGAGCAGCGCCAGCTCCGACCACCTGTCGAGGGCCAGCCGGACCTTATTGCGCTGACCCAGGCACGTGGCCATAAAATCCCGGAGTTCCCTTACGGAAATGAGGGGAGACTTGGCAAGGGGCACGAGGTCATCCATCGCCACGTCGGCGCTGGAGTCCGAATCGTCCTCCGTGCCCATCACCGAGTCCCCATCCTCCTCCAGGGGGTCGTCACCAGCGGCCGACCCGTCCGCCGCGCAGTGCGAAGCGAACGACTCGGCCGCGCCAGCCAGCCCCGCCTCCGCCCGGATCCCACCCCCAGGATCGGCGGCAGAGGATTTCTCCCTGGGCTCCTCTAGGGGTGCCGGGCCAGAAGACGGCGGCGGTTCAGAGCTCCCCTCCGCCTCAGACGCCGGAACGACCGGAGAAACCGGGGAGAGAACAATTTCCAGCTCCTCCAGTACGTCCGGCACCAGAGACGCAGCCAGGGGGCCATCCTCCTCCCCGCCACCAACCTCCGACCCAGCGGACGGGGGGTTTTGAATTAAAAGCTCTACCAGGACGAGCATCCCCTGGGAGACGTCCGGGTCGCATTGGGCGAGCTCATTATCCTCGAGCTCGCCCGACCCAACCCCCAGGCTGCCCGACCCGGCGAGGGGTAACGACACCGATAAAAGGTCAACTTCAATTACTGCCGCGGGTTGTTCCGCAACCCCCCCCACGGGCAGGGTCTCATCCCCATCCCCGGGAGGCACGTGCTGGACAGACACATCTGCCTCAGCCTCCCGAGGGACAGGCGACCCCTGCCGATCGCTGGTGATGACGACAGCGCTGGGGGGGCGGGGGGGCGCAGTACCCGCGGCGGGCGACGACTCCCCCTGCTCGGAGGGACCTTCCTCCTCCCAGTCCTCCTCCTCATCCAGGGGGTCGCGCCTTCTTTTTAGCACGGAGGGAGCGAGGGAGACCTCCATGTCTGCAAAGGCTTCCTCCTCGACTCCCTCCGGCGGAGCAGGTTTGTCGGGTTCCTCGGGCCCGAGCCCGGCCGCAGGTATTGGCATTACCGCTGCGGCGGTTGCGGCCACAGGCTCGGGCACGGGGCCCCTCCCGCTCACATCTGCCCTGATCAACTCCGCGAGGAGCGCGGGTGTAAGGGGCTCAAGGGGCAAGGGCTCACCATCCACGGGGGGACCTGCCCTAAGGTGCTTCTTTTTTCCCCGCGCCTTCTTTCCGGCCGGACACGCTCCCTCCCCCCCATCGGAGGCCTTGGTGGCATCGGCCCCCGACGTCAACCGCGCATCAGACGTACTTGACGCGCGGGCAGATCCGGGGGGAAGGGCGGCGGCGGCGGCGCCAGCCTCGGCCGCACGAGACGGTCCGGCGGCCTTGGAGGCAGGGCAGTTCCTCCTGATGTGCCCCACCTCCCTGCAGGCATGGCACCTCACACCGTCCGACGTCCAAAAGGCGCGGTAGGCGGTCCCCTCGTGGAGGACGACGAACGCCCCTTCAGTGTCCTCCTCCCGCGCCAGCTGGATAAACAGCTGGCGCCGGAAGGAGAAGACGTGGCGAAGGCTGGCCTCCCGGAAGCCGAGCGGGATGGGCGTGATCCCCGACCTCACCTCCCCAAGTTGTCGCAAATGGGGAAGGAGGAGCTCACCAGGAACATAGGGCGGGACGTTGGAAATAATGATCCTCTGCGCGGTGGCCTCGAGAGGATCCACCGGCAGGAAAGTCCCGCCCACGGTGAGCCCCTTGGCGACAGCCAGGGACACCGCCCGCTCCGACCCCAGGAAGAACACAGCCTTCCCATACATTTTCGAGGCCGCGACGATGGCTGAGGGGCCGACAACCCCAGCCATGGCCTTGACGCAGGCCTCGATGGTCATAGTGGGGTGAGTGTAGCTCTTCACCCCAAGCTTTTTTGTTATTAATCGAAAAGGTGACGGGGCAGCAGGAACAGCGGGAGCAGCTGTGGCTGTGGCTACCACTCTCGCATAGGTCCCGGCTGGCCCCGCCACCGGCGAAGATGCAGTCGCCATTCTGGGGTGCTTTTTTTTAAGGGCTACACTCACCCCAAGTCACAGGCCTGAAGGTGTTAATAGCCTCGGTGTATATATATATTTTTTTGTCCTCTATTGAGCAGAGGGAGCTGATTAAAATGAGGACACACCTCTCTCCTTATTAATTTAAATTGGGAGAGGAGCCCTCGCCCCTCTGCTTCAATTGGCAATTAATAAAATAGATGAAACTAAGGTGCCTTAGAAAGACAGGCAGAGAGAGACAAAGAGAGAGAGAGAGAGGTGGGGGGGTGGGAAGGAGGGAGGCCGCAAAGGGCAGTGTTGCCACTCAGGATGGTGGGTGGGTGTAGGCAGGGTTGCACTCTCCGATGGAAAAAGTCTTTGGTGATGGTGGTCTTCTGGCAGGGGGAGAAGACGTCTTCACCTGGAAAAGCTGGAGAAGCCCAGGCTTAGTCCTGCAACAGGTCTTAACGAGGTAATTAAATTAAATTAAGGACTTCACCTTGGGCAGCTCCAAGCTCTCCCAGGGCAGGCAATAGAAGGGATGCTAATTAGTGGTGTGTGTGGCCTAGCTTTTAACAAGAGCACACACACTACACCCCTTGATGATCCGGCCTTGCTTCTTCTTTTCTCCCCCCACCTAAAATACAAAGTCTTGGGAGAGTGCCCCAAATAACACCCACCTGTAGATGTTCCGGATGAAGTTTTCTTCCCTCCTTTCAAGCAGTTGGTTTCTCTCCCCTCTCTCCCTCTCCTGAAGTGGAGGCCAAATTGGGGAGGCAGTGATAGAAAGGCCTCTCCCCTGGTTGATGTTGATGTAGGCCTCCTTTCTCCTTCTCCTCCTCTGTCCTCTCTCTCCAGGCACCTCAGTTGATGTAATGATGGTGGAGTTGGTGGTGGTGGTCCAACGTTCTCCTCCTCTTCCTGGTCAGGGGACCACCACTTTAATCCACTCTCCAAAGTCTGGCTGCTCCCTCTACTCGTGCTTGCAGCTGAACAGAGGGTACTCTTTTTGTTCTGAACAGAGGGTACTCTTTTATTTGGACCCAAAAAAAACCCAATTCGACTGTAAATAAACAAAAGTTCAACTAAAGCTTAACAAATCAAATTAAAATTTGGTTTTCCGTGTTGATGATGCACTCCAGTCCCCGCGGCGCCCACCGGTCGCGGAAATACTCAAGCGCACCGGCGGACACCGCGTGCTCCATCTCCAGGGCCACCCGGGCGCGAACATGGCCGCGGAAGAGATGCAGGCAATCCGGCTGGACGACCCCCTCGACCGCCCGCTGCCTGGACCAATTGATGGCTCTTTTAGCCAGGCCCAGGAGCAGGCCCACAAGGAGGTCCTCCAACCTGTCCGCTCCCCTCCGCACCGGGTGACCGTAGATCAAGAGCGTGGGACTGAAGTGCAACCAAAAATCGAGGAGCAGCCCCTTCAAGTAGTGAAAGAGGGGCTGCAACCTCTCACAATCCATATAAACGTGAAACACGGACTCCTCCAGGCCGCAAAAAATGCAGGCGGCCTGGGAGTCCGTGAACCTACTTAAAACCTTATTGCACGGGACCGCTCCGTGCAACACCCTCCAGGCCAAGTCCCCGATGGAACAAGGGAGGACTCCCGCATAGAGAGCCCTCCATTGGGGACCTCCGCTACCGCCGGTCGGCAAAACGCCACGCCAAGGCGTGTCCGGACGGTAGACGAAGATGGCAAAGTGGAGAGTGTGCAGGAGCAGCCCGTACAGGAAACCCCTCCGCGCGGAATGAAAAGGCACGGAGGGTATTTCCTCGAGACGGCTCAAGTTGTGAGGCGCCGGTTCCCGAGGGGAGTTTCGGGGCCGGGCGCCGATGAGGAATTCCGTCCGAACGGGGGTAAGCTCGGACGGGATCGCCCCACGTGCTTGAGCCGCCTCGATACACCTAGTGGAGTCGGGGCCTAGTGCCGCTTTTACCGATTCGATGGTTTCGACCGCGAGCCGGACGTTGGCCCAGGACAGGCGCCGCGCCAGCTCCTCTGGCGCCATCCAGCCCGCTCCTCCGCCATCGAGCAGGTCCCCGACTCTGGTCACCTTGCCAGCCACAGCCCTACCCTCCGCCAGCCGCCCGAACCCGTGTTCGTGGAGGTGCGGATTCCTGAGCAGCGGCTCCCGAAGGAGAGCCGCCGCTCCTGACGGGGGAGAGCTCCGCCTGGAAGCGACGTAGTTCCAAACCCATAGTAGTTCCTGGTAGAAGACAGGCAGCTCCCGCAGGCCGGCACGCCTGCTGCCCACTTTCGCAAACAGGAGCTGCGTGTCGTAATTGAGGCCATGCAGCTGGCGGAAGAAAAACGTCGCCAGCGCACACCATCTCGGAGGATTCTCGACGTACAGGTATCTCTGCAGCGTCTGAAGACGGAAAGTCGCAGCCTGGGTGCGAAGGCACACCAGCGCCTGACCGCCCTCCCTAAGCGGGAGACACAGAACCGCGGCAGAGACCCAGTGCTTCCTTTTGTCCCAGAAGAAGTCGATGAGCTTCTTCTGAATCTTGGCGACAAACGCAGGGGGAGGGATCAAAGTGACCAACCGGTACCACAACATGGCGGCCACCAGCTGGTTTATGACTAGCGCTCGACCCCTGTAGGACAACACTCGGAGCAGTCCTGTCCAGCGTCCTAGGCGAGCGGTGACTTTGGCCTCCAGCTCTTGCCAGTTCGCCGGCCAAGCGTCCTCGGCAGGGCTAAGGTAGACTCCCAAATAGAGGAGGTGCGTGGTGCTCCAGGCGAAAGGCCTGAACTCCTCCGGCAGGGAGTCCACCCGCCACTGACCCACCAGGAGTCCGGAACATTTCTCCCAGTTGATCTTGGCGGAGGATGCGTCCGAGTAAATCTGCTGGCATTCCCGCATCCTCCGCAAGTCAGCGGGATCCGTGACCGTGAGGAGCACGTCATCGGCGTAAGCCGAGAGGACCACCTCCACGCCCGGCCCTTGCAGAGCCAGTCCCGTCAACCTCTTCCGCAAGAGGCGCAGGAAAGGCTCCACGCAAATGGCATATAACTGACCGGACATGGGGCATCCCTGACGCACCCCCCTCCCGAAGCGAAGGGGCGCCGTCAAGGACCCGTTAACTTTAATCAGACACTCCGCGGCGGCGTACAGAAGTCGGATCCGGGCGACGAAATGTGTCCCGAACCCGAATGCGCGCAGAGTCCCGAAGAGATACTCGTGATCCACCCTGTCGAACGCCTTCTCCTGATCCAGGGAAAGGAAGGCGACCGACAGACCAGCCCTCTGGGAGTGGTGGACCAGGTCCCGGACCAGATGGATGTTATCGTGGATGGTCCGGCCCGGGACCGTGTAGGACTGGTCGGGGTGGATCATGTGGGCCAGCACGGTGCCAAGGCGAGCAGACATGGCCCTGGCAAAGATTTTATAGTCCGTGCTGAGGAGGGAGACCGGGCGCCAGTTCTTAAGGAGGCGGAGATCGCCCTTCTTAGGCAGCAGGACAATGACCGCCCTGCGCCAAGAGAGGGGCATCTCCCCGGTCGCCAAACTTTCCCCCAGGACCCGCGCGTAGTCGCCCCCCAAGACGTCCCAGAACGCCCTGTGGAACTCCACGGTCAGCCCGTCCAGCCCCGGGGACTTTCCCCTAGAGAGCTGGCGGAGGGCGCCGGTCAGCTCCGCCAGACTTAGCGGAGCGTCCAATTTTTCGGCGCCCTCCGGGCCAACCTTCGTCAGGTCCTCCCACAAAACTCTGCGCGCATCCTCGCTGGACGGATCCGGAGAGAACAGAGCCCCGTAATAGGCGCGGGTCTCCGCGTTGATTCCCTCCGGATCCGAGACCAGAGATCCGTCGTCGGCCAGCAGCCCCAAGAGCTGCTTACGGACCCCCCGTCTTTTTTCCAGCGAGTAGAAGAAGGGGGAGCCGCGGTCCAGGTCCCGCAGGAGCTGGATCCGCGACCTCACGTACGCGCCTCGGGACCCGACGAGCTGCAGGTCCTTCAGCGCGCCCTTCTTCTCTTCGTACACCTTCCGCAGGGCCGGGTCCTCGACGACCTGACCGAGACGGGACTCCAGGTCGAGCACCTCCTTCTCCAACCGCCCGACCCGGGCCTCCCGCCTCTTGGTCGACCCCTTCGCGTACTCCTGACAGAAGAGACGGATGTGAGCCTTGCCCACATCCCACCATAGCCTCAAGGAGGGGAAGCCCCCCTGCTTCCTTCTCCAGTCGGCCCAGAATCGACGAAACGAATCCCGGAACCGTGCGTCCTCCAGCAGCAGGTTGTTAAAATGCCAGTACACGGACCCCCCCCGCGTGCGCAGCGGAGCGAGCTCCGCCCACACCAGGTGGTGGTCCGTGCACGGCACCGGCCGCATGGAAGCTGCCGGAACGCAGGAGACGAACGCCCGGGAAATGTAGAGGCGGTCGATTCTGGACCTTCCTCCCCCAGACCTCACGCTAGTGAAGGCGCTGGAGTCGGGGTGGAGATTTCGCCAGACGTCCACCAAGTCGAAGGACCCAACCAGGTCCCTCAACTTCTCCATCGCCGCCGGGCTTCGCGGGGGACCCGAACGGTCCCTCGCCTCGAGGGTGCAGTTAAAATCCCCCCCGAGGATGACGCACTCGCCCACGTCGATGGAGCCCAAGAGAGCGGACACTTCTTCGAAGAAGCGCACTTGCTGCGCACTGGTCTGAGGGGCGTACACGTTCACTAGATGGAGCGGCACGCCCCCCAGGCGAACAGTGACATGGAGCAAGCGGCCCGGCACGTGCTCCTTGACCCCCAAGATCTCCGGCTGAAAATGTGGGGCCAGCAAGATAGCCACCCCGCTGGAATTGTTGGAGAGGTGACTCATGCTGACCCCTCCTTGCCACTCCAGGAGCCACGTGGCTTCGTCTCCCGGAACGGTGTGGGTTTCTTGCAGGAAGCACACCGCATACTTCCCGTCCCGAAGGACCGAGAAGTTATTGAATCTGCGGCGCGCCTCCCTGCTGCCGTTGATGTTGAGGCTGGCTATGGTTATCTTCATGTCAGAAGCATAGTGCAACCTCTACCTACACCTAACGGGGCGAGGAAGCGCAGCCGCTGGTCAGCCGCCACTTCCTCAGCAGCCCAGTGAGAAACGTTGTGAGCCGACGCAGCTCGAGCGGGTTCACACCCTCATCCGCGCCCAAGATCTTAACGGCGGCGCGGACGGAATCGATGAGCAGCGCCAGCTCCGACCACCTGTCGAGGGCCAGCCGGACCTTATTGCGCTGACCCAGGCACGTGGCCATAAAATCCCGGAGTTCCCTTACGGAAATGAGGGGAGACTCGGCAAGGGGCACGAGGTCATCCATCGCCACGTCGGCGCTGGAGTCCGAATCATCCTCCGTGCCCATCACCGAGTCCCCATCCTCCTCCAGGGGGTCGTCACCAGCGGCCGACCCGTCCGCCGCGCAGTGCGAAGCGAACGACTCGGCCGCGCCAGCCAGCCCCGCCTCCGCCCGGATCCCACCCCCAGGATCGGCGGCAGAGGATTTCTCCCTGGGCTCCTCTAGGGGTGCCGGGCCAGAAGACGGCGGCGGTTCAGAGCTCCCCTCCGCCTCAGACGCCGGAACGACCGGAGAAACCGGGGAGAGAACAATTTCCAGCTCCTCCAGTACGTCCGGCACCAGAGACGCAGCCAGGGGGCCATCCTCCTCCCCGCCACCAACCTCCGACCCAGCGGACGGGGGGTTTTGAATTAAAAGCTCCACCAGGACGAGCATCCCCTGGGAGACGTCCGGGTCGCATTGGGCGAGCTCATTATCCTCGAGCTCGCCCGACCCAGCCCCCAGGCTGCCCGACCCGGCGAGGGGTAACGACACCGATAAAAGGTCAACTTCAATTACTGCCGCGGGTTGTTCCGCAACCCCCCCCACGGGCAGGGTCTCATCCCCATCCCCGGGAGGCACGTGCTGGACAGACACATCTGCCTCAGCCTCCCGAGGGACAGGCGACCCCTGCCGATCGCTGGTGATGACGACAGCGCTGGGGGGGCGGGGGGGCGCAGTACCCGCGGCGGGCGACGACTCCCCCTGCTCGGAGGGACCTTCCTCCTCCCGGTCCTCCTCCTCATCCAGGGGGTCGCGCCTTCTTTTTAGCACGGAGGGAGCGAGGGAGACCTCCATGTCTGCAAAGGCCTCCTCCTCGACTCCCTCCGGCGGAGCAGGTTTGTCGGGTTCCTCGGGCCCGAGCCCGGCCGCAGGTATTGGCATTACCGCTGCGGCGGTTGCGGCCACAGGCTCGGGCACGGGGCCCCTCCCGCTCACATCTGCCCTGATCAACTCCGCGAGGAGCGCGGGTGTAAGGGGCTCAAGGGGCAAGGGCTCACCATCCACGGGCGGACCTGCCCTAAGGTGCTTCTTTTTTCCCCGCGCCTTCTTTCCGGCCGGACACGCTCCCTCCCCCCCGCCGGAGGCCTTGGTGGCATCGGCCCCCGACGTCAACCGCGCATCAGACGTACTTGACGCGCGGGCAGATCCGGGGGGAAGGGCGGCGGCGGCGGCGCCAGCCTCGGCCGCACGAGACGGTCCGGCGGCCTTGGAGGCAGGGCAGTTCCTCCTGATGTGCCCCACCTCCCTGCAGGCATGGCACCTCACACCGTCCGACGTCCAAAAGGCGCGGTAGGCGGTCCCCTCGTGGAGGACGACGAACGCCCCTTCAGTGTCCTCCTCCCGCGCCAGCTGGATAAACAGCTGGCGCCGGAAGGAGAAGACGTGGCGAAGGCTGGCCTCCCGGAAGCCGAGCGGGATGGGCGTGATCCCCGACCTCACCTCCCCAAGTTGTCGCAAATGGGGAAGGAGGAGCTCACCAGGAACATAGGGCGGGACGTTGGAAATAATGATCCTCTGCGCGGTGGCCTCGAGAGGATCCACCGGCAGGAAAGTCCCGCCCACGGTGAGCCCCTTGGCGACAGCCAGGGACACCGCCCGCTCCGACCCCAGGAAGAACACAGCCTTCCCATACATTTTCGAGGCCGCGACGATGGCTGAGGGGCCGACAACCCCAGCCATGGCCTTGACGCAGGCCTCGATGGTCATAGTGGGGTGAGTGTAGCTCTTCACCCCAAGCTTTTTTGTTATTAATCGAAAAGGTGACGGGGCAGCAGGAACAGCGGGAGCAGCTGTGGCTGTGGCTACCACTCTCGCATAGGTCCCGGCTGGCCCCGCCACCGGCGAAGATGCAGTCGCCATTCTGGGGTGCTTTTTTTAAGGGCTACACTCACCCCAAGTCACAGGCCTGAAGGTGTTAATGGCCTCGGTGTATATATATATTTTTTTGTCCTCTATTGAGCAGAGGGAGCTGATTAAAATGAGGACACACCTCTCTCCTTATTGATTTAAATTGGGAGAGGAGCCCTCGCCCCTCTGCTTCAATTGGCAATTAATAAAATAGATGAAACTAAGGTGCCTTAGAAAGACAGGCAGAGAGAGACAAAGAGAGAGAGAGAGAGAGGTGGGGGGGGTGGGAAGGAGGGAGGCCGCAAAGGGCAGTGTTGCCACTCAGGATGGTGGGTGGGTGTAGGCAGGGTTGCACTCTCCGATGGAAAAAGTCTTTGGTGATGGTGGTCTTCTGGCAGGGGGAGAAGACGTCTTCACCTGGAAAAGCTGGAGAAGCCCAAGCTTAGTCCTGCAACAGGTCTTAACGAGGTAATTAAATTAAATTAAGGACTTCACCTTGGGCAGCTCCAAGCTCTCCCAGGGCAGGCAATAGAAGGGATGCTAATTAGTGGTGTGTGTGGCCTAGCTTTTAACAAGAGCACACACACTACACCCCTTGATGATCCGGCCTTGCTTCTTCTTTTCTCCCCCCACCTAAAATACAAAGTCTTGGGAGAGTGCCCCAAATAACACCCACCTGTAGATGTTCCGGATGAAGTTTTCTTCCCTCCTTTCAAGCAGTTGGTTTCTCTCCCCTCTCTCCCTCTCCTGAAGTGGAGGCCAAATTGGGGAGGCAGTGATAGAAAGGCCTCTCCCCTGGTTGATGTTGATGTAGGCCTCCTTTCTCCTTCTCCTCCTCTGTCCTCTCTCTCCAGGCACCTCAGTTGATGTAATGATGGTGGAGTTGGTGGTGGTGGTCCAACGTTCTCCTCCTCTTCCTGGTCAGGGGACCACCACTTTAATCCACTCTCCAAAGTCTGGCTGCTCCCTCTACTCGTGCTTGCAGCTGAACAGAGGGTAACTTAAGACTGAAATACAGAAGCCTGCTATGGCTTTATATACAGGGGTGGTCACTGCCGGTACTGCAGTATAGAATCAGTTCTTCTCTTAAAGGTACATACACAACAATAATCCCTTAAAGAACAGGCACTTCATGTTGGCCCGGATTTTCCTGGGCCTATGGCAGCGTACGCACAGCGGATGCGGTCGTAAGTGCCCCGCAAGTTCCGGGTGTCCGCATGCAATGCACATGTGTGAAAGCCCGGTACTTGCGATCTGTCAAGTTTCTATGCAGGAAATGGACATTCACTGGTGCTGAGTTGGCATAATATCTGCTTTTACCAGCATAAGGGTGACAATAAATATTAAAATAAATTTTTTAAAATCATTTAAACATTCAAATACCTTTAAAATTAGTTTGGGTTATTTTTGGCCCCTTTAAAAATGTTTTCATTTTTCAAAAAATTACATTTTTGTTTTAAATGTTTAATTAAATTGTATTTTAATTAATTTTAAACATGAGATATTTATTTTTTATTTAGCTTGTGTGAAAATGTATTTTACATAATGGGAATCCCACTTTGTGATTGTTTGGGCCGGCCCACGTGCGCCCAGGAAAGCTTGCGAACTGCATGCCCCTCCCCCCCGGGATACGTGGGCTTTTACGCAGGCGTACGCCTGTAGGCTCAGAAGCGTGGGTCTTTGTAGGTCCGCGGCTAATTTTTTAAGATTTTACTTGCGTTTCAGAGGCATTCGCCCACGGGAAGCCTCCGACCGCAATTTTAGGTCCAAGCTACTGCCACACTACAAACGAGCATTTATATAGCACCTTTAACATAGTAAGTGTTCCAAGGCGCTTCACAAAATTTGACACTGAGCCACATAAGGAGATATTAGGACAGGTCATAGAGGTAGGTTTCAAGGAGCCTCTTAAAAGGAAGAGAGAGAGGTAGTGAGGCAGAGAGAGAGGGAATTCCAGAGCTTAGGGCCCAGGTAGCTGAAGGCGCAGCCACCAATGGTGCAGCGAAGAAAACCGTGGATGCGCGAGAGTCCAGAATTAGAGAAGCACAGATGTCTGAGGGTTGTAGACCTGAAGGAGGCTATGGAGGGATTTGAAAACAAAAAGGTGCAAATTTTTTAATTGAGGCGTTGCTGGACTGTCAGCCAATGTAGGTCAACGAACACAGGGATGGGTGAACGGGACTTGATGCAAGTTAGGATATGGGCAGCAGAGTATTGGAAGAGTTCAAGTTTACAAAGGGTTCAAGGTGGTTGCCGGCCAGGAGAGCATTCAAATACTCGAGTCTGGAGGTAACAAAGGAATGGATGAGGGTTTCAGCAGCAGATGAGCTGAAGAACAAGGACGAACGATGTTACAAGGGTGGAAGTAGGTGGTCTTGGTGGTAGAGAGAATACGCCATCGGAAATTCAGCTCAGGGTCAAATAGGATCCAAAGGTGGCTAGAGAATGGAGTTTTTTGCAGTGAACGAAGACAATGGCTTCGGTCTTCCCAATAATTAGAGGAAATTTCTGCTCATTCACTACTGGATGTCAGACAAGCAGCGTGACAAATCAGAGGCAGGGGAGAGGTCGAGAGAGGTGGCGCTGAGGTAGAGCTGGATGTCGTCGGCGTACATGTGAATCCTAATGTATTTTCGGATGATGTTGCTGAGTGGCGGCATATAGATGAGAAATAGGAGGGGGGGGCGGAAGGGCCAAGGACAGTTCTTGGGGGCTCCAGAGATAACATTGTGTGAGTAGGAAAGGAAGCCATTGCAGGTGATTCTCTGGCTACGACTGGATAGGTAGGAATGGAACCAGGCAAAGACAGTCCCACCTAGCTGGATGACGGCGGAGGTGTTGGAGGAGGATGGTGTGGACAATCGTATCAAAGGCTACAGACAGGTAAGGAAAAATGAGGAGGGATAGTTTACCAGTCACATAGGATGTAATTTATGACTTTGGTAAGGACCATTTCAGTGTTGTGGCAGGGATGGAAATTGGAGGGGTTCAAACATGGAGGGATTGGGGGTAATATTCTGGCATGGATAGAGGATTGGCTATCTAACAGAAGGCAGAGAGTTGGGATAAATGGTTCATTCTCAGACTGGCAATCAGTAACTAGTGGTGTTCCGCAGGGGTCAGTGCTGGGTCCCCAACTCTTTACAATCTATATTAACGATTTGGAGGAGGAGACCGAGTGTAACATATCAAAGTTTGCAGATGATACTAAGATGGGGGGGAAAGTAGTGAGTGAGGAGGACATAAAAAACCTTCAAGGGGACATAGACAGGCTAAGTAAGTGGGCAGAGATTTGGCAGATGGAATACAATACTGGAAAGTGTGAGGTTATGCACTTTGGCAGGAAAAATCGTAGAGCAAGTTATTATCTTAATGGCAAGAAACTGGAAAGTACTGAAGTGCAAAGGGATCTGGGGGTCCTGGTGCACGAAACTCAAAAAGTTAGTATGCAGGTGCAGCAAGTGATTAAGAAGGCCAATGGAATGTTGGCTTTCATTGCTAGGGGGATAGAATATAAAAATAGGGAGGTATTGCTTCAGTTGTACAAGGTATTGGTGAGACCGCACCTGGAATACTGCGTACAGTTTTGGTGTCCATACTTAAGAAAGGACATACTTGCTCTCGAGTCAGTACAAAGAAGGTTCACTCGGTTAATCCCGGGGATGGACATATGAGGAGAGGTTGAGTAGATTGGGACTCTACTCATTGGAGTTCAGAAGAATGAGAGGCGATCTTATTGAAACATATAAGATTGCGAAGGGGTTGGATCGGGTTGATGCAGGGAAGATGTTCCCGATGATGGGTGAAACTAGAACTAGGGGGCATAGTCTTAGAATAAGGGGCTGCTCTTTCAAAACTGAGAGGAGGAGGAACTACTTCACTCAGAGGGTGGTAGGTCCCTGGAATATGCTGCCCCAAAAAGCTGTAGAAGCTACATCATTACATAAATTTAAAACAGAAATAGACAGTTTCCTAGAAGTAAAGGGAATTAAGGGTTACGGGGAGCGGGCAGGAATTTGGACATGAGTCTAGGTTCGGATCGGTCATGGCCCTGTGGGTAGCGGAGCGGGCCCAGGGGCCGTGTAGCCTGATCCTGCTCCTATTTTGTGTGTCTAATTCTGTTAGATTCAGGAGATGGTTCTGTGATAGTGGATTGGCGGTTAGGATCAGATCAGCCATGATCTTATTGAAAGGCGGGGCAGGCTCGAGGGGCCAATTGGCCTACTCCAGCTCCTATTTCTTATGTTCTTATGTTGTGGGAAAGACGGGCACGGATTTGGAAGGCGACAACATTTGAGAGATTTGGTCAATTAGTAGCTTATCTCTAGTCTTTCAAGTAATCAGGATCGACTGCAAACCAATATGGTGGGTAAATTGGGGGAGAAATTCGGTATAGCCCTGTTTGGGTCGTCATTAGCGGCCGTGCGCAAAGTTTAGCGCCTGGCGCTAATTATCGCCTCAGACGGCAAACTTGGCTTTTATCGCCCCTGGAGGTGATTGGAGCGCTAAATCAGGCCCTACACACCTCTCTTAAGGCGCTAAGGCCGAGGAGCGAGGCGCTACCTCAGAGGGCGGGTGCAGCACAGGTGCTGCCAGTTAGCGATTGAACACAGACACACTGGCGCTGGTCAGTTCTTAAAGGGGAGGGTCGATCTTGCTCTGCAGCCACACCCTGCTCATTGGAGCCTTGAATCTCGGCCTGGGCAGACCACGGCTAAATCTAGCAGCCAAACACAATGGAGAGCGCCAAGAAGCAAGCACAGCGCTTCTGCGAGCGAGCCTTGGAGGCTCTGGTTGCCGCGGTGGAGTGCAGAAAATCCACTTTGTACCCAGAGAGTGGCAGGAGGCCTTTGCCACGCGAGTACAGAAGAGTGTGGAGGGAGGTGGCTCAGAGAGTCATCTCAAGCAGCATGGTGCCTAGGACCCATCTGCAATGTAGGAAAAAGTTCAACAACCTCACTTGGGTCGTCAGGGTGTGTGCCTTTTTTTCAAAACCTCTCCATCCCTCCATCTCAACCTCACTTTATGGCCAGAGGGTCTTAAATGCCCCAATGCCCAACACTCATCCAGCACCTATGGCCCTTTCATCAAACACACACGCACATTCCACACTTTGCATACAGTAAGGGCTATTCAACTATGGGAGGCATATCAGGCAAGACCATGGCTGTATATTTACTCAGACGCCGTCCTTTTTCTTGCAGGCCAAGCTGTCTCATAATAGGAGACAGCAGCAACGGACGGGTGGAGGGCGGCTTCAGCTGCAACCCCTCAGCGACCTTGAGGAGCGCGTCCACAGGATTGTGGCAAGCCGGGTGATTGGTCCCTTCGCCACTGGAGACGCCGACCCCGTTCTGGACTGCAATGGTAAGGTCATCACCTTTTTGTCCTCTCTCCTTCCACTTGTTCCTCACAACACCAGCCTTTGACACTTTCAATCCAAATCACTAAATCGCTGCACTCATGCCTCCCTTGCTGCCACCCTGTCCTCACGCTAAAGCCACTCTTGTACCTCCCTGCTTTCAGATGGTGATTCACCAGGTGAGGAGATGGGCCCTCAAGCTGCCAGTGGGAGTGAAGCTGAAGGCGAAGAGGAAGCCGGAGCATCAGCGCCACCCTCTCCCGAGGAAGCCCATGCCCACACTGGGAACACGCCTTCCCTGGAGGGGAGCAGGGGGGAATGGTCTGATGAGGGTGAAGCTCCAGGACCCAGCGGGCTGCAGCAACGCGATGGGGGTAGGGAAGCTCGGGGGCCTTCTCCCTGGAGGGAGAGTATGCCATCGAGTCCTGCTGCACTGGACGCAGGGTCCTCGCTGAAATGAGTGCCCAGGCGGAGCACAGGCACACTGAGCTCATGGGTGCAGTGGGAAGGGT
Organism: Somniosus microcephalus; assembly: GCF_052327205.1. Classification (NCBI taxonomy): domain Eukaryota; kingdom Metazoa; phylum Chordata; class Chondrichthyes; order Squaliformes; family Somniosidae; genus Somniosus; species Somniosus microcephalus. The sequence continues at coordinate 101,955,452 of NC_140998.1, read as the reverse complement.
GCCCGAATCCATTCAATCACTGGCAAGGAGTGTGGAGCACTTCGCTGTAGCACAGGCGGATGCCACGCAAATGTTTAGTGCTGCAATTCAGTCACTGGCTGCCATGACCCCATCTCTGACTGCTCTCATGCAGACTTAGATTGAGGCCACGCGAGCACTGACTGCTGCCAGCCTCGCTGGTTCGGACACATTTCCCCGGGGCTCTCACCGCGCCGCAGCAGGCTAGCAATCTGTGCTCCAGCAGATTGCGCTGGATGCTGAAGTGCTGCCCCGTGGGAGTGCCAGTGTGTCAGTTGAGCACGGAGGTGCTGTCCTCTCTCAAGATGACAGCATTCCTGCTGCCACCATGGTCACTTCTCCACTGCACTTGCCACCGCCTGTAGGACAGACTGCTGCCGCCCATACAGAGTTGGTGCAGTCTGCAGCTGGGCCCTCCAGACCCAGAGCTGGTCAAGGCTGTCCTTCAAGGGCATCTGCAGTCTCAGGTTGTGACAATCAGCAGCCTTCCACCAGCCTTGCTGTAGCCACTGGGGCCCCATTACGGAGGAGCTGCAGGGTGGGAAGAGGGGAATTTCGCAAGAGAAGCAGATCACCCTCGATGGGAAAAAAGGTGTGACAAAATGTTGTTCATTGTTTTATTAAAGGCCGAGGTTCGTGGTCAAATTTTTTTAACTGCTTTGGACATTGTCTCCAGGTTGTGAGAGCCAGTTATGTTAATGACTGCTTTTTTTTGTGTTTCTTTCTATTAGTTTCTCCTGCGGAAATGAGACACACAGAGTTTGTAAAATAAATAAGTTTCTGTATTCAAAATGTACAAGTTTGGTCTTTGCAATCATTGTTGCCTTGACCGGCGTAGGGGTTGTGGGATGGTTTCATTCAGGTTGTTTGAATGGCAGAAGCCATTTCCTCAGAAGGGGCCGAGAAGCAACTTGCTATGAGCCTTTGATGGACGGCCCTTCCACTTTGTACATTGTGTGCCTCCCTCCCGCCTTGGTGCTGCTGATGATCATCCTCCTCTGGTGGTGCTCCAATGTCTGGTAGCATTGGCTGGGTCCTGAGGATTGCAAGGTTATGCAGCATGCAGCACTCAACAACGAAGTGGGAGACTCGCTCAGGCGAGTAGTGAAGGGCTCCTCCAGAATGGTCCAGACAGCGGAACCGTTGCTTGAGCACGCCGATTGTGTGCTCAACGACGTTCCTGGTAGCTTGATGGCTCTCGTTGTATCGCAGCTCAGCAGGAGTGTTGGGCGTACGGAGCGGTGTCATCAGCCAGGTGCACAGAGGATATCCCTTGTCCCCGAGAAGCCAACCACCTGGGTGATGTGGTGCCTGGAAAAGGTCTGCCACAGAAGTCTGGCGCAGGATGAAGGCATCGTGGCTGCTGCCAGGAAAGTGGGCATTGACAGCGAGTATCAGCTGTCTGTGGTCACAGACCAACTGAACGTTTAAGGAATGGAAGCCCTTTCGGTTGCGGAAATCCTCGGCATTCTCTTGCGGCGCACGTAAAGTCACATGCGAGCAGTCAATGGCGCCCTGCACCATGGGGAAGCCCGCTATCATCGCAAAGCCCATTGCGCGTTGCTGCTGCTTGTCCGGGGTCATGGGGAAAGAGATGTACTCTCGTCTCCTTTTCAAGAGGGCATTTGTTACCTGACGGATGCAGCAATGCACCGCGAACTGGGAGATATTGGCGATGTCCCCAATAACTGATTGAAATGAGCTGGTGGCGTAAAAGTTGAGAGCCACTGTTATCTTCACTGCCACCGACAGAGACGTCCTGCTCCTCAGTTGAGGCTGCAGATCTGACTGAAGCAGGTGGCAGAGCTCAGTGACCACCTCCTTGCTGAAGCGCAGCCTTCGCAAACACTGCTCCTCAGACATATTAATGTAGGAGAACTGTTGGCGAAAAACTCTGGGAGGGTAAGGTCTCCTGTACAGAGGCCTGATGGCCCTCCTCCATCTGGCCATGATTGCCACTCTCTCTCTGCATCTCTGTGCCCTCCATCTCTGTGCCCTCCGAATGTGATGGAGAAGGACGATGTCCCCATCCATTGCAGCCCCCATAGTATCTAGGCAATCAAAGTTATGAAGGTCGAAAACCAAAGTCGCTAATGGGAGGCGCAAACCAGCTGAATTTTTCCCCCATTGTGTTTTAATAAGAGTTTAAGGCAGAATATAACATGCAAGTTATACAGCAAAAACATACGACTGGTACCGGTCCCGATCGGACAGACGGCTGGCATGCGTGAACAGCTGGTTTGCGCCTCCCATTAGCGACTTTGGTTTTCGACCTTCATAACTGGCTTCTGGCCTCTCTCCCTCTCTAGGGCCTTTGAGTTGGTGAGCGTGGGATCATTCTCAAAAGAGCATTCGACTAGCCCAACTTCTGTCTGGCTCTCCCCTCCACCGTCTGTGTGGGCAAGCGCTCAAGGTGTCACTTTTATTCTCTTTTTAGGGGTGGGCCTGAGGCCAAGTTATTGACAAGACCATTTAACCTACAGAGGTTCCTCTGAAACTTCACCACCCAATGACACCTCAAGTTCTTTGTCTTGGTTCTTGGATGAAAGCCCTCCCCAGAAAGAGGTCTCATTACTTCATCCAATTTATCTTATTGTTTAATCTTTCTGAAGGTTCTTCCTTTGGAATGTGTGTCTTATTTCTCTTGTCTCTATTCTCCTTGCCCCAGCTTTAATCAGGAGGCCCAAGCCAGAGCTGTCGCACCTTCATTTAGCAAATGGAGCATTCCAAGATGGATACCTTAGCCTCCTCAAATTCCATTCATTCTATGTCTTTTTCTAATTAACTTTTAATTATCTTTGCAAGCAGTTCTGCTAAACAAACTCCAAATTCTATCTGTAGAGATTATAATATGGTTTTTCGTAATAATGGAAGAAACATAGGTTAAGCCTTCACTGGCCAAATTAAAGATACATTAACAAAGTCAAAACCATAACTTACAAACAACAGATAACTCGCCTGGCAGGGCAATCCTATGGGCCCCCGTGTGGAATGTTTATGCCTCACCTAATCTAACAGATTAAAAAGACTGTCTCAAATTCTAATGCAAGTTTTCCAGGAAAACAAAACTTAAGCAATCCCCTTACTTGTCTTGCGCTGAAACATAAAATCATTTAAACACAGTATTGCTTATGCACTCATATACATTTTTAAGCACCTATAGTTTCTAACATGTTCAAGAATGGCCACCTGCATGATACTATTATTCGCAGACTATTTAAAGCCCTAGTCTAGTTCTGGAAGTTAGGCGAGTACTGGTGTTATTTGAAGGAAAGAAGTGAGGGAAAGCAGACCCCACTTCAGTGATGGTTCCCTGGAGGTCTTGCTGGGTACTGTCAGAGCAAGGAGGGATGCCTTTTCTCCACAAGTGGGAAGAAACAACCAGCTGCCACCACGAAGGCAGCCTGGGTAGAGGTGGCACAGGTGAGTAGCAGGAGGGTAACACAAAGGTCCTGAATCTAGTGTCGAAAATGTTTCAGGACTAAGTCAGGAAAGGTCAGCAAGTGTAATGAGACAGGATTAATAAAAAAAGTCACAGTAAAGGATCCCCTTGGAATGAGTGACCATAATATGGTTGAATTCCAAATTCAGTTTGAGGGTGAGAGAGTTGGATCTCAAACCAGCGTACTGAGCTTAAATAAAGGAGACTATGAAGGCATGAGAGTAGAATTGACTAAAGTGGACTGGGAAAACAGATTAAAGTTTAAGACGGTACAAGAACAGTGGTCTACATTCAAGGAGATATTTCACATCTTTCAACATAAATATATTCCACTGAGGAAAAAGGGGAGTAAAAGAAAAGACAGCCATCCGTGGCTAAGTAAAGTATTAAAGGATAGTATCCGACTGAAAACAAGGGCATATAAAGTAGCCAAATCTAGTGGGAGGATAGAAGATTGGGAAGCATTTAAAAGCCAGCAAACAATAACTAAAAGATTAATTAAGAAAGGGAAGATAGATTATGAAAGTAAACTAGCAAAAAATATAAAAACAGATAGCAAGAGTTTCTACAGCTATATAAAAAGAAAAAGGGTGACTAAAGTGAACGTTGGTCCCTTAGAGGATGAGACCGGGAAACTAGTGATGGGGAACATGGAGATGGCAAAGACGCTGAACAAATATTTTGTATCAGTCTTTACAGTAGAGGACACTAAAAATATCCCAACACTGGACAAACAGGGGGCAATGGCGGGGGGGGGGGGGCGGAGGAGCTAAACACGATTAAAATCACTAAGGAGATGGTAGTCGGTAAAATAATGGGACTGAAGGCGGATAAATCCCCCGGACCTGATGGCCTACATCCTAGGGTCTTGAGAGAAGTGGCGGTAGGGATTGTGGATGCATTGGTGATTATTTTCCAAAACTCCCTGGACTCAGGAAAGGTCCCAGCAGATTGGAAAACTGCTAATGTAACACCCTTATTTAAGAAGGGAAGTAGACAAAAAGCTGGAAGCTATAGACCAGTTAGCCTAGCATCTGTGGTTGGCAAAATGTTGGAGTCCATTATTAAGGAAACAGTAACAGAGCATTTGGATAAACATAATTTAATAGGACAGAGTCAGCATGGTTTTATGAAGGGGAAGTCATGTTTGACAAATTTGCTCGAATTCTTTGAGGACGTAACATACAGGGTGGATAAAGGGGAACCAGTGGATGTAGTGTATTTGGACTTCCAAAAGGCATTTGACAAGGTTCCACACAAAAGATTACTGATCAAGATAAAAAATCACGGGATTGGGGGTAATATACTGGCATGGGTGGAAGATTGGCTATCTAACAGAAAACAGGGAGTTGGGATAAATGGTTCGTTCTCGGGCTGGCAATCAGTAACTAGTGGTGTTCCGCAGGGGTCAGTGCTGGGACCCCAACTCTTTACAATCTATATTAACGATTTGGAGGAAGGGACCAAGTGCAACATATCCAAGTTTGCCGACGATACAAAGATGGGAGGGAAAGCAGTGAGTGAGGAGGACATAAAAAACCTGCAAAAGGACATAGACAGGCTAAGTGAGTGGGCAGAGATTTGGCAGATGCAATATAATGTTGGAAAGTGTGAGGTTATGCACTTTGGCAGAAAAAAATCAAAGAGCAAGTTATTATCTAAATGGAGAGAAACTGCAAACTGCTACAGTACAAAGGGATCTGGGGGTCCTGGTGCATGAAACACAAAAAGTTAGTATGCAGGTGCAGCAGGTGATCAGGAAGGCCAATGGAATCTTGGCTTTTATTGCAAGGGGGATGGAGTATAAAAACAGGGAAGCCTTGCTGCAGTTACACAGGGTATTGGTGAGGCCACACCTGGAATACTACGTGCAGTTTTGGTTTCCATATTTAAGAAAAGATATACTTGCTCTCGAGGCGGTTCAGAGAAGGTTCTCGGTTGATTCCGGAGATGAGGGGGGTTGACGTATGAGGAAAGGTTGAGTAGGTTGGGCCTCTACTCATTGGAGTTCAGAAAAATGAGAGGCGATCTTATCGAAACATATAAGATTGTGAGGGGGCTTGATCGGGTGGATGCGGTGAGGATGTTTCCACTGATGGGCGAGACTAGAACTAGGGGGCATAATCTTAGAATAAGGGGCTGCCCTTTCAAAACTGAGATGAGGAGAAACTTCTTCACTTAAAGGGTAGTGAATCTACGGAATTTGCTACCCGAGAGCGCTATGGAAGCTGCAACATTAAATAAACTTAAAACGGAGATAGACAGTTGCCTAGCAGATAAGGGAATTAGTGGTTACGGGGAGAGGGCAGGGAAGTGGACGTGAGTCTAGATTCGGATCAGCCATGATCCTATTGAACGGCGGAGCAGGCCCGAGGGGCCGTATGGCCTACTCCTGCTCCTACTTCTTACGTTCTTATTATGTTTAGCACAAGTCCATCTTTGCCTTTCTCCTACAATGCATAGCAACATAGAAGATAGGAGCAGGAGTAAGCCATTCGGCCCCTCGAGCCTGTTCCGCCATTTAATGAGATCATGGCTGATCATCCAAATTCAGTACCCTGTCCCTGCTTTCTCCCCATATCCCTTGATCCCTTTAGCCTTAAGAAATATATCTAACTCCTTCTTGAATATATTTAATGAATTGGCCGCAACTGCCTTGTGTGGTAGAGAATTCCACAGGTTCACCTCTCGGTGAAGAAATTCCTCCTCACCTCAGTCCTAAATGGCTTACCCCTTATCCTTAGACTGTGACCCCTAGTTCTGGACTCCCTCGCCATCGGGAACATCCTTCCTGCATCTGGTCTGTCTAGTCCTGTTAGAATTTTATAAGTTTCAATGAGATCCTCTCTCATTCTTCTAAACTCTAGATAAGGCGACCAAAACTGCACACAATACTCAAGGTGTAGTCTTGCCAAGGCCCTGTACAACTGCAGCAAGACATCCTTGCTCCTGTACTCGAATCCTCTCGCTTTGAAGGCCAGCATACCATTTGCCTTCTTAACCACCTGCTGCACCCTGACCTTCAGCGACTGGTGCACAAGGACACCCAGGTCTCATTGCACTTCCCCTTCTCCCAATCTATTGCCGTTTAGATAATAATCGGTCTTCCTGTTGTTGCCACCGAAGTGGATAACCTTGCATTTATCCAGATTATACTGCATCTGCCATGCATCTGCCCAGTCAACTTGTCCAAATCATACTGGAGTTTCTCTGCATCCTCCTCACAGCACACACGTCCACCCAGCTTTGTGTCGTCTGCAAACTTGGAGATATTGCATCAAGTTCCCTCGTCTAGATCATTTATATATATTGTGAATAGCTGGGGTCCAAGGACGGATCCCTGTGGTACCTCACGAGTCACTGCCTGCCACTCAGAAAAAGACCCGTTTATTCCAACTCTTTGCTTCCTGGCTGCCAACCAGTTTTCTATCCAAGTGAGTACCTTACCCCCAATCCCATGTGCTTTAACTTTGCACGCTAATCTCTTATGCGGGACCTTATCGAAAGCCTTCTGAAAGTCCAAATACACCACATCCACTGGTTCTCCCTTATCTATTCTACCAGTTACATCCTCAAAAAATTCCAGTAGATTAGTCAAGCATGATTTACCTTTTGTAAATCCATGTTGACGTTGTCCGATCCCGTCACTGTTTTCCAAGTGCTCTGCTATTACATCTTTTATAATGGACTCTAGCATTTTCCCTACTACCGATGTCAGGCTTACCGGTCTATAATTCCCCGTTGTCTTGTCTACCACCTTTTTTAAATAGTGGGGTTACATTCGCTATCCTCCAGTCCATGGGAACTGTTCCAGAGTCTATAGAATTTTGGAAGATGACCAGCAATGCATCTACTATTTCTCGGGTCACTTCCTTAAGTACCCTAGGATATAGATTATCAGGCCCTGGGGATTTATCAGCCTTCAATCCTGTCAATTTCCCTAACACCATTTCCCTACAAATACTGATTTCATTCAATTCCTCCCTCTCATTAGACCCTATTTTCCCCGACATCTCTGGGAGGTTATTTGTGTCCTCCTTTGTGAAGACAGAACCAAAGTATGTATTTAATTGGTCGGCCATTTCTTTGTTCCCCATTATAAATTCCCCTGATTCTGACTGCATGTGCCCTACGCTGTTGCTTAACTAGGAGCCAATGTAGGTTAGCAAGCGCAAGGATGATGGGTGAATCGGACTTGGCTGCCTGTGTCCTAACTTGCACCAAGTTTTGGATGACCTCAAGCGTGCATAGAGTAGAACATGGGAGGCCAGCCCCGGAGTGCATTGGAATTGTCAAGTCTAAAGGTAACAAAGGCATAGATGAGGGTTTCAGCAGCAGGGCAGTGTCCTAGGCCCAACCATCTTCAGCTGCTTTATCAATGACGTTCCCTCCAACATAAGGTCAGAAATGGGGATGTTTGCTGATGACTGCACAGTGTTCAGCGCCATTCACAACTCCTCAGATAATGAAGCAGTCCATGCCTGCATACAAGACCTGGACGACATTCAGGCTTGGGCTGATAAATGGAAGGTAACATTCATGCCACAGAAGTGCCAGGCAATGACTATCTCCAACAAGCAAGAATCTAACCACCTCCACTTGACATTCAACAGCATTACCATCGCTGAATCCCCCACCATCAACATCCTGGGGGTCACCATTGACCAGAAACTTAACTGGACCAGCTACATAAATACTGTGGCAACAAGAGCAGGTCAGAGGCTAGGTATTCTGTGGCGAGTGTCTCATCTCCTGACTCTCCAAAGCCTTTCCACCATCTACAAGGCACAAGTAAGGAGTGTGATGGAATACTCTCCACTTGCCTGGATGAGTGCAGCTCCAACAACACTCAAGAAGCTCGACATCATTCAGGAAAAAGCAGCCTGTTTGATTGGCACACCATCCACCACTTTAAACATTTACTCCCTCCACCACTGGAGTACCGTGGCTTCAGTGTGTACCATCTACCAGATGCACTGCAGCAACTCACCAAGGCTTCTTCGGCAGCACCTCCCAAATCCGCGACCACTTCCACCTAGAAGGACAAGGGCAGCAGGCGCATGGGAACACCACCACCTCTCAAGTTCCCCTCCAAGACACACACCATCCTGACTTAGAAGTATATCACCGATCCTTCATCGTTGCTGGGTCAAAATCCTGGAACTCCCTACCTAACAGCACTGTGGGAGTACCTTCACCACACGGACTGCAGCAGTTCAATAAGGCAGCTCACCACCACCTTCTCAAGGGCAACTAGGGATGGGCAATAAATGCTGGCCTTGCCAGCGACACCCACATCTCAAACGAATTTTAAAAAATGAGCTGAGGCAGTGGTGGAGACGGGCAATGTTACGGAGGTGAAAACCGGCGGTCTTTGTTATGTCGTGGCTAAGTAGTCGGAAGTTCATTTCAGGGTCAAATATGACATGAAGGTTGTAACAGTCTGGATCAGCCAGACAGATGCTAGGGAGAGGGATGAAGTCAGTGGCTAGGGAACGGAGTCGGTGGCGGAGACCAAAGACAATGGCTTTGGTCTTCCCAATATTTAACTGAAGGAAATTTCTGCTCGTCCAGTACTGGATATTGGACAAGCAGTCTGCCAATTTAGAGAGTGGAGGGGTCGAGAGAAGCGGTGGTGAGGTAGAGCTGGGTATCGTCAGCGCACATGTGGAAACTGACCCTGTGTTTTCAGATGACATCGCCGAGGGGCAGCATGTAGATGAGAATGTGCCCAATTTACATAATCGCTCATTAGAATCCAATCTATCCATCCCCTTAATCATTCGAGTTGCTCTCCTCTGTATCCTTTCAATAGATTACCCCAGATCATGTCAAATTTAATCATTTTATGGTCAATGTTGCCCTGGGATACCATTATTTCAGTTCTGAATATCCTATTGGGGTCACTTGGTTAAGATTGCTTCTTAAGATATCCCTAATGCACAGGGTCAGAAATCAGTATTACATTACATTTACCAGTTCAGATTCGAGATTGCTTGGACATTTCCAGTTGATCAGGTTAGTTAAAGTCCACCATTAGCATGATCTTTCTGTTTGCACATAATTTATCTCTACATAAATTAATCCGTCCTTTTTTGTTTTGAACTATAACAAATCCCTTGTTATCTGTGTCCTTTTTGCATTGTGGAGCTTGTTGAGAATCTTATCCTGTACATCGGTCCACTTCCTTTGCCTCCCAGGTGTCCCTAGCATATACAGCCAATCCAGCTCCTTTCCTATCTAGTCTCTTATCCTCCTTACTCTGTATATTCAATCTCATGGTGAAGTAGGGAATAAGAACATCTTTTGGAAATCCAAGGATGATCAGACACTAATCCGTGTTGCAGAAACTGAATTGCAATAGTTTCAACCAATGAAAGTCAAGCAGAATGTTGAACATAAGAAATAGGAGCAGGTGTAGGTCATTCGGCCCTTCGAGCCTGCTCTGCCACTCAATAAGATCATGGCTGATCTTCTACCTCAACTCCACTTTCCCACACTATCCCCATATTCCTTAATTTCCCTAGTATCCAAAAATCCATCGATCTCAGTCTTGTATATACTCAACGACTGAGCATCCACAGCCCTCTGCGATAGAGAATTCCAAAGATTCACAACCCTTTGAGTGAAGAAATTCTTCCTCAACTCAGTACTAAATGGCCGACCCCTTATGCAGAGACTGTGACCCCTAGTTCTAGACATCCCAGCCAGGGGAAACATCCTCCCAGCATCTAGCTAGTCAAGCCCCTTAAGAATTTTATATGTTTCAATGAGATTTATATGTTTCAATGACTCATGTTATTTTACTTCAAGATATCAAATTGTTAAATTGACATACTTGTGATTTTTAATGCAGCTGACTGGTTGGTTTGATTTGGTGTAACTAAGCTTATGCAATTATTTACAAAATTATATAATTCAAATTTGATTTTATCATCTGCTCCATAGAAAGTTGAAGACACTACTTGTAGTAATGAAAATACTGAAATACATCTTCAGGTTGGATTTGCAGTATGAATAACTATAATTACAATTAAAATCTTAACAAGTTGGTGTTGATGCAACAGGATATTAACTATTGCTCTGCAAGGCAAGACAACGTACACTTCGGAAGCTATACGATTCCTCTTTCTATTTAGCATATTCAGATATTCGCTGATCCAAGTAAAAAATATTGATTGGCACACATTTCCGTTAAGTTAAACTGCTCCACAAATGACTTAAAATCCAGTATTAGTCAGTTACCAACTTATTCTTTAGCAATCAGCATAGAAGATTGCTCTTTTATTTTAGAAATTAGAAACGAGGATCAGCTCTTCTAAACTTAATCTTGCAATATAAATTCTTAAAAATTGAAAAGTTAGGAAATATTGGTGAAAAATTTGATATCAAATATGTATACTGAGATACTGATCTATCAGACAAAAACTTCTTCCATACTTCATGCATGATTTTGTTACTGTTTGACATTGGACCTAGAGATGGCATATATAGAGTTATGAAATGCCTGAATTTCCTGGATTACATCTATGTAAAAATTGCACTGAAATTTACTTGCAGTCAGAAACTTACACTGAAATTTCCTGCAGAGATCATTTGCCTAATCCAGAACATAAAAACCAGGATAAAACAAGTGCAAATGTAGAGCCAACAATTGTTTCCCATTTGTGTTACAACTTTATAAGCTATTTTTAAAAAGGTGTATTCGCCATAGAAAATAAAACTTACCATGTGTGTCCGTATTGCTGTTCAGTGGACTTTTTTTGTAAAATTAGGAAGCTTGCATTGTGAAATATAGCATTCGGATGTTTCACAGCAGTAGTGTTGCATCATTTAGTGGTCTGGCAAGAATCACCAAGAAGGAAGTGTGAATCTCAGTTCAATCTGGGTTTGAACTCAGTTATCCAGTTCAGATTCCTGACATTTTACCACCAGGCCTATAGGTGAGGAAGCTATTTCAGGTTTATCTTCTATTTTTACATGCAACTGAAAAGACAATGGCTCCATTGCTATGCCCAGTACCAAACATTAATTTTCACTCATTCACCATGGTGTCAATTTGGGCAGCATCCAACACTAGTGTCAAAAAGCAATTGTTAAAGTCTGAATTAATCAGAATTCCCAACTGTCCAGCCCTTGGCCCTCCATTCCTGCAGCTACCAATCTGCTCAACCACACCCTCACCACCACCTTTGATGCCCTAGTCCCGATAAAAACCAATATTCTCTCTCATCCTAGCCGCTCCCCCTGGTACGGCCCATCTTTGCTCCCTTAAGTCCAAGGGACACAGACCTGAACGGATATGGCAGACAACTGGTTTAGCCTTTGAATGCCAGATTTGGCTGGACCACAAAGCATCATCGGGTCCTTTGCTCATCTGCCAAAACTGCTCACTATTCCAGGATCATTCTGGAATGCAAAGATAACCCCCAGCTTCTATTCTCTACTTGAACCGTCTTCTTAAACCCCTCTCCGCCGTCATCCCCACCCTCACCTCCAACAAGTATGAGGAGCTCATGGACTTCTTTGTCTCTAAGATTGAGACCATCTGTTCAGCTGCCTCTGCCACTTCCCTTCCTTCCCCATGCCCGCCGGGCCAAACTTCCTCTGAGGTTCCTCCCACCCTAGCCCTGAACTCGCATCTTTCTCCAGTTTCTCGCCAACCTCCCTTCATGACCTCTCCGCGCTCATCTTGACCAGGAGACCCACTTCCTGCTCCCTTGACCCTATTCCCACTAAACTGCTGACCACCCAACTTCCTTTTCTGGCTCCCATGTTAGCTGACATTGTTAACGGTTCTCTCTACTCAAGTACTGTCCCCCTCTCCTTCAAATCTGCCATTATTACACCGCTCCTCAAAAAAACAACCCTTGACTTCTCTGTCCTTGCAAATTACCACCCCATCTCCAATCTCCCTTTCCGCTCCAAAGTCCTTGTTGTCGCCTCCCAAATCCGTGCCCATCTTTCCCGCAACTCCATGTTTGAATCCCTCCAATCAGGTTTCTGCCTCTGCCACAGTACCGAAACGGCTCTCAGTCACGAATGACATCCTTTGCGTCTGTGACAAACGTAAACTATCTCTCCTCGCCTTTCCCGACCTATCTGCAGCCTGTGACACGGTTGACGACTCCATCCTCCTGCAACACCTCTCCAGCCTCATCCAGCTGGGTGGAACTGCGCTCGCCTGGTTCCATTCTTATCTATCTAATCCTAGCCAGATGCTTCTCTTCCCGCTCCATTACCTCTGGTATTCCCCAAGGATCCATCTTTGGTCCCCTATTTCTCATCTACATGCTGCCCCTTGGCGACATTATCCGCAAACAGTGTCAGTTTCCACATGTACGCTGACAACATCCAGCTCCACTTCACCACCACGTCTCTCAACCCCTCCACTCTTTCTAACTTGTCAGACTGCTTGTCCGACATCCAGTACTGGATGAGCAGAAATTTTCTCCAATTAAATACTGGGAAGACCAAAGCCATTTTCTTTGGTCCCCGCCACAAACTCCGTTCCCTAGCCACCGACTCCATCCCTCTCCCTCGCATCTGTCTGAGGCTGAACCAGACTGTTCGTATCTGTTGGCATCATATCTAATGCTGAAATGAGCTTCCGGCCACATATCCATGGCATAACAAAGACCACCAATTTCCACCTCCGTAACATCGCTCGTCTCCACCACTGCCTCAGCTCATCCGCTGCTCAAACCCTCATCGATGCCTTTGTTACCTCTAGACTTGACTATTCCAACGCACTCCTGGCTGGCCTCCCATGTTCTACCCTACGTAAACTTGAGGTCATCCAAAACTTGGCTGCCCGTGTCCTAACTCGCACCAAGTCCCATTCATCCATCACCCCGGTACTCGCTGACCTACATTGGCTCCCAATTAAGCAATGCCTTGATTTTAAAATTCTCATCCTCGTTATCAAATCCCTTCATGGCCTCGCCCCTCCCCGTCTCTAATCTCCTCCAGCCCCACAACTACCCCCCCCCGCCCCCAGCACCAAAGATATCCCTCTAATTCTGCTCTCTTGAGCATCCCTGATTATAAACACTTAACCATTGGTGGCCGTGCTTTCTGTTGCCTAGGCCCCAAGCTCTGAAATTCCCTCCCTAAACCTCTCCGCCTCTACCTTTCTTTCCTCCTTTAAGACGCTTCTTAAAGCCTATCTCTTTGATCAAGCTTTTGGTCATCTGCCCTAATTTCTCATGTGGCTCGGTGTCAAATTTTTGTCGTCTAACACTCCTGTGAAGCGCCTTGGGACGTTTTACTACATAAAAGTGTTAAATAAATACAAGTTGTTGTTGTTCTGAGGTTAACATCGCTACCAGATGTAGTTTCACTTTTGAGTAATATTGTGTTGCTGTTGCTTCAGCCACGGTGCCTCACTCTGAGTCTCTTTGCCTCTGCTACTGCTCCTCCGTATTGTTACACAGAACAGGGATATTCCCATAAGGACATTCCAGCTGCTTAGTCCTTCAAAACACATGATAGCTGAAATTTTGCAGACTCTGACAGCACTTTGGCCAAGTATAGTTTAGATTTTAGTAGGAAAGATTTTTTTAAATAGTGAATAAATGATCAAACTCCAATAATCTGTTACGCCGATATCAGATGACTTTGGGCAGTGTTGCCGCTAAATTATTGGAGATAGATCTATGCCAGTGTAAATCTAGGAAACTCACGTGAGTAGATCATTTGCATGAAGGCAGGGCTATGTAAATAAGCGGTAGAAGATTGAGGGAATATCTTGGAAGCAGCACAAACAATCGATGAAATTCACATGTAGTAATGTTTCAACATAAAACTGGTGTAAATGTAAATTTTCTGGGGGGTGGGGGAAACAAGTGCAATGCACTCTTGCATTGTAGTTACACCAAAACTTTCCAGGCAATACTCAGCTTTTATTTTTGGGGATGATTAATTTCAGATATAATTGCTGTAATGCAATTTATTGACTGTGATTACTATATACTGTCTATCCATTTAAATGAAACATTATCAAAATTAGAGTGTACAAAGACTTTATTGCATCAGATTATCAGGTTAGAGAGTGGACAATTATTTTTACAAAAGACCAGTTTTCAAACTAGAGATCAGAGAGGTCTTCTATGCAGCTTTGTTGCCAAGGATTTCTAGTCTGGATTGCTGGAGACATTTATTAGTATTCCCATCCAGGCCACCAAGACAAACATGAATTTAAAAAGAATAATAAAATCAAATGCTGCCATATAACCTTTTGTCTTTCAGTAAATATAGGACTTTTAGCTACATTGTTCCAAAACCTGGGTTGCTACCTTAATTTTTCCTCACAATGCAGACTGAATATGTATGCATGTGTGTTAAACGTAGAACTCCCTTAACAACTGCAGACCTTCTACTTAATCTGAAACTGGATGCACAATTTCCTTTGGGAACTCTTTCAATGATCAACAGGAAAAGGCCAATATCCAAAATAAATCTTAGATTAGATATTTCAAATGAAATTTGCCTTCTGCAGATAAAAATGTCAAGATGAATATGAACAGTAAAATAATAAATTATCTCACTGTGGTGGTGTAGTTATCAATGACTCCTTCATTCACACTATTCGTTGGATATCAAACTGCACAAGACATTCATCAAATGTCACACATTCAGAATATTGGAAACACCATTAAAACTGTTTGACTAAGACCTCTGAAGTGTTTAAGCAAGAGCCAGAATGCATATTTGTGCAACAGAGAAGAATAAATTTACATATCAGCATCAGCTCATAAGGGATAGGTAAACATTCTGTTTATCTCTCATTGTCATTCCATGCATTTTACCTCTGCACATGTGTGATCAAAGCTGTGTGTTATTGGGATTCTGGTTTTAAAAACACTGGACACAGGTGATTTAAAACCTGTAAGAAAATTTCTGCATTTCTCAGTATATTACGTTACAATTAACTGTCTGGCTGTGTAAAGTCACAATTTTATAAATATCAACTGTGTAATAGGTGAATGCTAGGAATTAATCATGGGCAGAAAAATAGGTCAAAGATATGAAAATCTATATTATTGCAATGTCAAAGGAGAAAGAGTAAAGACAGTTGTAAGTGAGTAGAAATAATTTTATCATACTGTTACTTCTTACAGCAAGCAGTTAAGATTTCAAAAGAAGCATGCATTAATTATGACAGGTATGCCATAATGGGATAAGTTGCAATGCATTATGAATCTGAAAGAATGTAATTAACTGCTCTTTGTTTACTTGCAGTTTTTTTGTGCACTACAGATATATTAAAAATGTTTAAGGAGATCTATTATCACAAGATAATTACAGATAATGAAGGCCATTTGGCCCATCTTAATTCATCCATCCAAAGAAATCCCAATGTCCCCCCACTGTAGTATCCAACAATTTAATTCCAGGCTGTTGCTCCACAAATGGAAGTTTAATCCACATGCTGATCACTCTGAAGAAAAAAAAACTGTTATCAGCCTTAAAATGTTTGAATCCATGTTCCCTAGCTCTACTCCCACAGTTTCATTTAAAGCAATATTCTTCTATGCCCTTAACAATCTTACGTATGTCTACAAGATCACTCTTCAGATGCCCCCTTTCCAAGCTCAAAAGTCCCAATCTATCCAGTCTTTCTTCATAACTCAGATTTCTGACACTGATGATTAGCCTGGTGACTCTTCTCTGCAATGCCTCCAGTGCTTGAACGTCTCCCTCGTTTCTTGCCGACCAGAAGTGGGTACAGTATTCAAGGTGCAGTCTGACAAGAGCACGATTCAGGATGTAATGATCTAACTGTCTTATATTCTACGGTTTAGGCTACATAATTCAACGGTCTATTAGTTTTAAGAGTTACTACTTTTACTTTCTGAAATATAAAGTTTTAAGCAAGTATACAAATTGCTACTTCAGTTAGGAATAATTAAGAAAGGGATACATTTCAATTGTATTCCTTTGAAAATAAAAAAATGCTGTAACAATTATAGTGCCAGCATTATTGAATAGAAATTGGAAATATGCTATATTTCATTGTATTTGACATAGGAATGGTTATGTTGCAGCAAACATTACCAAATTATACAGTCATGGAAGCATAGAATTATAATTATATTGGAGAAATACTGAACAGGTATGTTACCCATTTAAAATTTCCAGGTTGCATTGCTGAAATAATTTTCATCAAAATACTCAACTTGGAGTTTTGTTACTTTAGCACAAGACCTCAGAACATATAGCTGTAAAGGGCAATTAAAACATGGATGAATTAAAAATCCCAGCTGAGCAACAGTACATAAAAGAGCCAGTAACCGCATCCATCACAGTTTTTTTATTATAAAGAGCTAGTACCAAAAAAAAGCAGCTCTTGCTTTAGCTAGGAAGATTTAACTATGGAGAGCAAACCTGTTTTGCAAGCACCTCAAATTTCAGGACATTTTTATTCCAACCATTTTGTCCACAGCTTTTCTTTACTGTTCTCCTTGGGATACTTTAATATAAAATTAACTTTTTTTTTTAGGGGGAAAGGAGGCAGAGAGAAAATTTTTTAACATTCACAATAATCCAACCAGTGGTAGATCTAAACTTTTCACCAACCTTCCATTTGTATTTCAGATGTATTCTGGTCTCTTTGTGGTCTTGTTTTTTCCTCCAAGTTTTCAGACCTGCAAAGAAAAAAAGTATGAGAAAAAATTATGCAAAAGCAACGAAAGATGCCGTGTTTGTGAGAATTGTTTGAAGACATATTTAATGGGAAGTCCAATGTTTAAATATCTTTATGTAGCAACTAAAATATTCAGGTTAAAAAATTGCAACAACTACAGAACAACTGTTTTTAGTTTATAATCCAAGAGAAATTAATTTTCATTCCCAGTTCTTGTATTTGGGTTATTTCAATATCTTTTGAATGACACAATTCCAGTAATTAATGTTAGGATTTTAAGTCTCATATTTGTGACTTTTTGTTTTGAACAGGGTCATGTTAAGCTTTTGTTGGGAAAATGGCAACAAAAGCCAAGAGCTGAATATTAACTGTGCGCTGAATAAATAGTATTGAATTAAATATTACTTTCTGTAGACATCTGAACTTTGTCACTGCTTCAATCTTTTGACATGACATTTAGTTGTCATGTAAACTCTCATCTCATTAGTCAGCTCGTAAAAAAAAAAGCATAAACCGCAGCACCACTAATTGAAGTGGTTTAATTGAAATTGCTCGAGTATGTTTCACCTCCAAGAGATTAAATACATAAAATTTGCAGAAAGTTACTGGACAACTAGTTAAAATATAAGGCATTTATCAGCTGTCACAATCCAAAAAGGGCACTAACAGCTGAGATTTCATGATGTGCCATTATCTTCTCACCTAACTGTTAATTTGTTGAGTTCTTTATAGAAATTTTCCAATGAAGTCTCAAGCTCTTCTTTTTCCAATTGTCGGCAGCGGCGCTTCTTAGAAACAGGCAATCTTTCGTTCAGTTCCTCATTTACTTTTGGATTAGCTGAAATGCAGGTGTTTTATTACATTAATTAAATGTACTGTACATGTCTCAGTCATTGCAGTTATAGAATTACAAAAAGGTGAATAATAATTTCAGTCTTTTAATATTTTAATATACCAAGATGTAGAAAGAAAGCAATTTTTAATAATCTCCTGGGCATTTTAAAAGAAGACAGGCTACCCTACTGTTCATAACATAAATTTCATCCCTCCATAATGTACAGTCATTCTTCAATACCACTTCCAAGCTAATGATTGCCAGCAATTAACAAAATGTAATCCCATTGCGCAATCATTTTAATGCTTTTAGCACTCAGAAAAGTAAACATCAAATTAATACAGCTGAAGCCACATTAGATCCTGGTTAGCTGCAGGCAATTATAGTTCAGCTCCTCAGGTGTAATTAAATGATTGAAATGATTTAGTTCAATAAATGCAAGTTAATTCATAAGTAAGCAACAAATAGACTGGGAGCAATTACAAGAAACACTGACATCCTCAGCTCATCCTATTGCTGTAAACTGCTTAAATGGAGAAGGCTGCCACCTGCTGGAAAAATGATACCAAAGGTTTCTCCTGTTGAGAATGATCAGTACAGCAGTAAAACTATTAACACAGAAGTCACTGAGCCCACTCCGATATAACAACCTCCGATACAACATTGTTTCAAGTTTCTTTCAAATGGAAAAAAGAAAATAAATTGTTCACTGCACTGTTTAGTACACAATGTCATTTACTCTGGCTATGCCAAACAGTGATGCAATTTTGGATCTCCCTTCCGATGTGTTTTGCTGCCTTTTGCATCAATATTCAACAGTATTAGGGTGGTAAATAGCTGCTTTCAACAGAAGAACTGGCATTATAATGTGCTCCAAATAGAAGATCCCTTTCCTCCTAGAATAGATTAATTATATGGGGCAACGACTGAACCGGTCAACTTCAAAGTTGCTGTTTTGGTGAAATAGTATGTATGGGTGATGCAATAAAGTACTTGGCCCATGATCTAAATAAATATGAATTAGGACTCTCTTTAGAAATCATGCAACAAGATGAAGGAGACAGGTGGTACTAAGAATTTATTTCAGCATTTTACAACACACAGATTATGAGAGTAATATCACTTATAGTAAGCCTCCTTTCATAGAAACATAGAAGATAGGAGCAGGAGTAGGCCATTCGGCCCCTTGAGCCTGCTCCGCCATTCAATGCGATCATGGCTGATCATCCAAATTCCATTTTGTTTTGTCATTTTAGGAAGTTGAACAATAAAACTAAAACCGTAGAGTACAAGTTAGAGAAAGCCATGATCTAACTGCATAGTGCTTTGGTCACACCACATCTTGAATAAGGTGTCCAGTTCCAGTCACCAAGATACATAGTCGGAAGTCCGCTGGCATAGTGGTTAGCACTGTTGCCTCACGGCGCCAGTGACCCGGGTTCGAATCCGGCCTCGGGTGACTGTCTGTGTGGAGTTTGCACATTCTCCCTGTGTTTGCGTGGGTTTTCTCCGGGTGCTCCGGTTTCCACCCACAGTCCAAAGATGTGCAGGTTAGGATGATTGGCTATGATAAATTGACCCTTAGTGTTAGGGGGATTAAGTACGTGGGGATAGGGTGGGATATGTGTTGGTGTAAGGGTTACGGGGATCGGGTGGGATATGTGTCGGTGCAGGCTCGATGGGCCGAAATGGCCTCTATCTGCACTGTGGGGTTTCTGTGATTCTGTGAAGTAGTGCAGAGAAGAGCCACAAGGTTGATCTGACTGCTCAGACTTTGGCCCTCCATTCGCCACAATACTTCTCCTCTACCTCTGATGCCCTTGTCCCCAGTAAAGCTTTTACTTGCTCATAGTCTGGTCATTCCCGCTGATGTGGCCCCCATCTTCACTTCTTCAAGGTCAAGGTGTGCAGACCAGAATGTACCTGGTGCACAACTAGTTCAGCCATCCATCACCCGATCCGTCTGGTCCACATCAAGCACTATTGGGCCTCACTTTCCTCTGCCTCCTATTCCACAATCATCCTGGAGAGCGAATATAACATTAAGTTTCTTTTCTCTAGAAACCAAAAACATAGTAATGAATAGTCAGCATGGATTTCAAAAGGGAAAGTCTTGCTTCACCAACCTCACTGAATTTTTTGCAGAGGTAACAGAGAGAGTAGACAATGGTAATGCAATAGATGTAATTTATCTAGATTTTCAAAAGGCCTTCGATAAAGTCCCCCATAATAGACTAATGAATAAGGTCACAGAATGTGGAGGTTGGGGAAAAGTAGCAGAATGGATAGTTAGCTGGCTTCAAGACAGAAAGCAGAGAGTAGGGGAAAAAGATAGCTATTCACAATGGAAGAAGGTGGGTTGTAGTGCTCCACAAGGATCAGTGCTGAGACCACTGTTGTTCACAATTTATATCAACGATTTAGACTATGGAATCAAAAACACAATTTCTAAATTTGCGGATGACACCAAATTGGGGGAGGGATAGTCAATACTGAGGAGGACTGCAACAAATTACAGGAGGATGTTAATAAACTTGCAGAATGGGCATATAATTGGCAAATGAAGTTCAACACAAATAAATGTGAGGTATTACATTTTGGTAGGAAGAATAGGGAGGTCACTTATCACTTGGAGGGTGCAAGTCTAGGTGGGGTAGAGGAACAAAGAGATCTCGGAGTACAAATACACAAATCACTAAAAGTTGTGACACAGGTTAGCAAGGCCATTAAAAAAAGCAAACCAAGCACGAGGGTTTATTTCTAGAGGTATATAATTGATAAACAGGGAAGTTATGCTAAACCTGTATCGAATCTTGGTTAGACCACAAGTCGTCGTCTTCTTCTTAGGCAGTCCCTCGGAACCAAGGATGACTTGCTTCCACATTAAAAATGAGTTTGCAGGTGACTGATGAGTCCAATGCGGGACCTACAGTCTCTGTCACAGGTGGGGCAGACGGTGGTCGAAGGGACGGGTGCTCCTTGCGCTGCCTGCGCTTGGCTTCCGCTTGCTCCCGGCGAAGAGACTCGAGGTGTTCAGCACCTTCCCGGATGCTTCTCCAATTTGTGTGGTCTTGGGCCAGGGATTCCCAGGTGTCGGTGGGGATGTTACACTTTTTCAAGGAGGCTTTGAGGGTGTCCTTGAAGCGTTTCTTCTGCCCACCTGGGGCGCTCTTGCCATGCCAGAGCTCCGAGTAGAGCGCTTGTTTTGGGAGTCTCGTATCGGGCATGCGGACAATGTGACCCGTCCATCGGAGCTGATTGAGCGTGGTCAAAGCTTCAATGCTGGGGATGTTGGCCTGAGCAAGAACACAGACGTTGGTGCGCCTATCCTGCCAATGGATTTGCAGGATCTTGCAGAAGCAGCGTTGGTGGTACCTGCTGTACATGGTCCATGTCTCTGAAGCATACCGCAGGGCGGGTATCACTGCTGCTCTGTAGACCATGAGCTTAGTGCCGGGTTTGAGGTCCTGGTCTTCAAACACGCTCTTTCTCAGGCGACCGAAGGCTGCACTGGCACACTGACAGCGGTGTTGGACTTCGTCGTCGACGTCTGCCCTTGTTGACAGTGGGCTCCCGAGGTATGGAAAGTGGTCCACGTTGTCCAAGGGCTTGTCGTGGATTTTGATAATCGGGGGGCAGTACTGTGTGGCGGGGGCAGGCTGGTAGAAGACCTTTGTCTTACGGATGTTTAGTGTAAGGCCTATGCTCTTGTACGCTTCGGTGAAGGTGTTGACGATGGTTTGGAGTTCGACCTCCGAGTGGGTGCAGACACAAGATGCACTGCAGCAACTCGCCAAAGCTCCTTCAACAGCACCTTCCAAACCCGTGACTTCTACCACTTAGAAGGACAAGGGCAGCAGACGCATGGGAACATCACCACCTACAAGTTCCTCTCCAAGCCACACACCATCCTGACTTGGACCTGTATCGCCGTTCCTTCACTGTCACTGGGCCAAAATCCTGGAACTCCCTTCCTAATAGCATTGTGGGTGTACCTACACCATATGGACTGCAGCGGTTCAAGGCAGCAGCTCACCACCATCTTCTCAAGGGCAATTAGAGATGGGCACTAAATGCAGGCCTAGCCAGCCAGCGACGCCCACATCCCATCAATGAATTTAAAAAAAAGTCGTCTGCATACTGTAATTCAACGACAGAGGATGGGACAACCTTGGATCTGGACTGGAGGTTGATGGAGGTTGAACAGTTTCCCGTTTGTTCTGTAAATTAGCTCCACTCCAGTGGGGAGCTTACCGAGGGTGAGATGGAGCATTGCAGCAAGGAAGATCGAGAAGAGCGTTGGTGCGATGACACAGCCTTGCTTGACCCCAGTTCGTACATGAATTGGGTCTGTGGTGGAACCGTTGGTCAGGATCACGGCTTGCATGTCGTCGTGAAGCAGGCGGAGGATAGTGACAAACTTTTGAGGGCAGCCAAATTTGAGGACCACAAGTACAGTTCTGGTCGCCATATTATAAAAAGGATATAGAGGCACTGGAGAGGATAGAGAGAAGATTTACAAGGATGATATCAGAAATGCAAGGGTTTCCATATCAGGAAAGGATGAACCCAGGCTGGGTCTCTTTTTCTCTTGAAAAAAGGCTGAGGGGTGACCTAATTGAGGTCTTCAAAATTATGAAGGGTTTTGATAAAGTGGATACACAGAGAATGTTTCCACTTGTGGGGAAGAGCATAACTAGAGGCTATCAATATAAGATAGTTACCAAGAAATTGAATAGGGAATTCAGAAGAAACTTCTTTACTCGAGTGCTGAGAATGTGGAACTCGCTACTACGGAGTGGTTGAAGCGAAAAGTATAGATGCATTTAGAGGGAGGTTAGATAATCACGAGGGAAATAACAACAGAAAATGCTGGAAAAACTCAGCAGGGCAGGCAACATCCGTGGAGAGAGAAATAGAGTCAACGTTTCAGGTCGAAACCCTCCATTCAGTCCGTAAGGGTGACCCCGAGCTTCTGGTCGCCTGTCATTTTAATTTACCGCCCCATTCCCACTCAGACCTCACCGTCCTCGGGCTCTTGCATTGTTCCACGGAAACCCAGCGTAAGCTCGAGGAACAGCACTTCATCTTCCGATTAGGCACTTTACAGCCTTCCGGACTCAATATCGAGTTCAACAATTTCAGATCGTAACCTCGGCCCCTATTACATTTTTACATATATTTTTTATCCACACCTTTGTTTTGTGCCCTTCCCCCTTTTTTTCTCTCCCACATGGCAGCTGTCTCATTCTGCCAGCGCATTTCACACCTCATCTAGAGCCGTCTTTTGTCTCTTCACTAGTCCTATCACCATCTCGTCTCGTTTTGAATACCTCTTGATGTCTCTTCACTTCTCTTTTGTTCTTTCATCCCCATTTCCCAGCCCCCAAACTGGTCTTTTAATCTGTTTCATTTCCTGTGTTTTTTCAGTCCTGACGAAGGGTTTCGACCTGAAACGTCGACTCTATTTCTCTCTCCACGGATGTTGCTGGCCTGCTGAGTTTTTCCAGCATTTTCTGTTGTTATTTCGGATTTCCAGCATCCGAGGAATTTTGCAATCATATGAGGGAGAAGGGAATAGAGGGTTATGCTGATCGATGGTGGCGCGCACGGACGCAGCGGCTTTGTCTCTCCCGAGACTGAGCGTTTTCACCCTCCTTCCGAGTCTCTTCTGGACTCTGCCGATTCGGGAATTAAAGGCTGACCTACCGTACAGCCGGCAGACGCTCCTAGACATCGGGGTTGACTGCGTGCGGCTTACACTCGGCGACATCGATCTGCCTCCCGACATCGCCCGACCCCCGGGACCAGCGTGGCGTCCTTCCCCAGCCGGAAGTCAGCGCAGACCGCGCAGTGAACGCAAGCAGAAGCGGGGTAAGAGGGCCGGTATCCAAAACAGGCTGAAGAGGGCCCCACACAAACCCTCCCTCCCAAGTATTTTCCTGGCCAACGTCAGGTCACTGGAGAACAAAATGGATGAGATCAAACTGGATCTCTCCACACAGAAAAGGACAAAGGAATGCTGCGCCATGATCTTCAGAGACCTGGCTGAACAACGGCATCCCTGACACCACCATCCAACTAGAAGGACGTACGGTCTTCCGCGTCGACAGAACTGCAGACTTCGGTAAGAGCAAGGGAGGCGGTTTGTGCATTTACACTAAATGCCTGGTGCACTAACACTGACATAATTGATAGATCCTGCTCGGCTGATTTGGAATTCCTCATGGTAAGGTGCAGACCCTTCTACCTGCCTCGGGAATTCACGGCTGTTATCATCACTGCGGTCTACATCCCACCACACGCTAATGCCAAACTAGCACTGAAGGACCTCTACAGGGCCATCAGCGAACAAACTGCGCACCCAGGCGGAGCTTTTATCGTCGCGGGGGACTTCAATCACATAAACCTAAAAACTGTACTACCGAAATTCCACCAGAATGTCTCCTGCCCCACAAGAGGGGAGAACACACTGGATCAAGTCTACACGAGCATTGTAGACGCTTATAAGGCCATTCCTTGCCCCCACCTTGGGAAGTCTGACCACCTCTCCCTGTTTCTAGCCCCGGCATACAAACCGCTCATCAAAAGAGGGAGAACATCAGTGAGAGCAGTGAAAGTATGGCCAGAGGGGGCAGTATCGGAGCTTCAGGATTGCTTCGAACGCACTGATTGGGGCATGTTTGCCCATAATGACATCGAGGAATACGCATCCACAGTGCTATTCTACATCAACAGCTGCGTCGAGGTCGTCACGACCCATAAAAATATCAGGACATACCCCAACCAGAAACCCTGGATGAACGGAGAGGTCCGCTCACTGCTGAAGGCACACGACGCAGCATTTAAATCTGGCGACGCGGCGGCTTACAGTGCAGCTAGGACCAACCTAAAAAAGGGCATCAGGACTGCCAAAAGGAAACAGACACTGCGGATAGAGGATCACTTCCGCAACAACTCGGACCCCCGGCGCATGTGGCAAGGCATCCAGTCCATCACTGACTACAAGGACAAAAACACCAGCCCCCCAGTTAGCGATGCCTCCCTCCCGGAGGAGCTTAACAACTTCTACGCTCGCTTCGACAGGGACAACAGGGAGCCGGCTACCAAAGCCTTGCCACCCCCGGAAGACCAGGTGCTCACTCTGTCGACCTCCGACGTAAGGGGTGTTCTACGCGGAGTGAACACACGAAAGGCTGCTGGACCGGATAGCATCCCTGGACGGGTACTCAAGGAATGTGATCAGCTGGCTGATGTCTTCACCGCCATCTTCAATCTGTCATTGGCCCAGGCAGTAGTCCCTACATGCTTCAAGACCGCTACCATTATTCCTGTGCCAAAACAAACGGCTGTGACGTGCCTGAATGACTATCGACCCGTCGCACTCACACCCATCATAATGAAGTGTTTCGAGAGACAGGTCTTAGCCCACATCAAAGCCAGTGTTCCTGCCTCTCTTGACCAACACCAGTTTGCCTATTGTGCAAACAGATCAACGGAGGATGCAATCACAACTGCTCTACACTCGGCACTGAATCACCTAGATGGTAAGGAGACCTACATCAGAATGCGGTGCATAGACTACAGCTCAGCATTCAACACTATCATCCCCAACAAGCTGGCCACCAAACTCCAAACTCTTGGCCTGAACACTTCCTTCTGCAACTGGACCCTGGACTTCCTAACAAACAGACCCCAGTCTGTCAAATTAGGTAACCACACCTCCGCCCCCCCCGACCCTGAACACGTGGGCCCCACAAGGATGTGTGCTGAGCCCCCTCCTCTACTCCCTCTTCACCCACGACTGTGTGGCTGTTAATGGTTCCAACACCATCATCAAGTTTGCGGATGACACCACGGTAGTAGGCCAGATCACCAACAACGATGAGTCAGCCTACAGGGAGGAGGTCCAGCATCTCGTGAAGTGATGCGCCGATAACAACCTGGCCCTTAACATCAAGAAAACCAAAGAAATCATTGTGGACTTCAGGAAGTCCAAAGGCGGAAGTCACACCCCCATCCACATCAATGGGGCTGTGGTGGAAAGGGTGGACAGCTTTAAGTTCCTTGGAGTCCACATCACGGAAGACCTCTCCGGGTCCCTCAACACCTCCTCTCTGGTAAAGAAGGCCCAGCAGCGCCTATATTTCCTAAGGAGGCTGAAGGGATGTAACCTGTCACCCCCGATCCTCTCTAACTTTTACCGCTGCACTATAGAGAGCATCCTGACAAACTGTATCACAGTATGGTATGGCAGCTGTAGCTACTATGACCGGAAAGCCCTGCAGCGGGTAGTCAAAACTGCCCAACGCATTACCGGCACCCGGCTACCGACCATCGAGCACATATACCAGAAACGCTGCCTACGGAGGTCACGGTCCATCATCAAAGACCCTACCCACCCCAGCCACAGTCTGTTCGCCCTCCTGCCATCTGGGAGACGCTACAGATGCATTCGCACCCGTACGACCAGATTTAGGAACAGCTTCTTTCCCAGGGCTGTCATCCTACTAAACTCCACAAATAAACTCTAAAGCCTGCACATCTGCCAATGCACTTTATTATGGTTATGTTTATGTTAATATACTACAAGCCAAAATGTATACATAGAAACATAGAAGATAGGAGCAGGAGTAGGCCATTCGGCCCTTCGAGCCTGCTCCGCCATTCAACGAGATCATGGCTGATCATCCAAACCCTAGCACCCGGTCCCTACACCGACAGCCATCCCACCCAAGCCCTATCCCCGTAACCCCACGTATTTAATCACCCCTAACACTAAGGGTCAATTTTTATCATGGCCAATCAACCTAACCCGCACATCTTTGGACTGTGGGAGGAAACCGGAGCACCCGGAGGAAACCCACGCAAACACGGGGAGAATGTGCAAACTCCACACAGACAGTCACCCGAGGCCGGATTTGAACCCGGGTCCCTGGCGCTGTGAGGCAACAGTGCTAACCACTATGCCATCGTGCTGCTGTTGAATGTTTAAATGTCTTAATCCAAATGTACACTCTCGGGAGCCGCAAGCCTACATTTCGTTGTACTGCACTTGTGCACTAACAATGACAATAAAAGTTGATTTGATTTGATTTAGATGAGGAAAGACGGGAGGAGGCTTGAGTGGAGCATAAACGCCGGCATGGACTGGTTGGGCCGAATGGCCTGTTTCTGTGCCGTATAACCTATGTAATCCTATGTAGTTTGTGCTGAGTTAGCCTATCTCTAACAGGGCAGCAGTAGGATTGCTCCAGTCGGCCTCAGTGTCCCTGGGTTAAGTAGGGTAGAATCATCCCAGGCTGCAACTCCTGCTCACTATCCTATAACCTCTACTAAAAGTGGATGTCAGGTGAGGACAGGATCCCCTCCACAGTCAAATACCCTGTTGACACTCACTGTTAAGCTTCACACATGAATAATGGCCATTTGGGCACAGCCCCGGAGAGAAACTGGTGCTAGTGCAATTATATCCGAGCAAGGAGAGAACACCTTGCAGTGGGGAAGGAAAGTGAAAAGATTGGTGAGAAGAAAAAAGGCAACTGTTAGGCAGCTGACAGTCAAGGGATTTATTAACCCTTTGAACACTCAGACCCAGAAAATCCACTGGTACATGATCTCAACAGTTATGCCAGGATTGTGCCTGCTGAGGAACTCTTGCCAGTGATACCATCAAAGTTCACAGGTCTCGGCTAAATCGATCAATATTCGGGTCTCAATTGAGTTTCCGACCATTCCATCAAACTCCTGCTGGTGGTAGAGCAATTTTGGGGCCTTAATGTCACGTACACTTCACAAAATGCATACTTCTCCTATCGTCAAAAAAGAATGGAATTGTTTAATTTTATAAAAATGAGAAATAGAGAACTCAGTGAAGTGCCTAACACAGATGCCAACAAAGTAGAGAACTTACTGACTCATCCAAAACAAGGGAAACTTCAAAAAAAAAGGAAAAAGGGTATAGAAAGTCTGAGAAGATCTGATCATTAAATACACATAACATAGTACAACACCCTGACACAGCCATGCTGGTTCAATTGGTGTTTGAATTGGTTAAGTGAATGAAACAAAAAACAGAGAGATTGAGGGAGTATACGTGTGAAAGACACGAACAGTTGGCTCAGGTCAGAAAGGGGTATTATTGTTACAACCCCAGGTTATGCTTTCACTCAAATGGATAAAGGGCAGTGTATGTCAAATCCTGTCAAAGTAAAAAGCGCTGACCGCTTAAAACAACAATTTGCATTTATATAGCGCCTTTAACATAGAAAAACATACCAGACACTTCAAAGAGGCGTAATCAGACAAAATGGGCACCTAAACAAGAGATATACACAAAGGAGAATAAACAGCGCTGGAGCAGAGAGCCAGTACGGACCTAATTGGAGACACCAGCGGCGGCAGTGGGACCTTCCACGATTTCCAAAAAAATAAGGTGCAACGTCACAGGGCAGCAGTACAGTCTGAGTGAGCGGACCTGCGGGAGGAACGGAGTCGGAGACCGGGGATAAAGGCAACGCGGAGCAGAGGCCTGGGAGTCTGAGTAAACGAACTACCTGCGAGGGAGACAGTCAGCAAGCGACACAAGGAGTGACGTCAGAATTCAAAGGTGTCGAGAGCTGGGAGGTGAGTATAGGGTGAGTATTTGTGCTAAATTTTTTTTGTTCTGTTTTGAGTATATTTCTGCGAAGTAGTTCATAGCCTAACTATTAGAGGGAAGTGCTGATTGGTGGGTAGCTGTTGAGTGTTTCTTGTTAAGTTTTAAGTTTATTTCTGCTAAATTACCTCCGTAGTCTGGTAAATAGAGGCATAGCAGGGCAGCTCAGTCTCGTGATTTGCACATCCTGTGCCATGTGGGAAATCCTGGACGCTTCTTGCGGCCTGGACAACCACGTGTGCAGGAAGTGTCGCTAACTGCAGCAACTCGAGCGGCGGGTTTCGGAGCTTGAGCCGCAGCTGAAGTCACGACAGCGCATCCGTGAGGCTGAGAAGTACTTGGAAAGCACGTTTCTAGAAGTGGTCACCCTGCAGCCTCAGAATGAGCAGGCAGAGAGGGAATGGGTGACCACCAGACAGAGAAGGAGGACCAGGCAGGTAGGGCAGGAATCCCCAGAATGCATCTCGCTCACTAACCAGTTCACAGTTCTGGAAACTGGTGGGGGTGATGCCTCCTCTGGGGAGAGCAGCCAGAGCCAAGGCACCATTGGTGGTTCAGCTGCACAGGGGCGGGGGAGGAAGAAGAGTGGAAGAACAATAGTGATAGAGGGTTCATTGGTTAGGGGAACAGATAGATGTTTCTGTGGATGTAGACGTCACTCCAGGATAGTATGTTGCCTCCTTGGTCCCAGGGTCAAGGATGTCACTGAGCGGCTGCAGGACACTCTGGGGGGAGGGTGAACAGCCAGAGGTCGTTTTCCATATCGGTACCAACAACATAGGCAGAAAGAGGGATGAGGTCCTGCAGGCAGACTATAGGGAGCTAGGAAAGAGATTAAAAAGCAAGACCTCAAAAGGTAGTAATCTTCAGATTACTCCCGCTGCCATGTACTAGTGAGTACAGGAATAGGATAGAACAGATGAATGCGTGGCTAGAGAGATGGTGCAGGAGGAAGGGCTTTAGATTTCTGAGGCATTGGGACCATTTCTGAGGAAGCTGGGACCTGTAAAAGCCGGACGGGTTACACCTCAACAGAGCCGGGACCAATATTCTCGCGGGAGGTTTGCTGGTGCTGTTGGGGACGGTTTAAACTAGCTTAGCAGGGTGGTGGACACCAGCATATAGGAATAGAAAAGAGGAATAAGGTGCATAAAAGAGTGAGTGTGTTGGATAGTACTAGAGACGAAAGTAGTACCAGAGGCGGAAGTAGTATCATATTAGACAGGAGCAGACTAAGACTACGAAAAATTCAAAAATGGTTTTAGAATGCAGGTACGTAAACACACAGTATGGTGCTTAAGGTTGGTGAGCTACAAGCACAATTACCCATGTGGCAATATGATGTTATGGCAATAACGGAAACGTGGCTTAAAAACGGTGAGGACTGGGCACTTAATATTCAAGGGTACATGGTGTTCAGAAAAGATAGGGAAGGAAAAAAGGGAGGTGGGGTGGCAGTGCTGATTCAGGAAGACATTGTAATGTTGGAAAGGGAGGATTTTCTTGAGGGGACAAGGACAGAATACATTTGGTTAGAGTTGAGGAGCAAAAAGGGTATGATCACACTATTGGGGGTATTCTATAGGTCTCCAAATAGTGAGAGGGAGGTAGAGGAGCAAATCTACAGGGAAATCGTAGATATGCAAGAGCTAGAGAGTGGTGATATTGGGGGACTTTAATTACCCAAATATCGACTGAAATAATGCTAGGGTAAAGGGAAAGGAGGGGGAGGAATTTCTGAAATGTGTTCAGGAGAATTTCCTTGACCAGCATATTCTTGGCCCAACTCGGCAGGAGGCATTGCTGGATCTGGTGCTGGGGAATGAGGTGGGCCAGGTCGACCAAGTGTCTGTGGGAGAACACTTGGGTATGAGTGATCATCGTATCATAAGATTTAGATTAGCAATGGAGAGGAGCAAGGGACAATCTAGAGTGGAACTTCTAAACTGGAATAGAGCTAACTTCAATGGGATGCGAAAGGATCTAGCCAGGGTAAAATGGAACCAAAGACCAACAGGAAAAACTAACGGAACAATGGGTGATCTTTAAGGAGAAGATGTTCCAAGTACAGTCTTGGTACATTCCAACAAGAGAGAAGAGTAAGGGAACCAAAGCAAGGGCTCCTAGGGAGATAGAGAAGATGATGAAACAAAAAGAGGGTGTATGATGAATGTCAGGTGAATTCTTCAAGGGAGAACCAGGCCAAATACAGCAAGTTGAGAGGGGAATTGAAGATGAAAATAAGATTGGCAAAGAAAGAATGAGAGTAGAATGGCAGTTAACATAAAAGGGAACCCAAAAATCTTCTACCGGCATGTAAACAGTAAGTGGGTATTAAGAGGCAGGGTGGGGCCTATTTAGGGACAAAGAAGGTGATATATGCTTAGAGGCACAGGGCAAGGCTAGAATTCTTTGATGAAGTAACAGGGATGATCGATGAAGGGAATGCAATGGATGTTGTCTACATGGATTTTAGGAAGGCGTTTGGTAAGGTACCACATAGAAGGCTGGTTAACAAAATTGAGGTTCATGGAATAGGTGGGTCAGTGGCAGCTTGAATAAGGAATTGGCTTAAGGACAGAAAACAGCGAGTTGTGGTAAATGGCTGTTTTCCAGACTTGAGGATGGTAGACAGTGGTGTTCCCCATGGGTCAGTGCTGGGGCCACTGCTTTTTTTGATATATATAAATGACCTGGATATTGGAATACAGAGTAGAATTTCTAAATTTGCCGATGACACCAAACGTGGGGGTGTGTTAAACAGTGATGATGAGATCAATCGACTGCAACAGGACATAGAAAGGATAGCAGAATGGGCAGATGGAATTTAATAGAGAAGTGTGAGGTGATGCATTTTGGCAGAAGGAACAGGGAGAGACAATATACACTTAATGGCACAGTTTTAAAGAGTGTGCAGGGACAGAGTGACCTGGGAGTTAATGTGCATAGGTCCCTGAAGGTGGCAGGACATATTGAGAGTGGTTAACAAAGCATATGAGATCTTGGGCTTCATAAATAGAGGTATTGAATACAAAAGTAGAGAAGTTATGCTGAACCTTTATAAAGCACTGGTTAGGCCACAACTGGAGTATTAAGTCCAGTTCTGGTCACCACACTTTAGGAAAGATGTGAAGGCCCTTGAGAGGGTGCAGAGAAAATTTACCAGAATGGTTCCGGGGATGGGGGATCTTAGATACAAAGGACAGGTTGGAGAAGCTGGATTTGTTTTCATTAGAGCAAAGGAGGTTGAGGGGTGATTTGATAGAGGTGTACAAGATTATGACGGGGGAGGGTTGGATGAGGAACAGAGATAGGGAGGGGAAAGCCCACAAAGGGATTTAAACACAGATTAGGGCCGCGATTTCCCCTACCTCGGCGGGTCTGGTGCGGCCGAGGTGCGACCCCACTGCTGGCTCCAGCCCAAAGTGATCTTATGTTGATTGGGCTTGTTAAGCCCACCCAGCGCATTTCCCGGCCAATTGAAGGAAGTGGGTCAGATGACATCACTTAAATGACATGTCATCAGCCGGTTTCCTTAAAGGGATTATGCGCAAATTGATTTTGACAGTTGTGCTGTCAGTGTTCCACAGCATAGAGATGCTGCAAACACGGACAAGCACTGCACAGAGGTGCACGGCTGCACCCAGGCTCTCCCATGACTCCTTCCGTATGCTTATAGAGGGAGTCACAGCACGCAGGGAGGTTCTCTTCCCTTCCCATGGGCGGAAGAGCCCGCCCTATGAGATCAATGCGGCCTGGTTCACATTGCACAGGAGGACACAAGCAGAGATGCCAATGGGAGGACCAGGCTGCAGTGCCGCATACCTTTCAATTACCTCAGTAGATCATGAAACGTAACTGCAAAAGCACACTCAACCTCATCCCCATCACTTTGCCTTCCCTACCCCGTACATCCTTACTCACACCAACTTACCTTGCACCTCCACCATCCCTCTCGATCTATATTATCACATCCCCATCTCACTAGCCACCCCTCACACTCACCCTCATCCTAGTCCAATCATACCAATTAACACACAAGGGTAGACACTTGGGTGTTTTATGCAATAGTCATGTAAAGTTTCTGTTAATGTGCTGTCAAACATTAAAATCTTTATTTTCAACACTCTGTTCTTGGACAGATGTGTGCACTTTTGGAAGTGGTTTAGTGAGTTGCAGTGAATGGCGAGACATAATGGTGACCCCGCAATGGTCATGAGTGTGAAAGGAATGGCTTGGGGATGGTGCTGGTGTGGGGTGGCGCCAACCTGGCGCATCATGTGGCAGCCAGAGTGTACAGCGTCAAGTGAAGTAAATCTGGCTATGGTGAGGCAATCCTGGTCATCCCGGGCAGCAATGTGGTCGGGTGTTGATGCCCTGTGCAGGATCAATTGATTGTGGAGAAGGCTGGTGGTGTTGTTGGTGTTGCTGGAGTGCCTGATGCTGCTGGTGTTGGGGCTGATTGTGGTGGGATTCTGAGCACCAAGGTGAGATACTTCCAAGGGCACCGATGCTGATGGAATAGATGGCAGGTGAAGTTGAGATGACAGAAGCAATCTGTCGATGGTGAGAGAAGTTGTTCCAATGAGGTGACACTGGATACAGAGTCTGCTCTAAACACTTGCAAGCTGCATAAAGCTCAATCTGTCTTCCAAATGCTGTAAGCAACAGCTTCTGACCTTGGAAAGTGAACAGCTATGAAATGGGAGCTTTTATAGAATATTTACAGCTATCAAGTTAAGGAATGATCCCATGCTGACACAGCTCTCGACCTGCTTACCTGGTGTGATCCCCGAGCAGTGGATAAGCCATGGGCGAACTCTTAAAATCTAAAGGTGAGCTTAAAATAGTTTTTAAGGGCCTGTTAACCACCTCTTAATCATCTAAATTGCCTCCCCCGCCATTTGGTTTCAGGACTGTTCAGCGATGACAGACCCGACATCTGGGAAACTAGCATGGCGGTGGGTTGACAGTGGGTTCCTTACCCACTGTCACAAAAAACAATTCCACCTGACCTGCCACCAAATGTGCCTGCTAACCCCCCAAAAAATTCCCCCAAAATGTTTAAATTGGAGGCTTTGGGTAATTGGGAGCCAATGCAGGTCATCAAGGACAGCAGTGATAGGTGAGTGGACAGAGTTTGAGGAGCTGAATGAGAGGCCATGAGAGCATTGAAATAGTTGAGTCTGAATCACAAATGCATGGAAAACAACCAACTCCACTGAACCCAAGAAGGTACCTACTATGACGCATCTGAATTTGTAACAGCTGTATCCATTGACAAGCATCTTGGGCCATCAACAGATATTGCTTCCATTCAATATTGATTAATTATTTTTTGGTTCAATTGTGCATCATCTGCGACTTTTGTTTTAGGATCTACTGGGGTGGGGGTGGGGGGGGCGGGGAGAAGGGCAGCATACTATGCATTCCAGTAGCCAGTGTTTGGAGTAAGGGTTCTCTGATACAATTACTGAGCTATGCTACTGTTAGTACAGATTCTGGGCAGAAAAGGGTATACATTGGATCAAAGGGGATGTGAGGACCACCTGCATGAGTTAACAATGACATTGAAACAGTGAAGATATTTAGCATAAAAACCCCAAAATGTAACACTCCCGTACTATTTTACACTTATTGACACAATGGGCCTGAATTTGCAGTCGTGGGATTCCCGCGGGGAAATGCCTTCAATCCGCAAATACAATCCGTGCCTATCTGGGGCCGCGGGATCCAAGGTGACTTGCGCTCCTGGGCCTCCCCAGGAACGCGCGGGTAAAAGCTCACGTATCCCAGGGGTGCACGCAGTTCGTAGGTGCCCAGGGATCGCGTGGGCCAGCCCAACCAATAAAAGAGGATCCCCATTCATGCTTATAGAGATTCCATTTTCGGACGGAATACCCATAAGCATGAATGGGGATCACATAAATAAAAAAACAATTACACACCGCGAATGTCCTTTTCATGGGGATGCTTTGGATCTGTCAAGAAGATTAAGGCTTATGTGATGTACATTTGAGATTTTTTGAGAAACATGATAAGATGCTATAAATGCAAGTCTTTCTTCTATGATTAATGAATACAATTAAATAATTTGACAAAATTCAACAATTTAGCGTAATGCAAATTGATTCAATAATTGTTTATTGTAAATAAGATTGTGTATTTTTACTATGTGATATGAAATAATAATGAATTCATGTAAAAACCTAATTCGGTACTTTAATCTTCAACAGTATGGAAAATATGAAGCTATGTGCAGTTAATTTAAGCCTCAATATACTCCACGCAGACTGCGTTATAGGTTACTAATGTGGCACATTATTCAAGAACAAGGAAGGCGTAGGTGCAAAATGATTCATCTGCAAAACATTTTATCGTGTAAGTTTACAATATTATACAATACAGTAAATTTAGATGCATTATTTTACAAGGGTTAA
This sequence comes from Somniosus microcephalus, assembly GCF_052327205.1. Lineage (NCBI taxonomy): Eukaryota > Metazoa > Chordata > Chondrichthyes > Squaliformes > Somniosidae > Somniosus > Somniosus microcephalus. The sequence goes on along the minus strand of NC_140998.1, from coordinate 101,920,412 downwards.
TTTTGGTAAATTGGCTTTATTAATTTAAAATGGCATTGGGCTTGGGATGGGGAATTAGAAAGACAATTGTTAAATTCAAACTCACGTTTACAGGGGTAATGATCTAGCAATGGGCTAGCTCAGTGGCAGAGATGCGCTTATAGTTAAGGCTATGGATTTGAGACAGAACATGTATCCAAAATCATAGGTCAGTTCCAGATAAAACACAGGAATTGGTTAAAAGCAAAGTATCGTTACTATTAACCAAAACCTACACAACTAATTTGCCTGCTCCAAATGAGACATTTAGTCAAGCGAGCTGACAGTCATGTCACAGAGCTAAAGACTATGGTACTTAGCTGCTGCTTCACTCTTCAATCGAACAGCTGCTGGCACATCCTGGAAAATTGCACATAATGATAACAAATCCGTTCCTGCAGACTGTGTGAACAGTCACAGCTCTGTGCAGAAATTTCAATTCCAAGACCAGACTTTTGGGAGAAGCGGAGACGTAAAGTTAAGCTTTGTTAAGATATGTGCATCATATGCAAGCTTTTTAAAAATAGTATACATAGATAATAATATTGAAGTGTTGGGCTATTTCAGAAGAAATTCAGTGTTTATGGATGCATGACTGCACACATTAATTCCCAGCACACTTATTTGATTTGAGGCAATATCAACAATCTAACCTTCAGATTGCAAGCTTTAACGTAAACATGTTTATTATTAAATGATTACAATGTTAAGGGGGAAAACTGTCCAATGATTTGCAGAGATTTGGCTCAAAATGTTTTTGAATGATCAGATTAAGCCAACAGAAAAACTATTTTTCAAAATTTGGTGACTGGGGTCTACAAATGCGATTTCTATTTTTGAAAAAGCAAGCCTCTGTTGTTCAAATTATTTTCTTCCGTTTCCTGGACTCCTTGCACCACACATGATTCGCAGGCAATTTTCTAGCTCCTAGCCCTTTGCCATTACAGCTCTAAACTGGCTGCTAGGAAATCTACATGGGTGGTCCAAAGATAATTTTCTCTCAAATATTCCCTTGCTCAATTTGAGAAAGTGCTTTTCCATTATGGCGCAACTCAGAGCAGCAACTCCGAATGTGCAAAAGCCACATTTACCAATCCATGGCTTCATAAAGAAAGAAATTTATGTCGGACTTTCACAGCCTCAGGACATCCGGAATGCTTCAAAGCCAATTAATTAACTTTTTGAAATGTTGTCACGATTTTATTCGAAGACAATGTGGCAACCAATTTGCCAAAGGTCCCACAGACAGCAATGACCAGTTAATCAGTTCTTTGGAGGTGTTGATTAAGAGATAAATGTTGTTAAAAAGAACATCCGTGATGAAGAAAGAAAAGACAAGGCTAAATGGAGAAATACTACTGGACATCAAACCAAATAATTATTGAAACTGGGAGAACAACCCTGCTCTTCTTCGAACAGTGCCACGGAATCTTCATGGAACCTGAACAGTGCCTCAGTTTAACATCTTGTCTGAAGGTTTAAACCTCCAATTATGCAGCACTACCTCAGTACTACACTGAAGTGTCAGGCTAGATTACGTACTCAAGACCCCAAGTTGGGCTTGAACCCATTATCTTCTGACTTAGGCGAGTGCGACCACTGGGCCAATCCAATGCTAAATAATGGGACTGCAATGTGCCACTGATCGCTTTTTTTTTGCAAAAGAAAAAAGCCTCCATTTTTAATTAACCCTTCCTTTTCAGCGATGTTAGGTGAAATGTTTTGAGGCCCTGTATCTTCCAATACCACTTTTGAGCCAGCAAGTGGAAGAGGTCTGGGAGCTTATTGCCTACCTGGTGAGGAAATTGGTAGATCAGACACACTGGGGCTCACACATGATTTATCGGAAAATCATTGCTGCTTTGCCTGTGATTTTCTATCTATGAACGGAAAACTATAGTCAATGCACCTATGATTATCTGATAAGCCACCTGTTGCATTCATGATCCTGCCAGTGGCACAGTGCTTCAAAGTTCTGCCCATATCCTGACCAAATAGGCAATCTATTCTCAGCCCTTTTTTAATACCAATCTTGATGTACAGTTTCACTCACTTTCTCCCCATAGGACAATGTTATTGGTCAAGGTCTACAATTTCCAACCGGCGACTTGCTCAAGGGTCACTCTCACAAATCCATCAGAAGGCAATGCAACAGGACATCGATAGGCTAGCAGAATGGGCAGACAAGTGGCAGATGGAATTTAATAGAGAGAAGTGTGAGGTGATGCATTTTGGCAGAAGGGATAGGGAGAGACAATATAGACTTAATGGCACAGTTCTAAAGAGGGACCTGGGGGTTCGTGTGCACAGATCTTTGAAGGTGGCAAGACATATTGAGAGAGTAGTTAGCAAAGCATATGGGATCTTGGGCTTCATAAATAGAGGTATTGAGTACAAAAGCAGGGACGTTATGCTGAACCTTTATAAAGCTCTGGTTACGCCACAACTAGAGTATTATATCCAGTTCTGGTCACCACATTTTAGAAAGAATGTGAAGGTCCTTGAGAGGGTGCAGAGGAGATTTACCAGAATGGTCCCAGGGATGAGGGATTTTAGCTACAAGGTTAGGTTGGAGAAGCTGGGGTTGTTCTCCTTGGAGCAAAGGGGGTTAAGGGGAGATTTGATGGAGGTGTACAAGATTAGGATGGGTTTGGATAGGGTAGACAGAGAAAAGCTGTACACATTAGCTGATGGTACAAGGACAAGGGGACACAGATTTAAGGATTTGGGCAAGAGATACAGGGGGGATGTGAGGAAGAACATTAAGAGAGAAATAATGTGTGTCTGAATTTATGATCATAAATTAGAAAATGGCATTTAAAGATAAAGGATTGCATTTTCCACTCTTCAATCCAATGGCAACTTCGAATCCTCTTAAACTTGATATGCAATAGGTTATCTGAAGCACTGGTCAATATATGAACCCATGAGGCAAGCAGGCCTGTTAGGCACTTATTTGATATTACCTGGCTCTGGGTTAGGGATGGGAATCTGGAGCGGTATCAGAGCAGGAATTAGCATCAAGGGCAGGAAAGACAAACAAGTGCGCAAGATGGACTGCACCAAGAGCTACAACAGAGCCTCACAAGGTCAACAGTTAGCCCACAGGACATACAAGGAGCACCCCTATTGTAGAGAAAGGCTTCACATCTAAATTGGTGCCTCTGCTGTTGGCCTGGTTGAGATCAGTACGGCACAAAGTCACAGGGAACAATAACACACCAAAATGCTGTTTCACAAGAGCAGCCCATTATCCATTTTAAAGTAACTTTCACGCAAAAAGAGAAAAAAAGACAGAAAAGGACATTTTTTTTTAATGTTTTAATTTGACATATATAAAATTTAGAATAATTTACTTCATGCAGAAATGAGACTCAACAGTTTAAAATGTTCCCTTTCTAGGCCAAAAAAATTGATTGACATTGCGTTAACAATTATCACATTGTTAAAAGGATACTGAAGCTATTAATTATGAGCCTCAACTTTCTGTGGCAAGTTTAAGAAAGGAAAAAAAATAAAAGGAAGGAAAAGGAAAAAGAAACTTACATTTATATAGCGCCTTTCACGACCACCGGACGTCCCAAACCGCTTTACAGCCAATGAAGTAATTTTGTAGTCTAGTCACTGTTGTAATGTAAGAAACGCGGCAGCCAATTTGCACATAGCAAGCTCCCACAAACAGCAATGTGATAATGACCAGATAATCTGTTTTTAGGTGCTGGTTGAGGGATAAATATTGGCAGGACACCAGGGATAACTTCCCTGCTCTTCTTCAAAATAGTGCCATGGGTTCTTTTACATCCACCTGAGAGAGCAGACAGGGTCTCGGTTTAACATCTCATCCAAAAGACAGCACCTCCGACAGTGCAGCACTCCCTCAGCACTGCACTGGAGTGTCAGCTCAGATTTTTGTGATCAAGTCTCTGGAGCGGGACTTGAACCCACAACCTTCTGACTCAGAGGTGAGAGTGCCACCAACTGAGCCACTGTCTGACACCAATTTGTGTAAATCCATAAAGTTCTTAAAAATAACGAAGAGGCTAAGGACGAGATGCAGTTTGTGCATGGCAGCATAAATTGACCAGCAAGTTCTGGAGATTCGCAATTCACGCAATAGCTCTTCATCCCCTGAACTTGCTGACCAATTTGCGCATTAATAACGGCATACATTGTTAATACGCAGTTAAACCACCCACCCCCCCCCAGATTTGGCCCATTGTCTTCACAGTATTAAAAAGCCACAATCAATTTGGTGAATTAATGTTTGTTAGAAATAAAATTATACACCATAAATATTTCACCTTAAAAATATTTAATTATTATAACAATAAATATATTTTCAAACGAATGCCCTTTGCAATTTTTTTTAACTTGAATGTTGTTTTTTTTTGGGAATGGTTTGCTGAAACTTGCAGTATAGTATTAATCATTCATGTGAAAAATGGCATTGGATCTTTCCTTCATCATACCTCACAAAGTAAACATTCATACATCTGCATTATAATCTGGCTGAAATGCATTTGCAGACTGTCAAAAACATTAAGTTGCTGTAATCGCATCCTGGCAAAAAGTTCTCATTTCAGTTTTGACAAGCACCGCTAGATTTTCATGGTCCTCTAATTTAAACAAAATACCATTAATTTTTTAAGCTGCATTTAATATATTCACCCTGTGAAAACATATGAAATCTCAGCTTCCTACGACTGTCATTTGTATTCAAGCTGACTTTATGAATATTAATAGCTGTGCTATTCTGATTAAACAGGCTTCATATAAAATCCCCATGAATCCTGTAGCTCTAATGACACCTCATTTTTCATATTCTTTATGAATTCTTATTCAGACATGAAACTGGTGAAAAATACTTAAACGAGATTTAATTTTATCTTTGATTGCCTTCTGAGGCAAATTGGCACATATAATGACTTAATTTATCTGCATCAAATCACACAACTGTTTGTTTCAGGAACACTTTCTAAGGAATATTTAAATTCGAACTATTAAATAATACAGGTGCCATGTGGAATGTAATGAACTTCAATGTTACATTAAACTTTAAAAATAAAGGAGGCTGTATTCCACGGTGAACTCGAGCAAGATCATAATGCAAATCTAAGTAAATAACAGTTTAGATTTCACTGTCACAGTAAAAATGTACTATGGTCTCCAATAATAAAAAAAATGTGCAAGTAATTCAGATTATATTTCAACTTTCTTGATTGAAATCTAATTTTGTAAGTTAGGTCCAAGATTTATAAAAAGAGGTCCATTTCTACTTACAGTTGGCATTGTGTGTCAACCAATTTGCCAAAGGTTCCACAGACAGTAATGACATAAATGACCAGTTAATCAGTAGACAATTTGCACACAGCAAGGTTCAATAAATGGCAAATTAATGAATGACCAGACAAGATTACATAGAATAGACACCACAGAAACAGGCCATTCGGCCCTACCAGTCCACGCCAGTGTTTATGTTCCACTCGAGCCTCCTCCAGTCTTTCCTCGTCTAACTCGATCAGCATAACTTTCTGTGCCCTTCCCATAGAAACATAGAAGATAGGAGCAGGAGTAGGCCATTCGGCCCCTCGAGTCTGCTCCGCCATTCAATGAGATCATGGCTGATCATCCAAATTCAGTACCTTGTCCCTGCCTTCTCCCCATATCCCTTGATCCCTTTAGCCTTAAGAAATATATCCAACTCCTTCTTGAATATATTTAATGAACTGGCCTCCACTGCCCTCTGTGGCAGAGAATTCCACAGGTTCACCACTCTCTGGGTGAAGAAATTCCTCCTCATCTCAGTCCTAAATGGCTTACCCCTTTTCATTAGATTATGACCCCTAGTTCTGGACTCCCTGGCCATCGGGAACATCCTTCCTGCATCTAGTCTGTCCAGGCCTGACAGAATTTTATAGGTTTCAATGAGATCCCCTCTCAATCTTCTAAACTCCAGTGAGTATAAGCCCAATCAACACAATCTCTCCTCATACGTCATTCCTGCCATCCCAGGTATCAGCCTGGTGAATCTTCGCTGCACTCCTTCCATGGCAAGAACGTCCTTCCTCAGGTAAGGCGACCAAAGCTGCACACAATACTCAAGGTGCGGTCTCACCAAGGCCCTGTACAACTGCAGTAAGACATCCTTGTTCCTGTACTCGAACCCTCTCGCTACGAAGGCCAACATACCATTTGCCTTCTTAACCGCCTGCTGCACCTGCATGCTTACCTTCAGCGACTGGTGCACAAGAACACCCAAGTCTCTTTGCACTTCCCCTCCTCCCAATCTACTGCCATACAAATAATAATCTGCCTTCCTGTTTTTGCCACCAAAGTGGATAACCTCACATTTATCCACATTATAGTGCATTTGCCATGTTTCTGCCCAATCACCCAACCTGTCCAAATCGTACTGGAGTTTCACGACATCCTCCTCACAGCACACCCTCCCACCCAGCTTTGTGTCGTCTGCAAATTTGGAGATATTACATCCAATTCCCTCGTCCAGATCATGAATATATATCGTGAACAGCTGGGGTCCTAGGACCGATCCCTGCGGTACCCCACTAGTCACTGCCTGCCACTCGGAAAACGATCCGTTTATTCCAACTCTTTGCTTTCTATCTGCCAACCAGTTCTCTATCCAAGTCAATACCTTGCCCCCAATCCCATGTGCCTTAATTTTGCACGCTAATCTCTTATGCGGGACCTTATCGAAAGCCTTCTGAAAGTCCAAATACACCACATCCACTGGTTCTCCCTGATCTATTTTACCAGTTGCATGCTCAAAAAATTCCAGTAGATTAGTCAAGCATGATTTACCCTTTGTAAATCCATGTTGACTTTGTCCAATCCTGTCACTGCTTTCCAAGTGCTCTGCTATTACATCTTTTATAATGGACTCTAGCATTTTCCCCACCACCAATATGTCAGGCTTACCGGTCCATAATTCCCCGCTTTTTCTCTACCACCGTTTTTGAATAGTGGGGCAACATTAGCTACCCTCCCATTCATGGGTACTGTTCCAGAGTCTATCGAGTTCTGGAAGATGACCAGCAATGCATCCACTATTTCCAGGGCCACTTCCTTAAGTACCCCAGGATGTAGACTATCAGGCCCTGGGGATTTATCGGCCTTCAATCCAGTCAACTTCCCCAACACTATTTCCTTACAAATACTGATTTCTTTCAGTTCCTCCCTCTCATTAGTCCCTATGTTCCCCGACATCTCTGGGAGGTTATTTGTGTCCTCCTTTGTGAAGACAGAACCAAAATATGTATTTAATTGGTCTGCCATTTCTTTGTTCCCCATTATAAATTCTCCTGACTCTGACTGTAAGGGACCTATGCTTGACTTCACCAATCTTTTTCTCTTCACATATCTATAAGCTTTTACAGTCAGTTTTTATGTTCCCTGCCAGCTTACATTCATAATCTATTTTCCCCCTCTTAATTAATTCCTTGGTCCTCCTTTGCTGAATCCTAAACTGCTCCCAATCCTCAAGTTTGCTGCTTTTTTCGGCCAATTTATATGTCCTCTCTTTGGATCTTATGTTATCCCTAATTTCCCTTGTCACCTTTTTTGATTTATTTTTATGCCAGACTGGGATAAACAAATTCTGTAGTTCATCCATGCAATCTTTGAATGTTTGCCATTGCCTATCCACCGTCAACCCTTTGAGTGACATTACCCAATCAATCCTACCCAACTCGCGTCTCATACCATCATAGTTCCCTTTATTTAAATTCAGGACCTTAACCTCCGAGTCAACTACTTCACTCTCCGTCTTAATGAAGAATTCTATCATATTATGATCGCTCCGACCCAAGGGGCCTCACACAACAAGATTGCTAATTAATCCTTTCTCATTGCATAATACCCAGTCTAAGATGGCCTGATCCCTAGTTGGTTCCTCGACATATTGGTCCAGGAAACCATCCCGTATACACTCCAGGAATTCCTCCTCCACAGTATTGTTACTAATTTGGTTAGGCCAATCTATATGTAGATTAAAGTCACCCATGATAACTGCTGTGCCCTTATTGCACGCTTCTCTAATTTCCCTTTTAATGCCATCCCCAACCTCTGCATTACTGTTTGGGGGGTCTATACACCACTCCCACTAACGTTTTTTGCCCCTTGGTATTTCTCAGTTCTACCCATACAGATTCCACATCATCAGAGCTAATATCTTTCCTTACAATTGTGTTAATCCCTTCTTTAACCAGCAATGCTACCCCACCTCCTTTGCCTATCTTTCCTGAATATTGAATACCCCTGTATGTTGAGTTCCCAGCCTTGGTCACCCTGGAGCCATGTTTCCGTAATCCCAATCATCATATATTCATTTACCTCTATTTGCGCTGCTAATTCATCCACCTTATTACGAATGCTCCTCGCATTAAGACACAAAGCCTTCAGGCTTGTTTTTTTAATGCTCTTAGACCTTTTAGAATTATTTACTGTGGCCATATTTGATTTAAACCCTTGATTTTTCTCTGACTGCCAGCTTTGTTTTTCTCCTTCCTGTCTTTTGCTTCTATCCCGGTTTCCCTTTCCTCTGTCTCCCTGCTCAGGTTCCCAACCCCCTGCCATTTTAGTTTAAACTCGCCCCCAGAGCTCCAGCAAACACTCCCCCAAGGACATCGGTCCCGGTCCTGCCCAGGTGCAGACTGTCCTGTTTGTACTGGTCCCGCCTCCCCCAGAACCGGTTCCAATGTCCCAGGAATTTGAATCCCTCCCCCTTGCACCATTCCTCTAGCCACGTATTCATATGAAATATCCTTCTATTTCTACTCTGACTAGCATGTGGCACTGGTAGCAATCCTGAGATTACTACCTTTGAGGTCCTATTTTTTTAATTTACCTCCTAACTCCCTATATTCAGCTTTTAGGACCTCATCCCATTTTTTACCTATATCGTTGGTGCCGATATGCATCACGACAACTGGCTGTTCACCCTCCCCTTCCAAAATGCTCTGCAGCCGCTCCGAGACATCCTTGACCCTTGCACCAGGGAGGCAACACACCATCCTGGAGTCTCGTTTGCGGCCGCAGAAACGCCTATCTGTTCCCCTTACAATAGAATCCCCTATCACTATAGCTCTTCCCCTCTTTTTCCTCCCATCCTGTGCAGCAGAACCACCCTTGGTGCCAGGAAGTTGGCTGCTGCTGCCTTCCCCTGGTAAGCCATCTCCCCCATCAGTATCCAAAGTGGTATATCTGTTTGGACTCCTGCACTACCTGCCTGCGCCTAGTACTCAGCCTGTTGGTCACCCCTTCCCTTTCTGCCTGTGCAACCTTTACCTGCGGTGTGACCAACTGGTTAAACGTGATATCCACGACGTCCTCAGCCTCGCGAACGCTCCAGTGTGCATCCATCCGCAGCTCCAGCGCCGCAATGCGGTCTGCCAGTAGCTGCAGCTGGATACACTTCCTGCACACATGGTCGCCAGGGACACAGGAAGTGTCCCTGATTTCCCACAAAGCGCAGGAGGAGCATACCACAGGGCCGAGCTCTCCTGCCATGAATTACCCTTTAATTAATTTAAATCAAATACTCAAGGGCCCTTGTTTACCAACTGTCCCCGCTACACCACAAAGACCCTAGAAACTATAAAACACAGAATTTAAGCTTGTAAAAAGAGAGAGAGAAATACTCACCAACCAATCACTTACCTGCTTTCTGGTGACATCACACTTGAATTACTTTTTACTTCTCTCTCCCGCTCTCGGAGCTCCGAGATTGGTAAACCTACCTGGTCCTCGGGGTCGCTTGTGTAGTCGCTCCACCGCCGCCGCCCGCTCCACTCGGGTCCGCCGCCACTTTGGGGCCTACCTGGTCCTCGGGGTCGCTTTTGTAGTCGCTCCACCGCCGCTGCCTGCTCCACTCAGGTCCGCTGCCGCTCTGGGGCCTACCTGGTCCTCGGGGTCGCTTTTGTAGTCGCTCCGCCGCCCGCTCCACTCAGGTCCGCCGCCACTCTGGGGCCTACCTGGTCCTCGGGGTCGCTTTTGTAGTCGCTCCGCCGCCGCCCTGGGGCCTACCTGGTCCTCGGGGTCACTTTTGTAGTCGCTCCGCCGCCCGCTCCACTCAGGTCCACCGCCGCTCTGGGGCCTACCTGGTCCTCGGGGTCCCTCATATTCTTATCCAGTTTCCCCTTAAGTGCTTAAATAATGGAGAGTTATGATGCCGAATGGGTCCCGAGGATCATGTGAGTTGGTGTAAGAAGAAAAAAAACAAAGAAGGAGGCAACAGAGATAGGGATGAGCATGAGGAAATTTAAACACAAGGATGAGAATTTTAAATTGGAGACGTTGGTGAGATCGTGAATGAATGCAAATCAGCAAGTACAGCGGTGATAGGTGAGCGGGACAGCAGAATTTTGGATGAGCTAAAAGTTTCAAGGGTGAAGGATGGGAGGCCAGCCAGACTGGAATAGACAAAGGCATGAATGTGGGTTTCAGCGGCAGATGGGCTAAGGCAGGTGATGTTTTGGAAGTAGAAGTAGGCGGTATTTATGATGGAGAGTTTATGGGGCGGAGAGCTCAGCTTGGAGTTAAATAGTATGCAGAGATTGGGAAAAGTCCAGTTCCACCTGAGACACCATTCAACATGTGTGAAAACATCGGTGAGGACAGTTCCTAGTCTATGCTGAGATAACACTCCAACCTGGGGCATGCTAAATAAGCTCAGAGGAGATAACCAGTTAGGGTTCTTCACAGCTGGTCCTTCAGTTTATGCTTTTGATGGTGGTGTTTAATGAACAAATGTTGGCCAGGTCACCAGGTGAACTCCACACTCTTATTCAAATAATGCCATGGGATCTTTTACATCCAGCTGCATAGGCAGATCAGGATCTAGTTTAATGTCTTCGCTGAAAGACACCTCTGGCAATGCAGCATTGCCTTGGTACTGCACTGAAATGTTAGCCTACATTATCTGCTCAAGCCTGCAGTTAGGCTTAAACCTACAACCTTTCATTTAGAAACAGGAGTGCTACCAACTGAGTTGAGCTAACTAAGATATACTACACTGACCGGTACACAATGCCCGAAAATCCAAACAACTGGGGATGAACAATAAATGCTGCGTTACCAGTGTTCGCTACATCCCAAGAAAATGTAATGAAAAGATAAAGACTTAATTTACAGAAGTCCTTCTATGCAACACCTCAAAAGGAACACAATAAAAGAATGCAACCCAAATGCTACATTTTTGTAAATAATTTCATATATAATTTCTTCCCGTGTTCCTTACCACTGCCAGATTTGCAGTTCTTAGAAGTTTCAAACTGACTCTGATTCAAACTGCTAAAGCTATGTAAATATCCCCCAAAACAGTTGTCTGTATTTGTTTCAAAATAACTGGCTCTCATACATAGAACTAGAAAATCAGAGATTGTATTACACATAGAATTACACAGAATTTAAAGCACAGAAACAGGCCATTCAGCCCAACTGGTCCATGCCAGTGTTTATGCTCCACACATGCCTCCTCCCACCCCCTCTTCATCTAACCCTATCAGCATAACCTTCTATTCCTTTCTCCCTCATGCGTTTATCTAGCATCCCCTTAAATGCATCTATGTTATTCGCCTCAACTATTCTTTGTGGTAGCGAATTCCACATTCTTACCACTCTACCAGGTAAAGAAGCTTCTCCTGAATTCCCGATTGGACTTATTAGTGACCATCTTATATTTATGGATCCTAGTTTTGGTCTCCTGGCAAGTGGAAACATCTTCTCTATGTCTACCTTATCAAACCCATTGCATAATCTCACCCATCAACCTTCTCTTTCCCAGCCTGTTCAATCATCCTTGCAAATTTTTTTTGCACTTTTTCCAGTGGCACTATATCCTTATTATAAGATGGAGACCAGAACTGTGCACAGTACTCTAAATGTGGTCTAACCAAGGTTCTATACAAGTTGATCGTAACTTCTCAGTTTTCAGTTCTTCCCTCTAGAAATGAATGCTATTTCTTCAAAAGTAACTCGACTCCTCCCTCAAGCTTTGAAGGCAACTGCTGAACAATTGTATTTAGTTAAACTTGGGACAATATTTTGACAATTCAAACTAAAATACAATCAAAGTGTATCTTGGATATCCTGCCTAACACGCCACCCTGCCGCCGCCCCGCTCCTCCTCCTCCTCCCAGTTGCGCAGTGCAATTTTGACCAGGTGAGTGGGAAAATGGGTTGGGTCTCACGTTTGGTTCTTGCCCATTTTTAAGCCAGAGTTTTCCAAGCTTCAAGAAAGTTAGTGGTGGAAGCAGTCAGTAATCGTATTTAAAATGAGGATGCAATGATAGAATGACATCCATAGTTCCATTTACTGTTATTCTGCTCTTCCTATTGTCAAATTCAAAGGCCAACAGTATAAACTAAGTGGGTCCCGATATATGATGAAGATGCAAGTGTTGAGAGAGTGAATAAGGAGACAAAATTCAAATTCAGCATACGAGCTGAAGATGAGAATCCACATTATGGAAACTGATTTTCATTCCAGACTACAGCTATAAATCAGGGGATGGAGGGGGTGAAGGATGGGGTCAAAGGCCGATTTCTGTAGCTGTTAAATACACCCCATTGATAACAGGGCAAGGTGCCATTCCCGTTATGGGTTCTTCTTACCTGGCATTCCTGGATGAAGAGGAGATGGAGCAGAGGGACCATAGAAGGGTCAGACTACACAGGAGAGATCCGAAAAGTGATATCATCGAGGTATACATAATTACAACGGTAGGGAAAGATAAATAATGAAAATTACTTTCAATTCAATGGCAAGAAAAGGATACGGAGCCTTATAGCCAAACTAATTAAAGGTAAGTTTTGGACTAATATCAGCAAGTACTTCACACAAAAACAATACAAGATAGTCACCAAGAAATCAAATAGGAAATTTAGAAGAAACTTCTTTACCCAGAGTGGTGAGAATGTGGAACTCTCTACAACAGGGAGTGGTCGAAGCGAATAGTATCGATGCATTTAAGGGGTGGTTAGATTAGCATATGAGGGAGAAGGGAATAGAGGGTTATGCTGATAGATTTAGATGAGGAAAGACGGGAGGAGTGGAGCATAAAAGCCGCTATGGACTGGTTGGGCCAAATGGCCTGTTTCTGTGCTGTATATCCGATGTAATCCGATGTAAACTGTAAAAAGGAATGTAGCAGTTGTAGGGGACAGTATAGTTAGGGTGAATGTAATGAAATCTGTTTGTCTTGATCCTGTATTTGTTTTGCATTCATGTATATTACCCTCCCCCACTGTGTATAGTTTCACTTCCTCTTTCCCGACTAACCTGGGAGGTTCCAGGTCTTGGCTCCGCCCCTGACTTCTCTTACATAAAGATCCCAGGATCTGTATGACTCATTCCTGTGAACCAGTCAGCGTGTTGAGATGTTAGCTCTGATCTTAGTGATTAAAAGCCAACTTGTTTAAGTCTATAACTTCTAGTTTTGTGGTTATTGAAGGCCCATCAATTTTAATCACTAAAGAATACTAGGATGGATCGACTCCTAAAACCAGAGCGTCTGGACTTGGATCCACATTCTGCTGAAGCATCAAATCAATTTGGACACTGGCTCAAATGCTTCGAACTCTTCGCGGGGGCCTCATCCGCTAGCGAGGTAGATAAACGGAGTCTACTGACTACTCGCGTAAGTCATCGGATTTATTCGTTCATCCGGGACGCCACCTCTTACACGGAGGCCATCACTATCCTGAAGGCCCAATACCAGAGGCCGGTAAACGAAGTGTACGCCAGACATCTGCTGGCTACACACAGGCAGCGACCAGAGGAATCAATGGACGATTTCTTACAGGGCCTAAAGGACCTGGTCCGGGACTGTAACTGCAAGGCCGTGACGGCCAACGCGTATGCTGACGAATTGGTCCGCGATTCCTTCATCACGGGCCTCAAATCAAATTATATCCGGCAGAGACTGCTGGAGAAGGAGGTCCTGGACTTAAAAAAGGCAGTGGCCACTGCGCGATCGCTGGACGTGGCCCAGAGAAACTCTGACTCTTATTCTTCCGGCCATGCGGCCCTCACCGCCTCGTGCGTGCCGAGGGGGCCGCCATCTTGGAATCAGCCATCTTCCCCATCCAGGTCTCAGACCAGCTCTACGCCGCCGGAGTCCCCACACAGAAGTTCACCCAAGAGTCGTACTACAGTGGCAATGTCTCGAGGCCCGAAATGCTACTTCTGCGGCCAGGCCAAGCACCCCAGACAACGATGCCCAGCGAAGGACGCTACATGCTTCAAATGTAAGAAAAAGGGGCATTTTAGCAAAGTCTGCAGGGGGAATCCGATTTCCAACTCCGTCACCGCCTCGTGCGTGCCGTGCGGGCCGCCATCTTGGGATCCGCCATCTTTTCCCGACTCAACGGCCGCCCAGGGCCCAACAGTGGCTTCGATCACGGTGGATCAATCCAGGCCACACCCGTTGACAAAATCCATGATGGACATACAGGTAAACGGGAATTTAACAAAATGTTTAATTGACTGTGGGAGTACCGAGAGTTTTATCCACCCTAGCCTGGTACGGCGGCACTCATTAACGGTAACCCCTACATGGAGCAGAATTGCTATGGCTGCTAAGCCCCACACTTCGGACATTTTGGGCTACTGTGTGGTAACACTGACTGTAAAAGGCACGGACTACAAGGATTTTAAACTCCTCGTGATGCCAGAACTCTGTGTTAATGTAATCTTGGGCCTGGACTTCCAGTGCCACCACGAAAGTGTCACGCTAGCATATCGCGGGTCCCAGCCGCCACTCTCAGTCTGTGGCCTATCAACCTTAAAAATCAGCCCGCCCTCTTTATTCGCTAATCTCGCTCCGAACTGTAGGCCCATAGCGACCAAAAGTAGACGGTACAGTCTGGAAGACAGACACTTTATCAAGGCGGAAGTGGACAGACTCCTGCGGGAAGGCATTATTGAATGCAGTACCAGCCCGTGGCGTGCCCAAGTAGTCATAGTTAAAAATAGCGAAAAGAAACAGATGGTAATTGACTACAGCCAGACGGTTAATATTTATACCCAGCTGGACGCCTACCCTTTACCCCGCATATCAGAAATGGTCAACCAGATTGCGCAATACCGAGTCTTCTCGACTATCGACCTCAAATCCGCGTATCACCAGCTCCCCATTAGAATGGAGGACCGCCCATACACCGCCTTCGAGGCGAACGGACGCCTCTACCATTTTCTCAGAGTGCCCTTCGGGGTAACAAATGGGGTCTCGGTCTTCCAACGTGAGATGGACCGCACGGTTGACGAGAATAAACTACAAGCTACCTACCCCTATCTGGACAATGTCACTATCTGCGGGCACAACCAGCAAGACCACGATCTAAATCTTGCGAGATTTTTTAAAACTGCCCTAAAGCTGAATCTAACCTACAACGAAGACAAATGTGTCTTCAACACAACCCGTCTCTGTATCCTCGGCTGTGTGGTGGAAGATGGGGTAATTGGACCGGACCCTGACCGATTACACCCCCTAAAGGAACTGCCCCTGCCACACAATCCCAAAGCTTTAAAAAGGTGCCTGGGATTTTTTTCGTATTATGCCCAATGGGTGCCCAATTACACTGATAAGGCCCGACCCCTCATTAAATCGACGTCCTTCCCACTATCAGCTGAAGCTCGGGAGGCTTTCACCAGTATTAAACAGGACATTGAAAGAGCTGCAGTGTGTGCAGTGGACGAATGCATTCCCTTTCAAGTCGAAAGCGATGCATCAGACTTTGCCTTAGCTGCGACCCTCAATCAGGCTGGGAGACCTGTGGCCTTCTTCTCCCGAACCCTTCAGGGACCTGAAATCAGGCACTCTTCTGTCGAGAAGGAGGCACAGGCTATAGTGGAGGCAGTGCGGCACTGGAGACACTACCTAGCCGGCAAACGTTTCACCCTGCTCACCGACCAGCGGTCGGTGGCTTTCATGTTTAATAACAAAGGGGGAAAATCAAGAATGACAAAATACTCAGGTGGAGGATCGAACTATCCATGTTCGACTATGATATTATGTACAGGCCGGGAGCCCTTAATGAACCCCCAGACGCCCTATCGCGGGGAATGTGTGCCAGCATTCATACGGACAAATTACAGGGTCTCCACAACGACCTCTGTCACCCAGGGGTCACCCGACTATACCATTTTATAAAGTCCCACAATCTGCCCCACTCCATCGAGGAGGTCAGGGCAATGACCAGAGCCTGCCGCATCTGTGCGGAATGCAAGCCTCGTTTCTACAGGCCTGACCGTGCACACCTTATCAAAGCCACACGGCCATTCGAGCGCCTAAGTCTGGACTTCAAGGGACCCCTTCCCTCTGCCGACCGTAACGTATACTTCCTCAATATCATTGATGAATATTCCCGCTTCCCCTTCGCCATTCCCTGCCCAGACATGACCAGTGCCACGGTCATCAAGTGTCTCTGTAATCTATTCTGCATGTTTGGCATGCCGAACTACATACACAGCGATAGGGGGACGTCATTCATGAGTGACGAACTGCGCCAGTTCTTGCTCTCAAAGGGGATAGCCACTAGCTGAACCACTAGCTACAACCCCCGGGGTAATGGGCAAGTGGAAAGGGAGAATGCTACTGTTTGGAAGGCTGTCACGTTAGCCTTAAAGTCAAAAGGCCTTCCAACCTCCCGCTGGCAGGAAGTCCTCCCAGACGTGCTCCACTCCATAAGGTCTCCGTTATGCACTGCCACTAACGCTACCCCTCACGAAAAGATGTTCGTTTTCCCCCGGAAATCCACCTCGGGCATATCTCTACCCGCGTGGCTGATGTCTCCGGGGACAGTACTATTGCGGAAGCACGTGAGAGGCCATAAAACGGACCCCCTTGTGGAAAAGGTACAGCTCCTCCATGCAAACCCTCAGTACGCCTATATCGAATACTCTGACGGGCGAGAGGACACTGTTTCCATAAAAGACCTCGCTCCCTCGGGGAGCGCAGAGAACGATGGGAGACTACCCGATGAAGACCTACACTACAAAGAGACAGGACGCCCAGAGGTATCAATACCCAACTTTAACCTGGAGGACACTGCAGATAACCTGGAAGACACTGCGGAGGCCCGGACAGCGGAGGAACCAGAATCCACTCCCCTAGAGGCACCCCAACCGGCTTTGCGCCGATCACGGAGAACTGCAAAACCTCCTGACAGACTCACTTATACCAACTTTTAAGAAACATCACCCCGATGGACTAAATCTATAGATGGGGTGAATGTAATGAAATCTGTTTGTCTTGATCCTGTATTTGTTTTGCATTCATGTATATTACCCTCCCCCACTGTGTATAGTTTCACTTCCTCTTTCCCGACTAACCTGGGAGGTTCCAGGTCTTGGCTCTTGGCTCCGCCCCTGACTTCTCTTACATAAAGATCCCAGAATCTGTATGACTCATTCCTGTGAACCAGTCGGCGTGTTGAGCTGTTAGCTCTGATCTTAGTGATTAAAAGCCAACTTGTTTAAGTCTATAACTTCTAGTTTTGTGGTTATTGAAGGCCCATCAGGGATTGATACTGTTCTCTGCAGCCGAGAGCGTGAGTCCCAAAGGCTGTGTTGCCTGCCCTGTGCCAGGGTTAAGGACATCTCCTCGAGGCTGGAGAGGAACTTGGAGTGGGAGGGGAAAAATCCAGTTGTCGTGGTCCACGTAGGTACCAACGACATAAGTAGGACTAAAAGTCATCTTGATCTTCTGAGCCAGTATCATTTCTCACCATTGCACTGATCTCATCCTTTATTAACACCTCCTTTTCCTTTCTGCTTATCCTTCCGAAATGTCAAATACCCCTGAATATTCAGTTCCAAGCCTTGGTCACCTTGCAACCACGTCTTTGTAATGGCTATCAGATCATACCCATTTATTTCTATTTGTGCCATCAACTGGGCTGGCAAGTGGCAAGTAACATTCGCACCACACAAGTGCCAGGCAATGACCATCTCCAACAAGCGAGACTCTAACCATCTCCCCTTGACATTCAATGGCATTACCATCGCTGAATCCCCCACTATCAACATCCTGGGGGTTACCATTGATCAGAAACTGAACTGGACCAGCCATATAAATACTGTGGCTACAAGAGCAGGCCAGAGGCTGGGAATTTTGCGGCGAGTGTCTCACCTCCTGACTCCCCAAAGCCTTTCCACCATCTACAAGGCACAAGTCAGGAGTGTGATGGAATACTCTCCACTTGCCTGGATGAGTGCAGCTCCAACAACACTCAAGAAGCTCGACACCATTCAGGAAAAAGCAGCCTGCTTGATTGGCACTCCATCCACCACCTTCAACATTCACTCCTTCCACCACCGGCGCACTGTGGCTGCAGTGTGTACCATCTACAAGATGCACTGCAGCAACTCGCCAAAGCTCCTTCAACAGCACCTTCCAAACCCGCGACCTCTACCACTTAGAAGGACAAGGGCAGCAGACGCATGGGAACATCGCCACCTACAAGTTCCCCTCCAAGCCACACACCGTCCTGACTTGGACCTGTATCGCCGTTCCTTCGCTGTCGCTGGGCCAAAATCCTGGAACTCCCTTCCTAACAGCATTGTGGGTGTACCTACACCATATGGACTGCAGCGGTTCAAGAAGGCGGCTCACCACCATCTTCTCAAGGGCAATTAGGGATGGGCACTAAATGCAGGCCTAGCCAGCGACGCCCACATCCCATCAATGAATAAAAAAAAACTCATCTAGCTTGTTACGAATGCTGCGTGCATTCAGATAAAGAGCTTTAAATTTTGTTCTTTATACCATTTTTACCTACTCTGAATTTTAGAAACCAGCAAGGGATGACTAAAAAAAGATAGATTATGAAAGTAAACTAGCAAAAAATATAAAAACCAGACAGTAAGAGCTTCTACAGGTATATAAAAGGGAAGAGAGTAGCTTAAGTAAATGTTGGTCCCTCAGAGGATGGGGCTGCGGAATTAATTATGGGAAACAGGGAAATGGCAGAGACTTTGAACAAATATTTTGTATCGGTCTTCACGGTAGAAGACACTAAAAGCATCCCAATAATAATTGATAATCAAGAGGCTATAGGGAGGGAGGAGCTTAAACCAATGACTATCACTAGAGCAAAAGCACTAGGCAAACTAATGGGACTAAAGGCTAACAAGTCCCCTGGACCTGATGGCCTACATCTTAGGGTCTTAAAAGAAGTGGCTGCAGAGATAGTGGATGCGTTGGTTGTAATCTACCAAAATTCCCTGGATTCTCGAGAGGTTCCAGTGCATTGGAAAACCGCAAATGTAACGCCTCTATTCAAAAAAGGAGGGAGGCAAAAAGCAGGAAACTATAGGCCAGTTAGCCTAACATCTATCATTGGGAAAATGCTGGAATCCATTATTAAGGAAGTAACAGCAGGACATTTAGAAAAACATAAGACAATCAAGCAGCGTCAACATGGTTTTATGAAAGGGAAATCGTGTTTGACAAATTTACTAGAGTTCTTTGAGGATGTAACGAACAGGGTGGATAAGGGTGAGCCAGTGGATGTGGCGTATTTTGATTTCCAGAAGGCATTCGATAAGATCCTGCATAAGAGATTAGCGTGCAAAGTTAAAGCACATGGGATTGGGGGTAAGGTACTGACTTGGATAGAGAACTGGTTGGCAGACAGGAAGCAAAGAGTTGGAATAAACGGGTCTTTTTCCGAGTGGCAGGCAGTGACTAGTGGGGTACCGCAGGGATCGGTGCTAGGACCCCAGTTATTCACAATATATATTAATGATGATCTAGACGAGGGAACTAGATGTAATATCTCCAAGTTTGCAGAGGACACAAAGCTGGGTGGGCGTGTGTGCTGTGAGGAGGATGCAGAGAAGCTCTAGTCTGATTTGGACAGGTTGGGTGATTGGGCAGATGCAGTATAATGTGGATAAATGCGTGGTTATCCACTTTGGTGGCAAAAACAGGAAGGCAGATTATTATTTGAACGTCAATAGATTGGGAAAAGGGGAAGTGCAACGAGACCTGGGTGTCCTTGTGCACCAGTCGCTGAAGGTAAGCATGCAGGTGCAGCAGGTGGTTAAGAAGGCAAATGGTATGTTGGCCTTCATAGCGAGAGGATTCGAGTACAGGAGCAACGATGTCTTGCTGCAGTTGTACAGGGCCTTGGTGAGACCACACCTTGAGTATTGTGTGCAGTTTTGGTCGCCTTATATGAGGAAGGATGTTCTTGCCATGGAGGGAGTGCAGCGAAGATTCACCAGGCTGATACCTGGGATGGCAGGAATGATGTATGAGGAGAGATTGGGTCGATTAGGCTTATATTCGCCAGAGTTTAGAAGAATGAGAGGGGATCTCATTGAAACTTATAAAATTCTAACAGGACTAGATGCAGGAAGGATGTTCCCGATGGCGGGGAGTCCAGAACCAGGGGTCACAGTCTAAGGATAAGGGGCAAGCCATTTAGGACTGAGATGAGGAGGAATTTCTTCACCCAGAGAGTGGTGAACCTGTGGAATTCTCTACAACAGAAGGCAGTTGAGGCCAACTTATTAAATATATTCAAGAAGGAGTTAGATATATTTCTTAAGGCTAAAGGGATCAAGGGATATGGGGAGAAAGCAGGGACAGGGTACTGAATTTGGATGATCAGCCATGATCTCATTGCATGGCGGAGCAGGCTCGAGGGCCGAATGGCCTACTCCTGCTCCTATCTTCTATATAGTTTGTGTTTTACTTCCTGAGGGCGTTTCAAAGTGCTTCCCTGCCATTGAAGTATTTTAAAGTCTACTTGCTGTTATGTAGGCAAATGAGACAGCAAATTTACACACGAGGCCCCACTAACATGTGATGCGATTTGACCAGTTAATCTGATTTGGTTTAGATAAATGTTGCCAGGAAAACATGAGAATTCCCTGCTCCTCCATGCTTGAACCCACAATCTTCTGACTTAGAGGTGAGAGTGGTATTACTGAGCAAAGCTGACACCTAAATGCTCCTTACTAAGTACCTAATGTGTTCAAACAAGCAAGCTGGCTGTAAGATGAATGGTGTTAAGCTACTCCTTTGACAAATTGGACATATTCGCTATATTGTTTATACAGCATATCGTTTTAGTTTGTTTGTTGAGGGAGTTCACCATTTGAGAGTCTAACTGAAAGACTCCCTTACGCATTTTAGAGATGCAACGTGTTAACTGCGCAATTTTTCATATGTGAAGGAGCAAAGATTGCATTTCAAACTGCAGATAAGTAATATATTTTTCATAAAAGTTTTTCTTTGCAAACAAAAACAGTCACTCTATTACCAGTTTAGTGGTTATATTGCATATGTTCTTTGCTAGGCATAAAGCCATCAGTTCAAATTAACAACTGAACAAGGAGCAATCTTGAAAAGCAGCAATTGCAGGATTTTGAAGCTGTACATTCCTTCAGGTAGAGCTGTTAAAACATCTCTTTCAAAAGATTCAAACAGTCACCTTGCACTGTTAAATCCAATCCTAATTGGTCAGAAGCACTGCAGCTATAATCTTTGTGAACTTTCCAGCTAGAATCAGTTTTTGAAGTGCTTTTTTTTCCCCAATAGGGCATTCATTTTTGTACTTATTTATTACACAGTAGGACCACTAACTTCAGATCAAACAGAGGTTGCTGATATTTCTTAGTGCATATTTGGATAAAGTCAAATGCCACTTAAAATACAATTAAAAATATAGTTTATTCAGAATAAACTTTCACTGTTTCCTTCCATAATAAACACATTTCATATTCTCCAGGGTAGTAAAGAGAAAATTTATAAAATATCCATTTACTACCACTAGAAGGGTCTAGTATATTTTTAAAATACAAATGAATGTCCCGTGGCATTGCTCACAGTGACTTGGAGAATCATAGAATTATAGAAATTTACAGCACAGGAGGCGGCTATTCGACCCATCGTGTCTGTGCTTGCCGAAAAAGAGCTATCCAGCCTAATCCCACTTTCCAGCTCTTGGTCCGTAGCCTTGTAGGTTACGCCACTTCAAGTGCATAGCCAAGTACTTTTTAAATGCGATGAGGATTTCTGCCCCTGCCACCTTTTCAGGCTGAGTTCCAGACCCTCACCATCCTTTGGGTGAAAAAAAATTCTCAACTCCCCTCTAATCCTTCTGCCAATTACTTTAAATCTATGCCCCCTGGTTATTGACCTCTCTGCATGGGGAAATAGGTCCTTCTTATCCACTCTATCTAGGCCCCTCATAATTTTATACACCTCAATCAAGTCTCCCCTCAGCCTCCTCTGTTTTGAAGAAAACAACCCCAGCCTATCCCAGCTTTCATTATTGCTAACATTCTTCAGTCGCAAATCTCCTCTGTACCATCTCCAGTGCAATCACATCTTTCCTGTAATGTGGAGACCAGAACTGTACACAATACTCTAGCTGTGGCCTAACTAGTGTTTGATACAGTTCAAGCATAACCTCCCTGTTCTTATATTCTATGCCACAGCTAAAAAAGGAAAGTATCCCATATGCCTTATCTACCTGTCCTGATACTTTTAGGGCTCTGTGCACATGCACTCCAAAGTCCCTCTGCGCCTCAACACTTTTCAGTATCCTACCATTTATTGTGTATTCCCTTGCCTTGTTAGCCTGAACTCTATTGTTCTATGCATCATACAACATATTAATTCAGGTCACTAATTTATGTTGATTATAATAAGAAACTTATTGAGTATTGAGAGAGCATTAACGATAGTCATGTTCAAATCCCCCACCGTGCGCATAATTGCACATAAT
This sequence comes from Somniosus microcephalus, assembly GCF_052327205.1. Taxonomy (NCBI): domain Eukaryota; kingdom Metazoa; phylum Chordata; class Chondrichthyes; order Squaliformes; family Somniosidae; genus Somniosus; species Somniosus microcephalus. The sequence continues at coordinate 101,897,630 of NC_140998.1, read as the reverse complement.
TTTTTTTAGATTGGTTTATGGGATGCGGGCGTTGCTGGCAAGGCCAGCATTTATTGCCCATCCCTAGTTGCTCTTGAGAAGGTGGTGGTGAGTCGCCTTCCTGAACCGCTGCAGTCCATGTGGTGAAGGTACTCCCACAGTGCTGTTAAGGAGGGAGTTCCAGGATTTTGATCCAGCGACAATGAAGGATTGGCGATATGCTTCCAAGTCAGCATGGTGTGTGACTTGGAGGGGAACTTGGAGGTGGTGGTATTCCCATGTGCCTGCTGCCCTTGTCGTTCTAGGTGGAAGAGGTCACGGGTTTGGGAGGTGCTGCCGAAGAAGCCTTGGCAAGTTGCTGCAGTGCATCTTGGAGATGGTACACACTGCAGCCACGGTATGCCAGTGGTGGAGGGAGTGGATGTTTAAGGTGGTGGATGGGGTGCCAAACAAGCGGGCTGCTTTGTCCTGGATGGTGTCGAGCTTCACTCATCCAGGCAAGTCTTTACTTGTGCCTTGTAGATGGTGGAAAGGCTTTGGGGAGTCAGGAGATGAGACACTCACCACAGAATACCTAGCCTCTGACCTGCTCTTGTTGCCACAGTATGTGCGTGGCTGGTCCAGTTAAGTTTCTGGTCAATGGTGACCCCCCAGGATGTTGATGGTGGGGGATTCGGCGATGGTAATGCCGATGAATGTTAAGGGGAGGTGGTTAGACTCTCACTTGTTGGAGATAGTCATTGCCTGGCATTTGTGTGGCGCGAATGTTACCTGTCACTTAACAGCCCAAGCCTGAACGTCGTCCCGCAATCGCTAGGAATTTCCTCAGAGCTTCTCCTATTCCACTGCCGTAACGTCAGCGGAGGTTTGGTGAAAACCTCGTTGACACGTGTAAAAAAAAAAAAAAAGAATCTTAAAGAAAGGCAAAAAAAAGTAAACAGCCAAAACCCCAGAAGGATCCCCCACCATCAACATCCTGGGGGTCACCATTGACCAGAAACTTAACTGGACCAGCCACAAATACCATGGCAACAAGAGCAGGTCAGAGGCTAGGTATTCTTTGCGGTGTCCATGGCTTTTCAGAAGGTGTTTGATGAAGTACCTTCAGGAAGCTCGATACTAAATTTTAAGTGTATGGTGCAAGACAAAATCGCAGCACAATGGATAGAAAGTCAGTTGACAAACAAAAGACAAAAGGTTAGGGGTAATGAGTGTAGCTCAAATTGGGAAGAGGCAAGAAGTAGTGTATCCCAGAAGTCAGTTCTGGGTCAATTTTTATTAAGTTACAATTTTGACTTGTGCATAGGCACAGGTTGTTGATGACATAAAAGTAAAGAGTCTGGCAAATAGCAAGGCAGACAGTACAAGACTCAGGAAGAAGAAGAAAGATTAGTGGAATAGGTAGCCAGATGGCAGGTGCAATTGAATATGGACAAGTATGAGATAGTAGATTTTGGGAGGGAAAAACAAGGAATGCAAATATATACTCAATGGAAAGACATTGAAGAGTGAGTGAGTGAAGAGTCATGGGGTTCAAACACATAATTCCCTAAAATTGCACGTGCACAGAGAATAGAGAAAGTCATAAAAAGCACATTTTGGGTTTCACAAATAGTGACATACAATACAAGAATAAATAGGTAATAATACATTTATACAAGGAAAAGGTTAGGCCACAGCTAAAGTACTGTGATCAGTTTTAGGTGGACCATTATAGAAAGGACATTAAAGAACTACAGAACATAGAGTGTAGTTTCATCAGGATGATGCCAAGTATAGGAATCTAGTTTGGAGCAGAGACTTGAGATATTCTATTTCGACTGCAGCAGAGAAGTTCAAGAGAAAATTTAATGGACATTTTTAAACTATGAAAGGTTTTGATTGGTAAATGTCTTTATGTAGAAAGCTGCTGGAGCATGCCAAATGGGTAGCTGAGGCAGATACCATTGATAAATACTTGAAATAGAGGAAGATACAGCATTATGGGGATAAAATAGAGCATAGGAATTAGTTTTGAATTGCTCCAGCAAAGACCAGTACAGACATGATTGGCCAAATGGCTTCCTTCTGTAAACATCTATGGTTCTGTGGAATGACTCCCCAATATTGAAATAAATATTGAATTATTGCAACAATAGCGTGACATCCAGTAATGACAGATCATGACATACACAGTTAAGTGGGACAAAAGTCTGTACAGGTTGAGCGTCCTGAATCCGGCAACCTCGGGACCGAGGCAGAGTCGGTTTTCGTGTTCTTCCGGACTTCGAAACGTGTTTCTGATGTCCGAAGTCTGGAAATATCGCAACCTGGGCTCAGGCGTTTCTGGACTTCGGACACCAGAAACACGTTCGAGTCCGGAAATGCCTGGGCCCAGGTTGCGGTTCGACAGGGTGTCCGGATTCCAGAACATTTTACGGATTCCGGATGACCCTGCCACCAATCGTCCTGGAGTCCAGAACATTCCGGAACTCCGGATTTTGGACACTTAACCTGTACGAGACAGAATACTTTTTATATTAATTACTGATCTCTTGTGGCATTGCACATGGTGAGTCAAAACTTGTACAGTGTTGAAAGTTTTTCTCTTGATGTACCCAAAGAATGTGATGCCAATAAATCCTAAAACAAATAGCGAGAACAGAAGTTGCTACAACATCACCAGCACGGAGATTACAAACAATTAAATAAACTTGAGGACTTAAATTAGAAAATGTGTTGTTTTTGTTTTTTGTTGAAACCATGCAATCACAACAGGAAAACCAAACCAACTGCATCATGGCTCACTTAGGACAACAAAATGATACTGATTAACACTGCAACATATCCAAGTAAGCAGTGATGATTAACAAATTAATTGAGCAGCAGGCAACACTAAATCAACAAATTCATCTAACAGCAAGTATCATCAAATTAATAAAAGACAACAGTGAGTACCAATCAATTAATAACTTAATACAGCAGTAGACACTAACAATCAATAAATTCATAGTGCAGCAGGCACACCAACAAAATCATTAGAATAGCATTGTGTTTCCACAGCTTTAAAATGGTACTGGATATAAACTACATATAGTCAAAGGAATAAATATACAGTCCCCACCACTTTTATCGGGCATGTTTAGGTTAACGCAGTTTGCCCGCTACATGAGGTGGACAGTAAAATGAGTAGCACTTCTCAAATATTAACCTGACATTTAAAATACACCAAAATCATCAGGGAACGGTAAACCAGCATGTATACGGTTTCACAAACGTTATTTACAAGACACTTGCTAAAACGTTAAAGAAAAAACTTATATATTGTTGAAAATACATGAATGCAACCTGTGCAGTGGAAAAATAATAAAAAAGTTAAATTCTTTTTCCTCCAAATCATGTATTTGTGCACTCACAGGGAATGAGCTCAGTTTTGATAATGTTAATGCTAATGTTACTTGCAGACGGAATACCAGGCTTAACTCAAGATAGTGGAAGCAGTTCAATCCTCCTTAAAACTCAGCTCCACATATTAAGTTCCACTTACCCATCATCTCACCCCAGTCCTCACTAACCTACACTGATTCCCTGTGCCCAATTCACTGAATTTAAAATAGTCTTCAAATCCCTCCACAGCCTTACCCCACTAAATCTCTAATCTGATATCCACTTCTGCATCCTTTGTTCCTTAGACTCTGGCACATTGTGCATTTCGACTTTCCTTCACCCCACCATGGGTGGCAGAGCCTTCAGCCAGCTGGCCCTACTCCTTGAATAAAGTGAAACTCACTATGGGCAATAAGGCTAGTGTTTAATGGTTATGATGGGTATACCACCTGGAACCAGGATATGTGGTGAATTTCTCCTTTCCAAGCTTGTTGAAGTTACAGACCCACACAATCAACCCAAAGTGAACAGAGCACAGAGCGGTCTACAGAGCGGGATTAAACGGAGTGCACTTGAACAGTGTTTTATTTGGGAATTTGGAAAGAGTGGGAATTCGGAGAAGAGGGAGAAGGAGTTGTTGCTTTTTGCTGACACTACTTGTAGTGCTGTGTGTTACAGGTAGATATTTAATTTCAGTACCGATAACATAATCTAGATCAAGTAGTCAATAAACTACACTGTAAACTAAGTTACCTAATTACAAATTTAATTAAATGCAATTAAATAAAACAAGGTCATATAGGGATGGCAGTGCAGGTGGTGTGCCGCAACAGCAGCATGTGGGAGTTTGTGGAGAGCAATGTGATCCGGGACAACCACGTTTGCAGTAAGTATATGCATCTTGAGGAACTTCAGCTCAGAATTTTTGAGCTGGAGTCTGAGGTGCAGACATTGCGGGGCAGAGATGGGGAGAGTTACCTGGACACTTTGATCCAGGAGGCAGTCACACCCCTTAGGTTAGGTAGTGGTACAGGACTGGTTAGTGGTCAGGGACAGGAGGATGTGACTGTAACTCAGGCAGGTAAGGCGGCCCTAATTGCAGTGCTGGAGGAGCCTCAGCCTTTGCCCTTGTCCAACAGGTATGAGGTTCTTGCTGCCTGTGTCGATGAGGGAAAAGCCTGCAGGATGGATGAGCAAGCTGACCGTGGCACCATGGTGCAGGAGGCCATTCAAGTGGGGCACTATATCTCAATGCGCAAAGCATTCGCAACAAAATAGATGAATTAATAGCGCAGATAGAGATTAACAGGTTTGCTCTAATAGCCATAACAGAGACATGGTTGCAAAGTGGCCAAGGTTGGGAACTAAATATTCTAGGATACTTAACTTTTAGAAGAGATAGGCAAAATGGAAAAGGAGGAGGGGTAGCCCTAATAATTAAGGGTGGGATAAAGACAGTAGAGAGAAAGGATCTTAGCTCTGAAAATCAAGAAGTAGAATCTGTTTGGGTGGAGCTAAGAAACAGCAAGGGGCAGAAAACATTGGTGGGAGTTGTTTACAGGCCCCCAAACAGCAGTTGTAATGTAGGGCAGAGTGTAAATCAGGAAATTAATGGCAGATGTAACAAGGGTAATACAGTAATCATGAGGGACTTTAATCTACATATAGACTGGGCAAACCAAATTTGCAGTAATAGTGTGGAGGACGAATTCATGGAATGTATGCAAGATAAATTTCTAGATCAGTATGTTGAGAAACCAACTAGGGAACAGGCTAATTTAGATCTAGTTTTGTGCAACGAGAAAGGGTTAATTAATAACCTTGTAGTAAAGGGGCCTTTAGGGAAGAGTGACCATAATATGATAGAATTTTATATTGAGTTTGAAAGTGATTTAGTTAAATCCAAAACTAGGGTCTTAAATCTAAACAAAGCAAACTACATAGGTATGAGGGGCGAGTAGGCCAAAGTAGATTGGAAAACTACATTAAAAGGCATGACAGTAGACTAGCAATGGTTAGCATTTAAAGAATACATAATTTATAACAAATATACATTCCTTTAAGGCACAAAAACCCCCACAGGAAAAGTGGTCCAACCATGGCTAACAAGGCAAGTTAAAGATAGTATTAAATCAAAGGAAGAGGCTTACAATGTTGCCAAAAAGAGTAGTAAGCCTGAGGATTGGGAGGATTTTAGAATTCAGCAAGGAAGACCAAGAAACTAATAAAGGGAAAATAGAATACAAGAGTAAACTAGCACGAGACATAAAAACAGACTGTAAAAGCTTCTATAGGTATGTAAAAAGGAAAAGATTAGCAAAAGTAAATGTGGGTCCCTTACAGGCTGAGACAGGAGAAATTATAATGGGGAAATAAGGAAATGGTAAAGAAATTAAATACTTTGGGCTGGATTTTATCAATGGAGGCGTGTAGGAGGCGGGACTACAACTTTTGTGGTTGTAGTCCCGCCTCCATCGAGTTGTGGCCAACCCACTCGATTTTCACTTGATTGACCTTGTCGAGCCCACCCAGTGGGCTCAGCAGGCCAATTAAGGGCCACCCAGCAACAGGTGACGTCACAGATTGACATTTCATCTGTCAAGAGCTTTTGACAGATGAAATATCAGCATTTGACAGCTCTTTGAAGCTGTCAAACACTGGCAATCTGTACTCTAAGTTAATTCCTCCCTCTCAGGCTGATTTAGAGATCTCTCCAGAACAGAAAGCAGAATGCTGCAGATTTTGACAGCTTGCGGCCATTCTGCTTTCTGTGCCAGCGAGATGAGGGACTCCCGAGACCTGAAGGAAGGCTGCATTAGTAAGAAAAGGTAAGTAAAACTTATTTAAACACTTTACACACACCAAACACACTTACCTCTGCACTCATGCACCCATCACTCACCTGAACACCAGACATCTCGAACCCTCCAAGTCTCTCAGCCCGACGGTCCGCCTCGCTAACTTGGCGTGGTTTGGAGCCATTGGGAAGCCCATACTTCAAGGATAAAAATAGGGATTAGGCTAAAATCCTAATTGGCACTAATCCCCTTCCCGCCTCGGGGAGGCGGCGGCTCCCAGCACAGGTCGGGTACCCGCCTCCTGTGAAAGAGGCATGGAGGCGGGTTGGGGGCGGGTGGGTTCGTGCCCCCGATTTTGCGATTTTAACCCCCCACACGCCTCCAATCCTGCCTCAACGGCCCGATGAAATTCGAGCCCTTTGTGTCTGTCTTCACGGAAGACGACGCAAAAAACTTCCCAGAAATAGTGGAGAACCAAGGCTCTAGTGAGAAAGAGAAACTGAAAGAAATTAGCATTAGTAAAAAAAACTGGAGAAATTAATGGGGCTGAAAACCGATAAATCCCTGGACCTGATGGTCTACATCCTAGGGTCTTGAAAGAGGTGGTTATAGAGATAGTGGATGCATTGGCTGTCATTTTCTAAAATTCCACAGATTCTAGAATAGTTCCCACAGATTGGAAGGTATCAAATGTAACCCCACTATTTAAGAAAGGAGGGAGAGAAAACAGGTAACTACAGACCAGTTAGCCTGACATCAGTAGTAGGGAAAATGCTAGAATCTATTATTAAGGATGTGGCAACAGGGCACTTCAAAAATAATAATAGGATTGGGCTGAGTCAACATGGGTTTATGAAAAGGAAATCGTGTTCATCAAATCTGTTCAGAGCTTTTTGAGGATGTAACTAGCAGAATAGATAAGGGGGAACCAGTGGATGTGGTGTATTTGGATTTTCAGAAGGCATTCAATGAGGTGCCACACAAGAGGTTATTAATTAAAATTAGGGCTCATGGGATTGGGGGTAATATACTAGCATGGATTGAGGATTGGTTACCAGACAGAAAACAGAGAGTAGGAATAAACAGGTCATTTTCGGGTTGGCAGGCTGTAACTAGTGGGGTACCACAAGGATCAGTGCTTGGGCCTCAGCTATTCACAAGTCTGTTGATGATACAAAGCTGGGTGGGAATGCAAGTTGTGAGGAGGATGCAAGGAGGCTTCAAGGGGATATAGACAGGCTAAGTGAGTGGGCAAGAACATGGAGAATATAATGTGGAGAATTGTGAAGTTATCCACTTTGGTAGGAAAAATAGAAAAGCAGAATATTTTTTAAATGGTGAGAGATTGGGAAATGTTGGTGCTCAGTGGGACCTGGGTGTCCTTGTACACGAATCACTGAAAGTTAACATGCAGGTACAGCAAGCAATTAGGAAAGCAAATGATATGTTGGCCTTTATTACAAGAGGATTTGAGTACAAGAGTAAAGACACCTTACTGCAATGATATCAGGCCCTGGCGAGACCACACCTGGAGTATTGTGTACAGTTTTGGTCTCCTTACCTAAGGAAGGATATACTTGCCATAGAGCGAGTGCAAAGAAGGTTCACCAGACTGGTTCCTGAGATGGGGGGGGATTGTCCTATGAGGAGAGATTGAGTAGACTAGGCCTATATTCTATGGAGTTTAGAAGAATGAAAGGTGATCTCATTGAAACATACAAAAATCTTACAGGGCTTGACAGGGTAGATGCAGGGCGGATGTTTTCCCTGGCTGGGGAGTCTAGAACCAGGGGTCACAGTCTCAGAATAAGGGATCAGCCATTTAGGACTGAGATGAGGAGAAATTTCTTCACTCAGAGGGTGGTGAATCTTTGGAATTATCTACCCCAGAGGGCTGTGGAGGCTCAGTCGTTGAGTATATTCAAGACAGAGATCGATAGATTTTTGAAATTTAAGGGAATCAAGGGATATGGGGATAGTGCAGGAAAGTGGAGATGAGGTAGAAGATCAGCCATGATCTTATTGAATGGCAGAGCAGGCTAGAGGGGCCAAATGACCTACTCCTGCTTCTATTTCATAAGTTCTTATATACCAGAGATGGTTTCTATAGCACTAGAAAAATCTAAACACAGCCATTTTAAAGTCATTAAAAGAGGCATGCATCAAAACAGCATTTGTTTTAAAGTTGATGTTTGTGATTTATTTTTTTGCCGAGGTTGCTTGCTTTCCCAAAGTGGACCTGGGGAGGTAAAAGATGTCAGTAAGTGAAAAGCCATTTAACTGCCCTGTCGGGAGCAGACAAAAGTGGTTTAGCTCCTTAAAATGAGTTCGTTCTCAGGATAAGTAAATTCACATTTTAGCATGTACTGAAATAGGTTCAAGCAAAAAATATAGAATAGCACTATTGGGTGTATGCCTGACATTTAAGTTTGAGATCTTTGAATAATTCTTTGCGACAAAATTAATAAGCTTTATTATTGGATAGTTATTGCGATTTCACTCTTTGCCAATCTGTAAACTATTACTTCTACTTCAACATATCTTTCTCTACCACCAAGGCTAACTAAATACAGCACTGAAATGAAATACTGTGTATAGAAGTGCAATTATTGGCATCCTTATTTTTTCTAAAAATAAATGATGATCACTTTAAAGCTATAATGCGTTTTGAAACCTAATCATACAATTGAAGATGGTGTTTATTTTAAAATTCAATACATCATGTAACCTATATTAACTATCATGTCCCAGAATTTATTCAGGACAACATGCACCAAATACTTTACTTCGACAGAGACTATACAGAAAAAAAAGGGCACAATGGATGGAGTAAAGTGTCCATATTGCTAGATATTTACTTGTCAACATTACTGTATTTGTTCGATGAATAAACTTGCAGCAGTGTTTGGATATTTAAAGGTACTTATTTTTATTAACACAAAGTATTTAAATTTCTTGTTATAAAGTGTTTTACTCAAGTTCACAAAGAAACATTGGGCAATTATTTTTGCAAGATCAGTGCTAATTTTATTTACTTCTACACAAATTTACTAAAGATAACTTATCTAAACACTATAGCCACCAACTCTATTGACATGTAGAATTCTGTACTATCTGGAGCCAGCTAAGCTTCACAATTTGTTTCAGTATTGTAAGCTATCAGCAACAAGTCTCAGAACAATAAAAGAATCTTTCCAACAATAAGAACATGTACAATTGGTTGACTCCCTGCAGCCAATCAAGCAACTTGGAAAGAGGATGCCACAGGAGGAAAACAGATCGTGGAGCTAGGGAAGGCCATGGGTTTTTGCCCAATGAATCTTAGACCATGTCAGAGTACTGAAAGGCTCACTAATCGTCTGCAATTGGAGCGTGAGCTCAGATAGGTGCATAGCAAAGAGGTCATCCTTCAGACATAACCAGTTTTAGTTATACATTTTTTTCAATTAATTTTTGTATTATTTGTTGAGACACAAAAGTGATATAGAATACAGTTTTTTGTTGTTGTAGTTATCCTCTCCATTTTTGGCATGAAGTGTCAGCATCAAGCACGTCTCAGGTATGGCAGAGTCAGATGTAGAGTGAAACTCTTCACCTTTCCTCAACAATGGGACTTAACTGAAAGTTAAAAGAGTACCCTTCGCTGCACAGTGTGAATGTTTCTATTTCGCACACCAGCTATCCTCGTAATATCAGAGTGTGCGCAAATTAGACCCAATTTTATATCATGTACCAGTGCCCAGGAGGGATACAATAGTGACTGTCCAAACAAGTTTCATATAGATCATTATAACCAGCACTGAGAAGAGGATTACATCAGTGGATCCTGGTTTTAAATTCAGTTCCTGAAAGTGAAAGGAAAGTTGCCAATGCATTGTGCCATCTACTCTTTATGCATAATTAATTTTATACTTTTTTACCAACAACTAGGGTCGCAAAGGGGTGGAAAGTTTCCGGTAAATTTCCGGAAATTTTCCACGGGAAGTTTAGCTTGGGAATTTGGGGAATTTTGCCCAAAAAAGCACATGCTAGCATAATATTGTTTTTTTTGTATTTCTTTCTTTTTTTTTTCCCCCCCACAGGTCCTCTCTTAAAATTACTAACAGAGATGGAATCTTAATTATTAAGGAATTTCTTAATCAATATATGTTTATCTTCTTACTTGGCTTGTTTTAATAATTACAAGTTTTGTGTGTAACTGTGAACAAGTGTGTCCTGATTGGTTGGATGAGTGGATGAGCGATTAGCTCCCTCTATTTGTAATATTTGCATATCGAATTGTGATTGGCCTGCAGGCATCTGTAAGACTGCTATAGTTTTTTTTTAAGATCCAGGTTAGGGGTCCTGAGGGAAGTCATTTTGTTTTCTGATGTTGTGATGATGCAGTAAGTAAATCAGACTTTATACCAAATAAACCAGTTACTTGTTGAACTCTGTTGTCCTTCAATTTAAAATATACAAAATAATACACTATTGGTGATGTAGCGTCGTGTGTGTACAGGTCATGCTTCCATCACATGGAGCATCAGCAAAAATGTACTCACCCTGTTGCAATCGTGCTGATCGACCGCAGTTCGACACAGAGATGAATGCCCTTTATTTCTCTGCATAGAACAATGCACGTTTACCGTCGGATGTGTGGAAGCATTTTACCCCAGGCATTAAAGATGGAAAGACTGTGTACATGTGCAAACACTGTAGAAAGCCATATGTAAAGAATGCCACAAAGATGCAGCAGCATTTATCCAACGATCTTGGATCACAAAAGGTCTTTGCAGTAGTTACTGACAATGCTGCGAATATGAAGGCTGCTTGGGCTCAAGTGGAGGAGGCCTACCCTCATATTACGTCTATTGGGTGCGCAGCTCATGGGCTTAACCTGCTCCTCAAGGACATCATGGGTTTGAGAACCATGGAAGCACTGTACAAGAGAGCCAAGCAAGTTGTTAAGTATGTCAGGGGAAAACAGGTAGTTGCAGCAACCTACAACTCCAAGCAAATGACAAAGAACAAGAACACCACACTGAAGCTGCCCAACAACACTAGATGGGGTGGTGTTGTCATAATGTACAACAGCCTTCTGGAGGGTAAGGAGTCGCTGCAAGAAATGGCAATATCCCAGTCTGGGGATATGGAAACCACCATCAAGAAAATACTGCTGGATGATGTGTTTTGGGAGAGAGTGGTTAGCAGCCTTAAACTACTCTCACCAGTAGCATCTGCAATTGCTCAGATTGAAGGAGATGACGCTGTCTTGTCAGATGTTCTCAGGCTTTTTACTGATTTAAAAGAACAAATCAGCATTGCCCTACCCACATCCCTGCTGCTCAAAGCAGAGGAGAAGGCAATTGTTCAATTCATACAGACGCGTCAAGAATTTTGTGTCAAGCCGATTCATGCTGCAGCATACATGCTGGACCCAAAGCATGTTGGGAGACCAATACTTTCTGGAGAACAGATCAACAGCGCTTAGTGTGATTTCTACCCTCTCACACCATCTCAATCTGGATGTGGGCAAAGTTCTGGGAAGTCTGGCAAAGTTCTCTACCAAGCAAGGTCTTTGGAATGGGGATGGGATATGGGAATCATGCAAGCATATCAGTGCACATACCTGGTGGAAGGGACTTTGTGCATCTGAGGCCCTGTCACCTATTGCATCGGTGATACTCCAAATCCCACCTTCATCAGCGGCCTCTGAACGAAACTGGTCACTTTTTGGGAATACGCATACAAAGGTGCGCAACAGGCTGACTAACAGAGTGGAGAAACTGGTGGCTATCCGGGCGAACCTACAAATTATTGAGCCAGATACAGAAGTGTCCACCACACAGCTAGACACTGACACAGAGGAGGAAATGGACACGTCAGAGCCAGAGTCAGAGAATCAGGAGGAGCAATGAGGAGTAGAAGACTCATGAGTAGAAGACTCAAAAGGGACAAAATAACGACAAATTACAGGCTAAATAAGCTGACGTTCTTTTTATTTTATTTTAGATGGGTCTTTTTTGTGGGGGTTCAATAAAGTTCAAAATTATAACCTAAATAAAGTTTTGAAAGCCTGTTTTTATTTGTATGGAACAGTATGTCTATTTTGACGACAAAGATAATATAAGGGTCAGAGACAAAAACCATCAGTGTGCAAAAAACTCAAAATTCCCATAAATTCCCAAAATTCCCATGGAAAGTTTCCTCTTTTAAAAATTCCCAGAATTTTGCAACCCTACCAACAACGATCATATATTATATTGGAGAATAGATCTTAATGGCTGACCCTTCCAGACACTCTAGAACCAATTCTAAGAGAATCATTACACCTTTTATCTGTAAATTATTTTATAATTATGGCAAAGGTAGAAATGTGTAAGTTTTGCTTCAGTTACTTTTGTATACGTTTAAAAAATAAATTTTAAATCATTTAAACCCTCCTCATCATTTAGCTTATGGTGTTGGTCCCATGTCCAAGACTTTCTATGGGAACATACAATTAACAGAAGTGCACCTGCAGCTTTGTTACTTTGTCCGACAATTATAAGTTATGCACAAAATAAAGGTTTGTGTGTCAAAACCACACCTATGGCATTTAAGACATCCGTCACTTGAACTTCTGACACCGGATTAGGGTTTATAAAGTGTCAACGTACAAGTCAGTGTGTTTTGTTCCAAAACATAATGGTAATAGACTACCCCGAAGACATTTCGAAAGGTGGTGAAGAGACAGAAAAAAAAACGAAACCTTTAAAATGATAGAACAGGCTATAGGGTTTTATCCTTTAAACATTGCAATACATATACATTATGAAACAAATCTTACCTGGAGGTCACCAATGATCGCTCACTTTTTTATTCACACCTTGGTCAAAACAAGAAAACTATAATTGATCTGCTACGTCATTGCTCATGGCAAAAAAGCAAACAAGCAATGCATCTCTTCCAGTAACTGCAGGAAACTTTGGTTTATCTGGAGGTTAACTGTCTGGAATGCTCGAGCCACCGGCAAAATTCAGGAGTCGGTTCAGTAAGTTTTTTTTCTTTTCGTTGCTTTTTTTCCCCCCACTAGTCAGGCTCTGTAAGGTCTAGCTAAAGCTGTTGCTTAGCTACAGAGACGCTTGCAAGCTACGGCCGACTGTTTAGAAGCTGTCAGGGTTTGTTGCTAGATACGGAGCTCAAAAGCTTCCGTATGTTTTAACATTAGCGCTGGTTTATCCGGCAGTTTTGATGGGACGGCAACAGCTCGGTCCCGTCGTTGCCCGATATCACAAAGTTTCCTGTATCTCTGCTTCTACCCAACCTACTTCTTGGTCTTCTTCCCGCTGCTCCGGGTTTGTGTTCTATTCATTGGTTTATGCTTGCTATCTTTTGCTCTGCATGATTCTCCGCACACCATCACTGTTGCTTCTATATCCCCTTTACTCTCTCCTCTTTCCTTCATCCTGTCTTCTCTTTCTTTTGTAGTTCTCCCACTCTCTCTGTATTCCTCCGATATATGCTATTCTCCTGATTTATTCAACGGCTACCTTTTACTTTTTGTAAAATCCTTAACGTATCAAGATGGCAGCCAGCATACACTAAACTGCGAGTACTAGAGCTTGGGCGGTAAGGGATCACTCAGGAACTGCTACAGTAAATGCAGATGAGAAAGAAACCATGGCCGAGATGAGAAGAAAATTGGAGGGGAGGAGGTGAATAAGTAAAATGCCTCAATTTGCTGCTGAGAGGGAGTAGGAGACTAATGCCTGGCTGGAAGGGCTTCTTGTTGCTGCTGCTGAATCCAGAGTCATGGACCCCAAAATTACTGATGTATCCAGAAGCTATTGCAATATCAGAGATGATAGAGACACTGGGGGTCTGGGAGAAAGTGGAGGCCGAGGCCCAGAAATGAGTGAAGAGATAGCTAAGGCGGGTCTGTGAAGCCATAGAGCCAGAAGCTGGAGTGAGGCCTGACCTTGGAGCTGAGAAGCAGGGTTTGCGGCTTGCAGAAAGAGATTGGGGGGAGGCAACCAGAAGGCGTAGAGCACGGATGCCGCTTACTGTCACTCCGCATTTCTCACTCTCTTGCTGTATATCCCTGGCTTTCCGTCTTTTTCTCTGCCTCTCACTCACATTCTCTCTGTGTGCTTCTCACTCACTATTATGTTTCTTATAATGCCAATCACTGACTCTTGCTCCTTTCACTTTCAATTAAATTTCCAGCCAGACGTGAAGCTCCGATACTCTGACAGCTACAGAAATAAGTGCATCACCCGTGGGTACAAAGGAGTGAATAGGAAGCCTGGGAATGTGAGCGAGAATTAGGGCAATGACATCAAGAAAGCATGGGGCGACAGGGGACCTGAATGGAAGGGGCTGCCTGAGGCTTGAAACTCTTAATTTTTTCATCTGGACGTTGTTCCATCCAGAAGTCTACATTGAAGAGAGAAAGTAATCTCCAGAGTATAGATACATATTTCAATGTGATTGGACCAAACATGTTCCGGCACAGGCACGATTGGCCAAACAGCCTCCTTCTGCAAGATTCTATTATACAGTGAGGCCCCTGTGCACAAGATTCCAAGTGAAATTCCTGAAAACGTCACAGAACCTAATTTGTTTTTGTCCTTTTTCCGGCCTTTCCCTTTTTGGTTTGGGGGGATGGGGGGTGGTGGTGGGAGTTATCTTTCAATGCAAAGACACATCTTATCATCAACAATATGATTTAACACAGGGCAACTCATTCTCTCCTTTCAAAGAATAAAAATCTTAATGTGAGCCACAGTTCCGGGCCGGGGGGGGGGGGGGGGGGGGGGGGGGGAAAGAGAGAAAGAGGTTGTGTGGCAGGGGAGATCTTTTAACATCCACCCAAGGCGACAGATAGGGCCTCAGTTTAATGTCTCAACTGGACAATAGCACCTCAGACAGTGCAGCACTCCCTGAAGATTGCATTGACATGTCAGCATAGACTATGTGCTGAAGTCTCTGGAGTGGGATTTGAACCACAGACTTCTGGCTCAGAAGTGAGGGTGCTACTACTGTGACAAGGCTTGACACCCGATGAACCTAGATGATACATCTGGCAATCAATGTCTGGAACTAAGTCAAGCCTTTGAAGGAGATGCTTCAATCGGATTCCTGAGACAGGTAGTTCACAGTATACTAGGACATGATTGTCTTGCCAGCCTGGTTCGCCAATGGAACTTGGGAGAGATAGACCGGTCAGAAGGGGCTAAGGTTCTTCCCACTCAGCTAGAGATGATTTTCCCTTAGTAGGAGAAGTAGACTTGGGTAAAACAGCAGCTGGAGGCTTACCTGTGCTCTGTACTATGAAGCATTACCGACTTAAGTTCCACTAGTATCCCTGTGTACACTTGGAGGTCAACCTGCATCCAAGCTCTATAGACTTGGGTGAGTGGAGTGTGTTCTGCTCCATAGCAGGAAAACAGAAACTCTATGGGGTTGATTTATACTTTGGGCGCTGATTCGGCGTTGAAGGGTGGGGCAATCGGGTCACCCGCCCAATGGCATTACAGAGAGGCTCGAATCATTTTGGTGGTCGATCCTAAATTAGTCTTTGGTGAGCACCATGCTTTGCCAATGAGGAGTGTGGGATTTCCAGCAGCCCAACACCTATTTGAGAGAGGTTACACCACTTAATTGAGGTGCAAACTCTTAATGTTAGGTCGTTTGTTGCTGGGAATTCTGTGGAACAAACTTGGATTTGTCACGTCACAGGCAAGTAGCCCTAGATTCTCGGATGTAGCCGTGGAGGCCCTGTTGGATCAGCTTAGGGCTTGAAGAGAGAGATCTTGTTCCCCTCAACTGGGAAGCAAGTTCCAAGACAATCTCTGCAGCAGACGTGGAGGAAGGGAGATCACTGAACATGTCAATTCTGTCAGCATCACTCTGCCAAGAGATGGATCAATGCAGGAAAAGGTTTGATGACTTTACCTGCTCTGCCAAGGTGAAATTCACTTCTTGTTCTGTCTCCTGCTGTGCATCAGACCACCTAGCCACAGCATTTCCTTCCTACTACAGTAGCCCCATCTGCTTCCCTTCCCATCACCTACTCCCCACCCGACAAAGAAAAAGGTTATATATGCCTTTTTCGCAATCTCATTGGGCAATGTGTCTTTCATATTGTTTGTGGCTTTTTTGCAATCTCATGATCAATAATGATCAGGTAAGCTTTCAAATGAAAGATGCTTTTAAGCAATCTCATTGGACAGTCCAAATCACATGACTTTTGTAATTCTGTCATGTCACTTTCCCGCAATATTGTTGACAGCTAGCAAGTATGTGATTGACTGGACTGTTCTGTGTCCTATCCAATGGAGACGAAAACAAGAATGGCACATGTTCCATGAAAAACTGCTGTAGCAAAGAAAAGCATCAAGAAGAGCATTTTGCACTGGAAGTGTTGAATATACCAATTTATTTCAAGAAAGGCTATCAAGCATCACAACATTTGTTGGAAGCTGCAGAATGATGACAAGACACTGGCACACTTTAATTTCTTACAGGTTTATGCCCAATCCAACATTGTAATGAACTGATAAGCAACAAAAGCATGACTACTTGTATTAAAAAAACTGAAATTGCTGCAACAAAATCCATGATAGCAAGATGATAAATCTTTCCTTAGGCTAATTTACTTTCTTTAAAAAATATAAATAAAACTACTCAGTTGCAATCACACACTGTTAATATGTGTAATGTGATGATGTAATGTAACAATGCAAATAAAAAGTCAATGGTTAAAACAAATGGGTTTGCATACTTCTACTTTTCTCATTGCTAAGAATAATCTATTCTCGGCTATCACACAGAAGAAATAAAGCGAGAGCCAATTGGTGCCAATTTGTCTTGCATCTATACCTATAGGAAGCAAAGAGGTGACCCAGAAATTGAAGTTGAGTTTGTGATATGTGAGATATTTGCTGTGTTCATTATTTATGGAGGAAACATCTATTTATTAGCAGTCATGATCTAATTGAATGGTGGAACAGGCTCAAGGGGCTGAATGTTTCTATATTTTAAAAAATTCTTACATCTATGCACACTTCCCATTTACAGGAAGTAATGATTTGTCACATTTTGTCAGGTTTCCTCTCATGGCATTGTAGCACCTCAGTTTTGCATCTCCCAGCTAAGCAGCCTGTACTGCAGAGAAACTCCTATGTTCTAACCAACTCGACTACTTTGCTTCCCAGATTGTCATGGATTTTTAAAACTATGGTTTAAATGACAAAACCTAAGTATTATTTCAACTTGAAGAAAAGTATTTCTTGATGTCTTGGGTCTGTGAGCCCCTGCTATTTAAGAAAGTATGGTGCAAGGTATTATTTTGAATAAACTTTCAACTAATTATCTACAATATAAAAGGGCCAGAACTTCAGGTCCCCATGGGTGAGTACGTGCTGGGTACTCACGCGTAGGCCCAACCAAAGTGCCGGTTTCGTGCATGCACTGCGCATGCGCGGGAAACCGGAACTTCCGTTCCCTTGAAGTAAGGGGTTCACAGGTCGAACGCGTGCGCCGGAGAGGCAGCGCGTATGCCTGGAACTTCCGTTTTTTTTTGCAGGTTTTTCCCGGGAGGGTAAGTCTCCAGCAGCTACGCTTGTATAAGGCCTGCTTTTAACAAGGTAAGTGGTGAATTAAGTCAAATTAAAACATTTTTCCACAGGTTTATTATTTTTTAAACTTTAGAAAGATAAGTTTATTTTTAGCCCCATTAGAAACTAATTAATTTTTTCAAAAATTTAAATTATTGTTTAATAGTTATTTTATGTAATTTATAGTTATTTTAAAAATGCGATAAAAAAAATTATTTGAAGTTTCAGTTATGTTTTGGGGCTGAATTGTATTCATAGTCTTCCTGTCAAATCTATGAATACAGATTCCCTGCTACCATTGGCTCTCCATGGCCCACGTGATCCCAGGGGACGCTTCGAACTAACTGCGCCCCGGGATACGCAAGCACTGCACGCCGGCAGTTGGAGGGGGCCCAGGATCAGAATCCCACGCGGGCCCACAGCTCAACGGCCGGCGCGCAAGGTAAGTGCAGGTCGGAGGCTTGCACCTGCGGGAAGCCTCCGACCCGAATTTCTGGGCCATTCACTTTTAGCAGGCCCATGGTCAGAGGAAAAAAAACTTGTAATACTATAGAAGTGCTCATACATAATGATTAAAATTATTTTCAATTTTTTTTTTTTCTATTCCTCTTTCTCTGACCCTCCCCATTCATTTTCTCCCCCTTTACTCTCGCCCTCGTCTCCCACCCCCATTCTCCTCCAAAGTCTGCTCAACTTTCCCCCTGCATCTAACTCTGTAAGCAGAGTAATTATTCAACTAATTTGATCATCACCAAATGCTGGTATCAAGAGACATCATATGACCTTCCAAAGCTACAAATTCCCATCTTCATTTTGATGCCAGTCCTCAGTGCATTGCTAGCAGCAGAGTTAACTTTGACTCTCACTTTTTAAAAACACAATTTTTCCTATTTGCCACTTCGATTTCAGCAATTATTCTGTTATATAAAAACTTCTTCATATTTTTCCTCCACAGATGCCAGTTAAGACGGTTTTACATATTCTATATTTTAATCAGAATAATGAGCATCAGTTTCTTTACCCCCAAGTGATTCAGTTTAGCATTTCTAGCAATTTTTTTTCCTTCACATAAATTGTAGTTTGTAATCTGGGCAGTGTACAAGTCTTTTTAAAACTTGCATTAGTTCCAGTAATACCAGGGATTTTGAATATTTAAATTATTTAAAAAGGGAAGGAAAATTTAGCAGTAGAACTCTTGGTTCAAAGTTCACCATTTTATACTGAAAAAATATGTAACTACAGAAATATTTTTGGTCTTTTCTTGACATCAATTATTTGACCATAGCCTGATCAAGTGTCCTCTGTTCTGGGCTGCTCCAATTATGTTATCAAAAGGAAATAGCCCCATGTAATTTGCAGGGACCAGGACTTTCAACTGGCACAGCAACCATCTGGAACTGCCCAGCCATGGCTAACCACACTGCCAACTGGTTGTGCAAAGAACCGAACACCATACTTTCCCACAATCAGGCAGTTCGGAATCAGTTCACAGGCTGGACCAAAGTCACAACCCCCATTGCTTTCAATGAAACCACTCCAGATGGCTCCTTTTTGGTGTAGCCACTGGAGAGGTCTCTCGGAGTAGACCCCAGCCAAATATGGGGCACTGTGATCTCCTAGGCACTGCTGCAATCAACCCAGGAGTTGCTTGAGAGCTGGACTGTGGGTGCGAACCAAGAGGGTTTTTGATCACTGATTCTTTGCCACTGAGATTTGAGGCCCTCCAGTGTGCAAGAAAATACGGAGTTAAGAGCTTGCCGTTCAAGGGTCATGCCAATGGTTTGTACATGCCTCTTGATTTCTGGAACTTCTCGTGCCAAGGCACGACAGTTTCTGACGTCAAGCCTTCCCGCCCTCAGTCTCATGAAAACTGCTGTGGTGCAGTTTGCAGTGTCCTGGATTTACTCTTCTTCTTCCTAGTCACCCTCCTCCCTCCCCTGTTGCTTTGCAAGCAAGTGCAGTAAACGCTTTCTTATCTTGCACCTATGGGACCAGGATGGTGCCGGTTGATGAAAAATTCTGGATAACAGAGGTATACCTACTGATGCGCTATCAATTACTCAAAAGGCTGAGGTTAAGCGAGTAACTAACAGGCTTTTATTAACAAGAGAATGAAGGTGTGCCTCGAGTGGTCGACCAGTCCAGAATACAGAGGGACTGTGGAGCAGTCACCTTTATACCTGGACTCGTGGGAGGAGTCAGCCGAGGCATGTACAGACATGTACACAGTGGAATACAAACACCCACACAGGCAGGTAGAACAGTGGTTTACCACATTCACCCCTTGTTTAAAAATGAGTCCGGCGGGGTGAAGTGTATTAAAAGTTTGTGTATTGGAGTCTCTCCGGAGGTCTTGTCTGCCGCTGTGATCGACGTGGCGACGGCAGGGGTAGTGGTGAAGCTTCCGGCGTCGAGTCCCGCGTAGGCTGGGGCACTGGTGTGTAGTCCTCGTGGGTGTCATGGTCCTGCAAGTCATGGCCGCAGATGGTCACATTGTCCAGATATGGGAAAGTGGCCTGCAATGCATTTTGATCGACCAACCGGTCCATCTCCCTTTGGAAGACGGAGACCCCGTTGGTGACGCCAAAGGGAACCCTAAGGAAGTGATAGAGACGGCCGTTTGCCTCAAAGGCAGTATACTGGCGGTCCTCAGGGCGGATAGGGAGCTGGTGGTACGCTGATTTCAGGTCAATGGTCGAGAAGACGCGGTACTGCGCGATCTGGTTGATCATATCAGCTATGCAGGGGAGTGGGTAAGGGTCCAGCAGGGTGTAGCGATTTATTGTCTGGCTGTAGTCGATGACCAGGCGCTGCTTCTCGC
The DNA here is from genome assembly GCF_052327205.1 of Somniosus microcephalus. Lineage (NCBI taxonomy): Eukaryota > Metazoa > Chordata > Chondrichthyes > Squaliformes > Somniosidae > Somniosus > Somniosus microcephalus. The sequence goes on along the minus strand of NC_140998.1, from coordinate 101,877,081 downwards.
CGGTCTTAACGACCACAACCTGGGCTCGCCAGGGGCTGGTGCTGCCCTCAATAATCCCCTCCTTCAGGAGCCGCTCCACTTCGGTTTTAATGAAAACCCTGTCCCCGGCACTGTATCGCCTGTTCTTTGTGGCGATGGGCTTACAGTCGGGGGTGAGGTTAGCAAACAGTGGGGGGGGGGGGGGGGTGACTCTGAGTGTGGAGAGGTTGCACCTGGTGCGCGGCGGGCAATTTGGAAGCTGCTGGCTGCGGACTGTGAGTGGGGGGAGGGGTCCACCGTACGCCATCGTAACACTTTTAAGGTGGCACTGAAAATCTAACCCCAGTAGAACGGCAGCGCAGAGGTGGGGCAGGACCAGAAGTTTAAAATTATCGTACACAGTCCCGTCTACTAAGAGTGTCACCACGCAGTAGCCGCCAATGTCCACCGACTGGGACTCGGAGGCCATAGAAATCCGCTGGTGCGCAGGCAGGACTGGGAGGGAGCAACGCCGCACCGTGTCGGGGTGGATGAAGCTCTCCATGCTCCCAGAGTCAAAAAGGCAGGTTGTTTCGTGACCATTTACCTTAATGTCCATTGTGGACCGGGCCAGTTGGTGCGGTCTCGCTTGGTCCAGCTTAACGGAGGCCAGCGTAGGGGTCGGTGTGTCGCTGCGGGTATCAGATGAGGCGGTGTTGGGGGCCTGCTGCGTCCCGGCTGGCGTCCAAGATGGCGGCATCCATGATCCCCATGTGGCTGGAGGCGTCCAAAATGGCTGCTGTTCCGGTGGTTCGCACATGGCTGGGGAGGCCCAAGATGGCGGCCCGCACGGCCCACACGCGGCACTGCTGGGGTTCGGGGTGGCTTTGGCCCTGCAGACGCTGGCGTAGTGTCCCTTCTTCCCACAGCCCGAGCAGATCGCATTTTTCGCCGGGCAGCGCGCTCTGGGGTGTTTGGCCTGGCCACAGAAGTAGCATTTCTGGCCTTGGGACACTGCTGCGGTAGTTGGGCCGTTGCTGGGATGTGGCTGGGGTGGCACGGCGCTATGAGACGGTCCTACCGTGTCCCAGGCTGTCGTTCCCCGCGGCGTCCACGGTGCAGAGGAGTAGGCATCCATGCCCCGGTAGGCTGCGTCCAATGATAGTGCGAGTTCAGAGGCCTTGTTGAGGTCGAGGTCACTCTGCTCCAACAGTCGCTGTCGGGTGTAATTGGACCTGTGGCCCGCTACAAAAGCGTCCCGGATAAGTTCCTCTGTGTACACGGCGGCCTTTACATCCTTACAACCACAGGCCCGGCCAAGCACAGACAGTGCCTGAAGGTATTCCTCGGTCGATTCCCCAGGTTGTTGTTTACGACTCCCCAGGGAGGTGCCTGGCGTACACCTCGTTAACTGGGCGCGTGTACTGGTCCTTGAGGAGCTTGAGAGCAGATGTGCGGTTAGGTTGATTGGCTATGATAAAAATTGACCCTTAGTGTTAGGGGGATTAAATACGTGGGGTTACAGGGATAGGGTGGGATATGTGTTGGTGTAGGGGTTACGGGGATCGGGTGGGATAAGTGTCGGTGCAGGCTCGATGGGCTGAAATGGCCTCTATCTGCACTGTGGGGTTTCTGTGATCTCTGTGTACGAGGTCGCGTCCTGGATGACCGAGTACGCTCGGTGGTTCACTTTGGAGGTCAGGACATCCAGTTTGTCCTCGTCCGATTTGACCGTTGCAGCGGAGGCGATCAGGAATCTTTCAAAGCACCTAAGCCAGTGAGCAAACTTGGTGGATGCGTCCGCCTCCCGATGGTCTAAGTCCAGGCATGCTGGTGTGAGGATCTTCTCCATTATAAAAAAATCTTGTTAATAAAATTGATGCGCTATCAATTACTCAAAAGACTGAGGTTAAGCGAGTAACTAACAGGCTTTTATTAACAAGAGAATGAAGGTGTGCCTCGAGTGGTCGACCAGTCCAGAATACAGAGGGACTGTGGAGCAGTCAGCTTTATACCTGGACTCGTGGGAGGAGTCAGCCGAGGCATGTACAGACATGTACACAGTGGAATACAAACACCCACACAGGCAGGTAGAACAGTGGTTTACCACACCTACTAAGGCAATTTTTAACACAAACAAAAATAAAAACCACTGACGAACTCGGCTACCGTGGGAGACTCTGACTCGGCAAAATGAGTGCTGGATGGATTCGGCAAGATTACTGGTTATCTATTTTGCAAGTTATTAAAGTATTCCGGATGATTAAGTGCTGTTTAAACAAGATTTTACTGTAACTTGTCTTGAGATAAAAGCGTATATAACTTACTTGGCGTCTTGTAGGACACTATTTTCTGTTATCTCACTTTAAATACAATTTCTTAATGTAGGTGTGCTGGCTGGGAACAGGTTAAACTGAGAATGTAGATTTTCAGATTAAACTGTCAGGGGATAATGCAGAGCAACAAACCACTAATTCTAATTACAGAAGGTAGTGTCTTGAAGGATCTTACTTCAAAGTACTGTGCTGGGGGTGTGAAGGGGCCCTGAATGTTCTTGATGCCAATGGCCCCAAGAATTCTTATTCTGGCACTGAGGAGAGCATTCTGAACAAAGAGTACATCCCCCTAAATTTTCTTTCCTATTGAAATTTCTCAGCTCTTGTATTAAATTTTCTGAATGAGTTTTGAAAACATTTAAGCCCTGGAGCATGTGCACAAAGGGCACAGGGTTCAGCTGTGCAACAAGCAGATTGAATTTGAAGCTGCTATCTATGGATTTGTTTGCATTCTATCTAAAACTAACTCCTTAGGAGCAGTTGATGATTTTTGGCATCTGTATTTCAAAATACTATGGTGCAGAAGCCAGTTGTCCATGCTAATGATGACCGATATTCAATATCCACGATAGAGTTTTACATACAAGCTAGGAAAACTTTAAAACAAAGATGGGGAGCGGCAAGTGCTACAAAATAATAACATTTTTAAGAGAAAAAAAGCCCTTCATAAATTCCTTAAATTTCCTTGTACTGGCATATGGACAAATATTTTCACAAGGCATACAAGACATTGCCTTTTCGTTTTTTGTTGAGTTTCCCAAAATGAAATGAATGTTGGGAAGACCAAAGCCATTGTTTTCGGTCCCCGCCACAAACTCAATTCCCTAACCACCGACTCCATCCCTCTCCCCAACATCTGTTTGAGGCTGAATCACACTGTTCGCAACCTTGGTGTCATATTTGACCTGAAATGAGCTTTCGACCACATATCCGCAGCATAACAAAGACCGCCTGACGTAATAAAACTCACTTCGCACTTGGTTCGAGTATAAAGCAAGGCTTTAATCAACTTGTTTCAAAACATGGAGGTCTAGTTATCTTTCACTAGTTCCTCTTTACAAAATGTCCTGGGCAAGCTGGGCCCACGCCCGAGTATTTATACTCCTTGGACGGCACCACCAGCTGGCCGTCCAGTGTTATTTCATGAGTCTTCCTTCATGGATCATAAGATTCATAACATTCTTCCTCCCTAAAGATTTGGAAGTCCGATGACTTCCTTTTAACGGATTAGCCGGACCACGAATAGCCGCAGTCTTTTAGCTCTTCGTTTGTGGCTGGAAGGCACGTCCCCCCGGACCGTGTCTGGGTCCCTGGGTCGCTTGATCCGTACTGGTAGGTCGACAGGGCCCGTGTCGCCTTGGCCGACCTGATGGAGACTGGGGAGATAGTGACTCCGGGTGCGGGTCCCCACAGGCGCAGAGCTGGCTTCATTTTGTTTGGTGGCCAGGGATTGACTGGCGTCCTGGCTTCGGGTGGCCATCCCATGGGGAGTGCTCAGCTCCCAGAGTTGATCCGGTGGAATAGCCGGCAGATCTCTCGATGTCCCAGGTAGATCGTCATCTTCAAAGGAGCACAGAGTGTTGGCATCATTACCGTGGGACCCCCCATCATTTGGGTCCGTGGGACCGGTTGGACAGGGAGCCAGATCTCTGAGCGAAACGGTGGACTCCCGGCCATCAGGGTACCGCACGTGCGCGTAAGTGGGATTAACGTCCGTTAACTCCACCTCGTCGACGAGGGGATCCTTTTTGGCAGATCGGACGAATCTTCGGAGCGGCACGGGGCCGGGAGCTGCCAACCATGACGGTAGGGACGTCCCACGTGTGGAGCGATGCTGGAACCTGAAGAATCGCTCGTGAGGCGTGACATTGGTGGGCGTGGAAAGAGACCTGATGGAATGCAACACGTCAGGGAGTACAGTTTCCCACTGCTGGTCTGGTAGGTTGCGTGACCTCAGTGCAAGACGAACAGCGTTCCAAATGATAGCGTTGTATCTCAACTTGTCCGTTACCGATGGGATGATACGGTGTCATTTTACTTGTGGCGATTTCCCGTTGGGAAAGAGAACTTTTGAGTTCGCTTGACATGAAGGAGGGACCCCGATCAGAGTGGATGCAATTGGCCGTACCGCAAAGGGAAAAGACTTGATCAAGGCATTTGATCACTGTGGAAGTAAGCATATTGGGACAGGGGAAAGCAAAGGGAAAGTGTGAATATTCGTCCACCAGTCAGTAAGTCGGTGTTTTGTGTTGAGGAAGGCAATGGCCCTTTAAAGTCAATGCTGAGTCGCTGCACAGGCTGCATAGCGTGTATGAGCAAGCCATCCGATGGATGGAAGAATTGCGGTTTTAATTCCGCACAAATTCTACATGAGGAGCATGTTCTTTTCACATCTTCCGTAGAAAATGGGAGATTTTTAGATCGCACAAAGTGCAGCATACGGGTAACGCCAGGATGGCATAAGTCAGTGTGAAGATCCGCAAGAGTCGAAGTTGACATAGAAGAGCAGAATGCCCATGTGAGGGTATCCGGGGCCACATTCTCTTTGCCGGGTCAATAATGTATGGTGTATCCAAAGGCGGCCAATTCCATCCTCCAGACTTGTATTTTGTTATTCTTGATCTTAGTGCGTTTCCAGTTATCCAGCATAAAGGCCACGGAGCACAGATCAGTTATAAGTGTGAAATGGCGACGAGCGAGAAAAATGACTCCATTGACGTACAGCTTCGATGATGGCCGTAGCCTCCTTCTCGACAGGAAGGAGGATAATGGAGCTCGCTACCCTGCAAAGTTCTGGACAGAAATGCAACAGGTTGACTACCTTGATTCAAGGTAGCCGAGATCGCCACCTCCGATGCATCGCACTCGTCCACGAAAGGGAGATTTTCATCAATGGAGCGAAGCGTGGCTTTTTCCAGTTGTCGCTTGAGGAGGTTGAAAGCTGAAATAGCCGTTACCTCCAACGGAAATGACTTCGTGTGAAGCAGGGGCTGGATCTCGTCGGAGAAGTGGGGTATCCACTTCGCATAATAGGCGAACATGCCGAGTGCCTGACCAAGACAGCCGAGATTCGTAGGGGGAGGGAGCTCCTGAAGCGGACGAAGTCGCTCCGGGTCCAGTTTGAGGATACCGTTGCCCACCCAGTAACCAAGGATGTTGACTGATTTCACAGATTTGGACTTAAGGTCAAGTTGCGACAACAGAGAACGTCAAAAAAATTTTGGAGGTTGGCATCATGCTCCTTTTGGTCATGACCAGCAATGGTGATATTATCCAGATATGGAAAAGTGTCCGTTAAGTTCTCCTGTTTGACTAGGCTATCCATTGCCCGTTGAAAGACGGCCACCCCATTGGTGACCCCAAATGGAAGGCGACAAAATTGGTAAAGCCGACCATTGGCCTCAAAGGCTGTATACTTTTTGTCAGAGTCCTTTAACGGTACTTGATGGTATGCGCTCTTTAAATCAAAAGTTGAAAATACCTTGTAGTTGCCACGGTTATTGACCAAGTCATCGATGCGTGGTAGTGGGTAGGCAGCCAGGTCGGTATACTGGTTAATGGTTTGCAAGTAATCGATGCAAAGACGTTTCTTGTGTTGCTCCAGAGGATTTTTAACAACGACGACTTGAGCCCGCCAGGGAGATGAACATGGCTCAATGATACCGTCAGCTGGAAGGCGAGAGATTTCCGCCTCGATAAAGGATCCATCAACTTGGCTGAAATGTCGTGATTTAGTGGCTTACATCAGGGGGAAAGATTGGCAAACAAGGAGGGCTCGTCGAACGAAGCCACCGAAAGCGCACAAAACGGTACTTTGGAAATAGTAAGCTCCTGCTTTGACCCTCCAAACTCGAAAGTGAGTCGTTTGTGTTGTTTCTGGAAATCCTGTCCCAGGAGCACATCACTGCATAGGTTTTTGAGCACCCAGAGCCGGGTGGAGAAATAAGTGCGGCCATTGAGAATAAGGTCGACAAGACAAAAGCCGGAAGAATTAGTGGTCAGTGTAGTCAGAGCCATTGCAATTTCCCTGTCCGAGGGGTAAATACGCAGTTTTAACTTACTGACAGCCCGCTCACGAATGAAGCTGTCAGAGCTGCATGAGTCGATAATGCACTCAAAATGTGTCCATTTACCGAAACCTTCATGGCTGCATGGGACAGACTTTGGGGAAAAACAGCTATGATGGGAGGAGGGGCAGTTTTACCCTTGACAACTGTAACAGTAGTAGTGGTTCTTGGGGGAGGAGCAGTTTCACAGATAGCAGCTGCAAAACTAACAGGAGCTCTCGACCGGTATACCTTAGAAAAGTGACCTTTCTTGCTGCAATGATTGCAGGTTGCGTTACGAACAGGACAACATTTCCTATAATGGAACGCACCTCCACAGAAGAAACACTTCCTTCCAGGTTGCCAAGATGCCGCTAGGGCAGGGTTGTCATCAGTGAAGGCTTCTAGGGTAGGGTCGTCATCAGCCAGGTTGGAGTCATCATCAGTGAGGGCTTCCGCCCGAGGCCTATCAAAGGAAGTGGTGAAAGATAGGTATCTGCATTCCTCTTTGCTAAGTCCAGAGAACATGCCTGGTCATAGGTAGCCTGTAACTTGAGGGTTTAATTCTCCAACAGACGCTGACGTATTAAGGAAGATGCAATCCCATTAATAAAGGAATCATGAATTAACTCCTCCTGGTACTGCTCAGCTGTGACAGCTTTAAGATTACAATCCTTGCTGAGCCTGCGAAGTTTCTGAAGGAATTAGTCAAGTGATTCCCCGGGTTGTTGTCGAGTTGTGGCCAGTAGATGCCGAGCAAAAATTTTGTTTGGGGACTTGACATATAGTTGCTGTAGTATTTGGATAGTGGCGTCATAGTCTACACAGTCTAACACGAGGGGATACATAATTAGCAAGCATTCGCAACTTATTAGGAACATTCTCACCACACTCCTCAAGGAAGTTGCTGAAGGTACAATACCAGTGTTTCCATACCTTAGCAGCTGTAAGTGAATTCGGGTCCAGGTTGAGATGGGCGGGTCTGAGTAGTTTCTCCATGATGGATCGATTACTTCGTCTGAGTTCCCTTCTACGGTTTGAGTCGTAGCTGGCCGTTCCCGAAATCACTCAGAGCGTGGAGTCGATATCAAGTTGATTAAATTGACATAATAAAACTCACTACGCACTTGGTTTGAGTATAAAGCAAAGCTTTAATCAACTTGTTTCAAAACATGGAGGTCTAGTTATCTTTCACTCGTTTCTGTTTACAAAATATCCTGGGAAAGCTGGGCCCACGCCCAAGTATTTATACTCCTTGGACGGCACCACCAGCTGGCCGTCCAGTGTTATTTCATGAGTCTTTCTTCATGGATCATAAGATTCATAACACCGCATACTTCCACCTCCGTAATATCACCCATCTCCGCCCTTGCCTCAACTCATCTGCTGCTGAAACCTTCATCTATGCCATTGTTACCTCTAGACTTGACTATTCCAACACACTCCTGGCTGGCCTCCCACAGTCCAGCCTACATAAACTTGAGGTCATCCAAAACTCGGCTGCCCATGTCCTAACTCGCACCAAGTCCCGCTCGCCCATCACCCGTGTGTTCGCTGACCGACATTGGTTCCCAGTTAAGCAGCGCCCAGATTTCAAAATTCTCATCCTTGTTTTCAAATCCCGCCATGGCCTCGCCCCTTCCTATCTCCTTCAGCCCTACAACACCCGCCCCCCGCCCCAACACAACAACATATCTGCGCTCCTCTAATTCTGCCCTCTTGAGCATCCCCGATTATAATCACTCAACCTTTGGTGGCCGTGCCTCCTATGGCCTAGGCCCCAAGCTCTGGAATTCCCTGCCTAACCTGTCCACCTCACTACCTCCTTTAAGACACTCATTAAAGCCTACCTCTTTGACCAAGCTTTTGGTCATCTGCCCTAATTTATCTTTATGTGGATTGGTGTCAAACTTTTTGTCTTAAAATACTCCTGTGCAGCGCCTTGGGATGTTTTACTATGTTAAAGGCGCTATATAAACACAAGTTGTTGTTGAATGTAAACAATTAAGCAGTGAAACAGCTAATCCAACATGATTAAATCAGTAAAAACACTACAAATGCTGAAGTTACCTGAAATGCTATTTGAATTTATAAATTAATACATTTATTACAATTGATTCATTGATTTTTCTGTTTAATATCAGCATATTTTTAACGTTAATACAGTATAAATGATATTTTAATTATTTTCTGAGAGAGTTTTCTCTCATTTCTCAAACAAGATTATTTTCCAAATGGCAAACATGGATGAATCATAAAATGTGCTGTTTTCTCATCGAGTGACATCTTGCATTATGAACTTGAAGAGCAGCATAAAAGTTTCATTGTTTGCATGTACAATTTCCTGCAGAGCGCTCAGGTACCCCACGGAGATGCGCCAAGTGAAGACACTTATGAGCGAGACATGATCTGGATCACCTTTGCACAGTTAGCAACTAGTTTCAAGGTGGATTGTTAATTCCTGAATGCAGATTTGTTCACCTGTCAGGCCAGGAACTGGATCTGCCATAACAGGTGGAGGGAAAAAAAATCCACACCTGGAGCTTATCTGTGAATTTCTGTACTGATATCTTGTACCATTGTACACATTTCATAAAGGGCTTATACTGTACCAAGAAAGAACTAAGTAGAACATATTTTGGAGGTATTTAAAGCCTTTTCCAAAATGATTGAACACATGCAGTACATCACCTTTCAAGCCATGATTTCAGTCATATAATAGTTACAGCACAGGAGGCCATTCGGCCCGCTGAGCCTGTGCCAGCTCTCTGCAAGAGCACTTCAGCTAGTCCCACCCACACCCCCGCCCTTTCCCCATAGCCCTGTAAATGTTTTCCTTCAGTTACTTATCCAATTCCCTTTTGAATGCCATGATTGAGCCTGCCTCCACCACTCTTTCAGGCAGTACATTCCAGATCCTAACAACTCGCTGCGGAAAAAAGTTTTTCCTCGTGTCGCCTTTGGTTCTTTTGCCAATCACCTTAAATCTGTGTCCTCTGGTTCATGACCCTTCTGCCAATGGGAACAGTTTCTATCTACTCTGTCTAGACCCATCATGATTTTGAATACCTCCATCAAATCTTAGAGCAGAGAAGGTTGAGCGGAGGAGAACAACCCCAGCTTCTCTAGTCTATCCACGTAACTGAAGTCCCTCATTCCTGGAATCATTCTCGCAAATCTTTCTGCACCCTCTCTAAGGCCTTCACATCCTTCCTAAAAGTGCAGTGCCCAGAATTGGACACAATACTCCAGTTAAGGCTGAACCAGTGTTTTATAAAGATTCATCATAACTTCCTTGTTTCTGTACTCTAGCCTCGATTCGTGAAGCCCAGGATCCCATATGCATTTTTAACTGCTTTCTCAACCTGTCCTGCCACCTTCAACGATTTGTGCACATATACCCCCAGGTGTCTCTGTTCCTGTACCCCCTTTAGGATTGTACCCTTTAGTTTATATTGCCTCTCCTCCTTCTTGCTACCAAATTGTATCACTTTGCACTTTTCTGCGTTAAATTTCATCTGCCACATGTCCATCCATTCCGCCATCCTGTCTATATCCTCTTGAAGTCCATCGCTATCCTCCTCATTTTCACTATACTTCCAAGTTTTGTGTCATCTGCAAATGTTGAAATTGTGCCTGGTACACCAAAGTCCAAGTCATTAATATATCAAAAAAAGCAGCAGTTCTAGTACCAACCCCTGGGGAACACCATTGTATACCTTCCTCCAGTCCAAAAAACAACCGTTTACTACTGCGCTCTGTTTGCTGTCATTTAGCCAATTTCGTATCCATGCTGCCACTGTCCTTTTATACTTCCTGGATTAGATTCTGCATGTCTCAGTGAGGATTCTTCGATCTGATTGGTTGAAGAGTCTCGCTCTTTCTTGTCCTGTTTATGGATGCCATAGATCCCCTGTAGAGGGTGCCATGCTAGAAAAGATGCCGCATTAGAGGAAATCTCTGCTGACAAGACTGTGAAAAGTCTGTGGGCAGCTGTTAGCGAGGTGAACGGTGAGCGCCGTTCCTTTGCTGCCGAGATCAAAATCCGGGCCAATACGAAACTCCAGGGGCTTCAACTTTGCTAGCAAGTCTATTACGTGGCACTTCATCAAACGCCTTTTGGAAGTCCATGTACACCAAATCAACTGCATTGCCCTCATCAACCCTCTGTTACCTCATCAAAAAACTCAATCAAGTTGGTTAAACACAATTTGCCTTTAACAAATCCGTGCTGTCTTTCCTCAATTAATCCATACTTGTCCAAGTGACTGTTAATTTTGTCTCAGATCATCATTTCTAAAACCTTCCCCACCACCGAGGTTAAACTGATTGGCCTATAGTTGTTGGGTTTATCCTTATTCCACTTTTTGAACAAGGGTGTAACATTTGCAATTCTCCAGTCCTCAGGAACCACTCCATATCCAAAGGAGGATTAGAAGACGATGGCCAGTACCTCCAAAATTTCCACCTTTACTTCCCACAGCATCCTAGGATGCATCCCATCCTGTCCTGGTGACTTATCTACTTTCAGTACAGCATTCCTTTCTCGTACCTCCTCTATCAATTTTTATCCCATCCAGTATCTCAACTACCTCCTTCCTCTTTCACCATGACTTTCTTCGTAAAGACAGATGCAAAGTACTCATTTAGTACCTCAGCCATGCCCTCTGCCTCCATTTATAAAAATATACAATGGCTTAAAAGTTGTACAATATCTTAAAGCAGTTATATATCCTCCAGTATAACCTCAAACAAAAATTGTTAACTACATGTATTTATAATGAGTTTTATGAAGGTGAGGTTTTCTTTGAAATGGCAAGTTTCATATTGGCCCGGATTTTGATCTCAGCAGCAAAGGAACGGCGCTCACCGTTCACCTCGCTAACAGCTGCCCACAGACTTTTCACAGCCTTGTCAGCAGAGATTTCCTCTAATGCGGCATCTTTTCCAGCATGGCACCCTCTACAGGGGATCTATGGCATCTGTAAACAGGACAAGAGCGAGCGAGACTCTTCAACCAATCAGATCGAAGAATCCTCACTGAGACACGCAGAATCTAATCCAGGAAGTATAAAACTAGGAAATATAAATTAGATTTAACGATGCACAGAAAGTGAAAATAATGATTGGGAAATACAGATGGGATTAAGGGAGAAAGATGAAAGACAGAAAAAAGGTTAAAAAAATGATTTTTTTTTTTAATGTCTCCAACCATAATTTTCTTCTGAAGGAATGAAACTCCACACTTGTAAAATTATTTTTTCAGGACCAGAGAGATTATTCAGTGGCAATTATCATTTATCACACCATTATAAACTCACTTATTCCTGAGTGCACCAGCCCTAACTTTTTCAGTCATTTTTAGGGCTGAACTCGTGGGCAAGCACCCAAAGTTCACACCGTTGCAGTCATTTCAATGCAGAGTCGATCGGCAAAGACTGCACCCTGTAGAACAGCAGGGTATCTCTGACAGCAACTTCTGGCATGTGCGTACTCCAGAAGTTGCTGTCAGATTTCCATTATAATGGTGAGCGCTGAGAGTCTCGCCATTATTCTCATTGCAAATTCCAGGCCACTATTCTGGTTTTAAGAAATAATTGGTTTTATCTTTATTCAACAAGCATTTCTCCTTTTGCACATAAGCCAGCAAGAACAAAGAACTGTTTGTGTACACCACCATTTTGGCCTCCTGTGCATCCCCCACTTCCTTCACCCCACCATTGGTGGCCATTCATTCAGCTGTCTAGGCCCCAAGCTCTGAAAGTCCCTCCCCAAACCTCATCGCCTCTCTGCCTCTCTTTCCTCCTTTAAGATGCTGCTTAAAACCTACCTCTATGACCAATGTCTCCTTCTTTGGCTTGGTGTCCGATTTTTGTCTGATTATGCTCCTGTTAAGTGCCTTAGGACGTTTTACGTTAAAGGCGCGATATAAAGGCAAGTTGTAATTTCCTTTGCATTAATGCTGTCTATGCATCAGTTATTTACTAGTTACAATAAACAGGAGCATGGTTTAGAGCTATCCTGTACCATAGGCTTTGGTTTTCCACCTAGGTTTGGCAAGTTAAAAAAAATCCAGGAGGTAGCAGCAATGTATCATATTATATTCCTACATCACATATTATAGTATGTGGCAATCAATCTGAAATTATTGATATCCTGAGCTAAACAAGTGAGTGAACAAAACAAGCAATTATCAAGTCAGCCAATTTTCCTCTTACACACAGGTCAGTTCCATTTTAAGATCTTTTTGAGGTATTTAACTGCGTATTAAAGCCCGTTTGTAAGAAGCAATAAACATCTTGTTCTCTGGTCAAATACAGAAGTATAGGCACAAGTGCAAAAAAATTAATTATACTACATAAAACTGACACCATAAAAATAGAATTATTATAAAATAACTGCTGGTATATCTATATAAATCGGTACTTCTGTCTGTCTGTCTGTCTATCATCGCGTGTGCGTTGCGGGTATGCACTCGAAAGTTACAGGGCGTACCTATGCGCGCGTTACCTCCAAAGAAAGCTTACGCTTCCGAGACGGTTTTAAGCGTATTTACGTTTCGGCCGGGCTAAAATTGCGCCCGCGGTATCCCAAAAACCTTCAACATTCCGCTCATTAGCATCTCATTATCCGCTCATTAGCGACAGAGTGACCTCGAGCTCGACCAATCGTACGCCGGGTTGCTGGCGTGTGCCGCCGGGCCAATCGGTGCGCGTGTGGCCGGGCTTTATCGTTCTGAACCGAGGTGAGTCGCCGCCATCTTGATTCCAAACTTTTCCTTTCTTTTTCCCGCTTTCTGCGTCTTAAAAAAAAACGTTGCTTTTAAAACACATATTGTTTTTAAAAAAAATGATTTAGAAAGCAATTAACTTATCTAATCTCATTAATTTTCCTACCTTTCCCCGTTTTTCCAGGTAGGCCTAGAAGCCTCGGCGTCTCCTCCGCACCCACGCCCGAGCTAGGCACCTCCCGGCCCCACTCGAAGGCTGGAGGGCCGAGCCTCAGCCCAGCGCCGCTAGGGTGCGCGCGCAGCAGGAGCTGAGACGTCTCTGCCGGGGCTTGCTGAGCGTCCAGCGTTACCCTGGCAACGGGCGCAATCGGCGGTCTTCACCTCGGGGGGAGGGGGGGCGGCCGCGACCCTCGGGGGGGGGGGGGGGGGGGGGCCGCGCGCGCAGCAGGAGCAGCTGAGACGCGGCGTCTCTCTCTCTGGCTTGGTCAGCGTCACGGTTGCCCTGGCAACCGGGCCTGCCGGCCGAGAGAGACGCCGCGTCTCAGCTCCTGCTGCACGCGCAATCGGCGACCCTCGGCGGCCGCCGCCCTCCCTCCCCTCCGCCCTCCATCCCCCCCTCCCCTCCCCCCCTCCCCTCCCCCGCCCTCCCTCCCTCCCCCTCCGCCCTGCCCCCCCGCCCCCCGCTCCCCTCCGCCCTTCCCCCCCTCCCCTGCCTTCCCCTCCCCTGCCCTCCCTTCCCCTCCCCTGCCCTCCCTTCCCCCCTCCCTCCCTTCCCCCCTCCCTCCCTTGCCCCCCCTTCCCCTGCCCTGCCCTCCCTTCCCCTCCCCTGCCCCCCTCCCTCCCCCTTCCCCTGCCCTCCCTTCCCCTCCCCCCCTCCCTCCCTTCCTTCCCCCCTCCCCTCCCCCCGCCCTCCCCCCTTCCCCTCCCCCGCCCTCCCCCCCTTCCCCTCCCCCCTCCCTCCCTCTCTTCCCCCCTCCCCTCCCTCTCTTCCCCCCAGTCACTCTCTCTCTTCCCCCCCAGTCGCTCTCTCTTCCCCCCAGTCGCTCGCTCTCTCTCTTCCAACAACAACATTCCCTCGAAAAAGCCTCGGCACCGCCGGGCACTTCAGCTAGTACTGCATATATGTATCATTTCTAAACATTGAACAGATGTCACTAGTGCAGTTTGTAGCTCAAAGTCCATTAGCAACATTTGCACAGCAAACAGACAATTTCCCTTTTACTATAATTAAAATAAATGTCAAAATTCAGCTTTGAAGAACTGAAGTAATAATTATATGCTCATCTGTAATTATTGTGTTTTGAAAGGAAACATTTCCTTTTCCACTATTTATGATTACGGTAAACTATACTATAACTAAATTTGCATTGTGATTAGCGAGTGATCAAAACTACAGTGCAGGTGTCACAAGTTAACCAGTTAATAATTCAGACACAAGCCATACTGGTGTTTAATTTAGGATTTTTTTAAATGATAAATGCAGTTTTAGCCCAGTTAATAACTGATACAAATACATTAATGTAAAAGTACAATAGTTCTAAGATATAAAGCTGACAACTTTCATGACGGCTGAAGGAAAATTGCAAACTTCAGCTGGTACAGACCATTATGCAAGGTAGAATTTACTATATTTTTCCCCCTCTCTTCAATGCCAGATCCAGGGATGTATAATTTTATAAGTTGAGTTTTACATTTCGACACAACATACGTAAAGTATTCAACAAGCTTCCACTTTGATTCACACATTTGATTTCTTATAAGAAAATTCATAAAAAGATAGGGAAAATTATTAGTGTAAATCATTTTCAATTGAATTTTTTTGGTATTAATCAAAAATATGAAGACATATGTAAAGAAAGCAACAGGCCAAGACAGAGGTTTGAAATATTTGCTGTTACTTACAATAACTTATACTTACTCATTGATATTCAATTATTATTGCCAATAATTTAATTTGGAAGAAATGACATCTGGAAAGTAGTGAAGTCTGAATAATTCTTAGTGTGACAAATGCCAGGTGAAGGATGAAAAGATAAATCTTAAAGCCTTTGCAGCTTGGTCCTTTGTGAATTGGGTAATTCCTTTCTTATTTAAAGAAAGTGGCTCCAAACCCAGTGTTGAAAAAGAATAGAAAGAATGAAGCATGACAAACTTACAGATCGAATTAGCATTTTATTATAAGTTGTGCAGGTGTAACTTAACAAGATTCAACAAGTTGAGCAACAGATATTTTCAGATATTGTGGACTACTTACCAAAGCAAGCTTCAGACTGCACTGATCTCTTATGTCAGCTAGCTTTAGTGTGCTGACAGATATCCAGGATCTAGGCCACCATCAACTTTCCTCGAATAGACTTTTTTAGTTGGAAGGGGAATTATTCTGTGCAGCGTATAAAAAAGGGCAGTGCATTTTTATGAAAGTATTAAAAAGGGGCAAAAAATACTGAATATATTCTTAGAAAAATAAACAGAGGATGAACTGGCACTGCAATAAAATAAACTACAAAAATGCTCTAGGGATCTGAATTTACATTATCCCTTGAATTCTTCTCACTCAAGGGATTACAAATGTTGTATTTCTAAAGATATTGACTGCCCTATGGATGAAATGCACACTGAATTTTATTTTATGATTTAAGGAATAAATCTCTCATTATCTCCTTAAGAAAACATGTCAAATATGAAAGGAAAAGTCTGTCAAGGCAATATCCCTTTTGATCGAACTCGTATTATGTATAGTTACACAGAAAAATTGTTAGATTGGTGTAGATCATAGCAGCAATGCCATTCTTAACTACCGAGTGCCAAACAGTAAAACTGGGACTTAGAAACAATTTGCACTACTGAGAACACTGCAAGGATTAGCATACATCACAATTGCATCTCAGTTTAATTATGTGAATACAAGTGTACCACTTGTTGAATTACAAAATACAAATGCTCTTTATCAGAACCAAGTTTTATTTTGATACAAAATTATTTTAAAGATGAACCAGAAAGAGATAAAGCATCAACATTTTGAACTCGCGCCAACATAGAGTAGGTATTTTGGCAAAGAATTTAACCTGCCATTTTGCTGAAACTGGAGAAAAATGAGTTCAACAAATAAGCACACAAGGTTTCCCTTGAACCTGCCAAATGGGTTTGGGACTGGGTGCTTCTAATAAAAACCATCTGCAACTCTCCGACACCTCCTCCTACCTCCCCCTGGACCATGACCCCACTACCGAACATCAAACCACCGTTTCCAAGACTGTCACTGACCTCATCTCCTCTGGAGATCTTCCCCCCCACTGCCACCAACCTCATAGTTCCCCAACCCCGCACAGCCCGCTTCTACCTCCTTCCCAAGATCCACAAACAGGACTGCCCTGGTAGACCCATCGTTTCAGCCTGTTCTTGCCCCACGGAACTTATCTCTTCCTATCTTGACTCCATCTTTTCTTCCCTTGTCCAGTCTCTTCCAACCTACATCCGCGACTCTTCGGATGCCCTCCGCCACTTTAACAGTTTCCAGTTTCCTGGCCCCAACCACTTCCTTTTCACCATGGACGTACAATCCCTCTACACCTCCATCCCCCACCCGGATGGCCTGAGGGCGCTCCGCTTCTTCCTTGAACAGAGGCCCGACCAGTCCCCATCCACCACCCTCCTCCGCCTGGCTGAACTTGTTCTCACATTGAACAACTTCTCCTTTAACTCCACTCATTTCCTCCAAATCAAAGGTGTTGCCATGGGTACCCGCATGGGTCCTAGCTATGCCTGCCTTTTCATGGGCTATGTGGAACAATCTTTGTTCCAGTCCTACTCGGGTCCCCTCCCTCACCTCTTTTTCCGATACATTGATGACTGTGTCGGTGCCGTTTCCTGCTCTCGTCCCGAACTTGACAATTTCATTCACTTTGCCTCCAATTTCCACCCTTCCCTCACATGGTCCATCTCTGTCTCTTCCCTTCCCTTCCTTGACTTCTCCGTCTCCATCTCTGGGGATAGGTTATCGACCAATATTCACTACAAGCCCACTGACTCCCACAGCTACCTGGACTACACTTCCTCCCACCCCGCTTCCTGCAAGGACTCTATTCCATTCTCCCAGTTTCTCCATCTCCGCCGTATCTGCTCCGACAATGCCACCTTCCACACCAGTGCTTCAGACATGTCTTCCTTTTTCCGCAACCGAGGATTCCCCTCTACTGTGATTGACACTGCCCTCGACCGTGTCAGTTCTATCTCCCGCACTTCTGCCCTCACCCCTGCCCCTCCCTCCCGGAACCACGATAGGGTTCCCCTTGTCCTCACCTTTCACCCCACCAGCCTCCACATTCAACGGATCATCCTCCGGCATTTCCACTACCTCCAAAGTGATCCCACCACCAAACGTCTCTTCCCCTCCCCTCCCCTTTCAGCATTCCGCAGGGACCGCTCCCTCCGATACAACCTAGTCCACTCCTCTATCACCCCAAACAGCCCTTCCCCTTCGCCTGGCACCTTCCTGTGCAAGCGGAGGAGATGTAACACCTGCCCCTATACCTCTCCCCTTCCCACTGTCCAGGGCCCCAAACACCCCTTCCAGGTAAAACAGCGATTTACTTGTACTTCTCGCAATCTAGTATACTGTATTCGCTGCTCACGATGCGGTCTCCTATACATTGGGGGAGACCAAACGCAGATTGGGTGACCGCTTTGCGGAACACCTCCGTTCAGTCCGTAAGGGTGACCCCGAGCTTCCGGTCGCCTGTCATTTTAATTCACCGCTCCATTCCCACTCGGACCTCACCGTCCTTGGCCTCTTGTATTGTTCCACGGAAGCTCAACGTAAACTCGAGGAACAGCACCTCATCTTCCGATTAGGCACTCTGCAGCCTTCCGGACTCAATATCGAGTTCAACAATTTCAGATCATAACCTCGGCCCCTATTTCATTTTTTCTTGTAATTTTTCCACTCCTTTCGCCACCCCCCCCCCTTTCCTTTTGTTTTGCTCTCACACCTGGCAGCTACCCCTTGCCCTGCCAGTACACTTTACACCCAATCTCAGCCTATTACCATCTCGTCTAGCTTCTAACACCTTTCATTGTCTCTTTTTTACTTCTTTTGTTTCTTTTATTCTTTTGTCCGATCACAGCCCTGCCTCCGATCTATCTTTTCTTTCCAGTTTTGAAGGGTTCGACCCGAAACGTCAACTCAAATTTCTGTCCACGGATGTTGCCTGACCTGCTGAGTTTTTCCAGCATTTTCTGTTGTTATTACAGTTTGACAAACTTGGCTTACTGTTCGCAATACCTTACCCCTTTCTGAAACCTCCCCAGTTGCCTACACTTTTCACCACCTGTCTTACCCAAACCACCCTAGTAACCAAATCACACCTTGGTATCTCATTACTTTTCTGGTACTTTCTCCTTACCATGTTCCACCTCTCATTGCTCCTTTAAGATCCTCATTATCTACCAGACTCTCTAGTCCCATCCTGATTTTTCTCGCCGAGATATCCTCACGCCTTTCCTCCCTAGGCCTGTCCACTGGATGACTTCTTATCCTCGGTGATTTTAATCAATCTCAGCTACCCTTGCTTTCGCTCCTCTGAATTCACTGACCTCCTGTTCTCCCTATACCAATCCTGCCATACAAGCTCCCTCATGCATATTCACAGCCACCTCCCACTTGACCTCGTCATTTCCTGTGGCTTCTCTAGTCTTATTGTCTCGATCACTGACAGGGCCACCTCTGACCATTTTCTTGTATCCCTCACCACCCAACTCCCTCTACCATCTTCCAACCATACTTCCTTCCATGCCTTTCTCTGGAAAAACTCTTGCCCAATTTACTTACAACTACACTTTCTAAATCCCAACTACCTAGCCTTTGGGCCCCCCATTGCCCAGAACCCCCTGGTATGGCTACCGTCTTCATTTCCTTAAGTCCAAGAGCAGACTTGATTATATCTGGCACTCAGCTGGTTTAGCCATACATCATCAGATTTAGCTGGACCGCATCAAATGATATTGGATCTCGCTCTCCTCTGCCAAAACCACCAACTACCTCATGATTATCCTAGAGAGCAAAAGGTATCTACCGGCTTCTTTTCTCCACTAACCCCTGCCCCCTCCACCCTGACCAACAAGTGAGAGGATCTCATGGACTTCTTTGGCACCAAGTTTGAGACCATCCTTGCAGCTGCATCTGCTGCTTTCCTCCTTCCTCACCAAGCCAAACCTTCCCCCAGGCTGCCCCAACCCTAAATCAACATCTTTATCCAGTTTCTGTCCTATCTACCCCATGCCCTCATCAAGCTCATCTTGTCCATGAATCCCACATCCTGCTCTTTTGACCCCATTCCAATTAAACTGCCATCAACATTGCTTCTCGCCCTGGCTCCCATGCTAGCTAACGTAAATAGTTTCCCCATCTCTGGTATTGTTCCCTTCCCTTTCAAAACAGCCATCATCACAGTCCTCTTCAAAAAAAAATCCACGGTCCATGCAAACAACCACGCCATCTCCAATCTCCTTTTCCCTCCAAAGCTCTTGAATGTATTGTCACCTTCCAAATCTGTGCCCATATTTCCTGCAACTCCACGTATGAATCTCTCCAATCAGGTTTCCGTCCCATCATAGTATCAAAACAGCCGTAACCAAAGTCACAAATGACGTACTTTTTGACAGTGGTTTATTATCCCTCCTCGCTCTCTCTGCAGCATCTGGCACAGTCAATCATACCATCTGCCACCAACATTTTTCCTCCACTGCTCATCTCAGTAGAATCGCCCTTGCTTGGTTACACTCTTACCTATCCAATCATAGCCAGAACCTCTCCAGTAATGGCTTTTCTCGCTTCCCCTACACCGTTACTTTCAGAGTCCCACCAAATCTCTACCCTTGGCTCCCTCCTCTTACTCATTTACATACTGCCCTTCTGGACTTCATCTGCAGATATGGGATCAGCTTCCACATGCACACCGATAATGTTCAGCTCTATCTCTCCACCACGTCTCTTGACCTCCCTGCCCCTGCAACCCACCACCACCACCCCGCACTGCCTGTGTGTTGTCAGACTACTTGTCTGATATAATGTTGTTAATGAACCGTAATTTCCTCCAGTTAAACATGGGGAAGACTGAAGCCATCGCTATACCAACATTCCAGTCACAAACTTCATACCTTTGTCAGCAATTCCATCTTCCTCGCTGGTCATCGTCTCAGGGCGAGTCAGACTGCTCACAAATCTGTTCAATTCCGAGCTCAGGTTCTGACTCCACATAATCAAAGATCGCTTAACTTTCACCCCCATAACATTGCTCAACTCCACCCCTACCTTAGCCCATCTGCCATTAAAATCTGCGTGTTTCACCTCCAGACTTAACTAATCAACAACAAAGACTTGCATTTATATAGCTCCTTTAACATAAAACGTCCCAAGGTTCTTCACAGGAGCATTATAAAACAAAATTGGACACCGAGCCACATAAGACGACATTAGGACAGATGGTAGGTTTTCAAAAGCGGCTTAAAAGGAGAGAAGGGGAGCGAGGCGGAGGGCATTCCAGAGCTTAGAGACTAGGTAGCTGAAGGCACAGCCACCAATGGTAGAGTGATTAAAATTGGGGGTACGCAAGAGCTGGACGAGCACACAGATCTCAAGAGAGTTGCAGGGCTGGAGGAAGTTACCGAGATAGGGAGGGATGAGTCCATGGTGGGATTTGAAAAACAAGGAGGAAAATTTTAAAATTGAGCCATTGCCAGACCGGGAGTCAATGTAGGTCAGCGAGGGCAATGGTGATGGGTGAACAGGACTTGGTACGAGTTAGGATACGGGCAGCAGCGTTTTGGATAAGCTCAGGTTTGCGGAGGTTGGGGAGGATGAAAGATGAGAGTGCATTCGAATATTCAAGTCTAGAGGTAACAAAGGCATCGATGACGGTTTCAGCAGCAGATGAGCGGAGGCAGGGAATGTTGCGGAGGTGGAAGTAGGCGGTCTTGGTGATGGAGTTGGTATGTGGTCAGAAGCTCATCTCGGGGTCAACTACAACACCAAGGTATTTTAAATGCTCTCTGGCTGGCCTCCAATTCTTTGCCCTCTGTAAACAAACCTCTGCTCTTCCAAAACTCTCCGACCTCACTCACCCATAGCCTTGCCCTTGCTGATCTTCATTGGCTCCCCAGTCCCCCAATATCTCAAATTTAAAATTCTCAGCCTCATGATTAAATCCCTTCCCACCTCTGTAACCTCCTTCATCCATACAAACCCTGCCTCCGAACTCTCAGTTCATCTGACTCGGACATCTTGCGTATCTTTACCCAACCCCCACCCTTGGCCACACCGTTGTCGGCCGTGCCTTCAGCTGTCTCGGCCCATGCGCTACAATTCCCTCCCTAAAATCCTCCATCTCTCCTCCTCTTTGACCAATATCCAGTAAGGAAGCAAGGTCATTGTCAAATCAATGTCACCCCAACATAAAAATTGGTAAACTAATAAAAATAACTAAAGATAGCATTTTGTCTTTCTCACGTGAAGCCTTTATTAGAAGGATGTTGTAACTATCATTCCAATTGGTTTATAATTGTCCAGGATGCAAGCCACCACCTTTCGCAAATCAATTAGGCTCATGTGGAGCATAAACACCAGCAATGGCATGTTGGACCAAATGGCTCGTTTCTGTGCTGTAAATACTTTGCAATGTTATTCCCCAGAAAGTTTTTGTATGTTGGTCATTTTATTGCATCTTTTGGCAAATGCATCATCATACAGAAGTGCATCAAACTAAATATTCTATTATAATGAATTTGTTCCTCTCATTTTCTTCACTTGGCAAATATTTTTCCTTTCCTTATATAATTCTACTCCGTCGTACACCCTGCCCAAAGGGCCATTATTTAGGCTCAAATGTTGACAGGCCATTTGATCATGGAGATTATCACATCTGAGCCTGCTCCTGTCCTCACCCAACATTCACACAAGTGCAATTTCAGTAGGGGTCACTGGATAACAATCAGGAGTGGGAACCCTAGCCAATAGCACCCATCATAGCTGCAATTAACGACTACTCCTCCTCTCACTCCTCCTCTTCTTACTCCTCCTCCTCCTCCTCCTCTTCTTACTCCTCCTCCTCCTCTTACTCCTACAACGTAGTAAAATGTCCCACGGTGCTGTACAAGAGTATTTTAAGGAGTATTTCATACACAAACTCCCATTCATCATTTGAACTAGTTAACAAAAAATACAGTTGCAATTGTCAGCACAGCATAGAAAACTATGCACAAGATAATTTTTAAAATTATATTCATTTTCAGTACAAAACAAAAAGCACACACGCGCACGCAAGAAATCTGTCAATCTGCCAGCTAAGATAATGCTCTACAATCTTTTTTTCAAAAACATATAAACACTATTATTTTGTTGAATGTAAAACCTCCCACCAGCATATTCTTGATCTCCCAGAACAAGAAAGGCTAAAAAAAAAATCTGAAAGGATCAGCACTTCTTAAGATGTCTATTTACAATCAACAAGTTTAAATAGGTGTATTAGCGAAATCATCAAAGCACAAAATGTTCCCATAGCACCTGAACAGTTGAATTTTGTAAATATCTGAATATAAGCCATCATGATCTGCCTTTTGCTCTCGTATACCATTTTATTTTTTTCATTTGACATATCACTTTCTCTCTCCCCAACATATTCACAACCAGGGAGGCTGCAGTTACAGACATACATACATACGTGAGAAACATTTAAAACGGTGTTCAACAGAGTGCAGGAAAAATATATTCTGCTGAAAGGAAAGAACAAACAAAACAATAATGAGACTCCATGGATGAATAAAGCCATAAGGGAACAATTGAGGGTAAGGAAAGAGGCATACATTAAGTGCACAGATAAGGGAGAATATGAAAAGATTAGGAGAAGTCAAAAAAAATTAGGGAGGCAAAGAGGAACAATTAAATTAAATTATCAAGAAACATAAAACCAAATAGTGAAATATTTTACAGGCACATCAATAAAAAAGGAAAGTTGGGATGGGAATAGGGCCATTAAGGGATAGACAGGATAATACCACAGGTAACGATAGAGAGATGGCAGAAATATTAAATAATTATTTCGCTTCAGTGTTTACCAGGAAGATAGAACAGGTGGACATGACATTGGATGATGAGATTAGAAATGAGATAAGTGCATTTAAAATTATAAAAGGGGAGATAGCAGAGGCATTACTACACATATTTAATAATTTGTTAGAAAAAGGTGCAGTACCAGAGGACTGGTGGACAGCTAACATAATACTGTACCTATATTTAAGCAGGGGAATAGAACATGTCCAGGGAATTACAGACCAGTCAGCTTAACATTGGTGGTAGGAAAAATAATGGAATCCCTACTAAAGGAGAAAATAGAAGAACATCTAGAAACCAAAAATATAAATGAATAGTCAGCATGGATTTCAAAAGGTAAAGTCTTGCTTGACCAACCTTATTTAATTTTTTGAAGAGGTAAGAGAAAGAATAGACAATGGTAATGCAGTAGATGTAACTTATCTACATTTTCAAAAGGCCTTTGATAGTGTACCCCATAATAGACTGATGAACAAGGTCAGAGAATGCAGAGTCAGGGGACAAGTAGCAGAATGGATTTTGAAGAAGGGTCAAACCCGAAGCGTCAACTCAAATTTCTCTCCACGGATGTTGCCTGACCTGCTGAGTTTTTCCAGCATTTTCTGTTGTTATAGCAGAATGGATTGCTGGCTGGCTTCAGGACAGAAAGCAGAGAGTAGGAGTAAAGGGTAGCTATTCACAGTGGCAGAAGGTGTGCATTGGTGTTCCACAAGGATCAGTGTTAGGACCGCTGCTGTTCACAATTTACATTAACGATCTAGACTTTGGAATCAAAAGCACAATTTCTAAATTTGTGGATGACACCAAATTTGGGGGGGTGGGGTGGGGGAATAGTCAATACGGAGGAGGACTGTAACAAATTATGAGGACGACATTAATAAACTTGCAGAATGGGCATATAATTGACAAATGAAGTTCAGCACAGATAAATGTGAGGTATTACATTTTGGTAGGAAGAATAGGGAGGTCACCTATCACTTGGAGGGTGTGAGTCTAGGTGGGGTAGAGGAACAAAGGGATCTCGGAGTACAAATACACAAATCATTAAAAAGTTGCGACACAGGTTAACAAGGCCATAAAAAAAACAAACCAAGCACTAGGGTTTATTTCTAGAGGGATAGAATTTAAAAGTAGGGAAGTTATGCTAAATCTGTATCGAACCTTGGTTTGACCACAGAGTACTGCGTACAGTTCTGGTCGCCATATTATAAGAAAGAATATAGAGGCACTGGAGAGAGTGCAGAGAAGATTTACAAGGATACCAGAAATGCGAGGGTATACATATCAGGAAAGGATGAACAGGCTGGGTCTCTTTTCTCTTGAAAAAAGGCAGAGGGGTGGCCTAATAAAGGTCTTCAAAATTATGAAAGATTTTGATAGAGTGGATACAGTGAGAATGTTTCCACTTGTGGGGAAGAGCATAACTAGAGGCCATCAATATAAGAGTCACCAAGAAATCCAATAGAGAATTCAGAAAAAACTTCTTTACCCAATGAGTGGTGAGAATGTGGAACTCGCTACCACAGGGCATGGTTGATGCGAATAGTATCGATGTATTTAAGGGGAGGCTTGACAAGCATATGAGGGGAAAAGGGAATAGAGGGTTATGCTGATAGATTTAGATGAGGAAAGACGGGAGGAGGCTCGTGTGGAGCATAAACGCCGGCATGGACTGGTTGGGCTGAATGGCCTGTTTCTGTGCCTATATCCTATGTGATCCGATGTACATGCATATAGAGCAGAGGTATATAAACAGACCTAGTAAACATATTTCAATGACCAAGACATTCATTGTTAAAACAAAAATTAAGGACAGCCACCAAATGAACAACCTGAGCATTTGCACAGATCCAGAAAGTGTTTTTTTCCAATTTATACCAATGATGAAGGGTAAAACAGCAAAACATTGCAAAAATGTATTCACAATTCTGGAAATTGAAAAACTTTTGCAGCAAAATCTAAGAAATTTGAATAAACCAATGTAGCCTTTGAAACATTACTCCAGGCATGTGTAGAAGTACATGACATCCTTACAATCTGTTCCTTAGCAAACAGCTCCACCTTGAGGATCGATGAACTCGAGAGATCACATGAATCATTTTACAATTCACTGAAAGTTTTCATTCTCTACTGTCATTTATAAAAATATTTTTTTTTTAAATCATTTGGGATTTGCAGATCACAATAAATAATAGCCCGTAATTTCCGATAGGAGGCTTCCTGCGTGCAGATGCTTTTACCAGGCGTAAGATTTTTAAGGGTTTTCAGCAGGCGGAGGTTATGCAGAAAACGGAACTCCCCACCCGCGGAGGCCCTTCTCCAGTGCAATCTGTCAAGAGGATTCTTGACAGATCGGAAATGCCGGTTTTCAGCGCATGCGTTTCGCATGCCTGAAACTAGCACTTGCGAGGTCCCTACGGGTGTGTACACAGCTCGTACACACCCGTAGGGATCGGAAATTACAGGCCATCACAAGACAAAAAACAAATAAATTCTAAGGGAACTTGTACTCAATCCAATAAAAAAGTAACATATTTGGCTGTTACAGTACTGAATTAATTTTTTTCCCCCCATTTTCCAGAGGAGGAGGAGCAGAAAAAGGGCTGGCCATGTGCCATCAGGAAACGAGTTGCTCTTTAAAGCTACTTAATGTTTTAACATTAAAACACTAGTTCATCCTCCACCTTCCACAAATCAAATGGTCCAGTCCAAATAGTCACTCACAATGAAAGAAAGATAACAAATATATACACATCGACAATCCCATTAAACATCCCAGGTTTTAAAAGGCATGATTAATTAATGGAGAAGAAGTCTCACAAGAGTACTTTCCCAGCTGATGGCTTTTTGGGTCAAGCAGTTCTAGAGCAGTCTTCCTATGAAGCCTCTTTAGGATATACGTGGTTGCTCTTAGTCTGCAGCATCACCAGAGCAGCCAAGGAGGCTTAACTCAAGGGTCCCCATCCTATTAAGAAAATAATACATCAAAACCCCACTCATGTCCAGCAATCCCTGCTGGAACTCTGCATGCAGATGTTAGAGCTGGTTGTGCCTGCGATGGTCCTTCAGTCAAAATAGCCTGCCAACACTTGCCATCAAGACTCACACATGAATAATGATCACTGTGGCGAGGTGATGAAAGGCAACTGGCAGCCCAGTATCCCAGGAAGCCGCAACAAGAAGGGATAGGAGGAGAAAAAAAATTAAAGCATAAAATATAAAACATGCAAAAAAAAATGTACTTCACTTTAGAAAGTTATTTGCTCATCTCTAAGCTTTCCCACATGACACACTCAGCTCCCAAACTTTTCAATATTTCTAAGTGGTATCTTTGCCAATCCAGGGAAGGATATGGACTTATTTTGTGAGATATAATTTGGACTTTGAGCTCAGAACTCTGGGAAACAAGTGTAATCCCAACAAACTTCAAGACTAGAATTCCTTCCTTTCCCGCCCCATCTCCCCGCATTACAACAGTGATGGCACTTCCAAAAGTAGTTTGTTTACTGCAAACAGCAACAACTTGGATTTATATAGTGCCTTTAAAGTAGTAAAACATCCCAAGGCGCATCACAGGAGCGTTACATATTATATAGGCTGAGCCACAGAAGGAGATATTAGAGCAATGACCAAAAGCTTGGTCAAAGAGGTTGGTTTTGAGGTGAATCTTAAAAGGAGGAAAAAGAGGCGGAGCGGTTTCGAGAGGGAATTCCAGAACTTAGGGCCTTGGCAGGTGAAGGCACGGTCACTATGGTGGGGCGATTAATTTAATTAGTGAATTAATTTAAATTAATTAAAAAGGGTAAGTCATGCCAGGAGAGCCCAGCCCCGTGTTATGCTCCTCTTGCTCTATGTGGGAATTCAGGGACACTGCCTGTGTCCCTGATGACCACGTGTGCCAGAAATGCATCCAGCTGCGGCTACTAGCAGACCGCATTGCGGCGCTGGAGCTGCGGATGAATGGGCTTTGGAGCATTCACGATGCTGAGAGGGTCATGGATAACACGTTTAGTGAGTTGGTCACACCGCAGGTAAGGGCTGCACAGGCAGAAGGGAAATGGGTGACCATCAGGCAGAGCAGTAGAGGCAGGCAGGTAGTGCAGGGGACCCCTGTGGCCATCCCCCTCTCAAACAGGTATACCGATTTGGATACTGTTGAGGGGGATGATTTACCAGAGGAAGGCAGCAGCAGCCAACTTCCCGGCACCAGGGGTGCTTCTGCTGCTCAGGAAGGGAGGAAAAAGAGTGGGAGAGCAATAGTGGTAGGGGATCCTATCGTAAAGGGTACAGATAGGCGTTTCTGTGGCCGTAGACGTGACTCCAGGATGGTTTGTTGCCTCCCTGGTGCCAGGGTCAAGGATGTCACTGAACGGCTGCAGGGCATTGTGAAGGCATGACATGGGTAGGAAGAGGGATGAGGTCCTGCAGCAAGAATTTAGGGAGCTAGGGAGCAGATTAAAGAGCAGGACCTCAAAAGGTTGTAATCTCTGGATTACTCCCACTGCCACGTGCTAGTGAGTATAGGAATAGGAGGACAGAGCAGATGAATGCGTGGCTAAAGAGTTGGTGCAGGAGGGAGGGCTTTAGTTTCCTGGATCACTGGGCCTGCTTCTGGAGAAGGTGGGACTTGTACAAGTCGGACGGGTTGCACCTGAACCAGAGCGGGACAAATATCCTTGCGGGGAGGTTTGCTAGCACTGTTCGGGGGGGGTTTAAACCAAAATGGCAGGGGGTTGGGAACCTGAGCAGGGAGACGGAGGAAAGGGAAACAGGGATAAAAGCAAAAGATAGGAAGGAGAAAAACAAAAGTGGCAGTCAGAGAAATCAACGGTTTAAATCAAACCTGGCCACAGTAAATAATAATTCTAATAGGTCTAAGAGCGTTAAAAAAACACGCCTGAAGGCTTTGTGTCTTAATGCGAGGAGCATTCGTAATAATGTGGATGAATTGGCTGCACAAATAGAGGTAAACGAATATGATTTGGTTGGGATTACGGAAACGTGGCTCAAGGATGGCCAAGACTGGGAACTCAACATCCAAGGGTATTCGATATTCAGGAAAGATAGGCAAAAAGGAAAGGGAGGTGGGGTAGCATTACTGGTTAAAGAAGGGATTAATACAATTGTAATGAAGGATATTAGCTCTGATGATGTGGAATCTGTATGGGTAGAATTAAGAAATACTAAGGGGAAAAAAACATTAGTGGGAGTGGTATATAGACCTCCCAACAGTAAGGCGGAGGTTGGGGATGGCATTAAAAGGGAAATTAAAGAAGCGTGCAATAAGGGCACAGCAGTCATCATGGGTGACTTTAATCTACATGTAGATTGGACCAACCAAATTAGTAACAATACTGTGGAGGAGGAATTCCTGGAGTGGAGTGTTTACAGGATGGTTTCCTAGACCAATATGTCGAGGAACCAACCAGAGATCAGGCCATCTTAGACTGGGTATTATGCAACAACAAAGGATTAATTAGCAATCTTGTTGTACGAGGCCCCTTGGGTCTGAGCGATCATAATATGATCGAATTCTTCATTAAGATGGAGAATGAAGTAGTTGACTCGGAGACTAGGGTCCTCAATTTAAATAAAGGAAACTACGATGGTCTGAGGAGCGAGTTGGGTAGGATTGATTGGGGAATGGCACTCAAAAGGGTTGACGGTGGATAGGCAATGGCAAACATTCAAAGACCGAATGGATGAGCTACAGAATTTGTTCATCCCAGTTTGGCATAAAAATAAAACAAAAAAGGTGACTCAACCGTGGCTAACCAGGGAAATTAGGGATAGCATAAGATCCAAGGAGACAACATATAAATTGGCCAGAAAAGGCAATAATCCTGAGGATTGGGAGCAGTTTAGGATTCAACAAAGGAGGACAAAGGGATTAATTAAGAAAGGGAAAATAGAATATGAGTGTAAGCTAGCAAGGAACATAAAAACTGACTGTAAAAGCTTTTATAGATATGTGAAGAGAAAAAGATTGGTGAAGTCAAGCGTAGGTCCCTTACAGTCAGAATCAGGGGAATTTATAATGGGAAACAAAGAAATGGCAGACCAACTAAATTCATACTTTGGTTCTGTCTTCACAAAGGAGGACACAAATAACCTCCCAGAGATGCCGGGGAACATAGGGCCTAATGAAAGGGTGGAACTGAAAGAAATCAGTATTTGTAGGGAAATGGTGTTAGGAAAATTGATGGAACTAAAGGCCGATAAATCCCCAGGGCCTGATAATCTACATCCCAGGGTACTTAAGGAAGTGGCCCTAGAAATAGTAGATGCATTGCTGGTCATCTTCCAGAACTCGATAGACTCTGGAACAGTACCCATGGATTGGAGGGTAGCTAATGTTACCTCACTATTCAAAAAAGGTGGTCGAGAAAAAGCGGGGAATTATAGACCGGTAAGCCTGACATCGGTAGTGGGGAAAATGCTAGAATCTATTATAAAAGATGTAATAGCAGAGCACTTGGTAAGCAGTGACAGGATCGGACAAAGTCAACATGGATTTACAAAAGGTAAATCATGCTTGACTAATCTACTGGAATTTTTTGAGGATGTAACTGGTAAAATAGATAAGGGAGAACCAGTGGATGTGGTGTATTTGGACTTTCGATAAGGTCCCACATAAGAGATTAGCGTGCAAAGTTAAGGCACATGGGATTGGGGGCAAGGTATTGACTTGGATAGAGAACTGGTTGGCGGACAGAAAGCAAAGAGTTGGAATAAACGGGTCGTTTTCCGAGTGGCAGGCAGTGACTAGTGGGGTACCGCAAGGATCGATCCTAGGACCCCAGCTGTTCACAATATATATTAATGATCTGGACGAGGGAATTGGATGTAATATCTCCAAATTTGCAGATGACACAAAGCTGGGTGGGAGGGTAAGCTGTGAGGAGAATGTTGTGAAACTCCAGTACGATTTGGACAGATTGGGTGATTGGGCAGAAACATGGCAAATGCACTATAATGTGGATAAATGTGAGGTTATCCACTTTGGTGGCAAAAACAGGAAGGCAGATTATTATTTGAATGGCAATAGATTGGGAGAAGGGGAAGTGCAAAGAGACCTGGGTGTTCTTGTGCACCAGTCGCTGAAGGTAAGCATGCAGGTGCAGCAGGCGGTTAAGAAGGCAAATGGTATGTTGGCCTTCGTAGCAAGAGGGTTCGAGTACAGGAACAAGGATGTCTTGCTGCAGTTGTACAGGGCCTTGGTGAGACCGCACCTTGAATACTGTGTGCAGTTTTGGTCGCCTTACCTGAGGAAGGACGTTCTTGCCATGGAAGGAGTGCAGCGAAGATTCACCAGGCTGATACCTGGGATGGCAGGAATGATGTAT
Source organism: Somniosus microcephalus (assembly GCF_052327205.1). NCBI lineage: Eukaryota > Metazoa > Chordata > Chondrichthyes > Squaliformes > Somniosidae > Somniosus > Somniosus microcephalus. The sequence continues at coordinate 101,846,563 of NC_140998.1, read as the reverse complement.
GAGGAGAGATTGTGTCGATTGGGCTTATACTCACTGGAGTTTAGAAGATTGAGAGGGGATCTCATCGAAACTTATAAAATTCTGTCAGGCATGGACAGACTAGATGCAGGAAGGATGTTTATGATCGCCGGGGAGTCCAGAACCAGGGGTCATAGTCTAAGGATAAGGGGTAAGCCATTTAGGACTGAAATGAGGAGGAATTTCTTCACCCAGAGAGTGGTGAACCTGTGGAATTCTCTGCCACAGAGGGCGGTGGAGGCCAGTTCATTAAATATATTCAAAAAAGAGTTGGATGTATTTCTTAAGGCTAAAGGGATCAAGGGATATGGGGAGAAGGCAGGGACAGGGTACTGAATTTGGATGATCAGCCATGATCTCATTGAATGGCGGAGCAGGCTCGAAGGGCCGGATGGCCTACTCCTGCTACTATCTTCTATGTTTCTATGTAAAATCGGGGATGCTGAAAAGACCAGAATTAGAAGAGCGCAGAGATCTCTGAGGGTTATGGGGCTGGAGGAGATTAGAGAAAAGGAAGGGTGAGGCCATGGAGGGATTTGAAAATAACGTGAATTTTAAAAAAGAGGTGTTGCCAGACCAGGAGCCAATGTAGGTCAGCAAGCACAGCGGTGATGGGTGAACGGGACTTGGTGCGAGTTAAGTCACGGGCAGCAGAGTTTTGGATGACCTCAAGTTTAGGGAGGGTAGAACGTGGGAGGCCAGTCAGGGGTACGTTGGAATAGTCAAGTCTGGAGGTAACAAAGGCATGGATGAGAGTTTCAGCAGCAGATGAGCCGAGGCACGGGTGGAGTCGAGTGATGTTATGGAGGTGGAAATAGACGGTCTTAGTGATGGCGGGGATTTGTGGTTGGGAGCTCACCTCGGAGTCAACTATGGCATCAAGGTTGCAAACAGTTGCCAGGGAGAGGGATCAAGTCAGTGGCTAGGGAACGGAGTTGGTGGCGGGGACCGAAGACAATGGCTTTGGTCTTACCAATATTTAGCTGGAACACTTCGTGACATAGGAGGCTGTGAAAGGTGCTATATAAATGCAAGTTCTTTCTTTTTATTTTATTTAAAGGGATATGGGCATGTAAAAGGAGAATAAAATGCTTGCGATTTTATCACATTGTTGAAATGTTTCACAACAATTCATACAATGAACCATTTTTAGGGTGCTGTAACAGTTATGCAATCAAACAGAATGCCTTTCCCCTTCTCTGCTCCTGCATTCTCTAAACAGGTCAATTCCCCCACACCAAGCATTGATGCATTTCCCCTCTGCTGCTGATCTACCCAAAGATGAACCCTCACTTTTATCAACGGCACCCCACAAACCTCTTTCCAGTACTGCCATACCTCAGCAACCCCCTCCCAGTACTCCCACACACAAGTCACCTTCCCCAAATCTCCCACCACCACCATGCTACTAATGCCAAATCCACCCTCTCACAGCAGTCCCCTCCACGTGCTACCACACGCGGAGACCCCTCTCATACCTCAGGATTCGCTCCAGTGTTAACATATTGTGGCACCACTCTGCAACTTTGGTGCACTCTTCGTAATGTTTCCAAAAACCACACTGTGGCTCCCAGTTTCTACATCCCACTACCTCCCTCCCCACTGTTTCCACATCCTTGAACACAAAATACAGGCTGACACTTGAGTACAGTACTGAGGGAGTGCTGCACTGTCGGAGGTGCCGTCTTTCGGATGAGACATTAAACCGAAGCCACGTCTGTCTTCTCAGGTGGACGTAAACGATCCCATGGCACTATTTCGAAGAAGAGCAGGGGAGCTGTTGGGGCAGCTCATGGTACCTATGGAACATTCTTCCTGCCTGGAGAAAAAGCTGGATGAGCCCACGGGTGGCGAGAGCTCCTTGCCCGGGTGGACGTAAGTGGGTTGGGAAATCACTTAGATTTTAGATGGTTGGACAGCCACTACAAACTCTTTAAAATCGTCTAACTAGCAAAATGTCTTCCAAACCATTGCAGCATTTTAGCTGAGAGCAGATGAGTATCCCATTGAAAAGTGCTGTAATGCCCACCTCCCGACCTATAGTTTGTGGAGGTGGTGTTGAAAAACCAACGGTGGCAGCAGTCTCGGATATAAAAAATGGTGTTGGGTGTCCTGGCAGTGTCAGGATACCGGTTTACATATTTTAATTAGGCTTCTACCCGTTTCTGGTAGGAACGCTGGCTGCCAAAAAAATCAAGGTTCACCCAAAAATAAAAATGCACATAACTCTGACAGTAAATTGCCGATTCCCCCCACTTTCATCGCACTTCTACCCGATTTGTTATTATAATAAATATATTTAATTCCAGCAAGGAGCAAGACAAAAAACTTCAGAAAAATCCATAAGCTTCACTAAAAATATTAAGAGGCGCAATTAAATAATTACTCCTGATCATATTGCCCAAACCGGTAACAAGATGTGCTTCACAGTTAGTCCATTTTAATTCACTGGCCTCCAGTGGGTTAAATCGTGGTCAGAAGTCAGGTCTATTGGCCCATTACTATTTGTCCCCATATATGCATATCCAAGAGATGATCAAATTTGCCTATTGCATGCAAAAGCCATGGAATAATCAAAAGGGTGATGTCTGAAAAAACATAAGCTTCATCAAAACATACAAACAAGAAATCACAGCGAGATGGGAGACGAAATCAGGGGATAGAGATGTGAGATCACATGCTAGAGAGACAGAGACAATATATAATTTCCTCTGTTCAGATTCATAATGGGATTCAACTACATGAACTTATCATGCTGTAATTATACAATGTGACCACTGATTTGCTAGGAGTCAAATTTCTGATCTTTCCCTTTTCTCTTGATTTTTGTTTCTACTGAGGAAAAGTTAAAGGTACTTACATCTTCCTCCAAAAAAATAGAATTTATATTATAATTTAACATTGGTGGACGGCTTTAGCCTGTTCTTGCTGAACCCACAGCCTCCTCTCTGCCCTTTTTCTAGCTCCTTCTCAGCCTGGGCGCATAAAGAGCCCAGCCTTTCAGTGCTTTCCTTTTCTCTCCTTCATGGTCCGTTCTCAATGCTGGTCCTTGGCCCTGCTCCTGCTCCATGACCCCTTCCGAAATGCTGCTGGTTCTGGCCTCAACTCCATGGCCAGTTGTCACCGCCATTACTAATAATTGACAGTTCCATTTCACTGAGCATCATTCAATGTGCAGGAGGTAATGGCCACACGAGTGGAAAGATTTGCTCAGGCATGCAGCCATAATCTGTATGCCAGGAAATAAGCTTGAGAAGATTAATACAGGTTGACTATCCCTTATCCGAAAACCTTGGGACCAGCTGTGTTTCGGTTTTCGGAAATTTTCAGATTTCATGAGGTATTATTTCAGACTGGGAAACTCCTCGCATTCTTTTCACAGGCAGGCTCTGGAAAGCGTCTCTGTAGGTTAGCAACAGCTTCAGAGACACTTCCAAGCTACTGGGCCGAGTGTTTACAAGCTGTTGCTGAGCAACAGTGTTTGTTGTCAGATAGAGAGATAAAAACCTTCGTATCTGACAACATTAGCGCTGGTCTATCCGGAAGTTTGGATAGAACGGCAGCATATCGGACGGGCCGCTGTATCGTTGGGTTCACTCTCCCGGTACCTCCTTCACACTGCCTGGCTCGGCCTGCAACCTCCTACCCAGGAGGGAACTCTGTGACCCTCTGCCCTGCTCACAGGGAAAGGCAGAGCTCCCTCAGTCACACTTAACATCGAGAGCGAAGGCCGGCGTGTCAACAATCTGCAAGAATTCTTGTTTTGGGCCCCGGAGGACCACTCCTGTCATGTTTTGCGCCACTCGGGTCATGTCGTGCACACGACTTACGCCGAACGAAAACACTTTCGGTTTTCAGAGGTTCGGATAAAGGATAGTCTACCTGTACCATCAATGCAATACCCAGTGCCCACAGAACTTAGCAAGTCAGGCCTTAAGAAAAAAGAGCAAACTGAAGCTTGACTAATCACCAGGCAAAGGAGGTGGTATGGACTCGGAATTCAAACTTCTCATCTGGCCAGAAGAAGCTGTGAAGTTCTTCAGTCCAGAAGTCACATATAGAGACAGCTGTGCCTTCACAACTTACTGAATGACCAACACATAAGCACTTGCCGAGCATGGAAGATGAAGCACCTCCAGTACATAAGAACATAAGAAATAGGAGTAGGCCATTCGGCCCTTCGAGCCTGCTCTGCCATTCAATGAGGTCATGGCTGATATTCTGCCTCAATTCCATTCACCAGCCTTATCGCCATATCCCATGATGCCCTTACTAATCAGAAATCTATCGACTTCTGTTTAGAATATACTCAATGACTGAGCCTCCACAGCCCTCTGGGGTAGAGAATTCCAAAGATTCACCACCCTGTGTGTGAAGAAATGTCTTCTCATCTCAGTCCTGAATGGCCTACCCTTTATCCTGAGGCTGTGGCCCCTGGTTCTAGACTCTCCAGCCAAGGGAAACATTCTCCCAGCATCCGCCCTATCAAGCCCTGTAATAATTTCGTATGCTTCAATGAGATCCCCTCTCATTCTTCTGAATTCAAGAGAATACAGGCCTAGTTTACTCAATCTCTTCTCATACGACAATTCTGCCATCCCAGGAATCAATCTCGTAAACCTTTGTTGCATTCCCTCTATGGCGAGTATATCCTTCCTTAGGTAAGGAGACCAAAACTGTACACAGTACTCCAGGTGTGGTCTCACCAAGGCCCTATATAATTGGAGTAAGACTTCTTTACTCCTGTACTCATATCCTCTTCTAATGAAGGCCAGCATACCATTTGCCTTCCTAATGGTTTGCTGCACCTGCACACTCACTTTCAGTGATTCGTGTACAAGGACACCCAGGTCCCTTTGAGCATCTGCATTCCCCAATCTTTCACCATTTAGGAAATACTCTGCCTTTCTGTTTTTTCTACCAAAGTGGATAACTTCACATTTATCCACATTATATTCCAGCTGCCATGTTCTCGCCCACTCACTGAGCCTGTCGAGATCCCCTTGAAGTCTCTTCACATCCTCTTCGCAACCGACACTGCCACCTAGCTTTGTGTCATCAGCAAATTTGGAAAGGTTACATTTAGTCCCCTCATCCAAATCATGGATATAGATTGTGAATAGCTGGGGCCCAAGCACTGAGCCTTGTGGTACCCCACTAGTCACAGCCTGCCATCTTGAAAAAGACCCGTTTATCCCTACTCTTTGTTTTCTGTCTGTTAACCAATTCTCAATCCATGCCAGTATATTACCCCCAATTCCATGTGCCCTAATTTTGTTCACCAACCTCTTGTGTGGGACCTTATCAAATGCCTTCTGAAAATCCAAATACACCACATCTACCGGTTCCCCTTTGTCTACTCCACTAGTTACATCCTCAAAGAACTCCAACAGGTTTGTCAAACAGGACTTCCCTTTCATAAATCCATGTTGACTCTGCCCAATCTTACTATTAGTTTCTAAGTGCCCAGTTATTGCATCCTTTATAATAGATTCCAGCATTTTCCCAACTACTGATGTGAGGCTAACAGGTCTGTAGTTCCCCGTTTTCTCTCTCTCTCCAATAGCGGGGTTACATTTGCTATCCTCCAATCTGCAGGAACCGTTCCAGAATCTATAGAATTTGGGAAGATGACAACCAATGCGTCCACTATCCCAATGGCCATCTCTTTCAAAACCCTAGGATGTAGGTCATCCGGTCCTTGGGATTTATCGACTTTTAGTCCCATTAATTTTGCTAGTACTGTTTTTTCACTAATAATCATTTCTTTGGGTTCCTCATTCACGCCACACCCTTGGATTTCTCGTATTTCTGGGAGGTTTTTTGTGTTTTCCTCCGTGAAGACAGAAAAAGTATTTATTTAATTTCTGCCATTTCCTCATTCCCCATTATAAATTCTCCCATCTGACTGTAAAGGACCTACATTTACCTTTGCCTGTCTTTTCCTTTTCACATACCTATAGAAGCTTTTACAATCCGTTTTTATATTTTTCGATAGTTTGTGCTCATATTCCATTTTCCCTTGCTTTATCAATTTCTTGGTCCCCCTTTGTTGTTTTCTAAAAAGATCCCAATCCTCAGGCTGACCGCTTTTTCTGGCAACTTTATAAGCTTCCTCCTTTGACTTAATACTAGCTTTAATTTCTTTTGTTAGCCATGGTTGGATCACTTTTCCTTTTGGGTTTTTATGCCCAAAGAGGAATATATGTTTGTTGCAAATGATGCATTATTTCCTTGAATGTTCTTCTTCTTAGGCAGTCCCTCGGAACTGAGGATGACTTGCTTCTACATTAAAAATGAGCTTGCAGGTGGCTGATTAGTCCAATGCGGGACCTACAGTCTCTGTCACAGGTGGGGTGCTTGGGTTGACGTGCGCTCCTTGCGCTTGCTCCCGGCAGAGACTCGAGGTGTTCGGCGCCTTCCCGGATGCTTCTCCTCCACTTTGTGCGATCTTGGGCCAGGGATTCCCAGGTGTCGGTGGGCATGTTACACTTTTTCAAGGAGGCTTTGAGGGTGTCCTTGAAGTGTTTCCTCTGCCTACCTGGGGTTCTCTTGCCGTGCTGGAGCTCCGAGTAGAGCGCTTGTTTTGGGAGTCTCGTATTGGGCATGCGGACAATGTGACCCGTCCATCGGAGCTGATTGAGCGTTGTCAGAGCTTCGATGCTGGGGATGTTGGGCTGAGCGAGAACACGGACGTTGGTGCGCCTATCCTGCCAATGGATTTGCAGGATCTTGCGGAGGCAGCGTTGGTGGTACCTCTCCAGTGCTTTGAGGTGCCTGCTGCACATGGTCCATGTCTCTGAGGCATACAGCAGGGCAGGTATCACTGCTGCCCTGTAGACCATGAGCTTAGTGCCGGGTTTGAGGTCCTGGTCTTCAAACACTCTCTTCCTCAGGCGACCGAAGGCTGCACTGGCACACTGAAGGCGGTGTTGGACTTCGTCATCAACGTCTGCCCTTGTTGACAGTAGGCTCCCGAGGTATGGAAAGTGGTTCACGTCGTTCAAGGCCTTGTCGTGGATTTTGATAATCGGGGGGCAGCACTGTGTGGCGGGGACAGGTTGGTAGAGGACCTTTGTCTTACGGATGTTTAGTGTAAGGCCTATGCTCTCGTATGCTTCGGTGAAGGTGTTTACGATGGTTTGGAGTTCGACCTCCGAGTGAGCGCAGATGCAAGCATCGTCTGCATACTGTAATTCGACAACAGAGGATGGGACGACCTTGGATCGGGACTGGAGGCGACGGAGGTTGAACAGTTTCCAGTTTGTTCTGTAAATTAGCTCCACTCCAGTGGGGAGCTTACTGAGGGTGAGATGGAGCATTGCAGCAAGGAAGACTGAGAAGAGCATTGGTGCGATGACACAGCCTTGCTTGACCCTGGTTTGTACGTGAATTGGGTCTGTGGTGGAACCGTTGGTGAGGATCACGGCTTGCATGTCGTCGTGAAGCAGGCAGAGGATAGTGACAAACTTTTGAGGGCAGCCGAATTTGAGGAGGATAATCCCTCACGGTTGACAGTGTCGAAGGCCTTTGTGAGATCAAAGAAGGCCATGTACAGTGGTTGGTGCTGTTCCCTGCATTTCTCTTGTAATTGACATGCGGTGAAGATCATGTCCATTGTGCCCCTTAGTGGGCGGAATCCGCATTGCGACTCTGGGAGGAGTGTTAGCCATTGCATGTCCACCTTCATACCTTAGTGAAGACTCCCAATCTACCATGGCCAACTTGTCCCTCATACCCTTGTAGTTTCCTCTGTTTAGATTGAAAACCTTAGTTTAAGATTGGACTACATCACTCTCAGTCGTTGAAGATGTGCTGGACAAGCAAAAGAGGAATCAAATGCATTCAATACCTGAAGCCTAAACAAATGGAACTCTTGGTATTGAGATCACTGGGCCTGTCTTCTAAATGAGTGTTGACAAGAAAAACTACAAATGCTGGAAATCTGAAATCACTAGAAATTCATGAACATCTGAAAAAGAAAAGAAAGCTTAATGTTTCAAATGAGAACCTTTATCAGTTCTGATGAGATCTCCAACCAACCTTTACTCTTAGGAGGTGAGGAATATTTCCAGAATGTTTTGTTTTCATTTCAAAGTGAAGGTATTTGAGCACCAACAAAATGTACACAATGTGGTGTCCACTTACAAAGATGACTTCTTTGATGAACTTAGTATTGCCGTTTCCCAGTGTCGTTAATACTTCCAATGGCTTTAGTACTAGACAGAAATTCTCCCCCCACTACAGCTTCTGTGTGTTAGGGTCCAATTGCCATACAAGTCATGACAAACTTTGCAGTGTTGTAAAAATGTCACAGAAAAGACTGCCAGTCATACCAAAGAGAAATATCTAAAAAAAAGAGATTAATGGTAGAAAGTTATGAATACCATCAACTACTGGTGAAAAAGAATTAACGGTTTTATGCAGCAACTGTAAACACAAAGATAAACAACGCCATTCTCATTAAATGACAATCCCTCAGTGGAACAAAACAGGACTGGTGGAGTATTGACCAATTAATATATCACGCACTTACTTTTGTATATATCAACTAGTGTGCTTTTGAGCTGCTCGTTCTGTTTCTGAACAACTAGTCTAAGTTCCAGTTCATTTTCCAAAGCAGCATCTCTGAGAGGGAAAAAAGGAGAGTGTTTAGTTCTGGATTGAAGATATTGTATCAGAGTTACAAAAATAAAGATTTGCTGCAATGTCAATTGCTAAACAAAATGTAATGTATTTATACTATAATTAATTACAAAAACGCAAGACAAATTATTTTAACTTGAGGTGCACAATGGGCAGGCGGATTGTGCCCGTTGCCACCAACATGAGGCCCAAGACATTGAGGCCCGGGTGAGCTGCGGACACAAGTGAGCGCCCCATTGCAGGTCTTCGGTTATGGGAGGGTGGGGAGCTTGGGGATGAGGGATGCAATCACAGCGGTGTGGAGGAAGGGTGTTGTTGCAGCAGCAGGCCCCTCCTGGTCCCAAATGTTAAATAAAAAATTCCTGGTCCATTTTCTGAGTGGCCGCAGTGGTCCCTTTTAAGGACTGTTGGTTAGGCCACTCAATTCCTGTTACAAATGGTCGGAGCGTCGCAACACACACTCCACCCATTTGTACCTCAAAACTGCAAATGAAATCCTTTTGTATGCCATACCACCACGATTTTCATGGCATCTTATCTGAAACAGGTCTGCCTATGCAAGATGACAGCAGCTGGAGCGCTAGTGTAAATAAGGTGATAAGTAGCCAGTCACCATTTGCAGGCCGCTTCCGCCCAGTTTACAGCAGGTGGAAACTCTCAAGAATCAGCCCTTCAACATATGTCATTTTATAACACTACGGATGTTATTAACAAAGCACGGTAGGGTGAGTGTTGATTTCTGTGCACCTTCAAGAGAGAGCTGGACCGGTTCCTGGTTGGGGCACAGATCACATCATACAAAGGGTACGTACGAATTAATTTAAGTCATGGCCAGTGTGGTCTCCTGGACTAGTTTTGATCGCTTAGAGGGATCAGAGATGAATTTTCCAGATTTTTCCCCTCCTAAATGGCACTGGGCTTTTGATCTGGGTTATCACCTCTCTTCGGTGACTATATTATACCAAGGGAGTAGGGAGTCTGTTGACCTGATGCACAAGGCATCACAATCATATGGGACAGCTAGTCCAACGCATTCATAGGTTCAAAAGGATTTAGGATTTAGAATAGATAACTGGGAAAGTAAATCAGAGGTTAAAGGAAGCAAGGCCAGTAGGTTAAGAATGATTTGCCAATTGTAGTTAGCAGCGAGCAGTTGCAATCACAGCATGTTCAATTCTTTATAATTTGGCACCCAGTTTAAAATCAAATTTTGGGATGGGGAGGAGGCAGCCACAGCAGGAAAGGTCAGCATGGCAGGAAAAAATGATCAAATTAGGATTAGCAGCGAGCACCTAAAATGGTGTTGGATCCATTTATAGGTTTGAACTGCGAGTGACACTAGAGGCGTCGGAATTATTACCCATCCCCAATTTCCCCAGAGAAGGTTCTGATTGGCCTTCTTGAACTGCTAGTCCTTGCGGGGATGATGCTCCCACAATGGTGTTCGGTAGGGAATGCCAGGATGTTGACCCAGCAGCCATGAAGAAATGACAGTACAAGTCCAAATCACAATGGTGTGCATCGTGGAGGGGAACTTCACGATGATGGTGTTGCCACAACATTGCTTGTCGGTAGAGCTTGAAGGAGGGGGAGATGCAATCAAAGTAACCTTTGAGAGTTTCTGCAAGTGCATCCAATAAATCATACCTACTACAGCCACAGAGGGTGGATACTGAATCCAGCAGCAGGGGCACCAATCAAGTAATCTGCTTTGTCCTGGATGGTGTTGAACTTCTTCAATGTTGTTGTAGCTGCACCCATTCAGGTGGGTGGTGACTATTCCATCACAGTCCAGATTGGAGTCTTGTAGATGGTGGAGCAGCTTCAGGGGAATCAGATTGTGAGGTATTTATCACAGAATATCCAGCTTCTGCCCTGCTCTTGTAGCCATGGTGTTCATATGACTGGTCCAGTTAAGCTACTGGCCAATGGTGATTCCCCCCCAACCCCCCTTAAATGTTGACAGTGGGGGACTCAATGGTGGTCACGTTGAAGATCAAGAGAAATGTATGGGCCTTCTCTTGTTTGAGATGGTCAATGCCTGGCATGAATGTTACCTGCCACTTGTCAGCCTCAGCCTAAATGTTATCCAGGGTGACAGACGCTGCTTCATTATCGGAAGAGTTGCAAACACAGCTGAACACTGAAGCTGCCAGTGAATCGCCCAATCTTGACATTATTATGGAGGGAAGGCGATTGATGAAACAGCTGAAGAAGGTTGGGCCGAGGATGTTTCTCGGACATACACCTAAAGTGATATTCTGGGGCTGTGATGGCTTGACTCAGAATACCCCAATCATCTTTGTGTGTCAGGTATGAATCCAGCCAACGGAGAGTTTTCCCTTTGACAAGTTTTGTATGGCTTCTTGGTGCTATATCCATTAAAATGACTTTTGATGACATAGCCTTGATGTTGAGCGCACCTCTTCTCTGGCATTCACCTCATGTCCGGAAATGGGCTAAGGCTGCGATGAGCTTTGAAGCCGACTAGTTTTAGGGCAACCCAAACTGAGCGTCAGTGTAGGTCAGCATTAAAATATTGATTATTCAGGGTTTAAAATTTAAATTTTTCGGCAGATAGATCATTGGAGCAAGAGAGCAGCATGGCCATAAGAACATAAGAAATAGGAGCAGGAATAGGCCATTTGGCCCCTTGAGCCTGCTCCGCCATTCAATAAGATCATGGCTGATCTGATCTTGGCCTCAACTCCACTTTGCTGCCCGCTTACCATAACCCTCGATTCCCCTGTTCTTCAAAAATCTGTCTATCTCCACCTTGATCATTCAATGACTCCACCTCCACAGCTCTCTAGGGTAGAGAATTCCAAAAAGTCACAACCCTCCGAGAGAAGAAATTCCTCATCTTCGTTTTAAATGGGTGACCTCTTATTCTGAAACGATGCCCCCTAGTTCTAGATTCCCCCATGAAGGGAAACATCCTCCCTGCATCTACCCTGTCAAGCCCCCTCAGAATCTTATAGAAACATAGAAGACTAGCTGAAGTGCCCGGCGGTGCCGAGGGATTTTTGAGGGCATGTTGTTGTTGGGAGAGAGAGAGAGAGAGAGAGAGAGAGAGCGCGAGCGACTGGGGGGGGGGGGGAGGAAAGAGAGCGAGCGACTGGGGGGGGGGGGGGGGGAAGAGAGCGAGCGACTGGGGGGGGGGGAAAAAAGAGAGCGAGCGACTGGGGGGGGGGGGAAAGAGAGCGAGCGACTGGGGGGGGAAAAAAGAGAGCGAGCGACTGGGGGGGGGGGGGGGAAGAAAGCGAGCGACTTGGGGGGGGGGGAAAAAAGAGAGCGAGCAACTGGGGGGGGGGGGGGAGAAAGAGAGCGAGCGACTGGGGGGGGGGGAAAAGAGAGCGAGCGACTGGGGGGGGGGGGGGGGGAAAGAGAGCGAGCGACGGGGGGGGGGGGAAAGAGAGCGAGCGACCGGGGGGGAAAGAGAGCAAGCGACCGGGGGGGGGGGGGGGGGGGGAAAGAGAGCGAGCGACCGGGGGGGGGGGGGGGGGGGGGGGAAGAGAGCGAGCGACTGGGGGGGGGGGGGGAAAAGAGAGCGAGCGACTGGGGGGGGGGGGAAAGAGAGCGAGCGACTGGGGGGGGAAAAAAGAGAGCGAGCGACTGGGGGGGGGGGGGGGAAGAAAGCGAGCGACTTGGGGGGGGGGGGGGAAAAGAGAGCGAGCAACTGGGGGGGGGGGGGGGAGAAAGAGAGCGAGCGACTGGGGGGGGGGGAAAGAGAGCGAGCGACTGGGGGGGGGGGGGGGGGAAGAGAGCGAGCGACGGGGGGGGGGGGAAAGAGAGCGAGCGACCGGGGGGGAAAGAGAGCAAGCGACCGGGGGGGGGGGGGGGGGGGAAAGAGAGCGAGCGACCGGGGGGGGGGGGGGGGGGGAGAAAGAGAGCGAGCGACCGGGGGGGGGGGGGGAGAAAGAGAGCGAGCGACCGGGGGGGGGGGGGGGGGGGGAAGAGAGCGAGCGACCGGGGGGGGGGGAAAGAGAGCGAGCGACCGGGGGGGGCAAAGAGAAAGAGAAAGAGAGAGAGAGACTGGGGGGGGGGGGGGGGAGAAAGAGAGCGAGCGACTGGGGGGGGGGGGGGGGGGGGGGGAGTGAGTGAGCGACTGGGGGGGGTAAGAGAGTGAGCGACTGGGGGGGGGGGAGAAAAGAGAGCGAGCGACTGGGGGGGGGGAGAGAGCGAGCGACTGGGGGGGGGGGGAAAAGAGAGCGAGCGACTTGGGGGGGGGGGAGAGAGCGACTGGGGGGGGGGGGGGGAAGAGAGCGAGCGACTGGGGGGGGGGGGGGGGGGAAGAGAGCGAGCGACTGGGGGGGGGGGGAGAGAGCGAGCGACTTGGGGGGGGGGGGGAGAAAGAGAAAGAGAGCGGAATTTTGAACGTTTTTTGGATACCGCGGGCACAATTTCTGTCTCACCGAAACATAAATACGCTTACAACCGTTCTGGAATCGTAAGCTTTCTTTTGATGTAACACACGTGTAGGTACGCTCTATAACTTTTGATTGTATAGCCGGACAGAGAGACAGAAAGACAGAGAGAGAGACATACCGTTTTATATATGTAGATAAGGAGCAGGAGTAGGACATTCGGCCCCTCGAGCCTGCTCCGCCATTCAATGCAATCATGGCTGATCATCCAAATTCAGTACCCTGTCCCTGCTTTCTCCCCATAGCCCTTGATCCCTTTAGCCTTAAGAAATATATCGAACTCCTTCTTGAATATATTTAATGAATTGGCCTCTACTGCCTTCTGTGGTAGAGAATTCTACCGGTTCACCACTCCTTCGGTGAAGAAATTCCCCCTCATCTCAGTCCTAAATGGCTTACCCCTTATCTTTAGACTGTAAACCCTGGTTCTGGACTCCCCCACCATCGGGAACATCCTTCCTGCATCTAGTCTGTCTAGTCCCGTTAGAATTTTATAAGTTTCAATGAGATCCCCTCGCATTCTTCTAAACTCCAGCGAATATAAGCCCAATTGACCCAATCTCTCCTCATACGTCATTCCTGCCATCCCAGGTATCAGTCTGGTGAATCTTCGCTGCACTCCCTCCATGGCAAGAACATCCTTCCTCAGATAAGGCGACCAAAACTGCACACAATACTCAAGGTGTGGTCTCACCAAGGCCCTGTACAACTGCAGCAAGACATCCTTGCTCCTGTACTCGAATCCTCTCGCTATAAAGGCCAACATACAGGAAACTTTGTGATATCCTGCACCGACGGGACCGAGCGGTTGCCGATCTATCAAAACCGCCAGACAATCCAGCGCTAATGTTGAAGCATACAGCGGTTTTCAGCTCCGTATCTGGCAACAAACCCTAACAGCTTCCAAACAGTCGGCCCGTACCTTGGAAGTGTCTCTGTGGCTTAGCAACAGTTTCAGAGAGACTTTGCAGAGCCTGACTGTTGGAAAAAAAAAGCCACGAGTAGAAAAAAAAATCTAAAAACGGCTCCTGATTTCTGCCGGTGGATTGAGGTTTCCGGACATTCAACCTCCGGATAAACCAAAGTTTCTTGTACCATTTGCCTTCTTAACCGCCGGCTGCACCTGCATGCTTTCCTTCAGCGACTGGTGCACAAGGATATCCAGGTCTCGTTGCGCTTCCCCTTCTCCCAACCTATTGCCATTCAGATAATAATCTGCCTTCCTGTTTTTGCCACCGAAGTGGATAACCTCGCATTTATCCATACTGCATCTGCCATGCATCTGCCCAATCACCCAACCTGTCCAAATCATCCTGGAGTTTCTCGGCATCCTCCTCACAGCACACACGCCCACCCAGCTTTGTGTCATCTGCAAACTTGGAGATATTACATCTAGTTCCCTCATCTAGATCATTAATATATATGGTGAATAGCTGGGGTCCAAGCACTGATCCCTGCGGTACCCCACTAGTCACTGCCTGCCACTCGGAAAAAGACCCGTTTATTCCACCTCTTCGCTTCCTGTCTGCCAACCAGTTCTCTATCTAAGTCAGTACCTTACCCCCAATCTCATGTGCTTTAACTTTGAAAGCCTTCTGAAAGTCCAAATACACCACATCCACTGGTTCTCCCTTATATATTCTACCAGTCACATCCTCAAAAAATTCCAGTAGATTAGTCAAGCATGATTTACCTTTTGTAAATCCATGTTGACTTTGTCCGATCCTGTCGCTGTTTTCCAAGTGCTCTGCTGAATCCTAAACTGCTCCAAATCCTCAGGTTTGCTGCTTTTTCTGGCCAATTTATCTGTCCTCTCCTTGGATGTTATGCTATCCCTAATTTCCCTTGTTAGCCACAGTTGAGTCACCTTTTTTGTTTCATTTTTATGCCAAACAGGGATGAACAAATTCTGTAGTTTATCCATGCGATCTTTAAATGTTTGCCATTGCCTGTCCACCGTCAATCCTTTAAGTAACGTTCCCCAATCCATCCTAGCCAACTCGCGCCTCATACCATCGTAGTTTCCTTTATTTAAATTCAGGACCCTAGTCTCCGAGTCAACTAATTCACTCTCCATCTTAATGAAGAATTCTATCATATTATGATGGGGCCTCGCACAGCAAGATTGCTAATTAATCCTTTCTCATTACATAATACCCAGTCGAAGATGGCCTGATCTCTAGTTGGTTCCTCGACATATTGGTCCAGGAAACCAATCCGTCTACACTCTAGGAAATCCTCCTCCACTGTATGGTTACTACTTTGGTTAGCCCAATCTATATGTAGATTAAAGTCACCCATGATAACTGCACTGCCTCTTCACAAAGGAGGACACAAATAATCTCCCAGAGATGTCGGGAAACATCAGGTCTAATGAGAGGGAGGAACTGAATGAAATCAGTGTTTGTAGGGAAATGGCATTAGGGAAAGTGATGGGATTGAAGGCTGATAAATCCCCAGGGCCTGATAATCTATATCCTAGGGTACTTAAGGAAGTGGCCCTAGAAATAGTAGATGCATTGCTGGTCATCTTCCAAAATTCTAGACTCGGGCACAGTTCCCATGGATTGGAGGGTAGGTATTGTAACCCCACTACTTAAAAAAGGTGGTAGAGAGAAGAGTGGGAATTATAGACTGGTAAGCCTGACATCGGTAGCGGGGGAAATGCTAGAGTTCATTATAAAAGATGCAATAGCAGAGCACTTGGAAAACAGTGACAGGATTGGACAAAGTCAACATGGATTTACAAAAGGTAAATCGTGCTTGACTAATCTACTGGAATTTTTTGAGGATGTAACTGGTAAAATAGATAAGGGAGAACTAGTGGATGTGGTGTATTTGGACTTTCAGAAGGCTTTCGATAAGGTCCCGCATAAGAGATTAGTGTGCAAAGTTAAAGCACATGGATTGGGGGTAAGGCACTGACTTGGATAGAGAACTGGTTGGCAGACAGGAAGCAAAGAGTTGGAATAAACGGGTCTTTTCCCGAGTGGCAGACAGTGACTAGTGGGGTACCGCAGGGATCGGTGCTAGGACCCCAGCTATTCCCTATATATAATGATCTAGGCGAGGGAATGAAATGTAGTATCTCCAAGTTTGCAGACGACACAAAGCTGGGTGGGCTTGTGTGCTGTGAGGAGGATGCAGAGAAACTGCAGTATGATTTGGACAGGTTGGGTGATTGGGCAGATGCATGGCAGATGCAGTATAATGTGGATAAATGCGAGGTTATCCACTTTGGTGGCAAAAACAGGAAGGCAGATTATTATCTGAACGGCAATAGATTGGGAGAAGGGGAAGTGCAACGAGACCTGGGTGTCCTTGTGCACCAGTCGCTGAAGGTAGGCATGCAGGTGCAGCAGGCGGTTAAGAAGGCAACTGATATGTTGGCCTTCATAGCAAGAGGATTCGAGTACAGGAGCAAGGATGTCTTGCTGCAGTTGTACACGGCCTTGGTGAGACCACACCTTGAGTATTATGTGCAGTTTTAGTCACCTTTTCTGAGGAAGGATGTTCTTGCATTGGAGGGAGTGCAGCGAAGATTCACCAGACTGATACCTGGGATGGCAGAAATGACGCATGAGGAGAGAGATTGGGTCGATTGGGCTTATATTCGCTGGAGTTTAGAAGAATGAGAGGGGATCTCATTGAAACTTATAAAATTCTAACAGGACTAGACAGACTAGATGCAGGAAGGATGTTCCCAATGGCAGGGGAGTCCAGAAACAGGGGTCACAGTCTAAAGATAAGGGGTAAGCCATTTAGGACTGAGATGAGGAGGAATTTCTTCACCCAGAGAGTGGTGAACCTGTGGAATTTTCTACCACAGAAGGCAGTGGAGGCCAATTCATTAAATATATTCAAGAAGGAGTTAGATATATTTCTTAAAGCTAAAGGGATCAAGGGATTTGGGGAGAAAGCAGGGACAGGGTACTGAATTTGGATGATCAGCCATGATCTCATTAAATGGCGGAGCAGGCTCGAGGGGTCGAATGGCCTGCTCCTGCTCCCATCTTCTATGTTTCCCATTTAATGCCATCCCCAACCTCAGCATTACTGTTTGGGGGGTCTGTGTACAACTCCCACTAGTGTTTTCTGCCCCTTGGTATTTCTCAGCTCTACCCATACAGATTCCACAGCATCAGAGCTAATATCCTTCCTTACTATTGTGTTAATCTCCTCTTTAACCAGCAATACTATCCCACTTCCTTTTCCTTTTTGCCTGTCTTTCCTGAATATTGAATATCCCTGGATGTTGAATTCCCAGCCTTGGTCACCCTGGAGCCATGTCTCCGTAATCCCAATTATATCATATCCATTTACATCTATTTGCACAGCTAATTCATCCACCTTATTACAAATGCTCCTCGCAATAAGACACAAAGCCTTGAGGCTTGTTTTTTTTTTTTTTTTTTATGAACACTCTTAGTCCTTTTAGAATTATTATTTACTGTGCCCTTGATTTCTCTGCCTTCCACTTTTGCTTTTCTCCTTCCTGTCTTTTGCTTCTATCCTTGCTTCCCTTTCCTCTGTCTCCCTGCACAGGTTCCCAACCCCCTGCCATTTTAGTTTAAACCCTCCCCAACAGCACTAGCAAACATTCCCCCTAGGACATCGGTCCCAGTTCTGCCCAGGTGCAAACTTATGTTTCAGTAAGATCACCTCTCATTCTTCTAAACTCCAGAAGAGTATAGGCCCAACTTGCTCAACCTTTCCTCATAAGACAACCCCTTCAACTCAGGAATCAACCTAGTGAACCTTCTCTGAACTGCCTCCAATGCAGTTATATCCTTCCTTAAATATGACGACCAAAACTGTACGCAGTACTCCAGGTGTGGTCTCACGAACGCCCTGTACAGTTGTCGCAAGACTCTTTTATACTCCATTCCAACAAGGCCCAAACTCCAGGCCCAAGTGTAGTCTTTAGGTAAAGCAGTGTTAGAGGACAAGAGATATTTGGGCCAAAGCACACAGGTGTAATTCATGTTAAGCTCATACATTCTGTCCTTGCTTAATGTAAAACTTTAATTTTAGATTAGCATAGTTTGCAGCAATTTGGGAAGCCGAGAAGTAAAGTTGTTGGAGCCCAAGGGGGAAAAATTAGGTTTCGCCCATTTTGAGGCACTAATATCGGCCGGGCGCAAAGTTTAGCACCCAGTGCTAATTATCGCTTCCGACTGCAAAATTCGCCTCCATCACCCCTGGAGGTGATTTGAGCACTAAATCAGGCACTACACACCTCTCAAGGCGCTAACGTCGGGGAGCAAGGCACTACCTCAGAACGCTACTGAAGCTCAGGCGATGTAAGTTATCATGGAAGCCAGACAGACTGGCGCTGTCCAGTTCTTAAAGGGGAGGGGCCATCTTGCTGGCCAGCCACACCCTGCTCATTGCAGCCTTGAATCTCTGCCTGGAGAGACCTCTAAAACAATTGTGTTGGAAGCACTAATGGATCGGCCCAGGGAGAGAGCTCGGCGCTTAGGAACCTCAAAAGTAGTGCTGAGGACCAAAACTCCTTAGGACAGCGTTAAATCTTTCCAGACGTCTCTCTCCCTCTTAGCCTGCGTGTACCAAAATTTTTCCGACAAGAAAAGGCAGGAAGCGCCTGCCTTTAAATAGCGCTCCCCCAGCCCCTTCCCAACTTGAAAGTGTTCCCTTTACCGGTCATTCCTAGCGGCAGGCGCTAAGGCAGGGGGCGCGACACGCTCGACTGACGTCACAATTGGCAGGCGGAGATCGTGGTGGTAGTGTTTAACGCCGCTGCAAAACGAATGGTCAATTTTGAGCGCCACTAAAATCACTGCGCTCAGACACCAAGTTCCTAGCGCCCCCCCAGAGGCGCTAATCAACCGAATTTTTCCCGCACAAGTGTTTCACTGCAGTTGAGAGATGTAAAACTAAGGTACTGCAACACCACCACTGGCAAACGGGTGTAATTACAACATGAAAAATAATTTTGGCAGTATCCTCTCCCACCATCACCTCCCTTGCTCCCCCAATCACTCCAGATAAAACTGTACAGAAGAGCTGGTAATTTAGATCAAATCAGCAGGTTGCAGACTCATTTAAAGTTGTTCGAAGAATGTGCTGTGCATGGCAAATGTGGAAAAATGCAATGTCATATATTTGGAGTTGGAACATTCCAGACATGTTTATACCATACAGCTGGACACATTAATGGTGATGGACCCAGAAAGAAACTTGGGGTATTAGTTAATCCCTCGTTACGGGTGCAAAAGCAGTGCAAGGTGGCACTCGGGAAAATATATATTTTGGCCCTTGCACAAGGTTTAGGATTTCAAAAAGGGAAAAGTTTTTTTTTTTTTTTTAATTCATTTTTATGGAATGTGGGCTTCGCTGGCAAGGCCAGCATTTATTGCCCATCCCTAATTGCCCTTGAGAAGGTGGTGAGCCACCTTCTTGAACTGCTGCAGTCTCTGTGAAGGTACTTCCGCAGTGCTGTTTGAGAGAGAGAGAGTTCCAGGGTTTTGACCCAGCGACGATGAAAGATCGGCGATGTACTTCCAGGTCAGGATGGTGTGTGACTTGAAGGGGAACTTGGAGGCGGTGGTGTTCCCATGCATCTGCTGCCCTTGTTGATGTTTAAGGTGGTGGATGGCGTGCCAATCAAGCGGGCTGCTTTATCCTGAATGGTGTCGAGCTTCGTGAGTGTTGTTGGAGCTGCACTCATCCAGGCAAGTGGAGAGTATTCCATCACACTCCTCACTTGCGCCTTGTAGATGGTAGAAAGGCTTTGGGATGTCAGGAGGTGAGACACTCGCCGAAGAATACCCAGCCTCTGACCTGCTCGTGTTGCCACAGTATTTGTGGCTGGTTCAGTTAAGTTTCTGGTCAATGGTGACCCCCAGGATGTTGATGGTGGGGGATTCGGTGATGGTAATGCCATTGAATGTCAAGGGGCGGTGTTTAGACTCTCGCTTGGAGATAGACATTGCCTGGCACTTCTGTGGCACGAATGTTACCTTTCAGTTATTAAAAGGGTAATTTGCTATTTAGCTTTAATTATAAGAAATCATAGGCTACTGTAGTCTCCTAGAGCCTTGCTTGATAGGATTATCCAATTTTTTCCCAAATTGGTCATGGGTTATTTTTTCTATTTTCATGCCTTTCCCAGGTAATTCTATGGCTGGCTAATAGGTCAATGGTGCACACGTGGAACGGCAAGCTTAAATCGGTCGAATGGTCCTTTCTATTTTTGTATGCTTTTGCTTAATATTTGCATCTCGCCTTTATGAAATATCTCTATGAAGTATCCGTGTGTTAATGGAGACACGGAATGCAGGAGTTGGTTTAACAGGTGTTTACTGAACAAAGTCTGGAGGTGAGCTAAAAGATACAAGACGCTATACAGGCTTATATACCCGAGTGGTCCCTGCCGGTATTACAGTACACAGGGGCTCTTAAAAAGGTACATACACTACAATTCCTCCCCTTTTAGATAATTAGTACATAACATTTTAAGTAATCATTAATTAACATGTTTACAAGAACAATAATCTACACATTTGCTGCAGTTAAATCAATTATAAGTCAGTCTCTCTGGAGGCTTCCTGACTCGGTCCGGATAACGCCTCGGTGGTGTAGTAGTTTTCGGTGGTGTAGTAGGTTCTTTTGGCAAGGTCGATTAGGCTTGAATGCCAGTGTCGGGTTCATCTGGTTCCAGTATCACCGGATCGGAGGTAGATACTATGGGCATCTCTGCTTCATCATTAGGCGTACAGAGTTGTGGTGTAGGTTGTCCCTTTTTCGGATGACTCTATGATCTGGTCAGCATGGCGCCTTATTATGCTTTCACCAATGTCCACGGTATACATCAGCGGTCCTAGTCGTGTGCAAATAGTTCCAAGCTGCCATTTCTCGGTACGGTAGTCCCGGGCCAAAACTGGTTGACCTATCTGGAAGGTTCTAGTTGGCCTTTCATTCATGCCTTGAAATTGCCGCTTCTCTACGTCCCTTCTGATGTTGGGCTTGATCAAATCCAGCCGGCATCTTAGTCTTCTATTGAAAAACATCATGGCGGGAGTTTGGTTTGTAACCACGTGTTGCATGCCTGTATGCGAACAAGAAGTTATCCACCTTGTGCTGAAGTTTTATGTCTTCATTACCCATGGCCTTTATGGTCTTCTTGAAGGTCTGGACAAACCTTTCAGCCAATCCATTGGTGGCGGGATGGTATGGGGCGGACATGTAGTGCTTAACCCCATTGTTTTTTTAAGAACTTCCTGAATTCTTCAAACACAAATTGCAGTCCATTATCAGAACAGATCTGTTCAGGCAGCCCATTCCTAGCAAATATGGTCCTTAATACTGTGATGGTTTTTTCTGTGGTGGTGGAGGACATCTTTATTACCTCCGGCCACTTGGAGTGTGCATCCACCGCGATTAAGAACATTGAGTCCATAAATGGACCAGCAAAATCGATGTGCACCCTTTGCCATGGAGATGAGGGCCACTCCCATGGATGTAGAGGGGCTTGTGGTGGGGCGTTTTGGACCTTCTGGCATCCTAGACAGCTCTTGGTCATTTCTTCGATGTCTCCGTCGATACCTGGCCACCACACAAACGCTCTGGCTAGGTTCTTCATTTTCACTCCACCCAGATGCCCCTCGTGAAGCTCCTTTAGCACTTCATCCTGGAGTTTGGGTGGAATCACCACTCTGGATCCACACATCAAGGTTCCTCGGCACACTGACAGCTGTTCTCTTCTTTGCGAGAATGCTGGCAACAGTGGTTCGCCATGTGCTGGCCATCCCTTCACCGTTAAATCGTAGACTCGTGAGAGAGTCGGGTCATTTCTCGTTTCCTTTTCAATGGTAGAATTTGTTACTGGTAGACATTCTACTATGGCTGAGTGGAACATCTCCACTGGGTCCACTGTAGGTGCCTCTTCTACCGTTGGCAACGGTAGGCGCGATAACCCGTCAGCATTCCCATGCTGTTTTGATCCTTTGTATTCTATGTCATATCGGTGTGCCCCTAGGAAAAGGGACCACCTCTGTAGCCTTTGCGCTGTCATAATGGGAACGCCCTTTTTAGGGTTGAATATGGAGACGAGGGGTTGATGGTCAGTCAACAAGGTAAATTTTTGTCCGTGTAGGTAATGGTTAAATTTCTTCACTCCCCACACCAGGCTGGGTGCTTCCCTGTCGATCTGGGCATAGTTACGCTCAGCTGAGTTCAATGAGCGTGACGCAAAAGCTATCGGTCGCTCCGAGCCATCAGGGAATCTATGCGATAATACCGCTCCTACGCCGTAAGGGGATGCATCGCACGCCAGTCTGATTGGCAGTGATGGGTTGTAATGAGCCAACACTTCCTTGGACGTGATCAAGCCTTTGCATTTATGGAAGGCACGTTTACAGTCTTTGCTCCATTTCCAATTTACTCCCGTTTGTAGCAGTGCGTTAAGAGGGTGTAGAAGAGTTGACAAGTTCGGTAAAAATTTATGATAGTAATTTATCAATCCCAGGAACGACCTTAATTGCGAGACATTTTCAGGTGCTGGGGCTTTTATGACCGCTTCAATTTTTTCAGGCGACTTATGCAACCCTTCTTCGTTAATTATATGGCCACAATATATTTGTTTCTGGAAAAATTTGCACTTGGGGCGAGTTGCTCGTAGGCCCCGTTCTCTCAGCCTAGTGAGCACCTGCTCCAAATTGGCAAGGTGCTCGTTGTCGTTTTCTCCTGTTACAAGGATGTCGTCTAGGTAGCATTGAGTCCCCGGAATCCCTTGCAGGACTTGCTCCATCGCTCTTTGCCAGATAGCTGGAGCTGATGCTACTCCGAAAACCAGTCGATTGTACTGGTACAGACCTTTGTGTGTATTTATCGTGAGATACTTTTTAGAGGCCTCCTCAACCTCCATCTGTAGATATGCCTGTGCCAAGTCAATTTTGCTGAAACGTTTCCCTCCGGATAGTGAGGCGAAAATATCTTCTATCCTCGGAAGAGGATACTGTACCGTGTGAAGGACCGGGTTTACAGTCACCTTGAAGTCCCCACAGATGCGAATTTTTCTCTGTTCTTCAGATTTATTATTCAACGTTTTCTTCATGACCGGGACGATGGGTGTTGCCCACTCGCTCCAATCTAACTTGGATAACACGCCTGCCTTTTCCAAATTCTCCAGCTCTGCCTCGACTGCTGGACGAATTGCGTATGGCACCGGCCTTGCCTTAAAAAACTTGGGAATTGCCGCATCTTCTACTTTTATTGAGGCGGTGACGCCTTTCAAGGTTCCCAGTTCCTATTGAAACACTTCTTTGGCGTTGGCCAAGATGTCTTTTAATCGTTCAGGTATGACGTCATCATCATTTTTTTTCTTACTGGTCACCGTCAGTGCCTGAATGGAGTGCCAGTCTAAACGTATCTTCCTGATCCATTCACGTCGCAACAGCGGTGGACCGCCATCTTGCAGAACGTATAAATACAATTTCTGTATTTCCTTGCCGTTGTATACAACAGGCACCCTTATTTTCCCTCTGGGGTACACTTTCTGCCCCGTATATG
Source organism: Somniosus microcephalus (assembly GCF_052327205.1). Taxonomy (NCBI): domain Eukaryota; kingdom Metazoa; phylum Chordata; class Chondrichthyes; order Squaliformes; family Somniosidae; genus Somniosus; species Somniosus microcephalus. The sequence continues at coordinate 101,822,939 of NC_140998.1, read as the reverse complement.
TCTGCAAGATAATGGATGTGTCTTTCAAAAGGTATATGCGGAAATAGCCGCTCGTAATCCCGTCGACTTATGACGGTCAGAGCTGATCCTGTATCTAGCACCATTTTAACTGGGGACCCGCTGTCGTGAGGGTAACCCAAATGGTCTGGTAATCTTCTTTGGCAATTACATTATGTAATTTGAGACAGCTTAGTCTCTTGTTTCTGGAGTCGCTATCGCTCTTCTGGTCTTCGGAGCTACTGTCCGTCATCATTTGTACCTTTCTGTACTTTTCCTTACTGATTTTTTTCCTGTCAGTGGATTTTTTGTTTCCAGATCGGTATACACGTGCAATGTGTCCCATCTTGCCGCATTGCCTGCATGCTTTGTCCTTGAACCAGCAGTCCCTCTGGTCATGGGTGGATCTGCCGCAGCGATAACATCTCTCGAAACCCCGTGTCATTTCATGGGTGCCGAAGTCCTGTGGCTTTTGCTGTATCTCTGCAGCTCCTCTTGCTGCTGCTTCGTATGATACAGCCACACTGAAAGCCTTGTCCAGTATCAAATCTTTCTCAGAAAGTAGCCTTTTCTGTGTTCCTTCGCTTAGGAGACCGCAGACGAATTTGTCTCGTAGAGAATCTGCCAGTCCTGCCCCGAATTGGCAGTGCTTTGACAGCTTTCTTAATTCGGTGAGGTAATCAGCGTTACTTTCATTCTTGTGCTGATTCCTCCTGAAGAATTTGAATCGTTCCGCTATCAGCAGCGGTGTTGGGTTTAAGTGCTCCTGTAGGGTATCAACAATCTCCTTAAAATTCTTGTCCATCGGTTTGGCTGGAGTGATTAAGTTTCGTAGCAGCCCATATGTCCTTGCGCCCATCAGATTTAGAAGTACCGATGCCTTTTTATCATCCTCTACTTCATTCGCTGCGCAATATACCTCCACTCTTTCCACATATGTGGTCCAATCCTCTATATCACTATCGAAAGCAGTAATATTGCCAGTCTTAGGCATCCTGAAAATCAAAAATGGCGCCTCCCGCGCTTTCCTTTCTTCCGTCGAGATAAAGTGGCGCCTCCCGCGCTTTCTCGCCGCTGCTGGCAACGCTGTTCTCCGTGGTTTTTATTTACACAGATATTTTTAATAGTTGGAGACTTGTTCCCGCCGGACTCTCTGGGACTTTTCCCTCCCTCTGCTTGGTCCGAACGCCGACCTGCTTTGCAGCGCCGGCCGTCTCCCGAGTGCTCCACCCTCCGTCTCTGTTTGCCTCCACCTTCCGACTCGCTGCTCGGCCCCGCTGCAGAGCCACCCGATCGAGCCCCAGCCCGCCGCCCAGGAAGGATTAGTGCAGTACCTGCCACCAGCCCGGCTAGCTGGTGAACTCAGTTTTTTTTTTCTTCGACCGAGGAAATGATCTCCTTGAGGTGCTGCCGAATTGCAGATAAGTCCATTTCCAATTCGTCGCCACTGTTGTATCCGTGTGTTAATGGAGACACGGAATGCAGGAGTTGGTTTAACAGGTGTTTACTGAACAAAATCTGGAGGTGAACTAAAAGATACAAGACGCTATACAGACTTATATACCCGAGTGGTCACTACCGGTATTACAGTACACAGGGACTCTTAAAAGGTACATACACTACAACTTTACATAAGTAGAACTTTTTAATAAAGCATTTAAAATTCCAGTCATTCAAAATTCCTTCCAAACTTGAATAATTATACAACTCTTCCACAAGTGGTTACCCATTTATGAACGTTGTTTCCAAGTTCTCAGCATAAACAACTAAGAAAGGCAGCTGCTGTAACCACTCAGACTACATTACAAAATATAACAATCCCAGTTTGAAATTTGGAGTAGTTTCATTTGTCACGTGTAACATGTAAACAACCTACTTGAATAAAGTTACCTAAATAGTTTTTCTTCTGAAATAGCATATGCTTTACTTCATCTTAAAAGATTTATATAAAAACAAATCTGTTATTTTCACTGTCCTAAAAGTGATTTCCCTGGAGAATTATGTTCTCAGTAATTTTTCTTTAGAGGTGGCAGAGTAACAGGCAGCCTGCCACATGCTAAATGGTCAGTCCTGTTGGCCATCATAAACATTCGCAGAAGTTGTACGCACAGGTGCTGGGAGCTGTAGCCTGCTTGTGTCTTCTCATCTAACAGCGATTGTGTGGAAACCTGTATGAGCTCATGGTTTTGGCTTCTTATATAGGCCCAGACCTCCAATAGAAAATATTTTTACAAGCACAAAATATTGAACACATAAATGTAATCATTTCCTTATAGACTTTGCAATCTTTCAGATCTTTTATATTACAACTGGAAATTAGGTTTGCAAGTACTCATCTTAGTGGAGAAAGTGGCCAGTTACCTATCTGCCCACACTTCCACTTCCTTTTGTTATATCTGCAAAATCACATGCATGGAGCAATAAAAAAAAACCAGAAGAGAATGCCAAGATAAACTCCAAATCAAGAATAGCAGGCAAGAAGGCAAACGTGAGGAGAGCAGAGAAAAGTAAACAACACAGAAATGAGTGGCAGGACAATAAACATTGGCTGACAAATCATACAGGAACAAATCAGGCCTTGGTTCCCAATGCCAACTGTTTACTTACTGCCAATTGTGTGTTGTGACAGATTCCTAGCAGGCTAAAACAATAAGGGAGATGCACTAGTAAAGAATGAACATGCTACATTGTGGCAAACTGATATTGCTGCGCAAATTATTTTTTCATCTTCCCAGACTCCCAACATATTCATCCCCAGTTTATAAACACAAAGTGCCCCAGTCACTTAAGCACGAGTCTCCCTATTCAGAGTGATGCGTGAAAGGTGCACTTAGGACTTTTGTTAAGACTGGGATTATTCAACACAATCTTTTCTAACAAATTACAGTACACTTATTTCAAATTTTGTAACAAGTTGAGAAAGTCATCTGATTAAAATAGTTTCCATATTTAAATTAGCTTATTGGTATATAGGTTGTCAAAAGAAGCATGATTGGAACCTTCCTGATTTCATGAGGATACAACCATTTTTTTTTTAAATTAAGAGCATTTAGTGAAAATGCCCATGTTAATTCTTTGTCCAATTTGTATAGTACATTATTCTCCTCTACTAGCTAAGTAACGATAATAGAACTCTCAAAATGTCAATTAAATTCACTTTGGAAATAATTAGTTCCATTTTGCTCCCAACACATACTGAACAATATTTTACACTTGCATGACGGCAATAGCACAATTTCCACGGATGCAAAATAATTTTCACTTTTTATTTCAAGAATGAAATGCCATATTTAATGGTTTTTGGGATTTTATATCTACACAATTATTTAATACGGGATAATGATACTACTACACTACTTCCTACATTACTTCCTACATTTACTACTGCTGAAGGGTAGGTGGCCAATTGGCCCACACCAAAAAAAATTAATTATTTAGGAGTACACCACCAGTGTGGTACAAGAAGCATGGGAACACCACCACCTCCAAGTCTCACACCATCCTGACTTAGAAGTATATCGTCGATCCTTCATCGTCGCTGGGTCAAAATCCTAGAACTCCCTACCTAACAGCACTGTGGGAGTACCTTCACCACACAGACTGCAGCAGTTCAAGGCGGCGGCTCACCACCACCTTCTCAAGGGCAATTAGTGATGGGCAATAAATGCTGGCCTTGCCAGAGACGCCCACATTCCATAAACAAATTTTTTCAAAAGTCTCTGTCCAACTGCAGCTTGATGTTTTAATTAATGACTATGGCCGTTTTATTTTATATATTTTAAAAAAGAAATCTGCCCTCTGTCAGCTAACTAAAAATCAAAATGTTCTTTGTCTTGTATCTCTCAGATACAGGTATGTAAGAGATTCATCTCAATTTGATTAGGTTTTGTAATATCCATTTACCTTAACTAATGTTGGTTTCTGTGGAAGGACCAATAGTAACAGTGAGAACCAATACCTATAGGTATGAGGATACAGCATGCTAGTAATGGAAATATGGACGCAGGACCTTCAATTATCACAATCATCTGCTCAAATTGTTCCCTTACTAACATTTTATGCAGCCCGAGAGCCATCCTATTTAGGTAACTGGTGTATTGATGTTGCTCTTTATCACTCAAAACTAACATTACACATGACCTAAAAATAAAAGGGGTGAAATTTCCATGTCATTTTCAAGGTCCAAACCCTTGTCTCCAGACATCACTGCTCTGATTGACACTTACGACACTGAACATTGTGAGCTACTAAACTCAAGAATCTCAGGCAAAGAGGGGACTAAATTCAATAAGGCCCAAAAACGGGCACGGTATCACGACACGCGATCTGCCCATGCCCGTTGAAAATAATGCAGGCAGCACGTGCAATTATCACGATTGAAGTGCTGAGCTCAGGGCTGAATGCGCTACTGGTTGGCTCAGTGCTCAGCAAGGGGCCCAATTACGAGGGAAGTCTGATCTCTATTTAAAAAGGTAGCCTGCAGTGTGAAACAATTTTTTTTTTTTTATATTCGTTCATGGGATCTGGGCATTGCTGGCAAAGCCAGCATTTATTGCCCATTGCTAATTGCCCTCGAGAAGGTGGTGGTGAGCTGCCTTCTTGAACTGCTGCAGTCCGTGTGGTGAAGGTACTCCCACAGTGCTGTTAGGGATGGAGTTCCAGGATTTTGACCCAGTGACGATGAAGGAATGGTGATATATTTCCAAGTTAGGATGCTGTGTGACTTGAGGGGAACTTGGAGGTGGTGCTGCTCCCACACGCCTGCTGCCCTTGTTCTTCGAGGTGGTAGAGGTCATGGGTTTGGGAGGTACTGCCGAAGAAGCCCTGGCGAGTTGCTGCAGTGCATCTTGTGGATGGGACACGCTGCAATCTGCACCTCTTAAAGGGGAGGTGCTTTCTGAAAGAAGCACCTCATTGTTAGTGTAGCAAGGGAAAAGGGAAAGGTACCTATGGCTCAACAGGGCAGAAAAAGGGCACCTCGGCTCTCCCAACACAGCACTGGAGGCCTTAGTGCTGGGGGTCGAAAAGGAGACAGGTCTTCTACCTGCAGGGGGCCAGGAGGTCCTCCAGACAGAGTGGAAGGCAGCAGTGGGAGAAGATTGCTGAAGTGGTCAATACTAGCCTGTACCCCAGAAGCTGGATCCAGTGCCGAAAGAAGTTTAATGGCCTCATACGAGTGGTCAAGGTCAGTGAAAGCATCTTCAAATGCCATATCCCACCAACTGCACCACTCGCCTCACACACTGCTCAATGCACCACACCCCCCCCCCCATCAGTCACCTACCAACAATCTCAGCAATCATGATTCATACCTCAATCACAGCTTCACCTCACCCTCGCACACTTACCACTGTTGAAAGCCTCACACCCACATTTCACACAACGCCAGCTATTCAACCATAACATGCACATCAACCAAACACATTGCACCAAACTTATGACAACTTCGCTTTCTCGTGCAGGTTAATCTGATGCATAACCGGCACCAGCAGCAGCTAACAGGCGGGGGACAGGCACAGCTGCAGAACCTGACCCACCTGGAGGAGCAGTGCTGGATATCATTGGAAGGGCGATCGGCAAGGCTGAAAGCATTGAGGATATGGTATCCTCATAACTAACCCTCATTCTCACATCCCACTTCCCCATCATCCCACAATCTCTTCTCATTTTCAAGCTGCTGATGGTGTAAGCATGCACATCTTGCTTTCCACTCCCCACTTCTCTCACCACAATCCTACCCATGTGCCTTTCTCCTTTCAGATAGAAAAGAACTAACACCTGCTCAGGCACTGGTGGAGGAGCACAAAATAGAAGAGAACCAAGGCACAGATGATGAAGACACAGCACCATCATTCGATTTTACACTCGCAGATACGAGCTCAGAAAATGGCACTGCGTATACTTTAAAGGGTAGTATAGAGGCGGGATCTGCAAGCGGCGAGTCACCAGGCACAAGTGGTCTGCAGCTAGGGCAGCGGGAAAGGGTAGTGCAGGGGCCAGCTCCCCAGAGGGCGAGGTTGCACACACGTTCTGTTGCAGAAGACTCACATGAAGCGGCCTTCAGAAGAAGGGTGACGGGCATGCACACAGAAATGCTTGGTGCATTGGCAGGCCTGCCAGAGAGTCTGTTGTCACCGTCATCGAGCGCTCCAGCTCCAACCTTGCACAGAGCTTGGCGCCCATGATTTTCAGGATAGAAGTGGTGGGCAACTCCATTCGAGCACCTGTGGACCCAACCATGATGCAGTGTCTGATGGGCGATGTCTCAGCTTCCATTGCAGCACAAGCTGAAGCGACCAAACGTCTGAGTGCTGCAGTGGAAGATCAGACTTCTGTCATGCAGGCTCAGCTTGCTGCCATCGTGGCTGTGTTTACAAGTGTGCAAAGGGGCTTGCCGGGTGTAACAGCAAACAATCTGTCCTCCCAACAGATTACTAGGATTGCCGAGGTGCTGTCCCGGGGGAGTGCCAGTGGTTCCATGGAGCACGAACCTGCTGTCCTCTCAGGATGACAGCATTCGTACTTTCACCACTGCCACTCCGCCAGTGCCCTTGCTGTTGCCCGTCAGCCAGCCAGCCCAGACTGCTACTGCCCCTGCCAAGGTGCTGCAGTCTACAGCCGGGCCTTCGAGGCCCAGACCTGCTCGACGTCCATCTGCAGTCTCGCCCACTGAAAGTCAATAGCCTTCCACCAGCCATGCTGCAGCCACTGAGGTATCACTTCATAGGAGCACTAGGATAGGCAAAGGCATGCAACAGATAGGCACTAAGGGAATGCACAAGGGTGATTAATTTCAAAACTACATGACAAAGTCAACTAATCATGTATAAATTATGTTTGGAACGTTTGTTTTGTGGTGGCCTTCATTTCAGCAGTGCGGCCAAGAGGACACCGTGATGTTCCATGACAGAGGGACGGCAAGGTGGGGAAGTGTTGATCAATGAGGATCTGGGGTTTCATTCAGGGGAAGTGGAGTCTGATGATGTGCTCACAGACAGTCCGTCTGGAGTGGGGATTTGCAGGCTGCTTCCTCCTCCTCCTCGAGGTGGTCGCGAAACCTGTGGGGGCAAAGCTGTGGAGGATGCAACAGACCACCACGAATTGGAACACTTGCGCCAGCAGGTACTGGAGAGAAATAAAAACAGAAAATGCTGGAAATACTCAGCAGGTCAGGCAGCATCTGTGAAGAGAGAAAGTTAACGTTTCAGGTCGATGACTTTTGTCAAAACTGGAAAAAAGCAGGAAATGGAACAGATTTTTAAGCAAGTGAAGAGGATAAAAGAACAAAAGGGAAGGTAGGTGATAGGATAGAAGGCGGGAGAGATTAAGAGACAAGAGATATTCAAGGCAAAAGGAGATGGTAATGGGACAGGTTAAGAAACAAAGGACGGCTTTAGATGAAGTGTAAATTGTGCTGGCAGAATGAGAGACAGCTGCCATGTCGGGGGGGGGGGGGAGGGGGGGAAAGAAAAAGACAAAGTGTGGATAAAATAAATATAATAGGGGCCGAGGTTACGATCTGAAATTGTTGAACTCTATGTTGAGTCCGGAAGGCTGTAAAGTGCCTAATTGAAAGATGAGGTGCTGTTCCTCGAACTTACGCTGAGCTTCCGTGGAACAATGCAAGAGGCCGAGGACGGTGAGGTCTGAGTGGGAATGGGGCGGTGAATTAAAGTGACAGGCGACCAGAAGCTCAGGGTCACCCTTACGGACTGAACGGAGGTGTTCCGCAAAGCGGTCACCCAATCTGCGTTTGGTCTCCCCAATGTGGAGGAGACCACGTTGTGAGCAGCGAATACAGTATACTAAATTGCAAGAAGTAGAAGTAAAATCGCTGTTTCACCTGGAAGGGGTGTTTGGGGGCCCTGGACAGTGGGAAGGTATAAGGGCATGTGTCGCATCTCCTGCGCTTGCACGGGAAGGTGCCGTGTGAAGGGGAAGGGGTGTTGGGGGCGATAGCGGAGTGGACCAGGGTGTCGCGGAGGGAGTGGTCCCTACGGAATGCTGAAAGGGGAGGGGGAAGATGCATTTGGTGGTGGGATCACACTGGAGGTGGTGGAAATGACAGAGGATTATCCATTGAATGTGGAGGCTGGTGGGCTGAAAGGCGAGGACAAGGGGAACCCTATCGTGGTTCCGGGAGAGAGGGGCAGGGGTGAGTGCAGAAGTGCGGGAGATAGAACGGACACAGTCAAGGGCCGTGTCAACCACTATATAGAGGGGAATCCTCCATTGAGGAAAAAGGAAGACATGTCGGAAGCACTGGTATGGAAGGTGGCATCGTCAGAGCAGATGCGGCGGAGACAGAGAAACTGGGAGAATGGAATAGAGTCCTTACAGGAGGCGGGGTGGAAGTGTGGTCCAGGTAGCTGTGGGCTTGTAGTGAATGTTTGTCAATAACCTATCCCCAGAGATGGAGACGGAGAAGTCGAGGAAGAGAAGGGAAGAGTTGGAGATGGACCATGGTAAGGGGAGGGAAGGGTAGAAATTGGAAGCTAATTTTAATTCACCGCTCCACTCCCACTCAGACCTCGGCCTCTTGCATTGCTCCACGGTAGCTCAGCGTAAGCTCAAAGAACAGCACCTCATCTTCCGATCAGGCACTTTACAGCCTTCCGGACTCAACATAGAGTATATATATATTTTTTATCCACACTTTTTGTCTGTCTTTTTTTCTTCTCCCCCACATGGCAGCTGTCTTTCATTCTGCCAGCACAATTTACACTTCATCTGGAGCCATCCTTTGTTTCTTAACCTGTTTCATTACCATCTCCTTTTGCCTTGAATATCTCTTAATGTCTCTTGAATGAAGGCCTGGTGTATGAGCTACAAGAGGTGCGTAAATCCCAAAAGGAGAATACCCTCTTTCCCACAAGTTAGTGCAGCATATGACCAGCTTAACGATGTTGATAAAGAATTGTGGGGCAGACGTCCTGGCAATATTGACTGACAAAGGCCAAGTAGCTGAATTCTATTTTCATTTCTCCTTCTTGCTCATTGGTTTGTCCTGTTTAACTTCATGGATCTGGAGGTTTAGAAAAGGACTATTCTTAACACTACAGAATACTCCTGATAATTCAAAGTCAATTCAAAGTCATTTTTGTTGCACAACAAAAATTTTAATTATCCAGTAACTTGAATTAACCAACAGAAAATAACATGGCAAAATAAAAAAGTTCAAAAAATATTCAAATTATCCAATAATTCAAATTAACCAACTTTCAATTGGAAGGAGCAGACTGTATTTCCTTATTGGTGGTTAAATCTTAAATCAGATCATCAAGATCTGTTAGTCTCAAGATATGTAATGCAAGAAAACTAGCCATTCTATGCAACACTACAGACCTTCTGTAAAACAAATGGTTTAAGTTGAATTCTGCAAAACTGAAGCTCAAACAAAGAACCAGGTGATACTGTGCGTCAATGGTGATGATACGTCCTCGCTATGTCTGAAAGAGACCTCTCAAAGTTATGGACGAGGCAACTGAGCAATAGGTCTAACATGCAGGACATTCTTGGCAACAATAGGGGTCAGAACGTCAGTGTCCTAGTCATGAACGGAGCACCAGCAAAGGAAAATGTAGCACTTGACTTTTGTCAAACTAATTGACATCTAGCAATCATAGTTTTTGGACACATACTAGTCCAGTTAGTTGACACCTTGGAAGGTATCAGTGTGACAAGAGTTAATCCTCTCAATTTAGTCACAGGTCTAAGTCCCATATGTGGGCTTGTCTAAATTTAATAAAAAACTGAAACCTTAAGAAATGCTTAGAGTTTAATAAAAAAGTAGTAAAATTTGTAAAGTGCATCACATCTATTATTTAAAAGCTTAAGTTGCTGAACCAAGCGAGTAAAGTACAGGTAACAGGATTCACTAGAGATATAATGTACATATGAGGGTAGTTATACAAAGAAGACACAATGAAAGAAATTAGTCAATAATTATGGCTGGTAAGAGTGACCACAGACAGCAATTCATGAAGGGCATCCCCAGCGGAAGGCTGGGCATTCCAGAGGACGGCAATACAACAGAAGTCAGCCTACTAAAAAGGGCTTGTGTGTTCCTATTTCAGAACAGCAGAATGCTGAAACCTGTTAGTAACAACTTGCATAAAAGCTGTAAACGTAACGTTGCTAAGGTGTACTACATCCTTGAACAGAGATCTCGAATACTATCAGGAAGCAGAAACCCACTTAAGAATCAAGTACCTACTGTAATTCACAATGCTTAACTTTATGGTGTAATTGGTTGTATTATTAATATTGCATGTTGGCCTTCGTAGCAAGAGGGTTTGAGTACAGGAACAAGGATGTCTTGCTGCAGTTATACAGGGTCTTGGTGAGACCACACCTTGAGTATTGTGTGCAGTTTTGGTCACCTTATCTGAGGAAGGTTGTTCTTGCCATGGAAGGAGTTCAGCGAAGATTCACCAAGCTGATACCTGGGATGGCAGGAATGACGTATGAGGAGAGATTGGGTCGATTGGGCTTGTACTCGCTGGAGTTTAGAAGAATGAGAGGGGATCTCATTGAAACTTATAAAATTCTAACAGGACTAGACAGACTTGATGCTGGAAGGATGTTCCCGATTGTCAGGGAGTCTAGAACCAGGGGTCACAGTCTAAGGATAAGGGGTAGGCCATTTAGGACAGAAATGAGGAGAAATTTCTTCACCCAGAGAGTGGTGAACCTGTGGAATTCTCTACCACAGAAGGCAGTAGAGGCCAATACATTAAATATATTTAAGAAGGAGTTGGATATATTTCTTAAGGCTAAAGGGATCAAGGGGTATGGGGAGAAAGCAGGGACCGGGTACTGAATTTGGATGATCAGCCATGATCGCATTGAATGGCGGAGCAGGCTCGAGAAGCCGAATGGCCTACTCCTGCTCCTATCTTCTATGTTTCTATAAATAAAGTGTGCGTATTTGCATCTCTGTCTGACATCTGTAATGACTGGCAAGTAGGGTATTGCACTGTGTTCTGCATTCTGCTTATGATTGGTTTGGGCTTGTGTACCTGTTACAGTACTATTATTTGAAATGGGTTATGCAAGATAGTTCAAAGACGAGCTAGTCTCGCATCTGATAAACCTTACACAAGAATGGTAAATCTCTAACCAAGACTCTGATATGAAAGGGTAGGAAAAGGGGAAAAAGACTTGTCTAATACCTTCAGCTTAATATCCTCTGCATTTTAAAAAAAACAAATTTACAGTTTATTACAATCTTAATGAAAATTAACAGGACTATGGATTTATATGTGACCCGCACAGATCAATGGTGCGCACCAAACAATGACAAACGTTTTTATTAAATCATCCTTGGGGTGCGAGTGCCGCTGGCAAGGCCGGCATTTATTGCCCATCCCTAGTTGCCCCCGAGAAGGCAGTGGTTGGCTGCCTTCTTGAAGGTCTGCACTCCATGTGGTGGACGTACGCTCACAATGCTGTTCAGTAGGAAGTTCCAGAACTTTGACCCAACTACAATAAAAGGAACAGCGATATATGTCCAAGTCAGGATGGTGTGTGACTTTGGAGGAGAACTTTAAAATAATGGTGTTCCTTCTAGATGGTGGAGGTTGCAAGTTTGGGAGGTGTTGCCAAAGAAGCCATATAGTAAAGAAAAACTTGCATTTCTATAACGCCTTTTACGACCACCGGACATCTCAAAGCGCTTTACAGCCAATGCAGTACTTTCTGAAGTGTAGTCACGGTTGTAATGCAAAGACCAGTTACAGTGTCCAATACTTGATTCTCTACCTCACACAAGTGCTTGTGCTCCTTCAGTTTCAAAAATAAACTGCTATTTGAGGAGTCGGCAAGAAGGATTGTGAGACGTCAGTCTTTCAGTATTTTAAATTATTCACGTCCCCAAAAATGCTTATTATTTTTAAACTATCCAACCACTGTAGACATTTATGAGAATCAGCAAGTCTAAATGTGGAAAGGACCATGTAAATGATAACTTAAGAGATTTTCCTCAGTGTAGACCTTAAGTAGAACGCTGTTGCCGATAGAAGAACTGAAGAATTAACTCAAAAAGACACTTTACGTACAGAATAAACTGGGCAAAATCATGCGACTCACTGGCAGAAGAGAGTTTTAGACCTCTTTAATAAGAGAAAACAAGTAAAAAGGAATGGGGGGCATCTTTCATACAATTCTCTTTCAGGTATTCAACCAGAATGCAACTAATTTAAAGCAGTAATGCATGAATACATATGCAGTCTTGCTGAATAAAGCATTCCAGCACAATGGACAAGGCCTCAAAGTCCAACACCATCCAGGTAAGTTTATTTACGTGGATGTCTATTTTTTGCTATTGATCCATTGAGTAAACAATGGATAGCATTTCCAAAACTAACACTTATGATTCTAAATTGCTTACATAATAAATGTAAATTCTCTACAGTAGTGTTCATGCAAGTAGAAAATTAGATATTTTAAATTTTTAAGTGCCTTAGTGAGTAGGTTTTACAAAAACAGGCATTACATAGTTCTATATAGAACTCCATATCAATTTAAGAGTTCAATAACCAGTCAATGCAGTTTATCAAGTACTAAAGTGTTTGCAACTGCCACAGCATGATATACAGTACTTCATACAAATATTTAGTTTTCAACCAAACCAATCAGCAGTACATATGCATCAGAATTCCATTGCCATGCCCAAATATTCCTTCAAAAATCTTTTAACAATAAAACAATGACATACTAAACTCAAAGAATATAATGCCATACCAAACATTGCTTTAACTGTTACCTAAAGATTTGAAATAAATCAAACAGTCCATAAACGACAGTAAGCCATCCATGATCCTATCAGTACAAGGTAAATTAAGCTACTGTTTGCACCGACGTAATATTAAGTCAATGAATAATATAACAGTCACGCAAACGTCTGTTTATCTCAGTCTAAATAAACACTCGAGTGCACAGATCCGTCGAGAACAAAGTCTGTGTAGTCGTACAGCAATATTGGCCTTAAAACACAACCTACACCACTATATTCTTTATACTAAGTATATTTAACAATCTATGGATGAAACAATTTAGATTAGACATCCTTCGTTCAGCCCACGCTCAATAAGTTAATTGCAGGATTTTATATTTGTTTCGACGAGAAAAATTATACCTATTATTACAGTCGCTGTAAACTATGCTCAACAAGTATTGCTGTAGCGACCATGCTGTTATGGATCTCTGGTGGTGCTGTAGTAAGTTATGCTTCCCTTTATTATTGGCGTAACCAATGACACATTTCATGTATTTAATTCCCGCTTTGTTTTAAGGGATTAGTGACTGGCCCCCATGTTACAGGCAGCGGCGTAACCGGTTTCTATCATCCGATAGCCACAACACAAAAACTCTTCCCTCTCCCTGCCCCACAAAATAATAATAATAATTAGCTTCCAAACTAGCAAACACGCACCCGGAGCACCCACGCTCGCTTACTTTTCGCAAACTTGAAGCTTTAAGGCAGAAAGCTGCTGCGTAGCCGTGCGGACGGCAGCTCGTACTTGCTGCAGCCGATGAGCGCTCATCACTCCGGCAACAGGCTGCTCGAACGGCCGGCTTCCCAACCGACCCGCGTTCAAATGCAGCTCGAGCGGCGGCGCGCAGCGCTTCCGGGTCACGGAGCACCGCCTCTCTGCAAAAGTAGCTCGACGATTCCTAGGCGTCTCTCTCTCTCTGCCTTCGCTGGTTGTCGCAGTCGGTATTGTAAATCGAGGCCGTTCATATTGCCTGACTGATATATATGGAAGGCGCCAGGGCTCACCCGAAATTATTTTATTGCCTTTCCATCGGTCCCCTTATCTCTATGCTAACTCGGATTTAATTCCTCGCACTAAACTACAACTCTCAAGACGCATAACGTCACCTACAACTCCCACAAATTAATGGAGACAAACTGTCTTAATTAAATTAAACAGTGCAGGAAACATAACAGGCCAGTTAGCATCTGTAACAAGGGAAAAGGACGGGTTAACATTTCGCCAGTGTCCTTCAGCATTTTCTGTTTTTGTTTCAGATGTGCAGGCTTTTTTTCCCTCAATAGCACAGGTAGGAGAGTAAATACAAAAGCAAAATACTGCGAAATCTGAAATAAAAACAGAAAATGCTGGAAATACTCAGCAGGTCAGGCAACATATGTGGAGAGAGAAACAAGAGTTAAGTTTCAGTTCAATGACCTTTCATCAGAACTGGAAAAAGTTAGAGATGTAACAGAGTTTAAGCAAGTGCAGGGGGAGGGGAGGAAAGAACAAAAGGGAAGGTATTAAGGTTTGTGATAGGGTGGAAGGCAGGAGAGATTAAATGGCAGATGATGGTGCAAGGCAAAAGGTGATGATAATGGAGAGGAGGTGTAAATGGGAATAGCAGAATCATTACCAACAGCTGCTGTCCAAAAAAATGGGAACAGTGGTTATGATCTGAAATTGTTGAACTCAATGTTGAGTCCAGAAGGCTGTAAAAGTGCTTAATTGAAATTGGGGTACAGTAGCATAGTGGTTATGTTACTGGACTATTAATCCAGCAGGCCTGGACTAATAAACTAGTAGACACGAGTTCAAATCCCACCACGGCAGCTGTGGAATTTAAGTTCAGTTAAATCTGGAATTAAAAAAACACTAGTGGTGACCATGAAATTATCAGATTGTCGTAAAAACCCATCTAGTTCACTAATGTCCTTTAGGGAAGGAAATCTGCCACCCTCAGCAATGTGGTTGACTCTTAACTGCCACTCAGTTATAACAAAATTGCTACGACAAAGTCAGCACTGTGGGAGTACCTTCACAAGGACTGCAACGGTTCAAGAAGGTGGCTCAACACCATCTTCACAAGGGCATTTAGGGATGGGCAATAAATGCCGGCCTTGCCAGCGACACCCACATCCCGTGAACGAATAAATAGAAAATAAGGTGCTGTTCCTCAATCTTATTGAGCTTCATTAGAACAATGCAAGAGGCTGAGGGCAGAGTGAGAATGGAGCGGGGAATTAAAATGACAGGCGACCAGAAGCTCGGGGTCACACTTGCGGACTGAACGGAGGTGTTCCACAAAGTGATCACCCAACCTGTGTTTGGTCTCCCCAATATAGAGGAGCCTGTATCGTGAGCAGCGAATACAGTATACTAAACTGAAAGAAGTACAAGTAAATCGCTGTTTTACCTGGAAGGAGTGTTTGAGGCCATGGACAGTGGGAAGGGAGGAGGTAAAAGGGCAGGTGTTGCATCTCCTGTACTTACATGGGAAGTAGATGTGGGAAGGGGAAGGGGTATGGGGGGTGATTGAAGAGTGGATCAGGGTGTCACAGAAGGAACAGTCCCTTCGGAATGCTGAAAGGGGAGAGGAGGAGATGTGTTTGTTGGTGGCATCACACTGGTTGTAGCGGAAATGGCGGAGGATGATCTGTTGAATGTGGAGGCTGGTGGGGTGGAAGTTGAGGACAAGAAGAACCTTATCATGGTTCTGGGAGGGAGGGGAAGGGGTGAGAGCAGAGTGCGGGAAATGGGACAGACACGGCCGAGGGCCATGTCAACCACGGTAGAGGGGAATTCTCAATTGAGGAAAAAGGAGGACATATTGGAAGCACTGGTATGGAAGGTGGCATTGTCAGAACAGACGCGATGAAGACGGAGAAACTGGGAGAATGGAATAGAGACCTTACAATGGGATGGGAGGAAGTGTAATCAAGGTAACTGCAAAGTCTAGCTGTAGCTTACAGTAGATATTGGTCGATAACCTAGCCCCAGAAATGGAGTTAGAGAAGTCGAGGATGGGAAGAGTCGTAAATAGTTTACTGTGATATACCAAACCAGAAAATGAGCAACACAAACCACTTGAAGTTGTACAGGATGGTTATTGGGTTGAAGTAGCTTTTCTCCCAACATATTAACAGTGAGAATTAGTCATTGTAATTTCAACAACATGCATTGCTCTGCATTGGTTGGACATGTTGAATGTCAAGTCTATTGAGACTTTCAGGTCTCATTTAACTTAATTCTTTGCTATTTCAGCAGCATTCATGGAGTATGTGTGTTGTCCATTTTTCCTTCCGATGTGCAGCACTTCACACTTGTTTGCATTAAATTTCATCTGTCATTGTTTTATCCACTTACATATTTTCTCCAATTCACTCTCATTTCTGAGCTGCCTCCTCTGATTCAACTGCCTCTCTAGTGTAGTATCATTTGCAAGTTTGACTAGTTTGCATTTTTGTATGAGTTCAAGCTATTGATGTAAATTGGAAACAGTTGAGGTGTCAACACCAATCCTTAGGGCACTCAGTATTCCCCCACAAGTATAATTTTTTTTACCATTCCACCAATTTCTTATCCAGACTCTGAATACACAGAGCTTTGAGGTTAACAAACAACCTTTTACAGGAAACTCTCATTTAAACGGCACCTAAATATCCAGAATTCTCCATTAACCGGCAAAATTCTCGCTCTGAAAACAACACTTCAATAACCGGCAATGTTGCTGAGCCCGAGTCTCCCGCGGTGGCCGAGTTAGTCAGTGGGGGTAGTTCTCCAAACTGCCACTACTCAGCCTCTTGGCGCTATCGGAAGTCGGAGCACCTCAAAAACCCTGTATCAGGAGTCTGACTCTCCCGCACTGCCGGTAGTCTCTTCTGATCCACCATTTTACAGGGGTACTGTGTGTCTCCCACGCTGCTGGTAGTCATTGGATTGCATTATGGAAATCCCAAAAGTTGGTCCACGCAAAAGGAAGAGAGTGGTGTTAACTTTAAAACAGAAAATCGAGATATGCCAACGACTAGAAAGGGGAGAGAAGCGTATCAACATTATGAATGAATTCAAAATCGGTTCGTCAACAATCTACGACATCAAATCGCAGAAGGATAAGCTGCTCAAGTTTTATTCAAGCTCGGCGACATCTAAGAGTGTAGAGAAATGGCGTACGCTTCGTAAGCCTAAGCTTGAAGAGCGGGATACCGTGCTTTATGAGTGGTTTTCTCTTAAGCGTTCAGAGGGTGTTCCGATTTCCGGACCCATGCTAATCGAAAAAGCGAAGGATTTCTACGCAAAGATGGAGCTCGCTGACAAGTGTGCTTTCTCTGAGGGAAGGCTAACATGCTTCAAGGTACGGCACGGGATACGACGACTCGATATTTCCAGGAGAAGAAATCAGCTGATCACGACGCTGCAGAAAAATACTGCGATTATTTCAATCGGATTGTGCAGCAACATGATTTGTCGCCAACACAGCTATACAATGCCGATGAAACTGGCTTATTTTGGAGGTTTACGCCAGAATCAACGCTTGCTGGGGCTAGTGAGGCTAATGCTTCAGGTTACAAGAAAATAAAGATCGTGTAACCGTGCTAACATGTGCGAACGCTGCTGGATCACACCGGGTTAAACTTCTCGTCATTGGGAAGTATAAAAATCCTCGTGCATTTAAAAATGTGAGGCACTTACCTGTTGAATACAAAGCTCAAAGAAATGCTTGGATGGATAAGGAAATCTTTTTGAATTGGTTCCATCATATTTTTGTTCCATCTGTGAGGGAACATTTCCGTAGAATAGGGAAACCTGAAGATAGCAAATGCATTTTATTGCTTGATAATTGTAGAGCCCATCCCCATGAATCCGAGTTGGTTTCGGGAAATATTTTCACCATTTATTTGCCACCAAATGTAACTTCTCTCATGCAACCCATGGACCAGGGCGTTATCCAAAATCTCAAGTGTCGTTACAAGAAAGACTTCCTACGTAAACTGATAAGCCAAGATGACAATACAGGTATTCACGCATTTCAGAAGGAGTTGGATATATTTCTTAAGGCTAAAGGGATCAAGGGGTATGGGGAGAAAGCAGGGACCGGGTACTGAATTTGGATGATCAGCCATGATCGCATTGAACGGCGGAGCAGGCTCGAGGGGCCGAATAGCCTACTCCTGCTCCTATCTTCTATGTTTCTATGAATACGATCTTAAAGATGCCATCTTTAATGTTGCATGTTCCTGGAACTTGGTGAAAGGTCACACTTCGAGACAAGCCTGGCGTAAATTGTGGCCTTCTGTATTGTTTGCTGAAGGTTCTTCTTCAGAGGAGGAATTTCATGGGTTCAATGTTCGTCCCAAGAGGACTACAGTAATGGAAATGGTTGGCATGGTGAAAAATGTAGGCCCAGCAAACCCTCTACGTCACCTCAGTGAACGTGATAGTGAGCAGTGGGTTGATGCAGATAGAGAAGTTGCTGTTGTGCATATGCTAAGTGATGATGAAATAATGGAGAATGTTTTGAATCCAAAGAAAGAAAAGGAAAGTGAGATGGAAAGTGAAGACGATGAGATGTCTGAAGAGAACAAGATTTCTTGGGCTAAAGCTGCAGAAAATTTTGTTTCATTACTCAAGTTTGCTGAAAGCCATTCTTGCTATTCTGCCCAAGAAGTTATGCACCTCCATATTCTGCATTCCACCTTTCTACAAAGAAGGCAAGAGTCCACTAAGCAAGCAGACATCCAGGACATGTTTAAGAAAGCTTCCAAAAGAGTTGAAGCAGTGGAAGTGCCTGAAGAATCTGTTGAAGTGCATGATCCTGATGACCCAGCTGACATGGATATTCCTGATGAACCAGTTGACTTGGAAAAAGTGGCACTTTATACTGTACTGTACAGTTGTTTATAAGTTTTGTTTTACTGTTAAGTAATTAAAGAGTTATGGATTACCCTCAACTGGCAGTACTGTACTTAATCAAGCATCTTCCACCATCCATTTAACACAACATTCTGTAGGTGAGTACCCAATTACTGCATACTGCACATTTCTTGAATTTTTTATTTTTCTTTGTTAAAAATAGCCTCGGTAGATAACCCTCTCTGTCATCTGGAATTTTTGATAAACCGGCAACACGCCGGTCCCGTCAGTGCCGGATACCAAAGAGTTTCCTGTATGTGGAACTTTGTCAAATGCCATCTGGAAGTCTAGGTACAACATGCAAGTTTAGTCAGACAGGATATTTACCTTACGAATCCATGTTAACTGTTGTTTACTAAGTTATTGTTGTACAGATAATCTTAAGGTTTGTATCTGATAAAATTTTGCATTCAATCTGTTGGGCAGTAGGCAGCCAATGGAAGTTGGTTGTGTGATAGAGAAGCAAGACAGAATGCTGGTGGCAGAGTTTTAGACAGGATGCAGTTTATGACGGGTGGAACCTGGAAGGCCAGCGAGGAAAGCATTGGAGTAGTTGAACCTGGAGGTATTGAAGGCATGAAGAAGGGTCGCAGCAGCACTCGGAGTGAGGAAAGGGTGAGGATCTCCGCTTACAAGACAAACAAAGATTTTTCTCTATACAAGTTTGCACTTGCCATGCGCTCCATTGCATGAAGTATCCCATGCATGAAAAGACCTTTGGCCTCTCAGCAGTCTGAAAGTTGCTGCTTGTGGAACAATGGCTCATGCTGCACTTATTCTGCTTTCCATGAGATGAGGTGAGATCTCAATCCAGCGTCCCTAAAAATTGGGATAACTGGAATTAGGAGACACTTTGACTCTCCTCACCGCCCTTTGCCTGAAATACTGGAAATCCACAGGTCAGTCAGAATTTGTAAAGGAAATAGGTTAACATATTTTAATCAAAAAAACACAACTAATCATAGAATTGCACAGTGCACTTCACTATCTCTCAAAAATTCTCATTCATAGATTTGTAAAAGGCAGGCAGTTTCTGAAAAATTTAATAGAGTTCTTTGAGGAAGTAACAGTATTGATAAAGGAAATGCAGTTGATATTATGTATAACAATTTTCAAAATGAAGGTGATATTAAGGAATGTGGCTGTATGGATAGAAATTTGATTAAAGAACAGAAAACAGAGCGTAGTGGTTAATGGATTTTTCTGCACTCGAGTTATGTAAACAGTGGTATCCCCAGAGGCCAATGTTAAGACCATTGCTACTTTCAATGTATATATAAATGTTCTGGGCATAGGATCACAGTAGCAAAGTTTATGTCAACACAAAAGTTTCTGAGCATTTCAGACACCAAAAATAAAGTTCTTCCCCGGTCTGTTCTAACCATGTACAGTACCTTTTCTGAGCTTCACTGACCTATTTTCTATGCTGTATATTCTATTTAATTTCGGCCCCTCTTCGCTCTTATGCCTGGAGTCACACGCAAAGTCTATTTTTTAAAAAGCAGTAAACTTAAAATATGCCTTTGTCCAGGACTTAAAAACAGATTTCAATATTTCAGTTTCATTATTTGGTTACTGAAGTGACTGGCATGGTTGATGTTAATAGTCTTTTAAAGTGATATGAGTTTTAGTGAAAGTGTTAAGTGTTATTCAGTAACAATATAGGGGTTCATTGTCTGCATATGGCACGCTATCCCAGATTAGTTCATACCTAAGGTCATGTTCTGGTTCATAGGAAGCTTGAACTTTTTCCGTTGGGCACAAGGAATGGTCAGGCTGAATCATACAAGTCCCAAACTGCAGAATAAAAGTCAAATACAAAGCCTCAAAATTGGAGCCCTTAATTGAGAGCACAGCAATTGGTCCTGGTAACTACGTGAGAACCAATGACAGATGAGCTCCATGGACATATGCTAGTCATTTAACAACTCAATTCTTTATGTATATATAGATTTTGTTTAGGTGTTAACAATAGAAATATTTTTTTAATTGTATGGCTGCATCTGTTGAATAATCGTGAGATTTTCAGAATACATTTTAAATGCATGCATCAAGATAAATGTTTTGCATCTCTCTCAAGTCTATAAGGTGGTGTGTTTAAAATCCATTCATCAAATAAAGACAATATTTGCCTTTCAGAAAAAGATGAATCAGTCTTGTCCTTGGAAAAAGCACCTAATCACATTGCTTATTTTTAAAATTCCTTTAAGCAGCGATGGTGATTCCCCATACAACCCATTATATTCTCCTAACATTACCCTTGTAACCTTATAAACAAAGAAAAACCTGATTAATTCTGAAAAATATAATAAAGTTACCTTTTCATCTTCTACTTGTTTCAAACACCTCACACCCTGATCTGGACCCACATAGATCTGCTCTACGATGCTTATACTTTTTAAAGCCCATCCCAGGCTCCAAAAATTGTTTCAAATAACTGGGCTACAATTCACAGTAGCTACTATGCGGCCACAATCCTGAATCTCAAATGTTCACCTTCCCATGCTATTCCAAATTGCTGTAATGCTGTGCAAACACACATCAGTGCTTAGCCTCTGAATGAAGTACAATGGGAGTTAACAGAATAATAAAAGAAACGCTGGAGTAAACACAGGCAGAGCTGAGGAAATGGTTAATGAAATCATAGAATCATAGAAACTTACAGCACAGAAGGAAACCATTCGGCCCATCGTGCCTGTACTGGCTCTTTGAAAGAGCAGTCGTGCTTAGTCCCACATCTCCCCTTTTGATCCGTAACCCTGTAAGTTCCTCATCCTCAAGTACCCGTCCAACTCCCTTTTTAAATTATTTATGGAATCAGCTTCCGCCACCTTCTCAGGTACAGCATTCCAGATCCTGACAACTCTGAGTGAAAAAAAATCTCCTCTTCCCTCTAGATCTTTTTGCAATGATTTTGAATCTATGACCTCTAGTTATTGACCCACTCGCCGAAGGGAATACTTCTTTCCGATTTACTCTATCAAAACCTCTCATCATCTTGAAAACCTCTATTAGGTCATCTCTTAACCTTCTCTTCCAAGGAGAACAGTCCTAACTTTTCCAACCTCTCCTCGTAACTGAAGTCCCTCATCCCTGGTAACATCCTGGTAAACCTCCTCTTTACCCTTTCTAATGCCTTTACACCTTTCCTGACATGTGGTGCCCAGAAATTCCACAATACTCCAGCTGAGGCCTAACCAGTGATTTATAAAGTTCTAGCATGATCTCTGTGATTTTATATCCTATTCCCCTATTTATAAACCCAAGTAACTCATATGCTTATTTTAACCACCTTATCAACTTGCCCTGCCACCTTTAAGGATTTGTGTATATGGACATCAAAATCTCTCTGCCCATTTCAAATTCATGCCATTTTATACTGTCTTTCCATATTAGTCCTCCCAAAGTGCATCACTTCACACTTCTCTGCATCGAACTCCATCTGCCATGCCTCTGCCCATTTCACCATCCTGTACATGTCATCCTGCAGCCTATAACCAATGTTCCCGTTAAGCTGCGGCCGGTCTGGAGGTCCTGCACAGGACGCTCACCGGTATTTAAATGGGAAAAACCACACAAGCGCAAATTTTTGAATGGGCCACGCAGCCACTTAAAGGGACCACGCACTAATGATCCCCATAATTTTTGGGGGGGCCACGCGGCCCCTTTAATGGGCTGCACGGCCCATTCAAAAGTCCACGCATATGCATTTTTTTCAATTTAAATGCCGGCTCACTGGCTGCGTGGGACCCCTGGAGCGCTGCGCCTGGGAACCCTGTGGACATTGCTGCATACCCAAATAAAATGAGAGGGAACATTGCCTTTAATTATCATGATCTACAACTTTGCCAAGTTTTGTATCATCTGCAAACTTTGTAATGCTGCTCTCTACACCAGAATCTAGGTCGTTTATAAAAATTGCAAAGGGTAATGAATCCAAAAATGACCCTTGGGGAACACCACTGCAAACCATCTCCCAGTCTGAAAAACATCCATCCACCACTACCCTTTACTTCCTGTCACTGAGCCAATTTTGTATCCATACCATCACATTTCCCTTAATTCCATGGGCTTCCATCTTCTTAATAAGCCTCCTGTGTGGCTCTTTGTCGAATGCCTTCTGAAAGTTCATATATACAACATCTACTGCACTACCTTGATCAACCTTCTCTGTTACCTCATCAAAGAAACTGCTGCACCTCGGCATTCTGCATCTACTCCTGGCTGGGCCATTGGTTTCATGATATGAGTGCTTGAGGACTTTGTCTGTAAACTGGATGAGGGCATGTGCAAAGTTCTTTTCTACGCCAATTCCCCATTCAGCAAGCGGCTCACACCTTATCCTCCCTCTGTTACTGACCTTCACAGTATCCTCTTGGCCACAATGCTGAAATGAAAGCCATCACAAAAGAAACATTCCAATCCAACTTTATACATCAAACCATCCAATATTACATAACAAAGTCAACTAATCATCCTTGTGTATTCCCTTAGTGCCTGACTTCCGTGTGCCTTTGCCTGTCCTAGTGCTGCTACTAAGTGCTACCACAATGGCTGCAGCATGGCTGGTGGAAGGCTGCTGACTTTCAATGGGGGAGACTGCAGATGGCTTTGCAGGACGACCTCGATCAGCTCTGGGCCTAGAAGGCCTAGCTGCAGACTGCACCATCTCGGCATGGGCAGCAGCAGTCTGGGCTGGCTACCTGACGGGCAACAGCAAAGGCACTGGTGGAGTGGCAGTGGTGGGAGGACGAATGCTGTCAACTTGAGAGAGGACAGCAGGTTTGTGCTCCATGGAGCCACTGCCACAACCCCGGGGCGGCACCTCAGCATTCCTAGCAATCTGTTGGAGGACAGATTGCTGGACGGCTGCGACACCCTGCCAGCTCCTTTCCACACTGGTAAATGCAGCCACGATGGCAGCAGTCTTAGCTTGCGTGGTAGCAAGCTGAGCCTGCATGAGAGCAGTTTGAGCTTCCACTGCAGCACTCAGACGATGGGTGGCTTCCGCTTGTGCTGCAATGGAAGCTCAGACATCGGCCATCAGACTCTGCATCATGGTTGGGTCCACAAGTGCGCTAATGGAGTTGTCCATCATTTCCATGCTGGCAATCATAGCTCCAAGCTCTGCGCAAAGCCCTGTGCAAGGTTGGTTCCAGACTCCTCCATGCTCCTTGACATTGCACTCAGGCTTTCTGGCAGGCCTGCCAATGTGCAAAGCAATTAATTGTGCATACCCATCAGCGTTCTTCTGCAGGCTGCCCCATCGAAGTGCTCATCCGAGTCCTCTGCAGCAGAACCCGTTTGTGACCTCACCCTCCGGGGAGCTGGGACCTGCGCTACCCTTTCCCCCTGCCCTGGCTGCAGGCCACTCATGCCTGGTGTCTCATCAAGAGCAGACCCCACCTCTAACCTGTCCTGTAAACTACGTGGAGTGTCAGTATCTGAGCTGGTGGCTGCAAGTGTAAAATCAACTGATGGTGCTGTGTCTTCATCATCAGTGCCTTGGTGCTCTTATGTTTTGTGCTCCTCCACCAATGCCTGGGCAGGTGTCAGTTCTTGACCATGTGAAAGGAGAAAGGCACAAGGGTAAGGTTGTGGTGAGGGGAGTAGGGGAAAGCAAGAGATGCATGGTTACACCATGTGCAGCTTGTAAATCAGAAGAGATTGTGGGATGAGGGGGAAGTGGGATGTGAGAAGGAGGATTACGTATGAGGATACCAGCATCTTGTATTCTTTCAGCCCCGCCGCTGGTCACAGGCTTAGCAATGGCGCTCCCAATAATGGCCTGCACCATCTCCTCCATCGGGGTCAGGTTATGTAGGCACGCCTGTCCCCTGCCAGTTAGTTCCTGCTAGTGCTGGTTGTGAGCCACCTTGTCCTGCAAGATAAAGGGAAGTGTGTCAATGAGTGTGGTGCAATGTGTTTGGGTGATATGCCTGTCATGCTTGAATAGCTGACAGTGTGTGCAAGCTGTAAGATGTGGGTGCGAGTCTTGCAGTAGTGGTAAGGATGTGAGGGCAAGGTGAAGCTATGAATGTGAGGTATGAGTCATGTTTGGTAGAGATTGTTGGTAGATGGGTGATGGGGGTGTGGTGCATTGAGCAGTGTGTGAGGCTCGTGGTGCAGATGGTGGGATATGGTATTTGAAGATGAATTCACTGACCTTGACCACTCGTGTGAGGTCATTAAACTTCTTCCTGCACTGCACCTAGGTCCTTGGGGCTATACTGCAAGCATTCACCACAACAGCTATCTACTCCCATTGGATTTTTGTGCATTTGCCTTGAGGGCCTCCTGGCCCCCTGTGGAAACATGACCTCTCCCCTTGTGTTCATCTCCTACACCAAAGCCTCCAGTGCTGCATCGGAGAACCTTGGAGCACGCTCTCTTCCCTGTTGTGACATCATTGTTTTTTTTTGCTGCCTCTCTTTCCCCAGCCAGTTGAATGACCTGCTGCAGGCAGAATGCACCTCCCCTTTAAGAGGTGCAGACTGCCTTTAACAAGTAGAGGCTAGCTTTAATTGGTGCTATCCGCGTACGAACTTGGGCCCCCTGCTGAGAGTTCAGCCAGTCAGCAACGCATTCAACGCTGGGCTGAATGCCACAATCATGTTAATCAGCAGGCAGCACAAAGTTAGCATGCTGCCTGCATTACTTTGATCAACCCGCACCCGTTTTCGGGGGCAAATACATTTTTAGCCTCTTATTTCTTGAGTCTCTGTGCATGTCCTTTTTTCTCTTGCCTTTATTTCCATTATTATGAAACAAAATATCCCAAGGTAACTTTACTTGGTATTACATAAGAACATAAGAAATAGGAGCAGGAGTAGGCCATTCGGCCCTTCGAGCCTGCTCAGCCATTCAATGAGATCATGGCTGATCTTCTGCCTCAATTGCATTCACCGGCCTTATCGCTATATCCCTTGATGCCCTTACAAGTCAGAAATCTATCGACTTCTGTTTTGAATATACCCAATGACTGAGCCTCCACAGCCCTCTGGGGTAGAGAATTCCAAAGATTCACCACCCTCTGTGTGAAGAAATTTCTTCTCATCTCAGTTCTGAATGGCCTACCCTTTATCCTGAGGCTGTGGCCCCTGTTTCTAGCCTCCCCAGCCAAGGGAAACATTCTCCCAGCATCCACCCTATCAAGCCCTGTAATAATTTTGTATGCTTCAATGAGATCCCCTCTCATTCTTCTGAATTCAAGAGAATACAGGCCTAGTTTACTCAATCTCTTCTCATACGACAATCCTACCATCCCAGGAATCAATCTCGTGAACCTTCGTTGCACTCCCTCTATAGCAAGTATATCCTTCCTTAGGTAAGGAGACCAAAATTGTACACAATACTCCAGGTGTGGTCTCACCAAGGCCCAATATAATTGGAGTAAGACTTCTTTACTCCTGTACTCAAATCTTCTGGTAATGAAGGCCAGCATACCATTTGCCTTCCTAATGGCTTGCTGCACCTGCACATTCACTTTCAGTGACTCATGTACAAGGACACCCAGGTCCCTTTGAGCATCTGCATTCCCCAATCTTTCACTATTTAGGAAATACTCTGCCTTTCAGTTTTTTCTACCAAAGTGGATAACGTTACATTTATCCACATTATATTCCATCTGTCATGTTCTCGCCCACTCACTGAGCCTGTCGCGATCCCCTTGAAGCCTCTTCACATCCTCTTCGCAACTGCCACTGCCACCTAGCTTTGTGTCATCAGCAAATTTGGAAATGTTACATTTAGTTCCCTCATCCAAATCATTGATATAAATTGTGAATAGCTGGGGCCCAAGCACCGATCCTTGCGGTACCCCACTAGTCACAGCCTGCCACCCTGAAAAAGATCCATTTATCCATACTCTTTGTTTTCTGTCTGTTAACCAATTCTCAATTTTCTTTTATAAAACTATTCTCTAGTTTCGTATTGTAGGATTTTCTTTCAAATTTTATGATATACAGTGTCTTGATTTTTAAAAAAATGCTAAATAGAAGATAATCATAAATGTTCATAGAATTCTACAATGTATATACTGTAGCTTGTTAGATAATAGGCAGTTTAACAGGATCGAGACTTAAATCTCTTTTTTCAAGACATAGAAACATAGAAGATAGGAGCAGGAGTAGGCCATGCGGCCCCTCGAGCCTGCTCCGTCATTCAATGCGATCATGGCTGATCATTCAAATTCAGTACCCTGTCCCTGCTTTCCCCCCATACTCCTTGATCCCTTTAGCCTTAAGAAATATATCCAACTCGTTCTTGAATATATTTAATGAATTGGCCTCTACTGCCTTCTGTGGTAGAGAATTCCACAGGTTCACCACTCTCTGGGTGAAGAAATTCCTCCTCATTTCAGTCCTAATTGGCTTACCCCTTATCCTTAGACTGTGACCCCTGGTTCTGGACTCCCCGACCATCGGGAACATCCTTCCTGCATCTAGTCTGTCCAGTCCTGTCAGATTTTTATAAGTTTCAACGAGATCCCCTCTCATTCTTCTAAACTCCAGCGAGTACAAGCCCAATCGACCCAATCTCTCCTCATACGTCATTCCTGCCATCCCAGGTATCAGCCTGGTGAATCTTCGCTGAACTCCTTCCATGGCAAGAACATCCTTCCTCAGATAAGGCGACCAAAACTGCACACAATACTCAAGATGTGGTCTCACCAAGGCCCTGTACAACTGCAGCAAGACATCCTTGTTCCTGTACTCAAACCCTCTCACTACGAAGGCCAACATACCATTTGCTTTCTTAACGACCTGCTGCACCTGCATGCTTACCTTCAGCGACTGGTGCACAAGGACACCCAGGTCTCGTTGCACTTCCCCTTCTCCCAATCTATTGCCATTCAGATAATAATCTGCCTTCCTGTTTTTGCCACCAAAGTGGATAACCTCACATTTATCCACGTTATATTGCATCTGCCATGCTTCTGCCCAATCACCCAACCTGTCCAAATCATCCTGGAGTTTCTCGGCATCCTCCTCACAGCACACACGCCCACCCAGCTTTGTGTCATCTGCAAATTTGGAGATATTACATCTAGTTCCCTTGTCTAGATCATCATCATTGATATATATTGTGAATAGCTGGGGTCCAAGGACCGATCCCTGCGGTACCCCACTAGTCACTGCCTGCCACTCGGAAAAAGACCCGTTTATTCCAACTCTTTGCTTTCTGTCTGCTAACCAGTTCTCTATCCAAGTCAATACCTTGCCCCCAATCCCATGTGTCTTAACATTACACGCTAATCTCTTATGCGGGACCTTATCGAAAGCCTTCTGAAAGTCCAAATACACCACACCCACTGGTTCTCCCTTATCTATTTTACCAGTTACATCCTCAAAAAATTCCAGTAGATTAGTCAAGCACGATTTACCTTTTGTAAATCCATGTTGACTTTGTCCGATCCTGTCACTGTTTTCCAAGTGCTCTGCTATTACATCTTTTATAATGGACTCTAGCATTTTCCCCACTACCAATGTCAGGCTTACCGGTCTGTAATTCCCCGTTTTCTCTCTACCACCTTTTTTGAATAGTGGGGTAACATTAGCTACGCTCCAATCCATGGGTACTGTTCCAGATTCCATCGAATGTTGTAAGATGATCAGCAATGCATCTACTATTTCTAGGGCCACTTCCTTAAGTACCCTAGGATGTAGATTATCAGGCCCTGGGGATTTATCGGTCTTCAATCCCGTCAATTTCCCTAACACCATTTCCCTACAAATACTGATTTCTTTCAGTTCCTCCCTTTCATCAGACCCTATGTTCCCCGAAATCTCTGGAAGGTTATTTGTGTCCTCCTTTGTGAAGACAGAACCAAAATATGTATTTAATTGGTCTGCCATTTCTTTGTTCCCCATTATAAATTCCCCTGATTCTGACTGCAAGGGACCTATGCTTGACTTCACCAATCTTTTTCTCTTCACATATCTATAAAAGCTTTTACAGTCAGTTTTTATGTTCCCTGCAAGCTTACTCTCATATTCTATTTTCCCCTTCTTAATTAATCCCTTTGTGCTCCTTTGTTGAATCCTAAACTGCTCCCAATCCTCAGGTTTACTGCTTTTTCTGGCCAATTTATATGTCCTCTCCTTGGATCTTATGCTATCCCTAATTTCCCTTGTTAGCCACGGTTGAGTCACCTTTTTTGTTTTATTTTTATGCCAAACTGGGATGAACAAATTCTGTAGTTCATCCATGCGGTCTTTGAATGTTTGCCATTGCCTATCCACCGTCAACCCTTTGAGTGACATTCCCCAATCAATCCTACCCCACTCGCGCCTCAGACCATCGTAGTTTCCTTTATTTAAATTCAGGACCCTAGTCTCTGAGTCAACTACTTCATTCTCCATCTTAATGAAGAATTCGATCATATTATGATCGCTCCGAACCCAAGGGGTCTCGTACAGCAAGATTGCTAATTAATCCTTTCTCATTACATAATACCCAGTCTAAGATGGCCTGATCTCTGGTTGGTTCCTCGACATATTGGTCCAGGAAACCATCCCATAAACACTCCAGGAATTCCTCCTCCACAGTATTATTACTAATTTGGTTAGCCCAATCTATATGTATATTAAAGTCACCCATGATGACTGCTGTGCCCTTATTGCACACTTTTCTAATTTCCCTTTTAATGCCATCCCCAACCTCCGCATTACTGTTTGGAGGTCTATATACCACTCCCACTAACGTTTTCTGCCTCTTAGTATTTCTTAGTTCTACCCATACAGGTTCCACATCATCAGAGCTAATATCCTTCCTTACAATTGTGTTAATCCCTTCTTTAACCAGCAATGCTACCCCACCTCCCTTTCCTTTTTGCCTATCTTTCCTGAATATTGAATACCCCTGGATGTTGAGTTCCCAACCTTGGCCACCCTGGAGCCATGTTTCCGTAATCCCAATCAAATAATCTTCGTTTACCTCTATTTGCGCAGCTAATTCATCCACCTTATTACGAATGCTCCTCGCATTAAGACACAAAGCCTTCAGGCTTGTTTTTTTAACGCTCTTAGACCTATTAGAATTATTATTTATTGTGGCCATGTTTGATTTAAACCGTTGCTTTCTCTGACTGCCACTTTTGTTTTTCTCCTTCCTGTCTTTTGCTTTTATCCTTGTTTCCCTTTCCTCTGTCTCCCTGCTCAGGTTCCCAACCCCCTGCCATTTTAGTTTAAACCTTCCCCCAGAGCACTAGCAAACACTCCCGCAGGACATCGGTCCCGGCCCTGCCCAGGTGCAAACCGTCCGTTTTGTACTGGTCCCACCTCCCCCAGAACCGGTTCCAATGTCCCAGGAATTTGAATCCCTCCCCCTTGCACCATTCCTCTAGCCATGTATTCATCTGAAATATCCTTCTATTTCTACTCTGACTAGCACGTGGCACTGGTAGCAATCCTGAGATTACTACCTTTGAGGTCCTATTTTTTAATTTACCTCCTAAGTTCCTATATTCAGCTTTTAGGACCTCATCCCATTTTTTACCTATATCATTGGTACCTATATGCACCACGACAACTGGCTGTTCACCCTCCCCTTCCAAAATGTTCTGCAGCCGCTCTGAGACATCCTTGACCCTTGCACCAGGGAGGCAACACACCATCCTGGAGTCTCATTTGCGGCCGCAGAAACGCCTATCTATTCCCCTTACAATAGAATCCCCTATTACTATAGCTCTAACCCTCTTTTTCCTCCCGTCCTGTGCAGCAGAGCCACTCCTGGTGCCAGGAAGTTGGCTGCTGCTGCCTTCCTCTGATAAGCCATCCCCCTCAACAGTATTCAAAGTGGTATATCTGTTTGAGAGGGGGATGTCCACAGGGGACCCCTGCACTACCTGCCTGTGCCTACTACTCTGTCTGTTGGTCACCCCTTCCCTTTCTGCCTGTCCAACCTTTGCCTGCGGCATGACCAACTGCTTGAATGTGATATCCATGACGTCCTCAGCATCGCGAATGGTCCAGTATGTATCAAATCGCAGCTCTAGCGCCACAATGCGGTCTGCCAGTAGCTGCAGCTGGACACACTTCCTGCACACATGGTTGTCAGGGACACAGGAAGTGTCCCTGAGTTCCCACATAGCGCAGGAGGAGCATACCACGGGGCCGGGCTGTCCTGCCATGACTTACCCTTTAATTAATTCAAATTAAATTAAACAAATAAATCCCACCAATTACACTACAGTTAAATGATATACTTAAGGGCCCTGGTTTACCAACAGTCCCCGCCACACCACAGAGAGCTTAGAAACTATAAACCACAGAGTTAAAGTTTAAAAAGAGAGAAATACCCACCAACCAATCGCTTACCTGCTTTCTGGTGACGTGACACTTCGATTACTTTTTACTTCTCTCCCTCCCTAGAGATTAGTAAGCCTACCTGGTCTCTGCTGCTGGTTTAAATAACCGCCGCTCAGCCGCCTCGTCTCCCGCAGGTCCGCTGCTGCCGCCGCTCTGACTAATTAACGCTTGAAAAACTGTAAGCAATGTTTTGTGTTATACACTATAACATTCCTTTTATGAACCAGTAGACCATCTCCCCAGTCACTCTCTCCCAGTAGACCATCTGATTACTGTTCCAACACTCCAAGCAATCCACTAGTCTATATTTAGATATCTGATAAAAATATAGAGGATAAATATTCCAGTCATGCAAAGACATGATCTATCCTTCTCGTATGTGCTGGTTAGGCAGCAATGATTACTGCATTTTCAGTACTTCGAGGATGCAACAATATGATCTGTAAAAAAAAAAACAATTTTAAACTGCATTCTAATTTATCAAACAATGGTGAATAACTATAAGCAACAACCTCTGTGCAAGAAATGAGGACATGTCCCTCTTCAATGGGGTCTTGTCTTCATGAAAATTCTGCAATCGGCTTTTGAATAATGCATTGCTGTGTTATGAATAATTCTAATTTGTAATATTGCATCATGGAAAAAAATTGGTGCTTCATCAAGTATACAATCAATAGTTTCCTACCTCTCTTTTTAGATTTCACAAGCCAAGCACTATTCTGCAATAACAACTAATGACAGCTGCTCTGGACAAGTTTGTACTAATTCCGCTCTTGCACCTTATAGTTTAAAAACAGGCTCAGGTGACTCACTTAGCAGTGTTTTTCCTCTTTACGGAAAAGTGATTCACCCTGAGGGCAAAGATTAAGGGGAAAAATTTAGTTTAAATATTCAAAATATGAATCATATAATAGTCCAAAGGAATTGTAAATAAGAACCCTTAAAAGCGAAGAGAAAGTAATTGCTGTATCAAGAATCTTATATATACGTCAAAATAATAATTGGAAAATAACTTTTCAATACTATTTCCTGAACTGCTATTTTATTGCCTCCTTTTTATGTGTTTCCAGATAATTGGGTGTTAATGTAACTTTTCAAATCTATTCTTGTTTTATTTATTCTTAAGATGTGGGTGACACTGGCAAGGCAGTATTCGTTGCCCATCCTCAGTTTCCCTGATGGCAAAAGAATCAACCACATAGTGTGAGACTGGAGTTGCACATAGGCCAGACCAAGTAGGGGCGTCAGGTCAATTTCCTGAAAAATATTAGTAAACCAGTTGGGCTTTTCAGCAACTAACATGGTCATTTTTTTCTGGTGCCAGTCCACAATTACCAGATTTATTGACTTTGTTAATTACTACTGTTAGAGAATCCAGCTTGGAGCTATTGCGTCAATAACTATTGTGCCAAGAATTAAAGTTCTAATCGCACTGTCTTAGTTTTACAGATTTTATTAAAGGAATCAACACTCACAGACAACACACATAACAATATGAAGGTTGCGGAAGACCTCGTGTTACAGTTGCTGAGTTCCGTTGCAGGGTAATTTAGCCCTGCGGGTCTTCCCTAACTTTGTTAAAATGGCCTCACTTTTTATCCTCAGCTAAGAGGATTTCACGTCATCTTCTCCATGACCTTTACTCTTGGTTTTACAGCCAAGTTACATCAACTCAGCATTCCAGAGTGTTGGTCTCATTAAAAAAACGCTGTTCTTACAAGTACATAAATTATAAACATATTGTCACCTGACAAATAGATATATCTATGAGAAGATTAAAACTACCCAAGGCTATCTTACATAACGACAGTTACAGCCATACAAATTTGGCCTTTGTGATTTGAGCTGTCTTGGGATATTCTCCAGAAATCACCTGTTTCAGCAGATACTGCAAAACTGTCTGACTACGAAATGCATTCCTGAATAGAAAATGGATTCTTTAACAAAACCTGTCCTGCAGCATGCCTAACAGAATTCGGTTTCTCAAATTGCCATGGTGGAATTCAAGCTCAGTGCTTTGGCTCCTCATCACGATGAAAGTGCCCTCAGTGGTCCAATGAAAGACTGTCTCAAGTCGCTATCAGCATACTGGTCCAGGTTTACACTGCACTAAGGTCTTCCCTGACTCCAATATTATGCAGGAGCGATCCCACCCCCACTCACTGCAAATCTGTCAACTGGAGAAAAGTGAAGGCATTTAACTGAGAATTGTCTCTTGATGCTGACCCAGAACTCACAGTAGGTTCTGCAAACAAGCATCATTGAAATGTCAGAAGTTAAGGTAGCAGATTCAGCATTGTAGAATACAGCTTATTTGCCAGTCAAGAGGAGTGGAGGACTCCCAGTTGAGACCAGTGGCTGCAGTGCAGTTACAGATGGCAGATCTGAAGCCTGCAGCAGTCTCCCCCTTTCTCCCCAAACTGGAACCCAGTGGACAAAGAGGAAGAGGAGTTGCAGAATCCATTCTTGGCAGCAATATTGCTTCCTAGGTCAAAGCCTGAACTTTCAAGAACCTCTTGCTGCAGCCTCCTTCCAAATGCCACCAGCCAGCCAACACTGTCAAGGAATAGGTCATCCATGCAGCTACAAGTGCCCAATAGATTTTCAACAGCTACCAAGAAGGAAGTGAAACACTTAACATCCAAATGGCATGAAACTACAGAGAATAGACAAACTGCACAGATTTTAACAAACGGATTTGATGACGATGGCAAGTTCCATTAGCTTTAACCCTCAAATACAGAAACTCTCCAAAGCACTTTGCAGTATGCAAATGCTCCCCAGATGGCAGACCTTAAGCCTGCAGCAGTGCTGTCTATGTGCAAACAACCCGTGCAGCTGCACACAAGTCAAGGATGGACCCAGGCCCCAAGTAGAAAACAGTTCCATGTGTATAGTGTAGGGAGTGGTGTTTGGGGTCAGCTTCGCCTCTGACTTATGAGCAGTTCGAATCACTCCCACTCCCTTGGTTCTAGACCTTGCACTTATTTGGGGGTTGTAATGAAATTGCAGCAGACAACTGAATTTTGGTGAAAGAACTTTGATCTTTATTTGAGAAAGAAAATACATAACACAATAATCTTAACACTCAAATTGGGGGAACACTTCGGAATATATGAGGGAAAATAACAATAGACAGAATACTTCACCCCTCCCAATCCCACTTCACTAGCTAAGTTGGGCTCCAGAGGACCAGGGATAATGTTCACCAAAACGACTTCTTTTGACAGTTGTAGAGGTTCGCGATTTCGGGGTTCTCTAGATGTGGCGGTTGGGGCCTGCTGTACCCCAGATGCGGTAGAGGACTTCACCTGCATTGCTGGTCAGTCTTCGCGTGTCCGCTGATGCGGTCGGGTGCATATTGGATCTATCAGGTGAGTACCCAATTTCTTTTGGTTAGAAGTTGGGTTTAGAGTCTTTTCAGTAAAATCTTACCCAGGGGTAAGTCAGGATAGTTTGTAGAGTGGAAAAACTTGCGGATCTTCGGTTTCTTCCAAGTTGGTTTCTTGTTGGTCGTGGTGGCCCAATATTACCTGGTTGCTGGTAATATTTTTGGTTTTTTGTTTCGTGGGGCCCTGGTCTGCCGCGATGGTGTGTTACTTCTTCGAGAGGGAGAACTGCTTCGAGATGGGCTTCTTGATCCCGATGTTGGTGGATCTCTTCTGGGTCGACAAATCTTCTTACTCGAACTTGAACTCGAACTAACTTCCTCTTGGACTGCTTTCTTGAACTCCTTTCTGTGAGAAACAGGCCTTCAAATATACTGATTGAGGCCTGCTAATCTGCGCGCCAAATCAGTTCTGGCTTATTGTTAGTTTTGGCGGGCTCGTTAATTTTGATTGGTTTGAATTGTTGAATTGGTTTCGGGATGGTCTCATTGATCTTAAGTTGTTTTAAGAACGTGTGAAGTGGTTTCAGGATGGTCCCATTGATTGTTTAACCTCTTGTTTAATTGCAGTAAAGTTGTCTTTTCCTGTGGGGGCCAAGGTTCTTTTGTTGGTTGGTGGCATGTTTTGCATTATGCAAGGTTTTGGATGGTTCTGTAATTTTGGCGGGAACTGTTTTTCCGTTGGTCTATTGTCAGTATGTAAAATGACTGAGACAGTCTAGATAGTCCCCAGACAGCTCGGTTAATGCCAATACCCAAAACTGTCCATTTACAGAGGCCAATCCCAATTCTTTTGTTGCACCCTTTTTCCTTCCACAGGCTCGAACATGCTTTTAAAAATAAAACCAAAATCCTGGGGTCTTTGATTTTAAATCTCCCTTAGGCCATTCTGACATGGTTTATTAACAGTCCAAAAATCCCTTCTTTAGGGTAATCTTCTTGGTTTTGGGAGGGATCTGCTGAATTTTGCGAATCTTACAGTAGGGAGCATTACTCACAGAATTTTGAAAGCTCACTGAGAATTTCACAAGTACATTCAGAAACTTGATGCAACTACACTGCATAAATGAGCTCAAGACCATATCCACAAAAGTGAAGCATAACAAACCTGACAGCTCAGATAATCTATCTGTATGAGCAGAATCAAAATAGTTGACCTTTACAACAGGGAAGAGGGGGAATCCAACCACATCCATGTCTTTGGAATTGCCAAAGGCATTCTAGATCAAGAAGCTAAGGGCACCTGCTACTGGGCAAGACCTCTGGCCACCATACCCTCGGAGCTGAATTGTCCATGTAGTACGGATACTCAACTTTCAGACCAAAGGGACCATAATGGCGAGAGCCAACAATAATAGAGAACTGAAGCTTCAGGGCACCATGTACTGCTATTTGCAAGACTTTCCCCAGAGCTTTTGAGAAGGGAGAAGACATTGGATAAGGTTAAGCTTGCTCTCTAAAATGGAGTTATTGTATACAGAATGACCACACGTGCAACTGCTTGCACTTGAGCCCAAGGTTTCTTAGTTTGACGGGCAGCTGGTGATGCTCGATCACATTAAAAGGGCTGAAGGGTTCTTGGAATGCACATTCCAGGAAATGGTCACCCTGCAGGCAGAGCAAGTTAGGGAAAAAGGGAAGAGTTTTGAATTGACAAATGGGTATTCAGTACAATACCTTTAACAACTCAGGGGAGGGCAACCATGCAGAAAACCACCACACTGGAGTAAGTGGTTGCCATAGAATGAGGAGTGAAGTGCAGAAATGCAGTAGTAAAAGGGGATTTCAGAGTCAGGGGAGTAGACTTGTGATTTTTCTGTCACACTTAATTCCCAAATGGTGTGTTACCTCTCAGGTGCCAGGCTAAGGGATATCATGGAGCAGGTGCAAAAAACTTTGAACAGCCATGTTAGATCCGTGTGTTAATGGAGACACAGAATGCAGGAGTTGATTTAACAAGTGTTTACTGAACAAAGTCTGGAGGTGAACTAACTACACAAGACGCCACACAGGCTTATATACCCGAGTGGTCACTACCGGTACTACATACAGTATACAGGGGCTTCAAAAACATAGTTCCTCTTAAAGGTACATACACTACAATTCCTCCCCTTTTAGATAAATAGTACATAACATTTTAAGTAATCATTAAATAACATTTTTACAAGAACAATAATCTACACATTTGCTGAAATTAATCAATTACAAATTCAGTCTCTCTGGAGGCTTCCTGACTCGGTCCAGATAACGCCTCGGTGGTGTAGTAGGTTTCGGTGGTGTAGTAGGTTCTTTTGGCAAGGTCGATTCGGCTTCCATGCCAGTGTCGGGTTCATCTGGTTCCAGTATCACCGGATCGGAGGTAGATACTATGGGTATCTCTGCTTCATCACTAGGCGTATAGAGTTGTGTAGGTTGTCCTTTTTCGGATGACTCTATGATCTGGTCAGCATGGCGCCTGATTATGCTTTCTCCAATGTCCATGGTATACATCAGCGGTCCTAGTCGTGTGCAAATAGTTCCAGGCTGCCATTTCTCGGCACGGTAGTCCCGGGCCAAAACTGGTAGTCCCGGGCCAAAACTGGTTGACCTATCTGGAAGGTTCTAGTTGGCCTTTCATTCATGCTTTGAAATTGTCAGTTCTCTACGTCCCTTCTGACGTTTGGCTTGACCAAATCCAGCCGGCATCTTAGTCTTCTATTGAAAAACATCATGGCAGGGGTTTGGTTTGTAACCACATGTGTTGCATTCCTGTACGCAAACAAGAAGTTATCTACCTTATGTTGTAGATTTATGTCTTCATTACCCATGGCCTTTATGGCCTTCTTGAAGGTCTGGACAAACCTTTCAGCTAATCCATTGGTGGCGGGATGGTATGCGGCGGACGTGTAGTGCTTAACCCCATTGTTTTTTAAGAACTTCCTGAATTCTTCGGATACAAATTGCGGTCCATTATCAGAACAGATCTGTTCAGGCAGCCCATTCCTGGCGAAAATGGTCCTTAATACTGTGATGGTTTTTTCCGTGGTGGTGGAGGACATCTTTATTACCTCCGGCCACTTGGAGTGCGCATCCACCGCGATTAAGAACATTGAGTCCATAAATGGACCAGCAAAGTCGATATGTACCCTTTGCCATGGAGATGAGGGCCACTCCCATGGATGTAGAGGGGCTTGTGGTGGGGCGTTTTGGAACTTCTGGCATCCTAGACAGCTCTTGGTCATTTCTTAGATGTCTTCATCGATACCTGGCCACCACACAAACGCTCTGGCTAAGTTCTTCATGTTCACTCCACCCAGATGCCCCTCGTGAAGCTCCTTTAGCACTTTATCCTTGAGTTTGGGTGGAATCACCACTCTGGATCCACACATCAAGGTTCCTCGGCACACTGACAGCTGTTCTCTTCTTTGCGAGAATGCTGGCAACAGTGGTTCGCCATGTGCTGGCCATCCCTTCACCGTTAAATCGTAGACTCGTGAGAGAATCGGGTCATTTCTCGTTTCCTTTTCAATGGTAGAATTTGTCACCGGTAGACATTCCACTATGGTCGAGTGGAACATCTCCACTGGGTCCACTGTAGGCGCCTCTTCTACCGTTGGCAATGGTAGGCGCGATAACCCATCAGCATTTCCATGCTGTTTTGTTCCTTTGTATTCTATGTCATATTGGTGTGCCCCTAGGAAAAGGGACCACCTCTGTAGCCTTTGCGCTGTCATAATGGGAACGCCCTTTTTAGGGTTGAATATGGAGGTGAGGGGTTGATGGTCAGTCAACAAGGTAAATTTTTGTCCGTGTAGGTAATGGTTGAATTTCTTCACCCCCCACACCAGGCTGAGTGCCTCCCTGTCGATCTGGGCATAGTTACGCTCAGCTGAGTTCAATGAGCGTGACGCAAAAGCTATCGGCCGCTCCGAGCCATCAGGGAATCTATGCGATAA
This sequence comes from Somniosus microcephalus, assembly GCF_052327205.1. Lineage (NCBI taxonomy): Eukaryota > Metazoa > Chordata > Chondrichthyes > Squaliformes > Somniosidae > Somniosus > Somniosus microcephalus. The sequence continues at coordinate 101,784,637 of NC_140998.1, read as the reverse complement.
TACCGCTCCCACACCATAAGGGGATGCATTGCACGCCAGTCTGATTGGCAGTGATGGGTTGTAATGAGCCAACACTTCCCTGGACGTGATCAAGCCTTTGCATTTATGGAAGGCACGTTTACAGTCTTCGCTCCATTTCCAAACTACTCCCGTTTGTAGCAGTTCATTAAGAGGGTGCAGAACCGTCGACAAGTTTGGTAAAAATTTATGATAGTAATTTATTAATCCCAGGAACGACCTTAATTGTGAGACATTTTCAGGCGCTGGGGCCTTTACGACCGCTTCAATTTTTTCAGGTGACTTATGCAACCCTTCTTCGTTAATGACATGGCCACAATATGATATTTGTTGCTGGAAAAATTCACACTTGGGGCGATTTGCTCGTAGGCCCCGTTCTCTCAGCCTCGTGAGCACCTGCTCCAAGTTGGCAAGGTGCTCGTTGTCATTTTCTCCTGTTACAAGGATGTCGTCTAGGTAGCATTGAGTCCCCGGAATCCCTTGCAGGACTTGCTCCATAGCTCTTTGCCAGATAGCCGGAGCTGATACCACTCCGAAAACCAGTCGATTGTACTGGTACAGGCCTTTGTGTGTGTTTACCGTGAGATACTTTTTAGAGGCCTCCTCAACCTCCATCTGTAGATGTGCCTGTGCCAAGTCAATTTTGGTGAAACGTTTCCCTCCGGATAGTGAGGCGAAAATATCTTCTATCCTCGGAAGAGGATACTGTACCGTGTGAAGAACTGGGTTTACAGTCACCTTGAAGTCCCCACAGATGCGAATTTTTCTCTGTTCTTCAGATTTATCATTATTCAACATTTTCTTCATGACCGGGATGATGGGTGTTGCCCACTCGCTCCAATCTACCTTGGATAACACACCTGCTTTTTCCAAATTCTCTAGCTCTGCCTCGACGGCTGGACGAATTGCGTATGGCACCGGCCTTGCCTTAAAAAACTTGGGAATTGCCGCATCTTCTACTTTTATTGAGGCGGTGGCGCCTTTCAGGTTTCCTAGTTCCTGTTGAAACACTTCTTTGGCGTTAGCCAAGATTTCTTTTAGTCGTCCAGGTATGACGTCATCATTTTTTTTCTTACTGGTCACCGTCAGTGCCTGAATGGAGTGCCAGTCTAAACGTATCTTTCTGATCCATTCACGTCCCAACAACGGTGGACCACCATCTTGCAGAACGTATAAATACAACTTCTGTATTTCCTTGCCGTTGTATACAACAGGCACCCTTATTTTCCCTCTGGGGTATACTTTCTGCCCCGTATATGTCTTCAAGATAATGGATGTGTCTTTCAAAAGGTATATGCGGAAATAGCCGCTCGTAATCCCGTCGACTTATGACGGTCAGAGCTGATCCTGTATCTAGCTCCATTTTGACTGGGGACCCCGCTATCGTGAGGGTAACCCAAATGGTCTGGTAATCTTCTTTGGCAATTACATTATGTAATTTGAGACAGCTTAGTCTCTTGTTTCCGGAGTCGCTATTGCTCTTCTGGTCTTCGGAGCTACTGTCTGTCATCATTTGTACCTTTCTGTACTTTTTCTTATTGACTTTTTTACTGTCAGCGGATTTTTTTCCAGATCTGCATACACGTGCAATGTGTCCCATCTTTCCGCATTGCCTGCATGCTTTGTCCTTGAACCAGCAGTCCTTCTGGTCATGGGTGAATCTGCCGCAGCGATAACATCTCTCGAAACCCCGTGTCATTTCATGGGTGCCGAAGTCCTGTGGCTTTTGCTGTATCTCTGCAGCTCCTCTTGCTGCTGCTTCGTATGATACAGCCACACTGAAAGCCTTGTCCAGTGTCAAATCTTTCTCAGAAAGTAGTCTTTTCTGTGTTCCTTCGCTTAGGAGACCGCAGACGAATTTGTCTCGTAGAGAATCTGCCAGTCCTGCCCCGAATTGGCAGTGCTTTGACAGCTTTCGTAATTCGGTGAGGTAATCAGCGTTACTTTCATTCTTGTGCTGATTCCTCCTGAAGAATTTGAATCGTTCCGCTATCAGCAGCGGTGTTGGGTTTAAGTGCTCTTGTAAGGTATCAACAATCTCCTTAAAATTCTTGTCCATCGGTTTGGCTGGAGTGATCAAGTTTCGTAACAGCCCGTATGTCCTTGCGCCCATCAGATTTAGAAGTACCGATGCCTTTTTATCATCCGCTACTTCATTCGCCTTGCAATATACCTCCACTCTTTGCACATATGTGGTCCAATCTTCTATATCACTATCGAAAGCAGTAATATTGCCAGTCTTCGGCATCTTGAAAATCTAAAATGGCGCTTCCCGCACTTTTCCTCCGTCCCCGATGGATCAAAATGGCGCCTCCCGCGCTTTTCTTTCTTCCCCGCCGAGTTAAGATGGCGCCCCCCCGCGCTTTCCCGCCGCTGCTGCTGCTGCCAACGCTGTTCTCCGCAGTTCCCGTTGCGACCTGCAGCTTTTCGCGGTATTTCTATTTAAAAAATATATATATATATCTCTTCAATAGTTTCTCCGTTACTTGGAGAACCGTTCCCGTCGTGGAGCGGACCCTCTGGGACTTTCCCCTCCCTCTGCTCGGTCTGAACGCCGACCTGCTTTGCAGCATCGGCCGCGCCCTGAGTGCTCCACCCTCTCTCTCTCTTTGCTTCTGCTTCCCGACTCGCTGCCCGGCCCCGTTGCAGAGCCACCCGATCGAGCTCTAGCCCGCCGCAGCCCAGGAAGGATCAGTGCACTACCCGCCACTAGCCCGTTTAGCTGGTGAAACCACAGTTTTTTTTTTTTTTCTTGCTTCTGGCTTCGACCTTCGTCTGAGGAATCGATCCCCTTGAGGTGCTGCCGAATTGCAGGTAAGTTCATTTCTAACTCGTCGCCACTGTTAGATCCGTGTGTTAATGGAGACACGGAATGCAGGAGTTGACTTAACAAGTGTTTACTGAACAAAGTCTGGAGGTGAACTAACTGCACAAGACGCCACACAGGCTTATATACCCGAGTGGTCACTACCGGTACTACAGTATACAGGGGCTTCAAAAACATAGTTCCTCTTAAAGGTACATACACTGCAAGCCATAAGTCATGGAACACTGAAATCATTGATGTTGGAAGAAATAGAATTGAGCAGCTGCAAAGGGTAATTCACCAATTAGGCGATAGATTTAAGAACAAGACCGAGGTCTCTTTACTCCAGTACCAATCGTCTCCTTGAACCCTTCTCCCCTGCCCCCTCGCCCTCACCTCGCCTCTGCCGCATCTTTCACTTCCCCATGCCCACCAAGCCAAGCTTCTCCAAAGGTTCCCCCTCCCCCCACTCTAGCCAGAATCTGCTTCTAATCTAGTTTATCTTTTATATTTCCCTTTCATGCCCTCTCGGAGACCCACCTTACTCTCTCTCGGCCCTATTTCCACTAAACTGCTGACTGCTCAACTTCCCTTCCTGGTCCCATGCTAGCTGACATTTAAATAGTTCCCTCTCTTCAGGTACTATCCTGCTCTCTTTCAAATCTGCCATCATCATCCCCTTCTCATAACCCATTGTTGACCCCTCTGACCTGGCAATCTACACCCCATCTCCAACCTCCCTTTTCTTTCCAAAGCAGTTGAACGTGTTGTCACCTCCCAAATTCATGCTCATCTTTCCCACAACCTCTCCAATCAGGTTTATGTCCATGCCACAACAGTGAAATGGCTCTAATGAAGGTCACAAATGACATTCTCTGTGCACTGTCCGTCCTCACCCTTCTTGGACTGTCTGCAGCCTTTGACACCGTCGGCCTCACCATCTTCCTCCAACGCCTCTCTTCCATTGTCCAGCTGATTGGGACTGCCTTCACCTGGTTGCACTCTTACTTATCCAGTCGTAGCCAGTGAATCTCCTGCAATGGCTCCTCTTACCACCCTGCATAATTAGCTCTAGGATTCCCCAAGATCTATCCTTGACCCTCTCCTATTTCTCCTCTACATTCTGCCCCTCGGCGACATTATCTGGTTGCTGTCCAGTTCCATGTGTATGTTGATGACACCCAGCTCTACCTCATCATAACCCCTCAAAACCCCTCTAGTGCTTAAGTAGTTTCAATCTGCTTGTCTGACACCCAGTCCTGGATGAGCAGCAATTTCTTCCAATTAAACATTGTGCAGACCAAAGCCATTGACTTCAGCCCCCACCTCACAAACTCCGTTTCCTCGCCACCAGTTCCATCCTCTCCCCGGCCATTGTCTCAGGCTGAACCAGACTGTTCGCAACCTCTGCATCCAATTTGACCCTTAACTGAGCTTCCCAAATTCTGACTCAGGTGGCAAATGCACTCACCGGAAACAGGTGGTTGCCTTATTAGTAAATGCAAATTTGGGTCCTATGACATGATTAGGACCCCAAGACAGTTTCACTGGTAGGGTCTGAAGTCTCACCCAACGACAAACCTTCATAGTAAAACCTAGAGGATTGGCTTCAGCAAACTGACTGATGTGATTGGAAGCAGTATTTAAAGAGGCACTCACCAGCAGGCACCCAGATGGTTAGGACCTGTGTTTCTTTCAAATTTTTTCCCTCTTACCCTAATTAAGCAGTTACTGCTTCATCATGAGTGCTATTTTTGCTTCATTCCTTTGGATAGAGGAACAGTTGGAGGAAGAGGAGGAGCAGCAGCAATAACAAACAGACGGGCATGTTTGACAGCGGCTGAGGGAAGCTGCTCATAGAAGTCTTTACCCAGCCCACAGGGTCTTTCGGTTGAGTCAGTTTCATGAATATCTCTGAGGATTCTGTGATTCACCACGCAGGCTACTGATGATCTATGCAGCATACATTTCCCTCCAAAGAGGGATCAGACAAGATTCTCATTCCCCCTCCCTGTTGTCTTTTTACCTTGGGCATAGAACCATTGGCAATAGCCATGAGGACAAATTCAGACATACGGAGTGCAAACTGGTGGGATTGAACAACAAAATTGCTGTATGCGAATGACATATTTCGATATGTAACCAGCCCCACTACCTTGCTACCTCTCGTCTTCCAGGTCATCAAGGACTTTTAGCAATTTTCAGGCTACAAACTTAGTTATACTAAAACAGAGAACATGTCCCTCATATTCATGGACAAATATGAGAATCCGATACAGGACTTGGTACACAAAGAGATAGTCATAAAGGGTGGAAAGTGCCAACAAACATGCCTGAGCAGGAGCATGAAATAGGGAACCTCTGCCTTCCTCCAGCTCTGACCTTATGTGCATCCCCCACTTCCTTCGCCCCATTATTGGTGATCATGCCTTCAGCCATCTCAGCCCTAAGCTCTGAAGTTCCCTCCCCAAAGCTCTTTGCCTCTTCACCTCGCCTCCTTTAATACACTGCTTAAAACCTGCCTCTTTGGCCAAGCATTTGGTCACCTATTCTAACGTCTCCTTCTTTGGCTCGGTATCAATTTTTGTCTGATTACGCTCCTGTGAAGCACCTTGGGATGTTTTACTACATTAAAAGCACTATATAAATGCAAGTTGTTATGGTGTAGCAATTATCCTAGAAGAAAAGAACCTTCCCAAAGCCTCTGTGGGAAGGCCCATTTCACATTACGTAGAAAGTAAACCCATGAGTATACTTGGTGAGAATAACAGAGGAGGAGCAGAACAATAACAAATGAATGCATGCTTTGCAACTTATACTGTTTAAGGGCTCTGGAAAAGTGCAGGAGCAGCAATAGATTTCTGTGCTTTCTTACAGATAACCCTAACCCTGGGGGCATTGTGGCCCAAATGGATATTGATTGTGCGATGAACCTATAACCCTATGTTCCAAATCAGGATAACACTCAACAACAGCAGGATGGTGGCAGATATAGCTGCATCCTGAGGGCCCACAGATTAAACTTGTAGTTATTAGAATTCATCAAGCTTTGTATAATGATGTGCGTTATGTGATTGTACCTGTATCAGCTGTAACTATGCCAAAAGGCCTACGTAATCTGATGTATGAGTGTTTATATTCTGCTGTGATTCAGGAAAATGTGGATGAGTTTAATCAAATAAATGGAGGTAGAGATTTAGACAAAACATGGCCTCCAATTTTGAATGGAAAACAAAATAAGAGGGATTTAGGAGAGTAGTTGTGTACAGGGGCTACGGCAGGAACTGCGGCCTGCAACTGAGTAGAGATAGTCATTATGGGAAATAACAACAGAAAATGCTGGAAAAACTCAGCAGGTCAGGCAACATCCGTGGAGAGAAATTTGAGTTGACGTTTCGGGTCGAACTCTTCTTCAAAACTGGAACGAAAAGAAACTGGATCGGAGGCAGGGCTGCGATCGGACAAAAGAATAAAAGAAACAAAAGAAGTAAAAGAGATTAGAAGCTAGATGAGATGGTAATAGGCTGAGATTAGGTGTAAAGTGTACTGGCAGGGCAAAAGATAGCTGCCAGGTGTGAGAGAGAAACAAAAGGAAAGTCGGGGGGGGGGGAAAGGAGTGGAAAAATTACAAGAAAAAATGAAATGGGGGCCGAGCTTATGATCTGAAATTGTTGAACTCGATATTGAAGGCTGCAGAGTGCCTAATCGGAAGATGAGGTGCTGTTCCTCAAGTTTACGTTGAGCTTCCGTGGAACAATACAAGAGGCCAAGGACGATACATTGATGACTGTATCGGTGCCGTTTCCTGCTCTCGCCCCGAACTTGACAATTTCATTCACTTTGCCTCCAATTTCCACCCTTCCCTCACCTTCACATGGTCCATCTCTGACTTTTCCCTTCCCTTCCTCGACTTCTCCGTCTCCATCTCTGGGGATAGGTTATCGACCAATATTCACTACAAGTCCACTGACTCCCACAGCTACCTGGACTACACTTCCTCCCACCCCGCTTCCTGTAAGGACTCTATTCCATTCTCCCAGTTTCTCCGTCTCCGCCGTATCTGCTCCGACGATGCCACCTTCCACACCAGTGCTTCAGACATGTCTTCCTTTTTCCGCAACCGAGGATTCCCCTCTACCGTGGTTGACACTGCCCTCGACCGTGTCAGTTCTATCTCCCGCACTTCTGCCCTCACCCCTGCCCCTCCCTCCCGGAACCACGATAGGGTTCCCCTTGTCCTCACCTTTCACCCCACCAGCCTTCACATTCAACGGATCATCCTCCGGCATTTCCGCCACCTCCAAAGTGATCCCACCACCAAACGTATCTTCCCCTCCCCTCCCCTTTCAGCATTCCGCAGGGACCGCTCCCTCCGAGACACCCTAGTCCACTCCTCTATCACCCCCAACAGCCCTTCCCCTTCGCCTGGCACCTTCCCGTGCAAGCGGAGGAGATGTAACACCTGCCCCTATACCTCCCCCCTTCCCACTGTCCAGGGCCCCAAACACCCCTTCCAGGTGAAACAGCGATTTACTTGTACTTCTCGCAATCTAGTATACTGTATATGCTGCTCACAATGCGGTCTCCTCTACATTGGGGAGACCAAACGCAGATTGGGTGACCGCTTTGCGGAACACCTCCGTTCAGTCCGTAAGGGTGACCCCGAGCTTCCGGTCGCCTGTCATTTTAATTCACCGCTCCATTCCCACTCGGACCTCACCGTCCTTGGCCTCTTGTATTGTTCCACGGAAGCTCAACGTAAACTCGAGGAACAGCACAGCACCTCATCTTCCGATTAGGCACTCTGCAGCCTTCCGGACTCAATATCGAGTTCAACAATTTCAGATCATAAGCTCGGCCCCCATTTCATTTTTTCTTGTAATTTTTCCACTCCTTTCCCCCCCCCCGCTTTCCTTTTGTTTCTCTCTCACACCTGGCAGCCATCTTTTGCCCTGCCAGTACACTTTACACCTAATCTCAGCCTATTACCATCTTGTCTAGCTTCTAATCTCTTTTACTTCTTTTGTTTCTTTTATTCTTTTGTCCGATCGCAGCCCTGCCTCCGATCCAGTTTCTTTTCGTTCCAGTTTTGAAGAAGGGTTCGACCCGAAACGCCAACTCAAATTTCTCTCCATGGATGTTGCCTGACCTGCTGAGTTTTTCCAGCATTTTCTGTTGTTATTTCGGATTTCCAACATCTGCAGTATTTTGCTATCGTACTAGTCATTATGGGAGCTTGATGACGCAATGCGAAAACAGCTAAAGGGGCTGTTGAAGGTTATGACTACTCAAAGTGGTGAGCCTATTAGTGAAGGATTAACAACAGTGTTATCAGTAAGGGAAATAGATGTTATGTATAAGGCTAAGGATAAAATCAGTGAAATTATCAATCTGACCAATGCAGAATATTGGGACCAGAAGGTGTCAAGCAATTACATGTGCCATGTATGGAGGGTTTTTATTGAATCAGATCCAAAAAGCGTTAAATGATACAGAAAACAATTAGCTGCCTAGTTTTGTGAAAGAGAGCTATTTAATCAGTCAGCATCCAGGCAGTAAAATTAAGGATTGGTGTAAAGTGGGACGCTACAGTTCAGTTTATTACTTTAGGAGACCATGTAACCAATCCGAGGATACATGGAGGGTAATACCTGTTGTGGTGGCGGTACCACAATTGAAGGAACACAAACCTATGGTGGATCTTAAAGTCGAGTCGATAGGAATGATTGAGCCTGATTACCAATCGAATATGTTGAAAGAAAAAGTGAATTATCCAAGAACTAGTAAGGGAAGCTGAGGGAGTCTGGAAATCTCCAGATACCTCATGTTGTTTCAGGAAAGATAGAGCATGGCTATGCCACTGTGATGTGTTGCAAAACCCATTGCCAGCTTGGATGAGGAATCTCCCAATTGCCCAAGTAACCAACTGCCCTGATGGAAGGATGAACTTTGCTTATCTGGAATGAGGAAAATATTGGATGACTTCCACGGCATCGGAGTATAAGCACTGCACTGCCATCTTCTAGACTTTATGGTATGCTTCGCCCCAACTGAGGTAACACAGTTTGGAGACAAAATTTTAATACCGGTTCAGGTGCATAATATCACTGAAGTTCAGGTAAATGAAACCTTCAAGGCATAGGCATTATGGTCAGTGGTGAGGTTTGTGCATCCAATCTCACCATTGCCTTTAAATGATCAATGTGCTTATCATTGCACTGGGAGTTATAATAGTGGTCTTAACCATTTTGTTCTGCCTGGTAAAACAGATCGAGATGAGTGAAGTACAGGAAGCATGTCATGGAAACTATATGGTTAGTAGAATAGGTCTGGCCTATGGAGCAGAACCGCCAGGGTTCTGAGCTCCTGAAGGAAAATGATTGGGTACTGTTAGAGAATAGTGACTAGGAACCATTAACTCTTGTCTATATCAGGGATGGATATTCTGGAGATGCAGAGAGAGGCTTTGATAGCTGATATGCTGGCAGTCCTCGGGGTCAATATTGGGAGGGATGAGTGGGACGGGAAGAAGATTGGCAGGATTAGCCCCCAGCTGGCACGCTGGGCGGGAAGGTCAGTGAGAGAGTAGGATAGGGCAGTTGGGGTTGCTGCTCGTAAAGAGGTAGCGATGAGTGCCTCGATGGGTCCTTCGGAGGATGGCAACAGAAGCAGAGGAAAGCTGCAGGCTTAGCTAAGAGGGAGTCAAGCCTGGGACAGCGGCAGGAGAGTAGGAAGGTGAAGGAGTGCTGAAGTGTTGGGGTAGGTATTTGGAAGGGCAGAGTACCTGAGAGGGGAGAAATGAAAGGAGGCATGATGACAGGAGAGAGGGGCCTCTGAGGGGTAAAGAGAAAAGAAGAAAAAAGGGGGAAAGGGGCTCGGTTTCGGAGCGGCAGCCAAAACACATACACGCGAATGGACACGGAAACTCAAGTTACATAGGCATGGTTACATAGCAAGATTAGGATAGATATGTCCTGTTAATAAACTGGGAATAGAGAGGAGCCAGGAGGTATGCAGATTCGATTGCAGGGCAGAAAAATGGTGGCGAATTTGGATCAGGAAGCGGTGGAGAAATGGACTACAGCCCAGGAGAGTGAATTTCTGGACAGGAACCACACTGTAGCAAAATAAAGCTGAAAAACCAATAGGACAGTCATAAACCCAGCAGGTCATAGCAGCGGTGGGGGATGGGCTGTAGGCTAGAGAAAGTTACCTTAAAATGTAAGCAACTGAATGCAGATCAGAGACCGCAGCTGAGTCTTACAGTGTAGTCTAGTGGAGAAGATTTTAGTCTAAATTTTTGGAAGCCAAATTTGAGCAAAGATTCAGTGCTCACTGATGAGGCCAAAGAGCAGGCATGGTCAGGGATTGAGCCCAAGTAACTTTAAACTTGCAGTTAACTTGTAGTTAGGCCTAAAATTCACCCACTATTAGAGCCAGGGAAACTTAAACAGTGGAAGGGATTGAGGGAGAAAGTTTAAAGTTGGGCCTGTCTGATTCATTCTCAGGCCATTCTAAAGTCAGTGTTGCCACTTCTGGATGTGTGTTGGCTTTCTGTACTGAAGGAAACATACACACAAAATGTTGATCCCAATGAAAACCTGAAGAACAAAGATATTTAGTGAAGCTACTATGTACTGTTATCATCTTTTTTAATAAGAGAAGTGGGAATACTTGGAAAATAAATACTTTCTTAGGAGGATACTGGGATGCACTTCCTACTGCTCTGCCATGGCTTTAATTTTCTGCTGTATTCCCTAGCTTATCTTTGAATTATTGTCCAGCCCTATGTCCCTTTCCCACATCCTTGCAAAGGCTTGAACCATTCCTCCTTCCTTGTGAATGGCTATGATGGCTCCAATCTTTGCTCCACTCCCATCTCTTTGCTTCTCTCCCTGCTAATGCAACACTTTCCCTATCCCTGTTGCAGGTTTCCACACTTGCTTCCTCACAGCGTCCACACTTTGTTCCCTTCCTGCCACGATTTCCCCATTCCCCATCCCTTTTCCCCTCTTCCCAGTGTTCCATATCCATGGGCATTGCACTCGCTGTGCCCCTGCCCATCTCACTCTCTCCCCATCCCTTGCCCTCCCATGCTCTACACTCCCACCTTCACAGCTTTGCAAAACCACTCTTATCCTTCATGTACTACTCTACCTGTACTGTCATGTTCTCCACCTGTACTCTTGTGTTCTGCGTCCGCCCTCTTCCCGTGTCAATCACACACTTTGCCCCTCTTCTTAGGTTCTGCACCCTTGCCCATGTTTATCTCACACTTTGCTTCTCCTGTCTCTCTCAGGTTCTTTACCTCTATCCAATTTGATTTCACGCTTTACCCCTGTCCCTCTCAGGGTTTGAATCCCCGACCATGCAAATCTCACGCTTTGCCCCTGTCCCTCCCAAGCTCTGTAGTCCCCGCCCATGCTGATTTCATGCTTTGCCCCGGTTTCGTTCCTCTTTGAACAGCTGCGAGTTGCTCTGCAGTGCTCTTTAACTTTGCGTACTTTAACAAAAGGCTAAGGAGGTCGGAGCAGATACGTAACCTTAAATTATTTGTGTAACCTTTATTATTTCTATATAACACAGTACGTTTTAATAACAGGGGTAATGGAGATGTTATTTTGTTCCAGAATCGAAAATGCCGGTGAAAAGCCAGAGTTTGTTGAGAGAAGCGTCACATCAGACGATTGCCGGAGGGTCTGCGGGTAAGTCACAAGTAAAACGTAAAACAAATATAAATTGTACATTTTGTTAGTGAATAGACGGAGAAATATTTTTATTTAAACGTGTTTAAATTCGGAATGTTTTAGAATGAGTGAGTTCATGGACTGATGACGAAATCAGTGGCTCCTAAACCAGGCTTTCAAATGTGCTGCTAAACCGGTTTGTGCAACTGTGTTGAACAGAAGGTCGGGGAGTAATGGTTGACTTTAAATGCCCTCATGGCAACTAGGGATGAGCAAACATACTGCTTTGCCAGTGTTGCCCACATCCCAACAAAACAAGTTGTATGGCAAGCGCAAAGGCTCGTACCGCACACGTGTCGGGCATCCTGGATACCGACTGTGAACTGCTCTTACTCATAGGAACCTTGGAGAACTGGTGAGCTCAGCTTTAGTTCCGCGATTCAGAAGGTCCACATTGGCGCCCATGCATCAATCAGGCAATTTCTAGGGCTGCCGGGAATACATATCCACCGTCCAGAGTTACACCAGTTTAATTCCGTTTTATAGGATGTGTTTATTTTTGTGAAACTTGTGTTTGCAGAATTGGGTAAATGGTTTTCTGAATGTGATTTTTTTGAATTGGTTAAAAATATTAATTTCCATGTTGGAATGCAAAAACCTGTTTACTGTTGTGGAGGAAGCCCCCCTCCATACATTGTACTGAAGTACTGTCTTTTGAATCCCCACTAATGGAGGATTTTGAAGAACCATGCTTTATGATTTATTTGGTAAACTGTCTTGCAACCTCATTTACCGTGACACTGTCTCTTCTAATATAGTGTGTTGATAAATTAGTACAATATATATAATAACACCATTGAGCTATACCATCGAATGGTAGGATGTAGGTTGGCATCTGTGATACTGAGTTTTACTGTGCAAGTGAGGCTTTCCTTAAAGGGAGATAGAGGGGAGAATGAGTTATCCAGTGTGGCTTTTGAACATCTCCCAATAGTCTCATCCAATCTTTATCCTTTGCTTCTGCAACTACAAATTTGAGGACAACAGATGTCACCAGCACACAAACTGTATCTCACTGATATCAATCCCGACTGCAAAAAGGATCAATGCCATAAAAATGAAATGAAATGAACAACATATTTTTCATAGGTTGGATAAATTTAGCTTTTATTTATATGGCGGTTTTAAATTTGTGGGTGGTGGAGATAAATCCATAAAAAGCAGTATAAATGACTTTGATCTGAAAAGTTTATGTATGAGATATACATATTAGATACATCTTTTTGCAAAAATAAATAAACGATTTTTAAGAGTGTGTGTTCGAGTCGTAGGTAGTAGGACTCAAACTGTGCCCCAGTTCAGATTGCAGTAGGTGAGTTGCGAAAATAGAAACACTTCGGAATGAAATATGAAGGTGACTACATACTTTTAACAGGGGAACTTGGATAGTGAGCGACTCCAGGCTGCTCTTGAGCATGTCTGAATAGTTGGCCTGAGCTTCATTGGTTGAGGTCTGAAGGCATGTAAATTATCTGCCTGCTCTATCAGTAGGCATGAAGGGGAGGTATAAAAGGCAGAAATGGTGACGTGACTAAACAGTTCTAAAGTTGCAGTTTTTGGACCTTGCGCATTGGTATTAAAAGATTTGTCATAAATCTGGCAATAAACACCTATAATAAAAATAGAAAATGCTGGAAACACTCAGCAGGTCAGACAGTGAGAGAATCATAGGGTTAGCATTTCAGGACTTTTCTCAGAACTGGAAGGTGAACCGCTGATGACCAGGTACAGAGCCAGGGAAAGGGGGCAGAAAATGGAAAAAAGAGAAGTCTGTGATTGGTTGGCAGGCAGGGGGGTAATTAAATGACAGTGATGAAAGAGAAAATGAGATGATAATGAAAAATTAGAGAAACATAAGATACATCCAGAGGATGTGTGAATGTTTACAGCAGAAGGAAAGCATGGACTCTGGCAAAGTGGAGACGGCTTCCATGGCCAATCTCGAGCACCAGCCCACACCTCCCCCATGGCCGGCGGAGTGCTTCACAACCCTGGTGTCCACCTGCCTTTCTTCCGCCACATTCCTAAACCACAGGTGCCTTCTCCACTTTTAAATTCTTTTGCGTGAGCTCAAGCTTGAGCATACCTGATTTAGCCATCCAGTGCCACGTTTGGCTTGACCACATCCTGGATGGTGAAGTTAACCCCAGGCTCCTTTTTCTCTGCCACTAAATGCCTCCTTAAACCCCTCTTTCCACCCCTTCAGCCTCACCTCTAACAACATGTGAGGAGCTCATTCTTTCAGCTGCCTTTGCTACTTTCTCCCCTTCCCATTGCCCGCTAAACCAAACAGTCTCCAGTCCACCTCTCAGTTTATCTCTGAAGTGTACCCTTGACCCCTCGGCCCTCACTAACTACTGCTCCATCTCCAAACACCTTTTCCTCTCCAAGGTACTTGAACCTGTTGTCTCCTGTGTATGTTCCCTCTCTCCAAAAGCTGCTTGTTTGAATCCCTTCAATCAGGTTCCACCAATCCCACAGCACCAACATATTGTAAACAAATTCATAAATACATTCTTTGTGACTGTGACCATGGTGCATTATTTCTCCTCATCCTCTCTGCAGCTTTTGACATAGTCAATCACACTATCATCCCCAATGCCTCTCCTCGACTGTCCTTGCTTGGCCTCACTCTTACCTATCCAATAGTAGCCAGAGCATCTGCAGCAATGGATTCTCTTCCTACTCCTGCACTGTCACCTCAGGAGTCCCAATGGTTAATCCTTGGCTTCCTTCATTTCCGTATCTCCATGGTGCCCTATAACGACATCATCGACAGACATGGGGCCAACTTCCACAGGTATGCCAGTGAAACCCAGCTCTACCTTCCAATCTTTCAATCCTCCTTAGATATGGGAGTGGTGTCAGAGGACTTGAGGATTGCAAGTGTTACACCCCATCTTAAAAAAGGGGAGAGGGATAAACCTGGCAACTACAGGCCAGTCAGCCTAATGTCAGTGGTGGGAAACTCTTTAGAGACAATAATCCGAGACAAAATTAATTGTCACTTGGATAACTATGGGTTAATAATAACAAACAGCACAGATTTGTTAAAGGCAAATCGTCATTGTCTAACTTGATTGAGTTCTTTGATGAAGTAATGGAGGGTTGATGACGGTAGTACAGTTGATGTGTGTATGGACTTTCAAAAGGCATTTGACAAAGTACTACATAATAGACATGTTAGCAAAATTGAAGCCCATGAGATTAAAGGGACAGTGGCAGCGTGGTTATGAAATTGGCTAAGAGACAGAAAGCAGAGTAGCGGTGAACGGTTGTTTTTCCAGACTGGAGGGAAGTATATAGTGGTATCTCTGGGGGTCGATATTAGGACCACTGCAGTTTTTGATATATATTAATGACCTGGACTTGGGTATACAGAACATAATTTCAAAGTTTGCAGAGGACACGAAACTCGGAAATGTAGTAAACAGTGAGGAGGATAGTAACAGACTTCAGGAGGACATAGACAGACTGGTGAAATGGACAGATATATGGCAGATGCAATTTAACGCAGCGTAGTGTGAAGTGATGAATTTTCACAGGAAGAATGAGGAGAGCCAATATAAACTAAATGATGCAATTTTAAAGGGGTTGCAGGAACAGAGATGTGGGGGTATACGCACACAAACCTTTGAAGGTGGCAGGACAAGTTGAGAAGGCTGTTTAAAAAAGAAGCATACGGTATCCTTGGCTTTATAAATGGAGGCATAGAGTACAAAAGCAAGGAAATTATGCAAAACCTTTTATAAATCGCTGGTTAGGCCTCAGCTGGTGTATTGTGTCCAGTTCTGGGGACCACATTTCAGGAAGGATGTCAAGGCCTTGCAGATTGTGCTGAGGAGATTTACTAGAATGGTACCAGGGATGGGGGACTTCAGTTACGTGGAGGGACTGGAGAAATTGAGGTTGTTCTCTTTAGACCAGAGAAGGTTAAGGGGAATTTTATAGAGTTATTCAAAATCATAAAGGGTTATGATAAAGTAAATAAGGAGAAATAGTTTCCAGTGGCAGAAGGGTCAGTAACCAGAGGACACAGATTTAATGTAATTGGCAAAAGAACCAGAGCGAGATGAGGAGAAATTGTTTTACGCAGTGAGTTATGATCTGGAATGTGCTGCCTGAAAGGCTGGTGGAAGCAGATTCAATAGTAACTTTCAAAAGGGAATTGGTTAAATACTTCACGGGGAAAAATTGCAGGGTTTGGGGAAAGGGCAAAGGAATGGGACTAATTGGATAGCTCTTTCAAAGAGCCAACACAGGCATGATGGGCTGAATGGCCCCCTTCTGTGCTGTGTCAGTCTCCTCTCCACTACCTTTTGACCCTCTACTGCCCTGTACTGTCAGATTGCTTGTCTGACATCTAGTCTTGAGTCATAACTTCCTCCAGCTGAGCATTGGGAAGATTGAAGCCATCTTTAACCCTCACCACAAACTCAGTATCTTCAACACCATCCCCACCCCCCTCCCTGGCCATTGACTCAGGCTGAACCAGATTGTTCACAACTTTGGCATTCCGTTTGACCTTGAGTTGAGCTTCTGATCCCCCTATCGTTTCCATGGCTTACTTCCATCTCAGTAACGTTGACTGCCTCTGCCCCACAGCTCATCTGCTGAAACCTTTGTCACCAGCAGACAGATTACTTCAATACTCTCTTGGCTAGCCCTCCACTCTCTTTCAACTTCAGCTGATACAAAATTCTGCTGCCCGTATTCCACCTTGCACCAAGTCCTACTCGCCTGTTGCGCCTGTCCTTGCTGACCTACATTGGCTCCTAGTTCTCCACCGACTCAAATATAAAATACTTCTCTTTGTCTTCAAAACCCTTCATAGCCTTGCCCATCCCTACCTCCTGTACTCTCCTCCAGTCCTACAACTCCCACCCATCCTCCCCGAACTCTCTGGCCTCTTTTGCATCTCCTCTTCCTTTGCCCCAGCAGTGGTGGCCATGTCCCCCGCCGCATAAGCCCTATGTTGTGGAATTCCCTCCCTAAGCGGATGTTTATAGGGACATGAATCTTTCTTCGATAATGAAACAGTGTGTATGAATGGTGTTGAGGTGCCTTGTTCATTTATTTGGATATGTTGCATATGGCTTCTGAAATTATTTGCAGACATTGGGTGTCTTACCCAACAGCTGCAATATTATTACCATAAGCTGTTCAGTGCAAGAATGATGATGGAGCAAATTTTTGGGAGGCTAAAAGCACAGTGGAGATGTCATTTGAAGTATCAGTACTAGCATCACTTTTTTCCCTATGGTGATAATTCTGCATAACATATATTGGTGCCGGAAGTGACTGCATGAGTGGTTTGATGAGGTAATGAACAGAGCTGCCTATCAGCCTCTAGCAGCACAAACAGCCAGTGTAGACATGCAAGATTCACTGTATGACATTTGCGATTCTGTGGAATAGAACCTCAGCAGTTTAACGGGAACCCAGTGATGTCTCTACTTGAAAGTCCCTCCTGCCTGCAACAAAAAGAGCACAATACTGCTTTGCTTACTGTTTTTTATCTCCTAATATAATCTTGACTTCACCACAACAATTTATGACATTTTGGTGGCTCTTGTCTTGTTTGCACAGGGTCATAGGCCCTGAATCGTGTGATATGTTGCTGCCGTTGGCATCCTTTTACTTTTAATCTAGGATTAACCTTTTTGGGGACAAGTTCACTATTGTTTTGGTGTCCATACTTAAGAAAAGACATACTTGCTCTCGAGTCAGTACAAAGAAGGTTCACTCGGTTAATCCCAGGGATGAGGGGATGGACATATGAGGAGAGGTTGAGTAGATTGGGACTCTACTCATTGGAGTTCAGAAGAATGAGAGGCGATCTTATTGAAACATATAAGATTGTGAAGGGGTTGGATCGGGTGGATGCGGGGAGGATGTTCCCGATGATGGGTGAAACTAGAACTAGGGGGCATAGTCTTAGAATAAGGGGCTGCTCTTTCAAAACTGAGATGAGGAGGAACTACTTCACTCAGAGGGTGGTAGGTCCATGGAATATGCTGCCCCAAAAAGCTGTAGAAGCTACATCATTACATAAATTTAAAACAGAAATAGACAGTTTCCTAGAAGTAAAGGGAATTAAGGGTTACAGGGAGCGGGCAGGAATTTGGACATGAGTCTAGGTTCGGATCGGACATGGCCCTGTGGGTAGCGGAGCGGCCCCAGGGGCCGTGTAGCCTGATCCTGCTGCTATTTCGTGTGTCTAATTCTGTTAGATTCAGGAGATAGTTCTGTGATAGTAGATTGGCGGTTAGGATCAGATCAGCCATGATCTTATTGAATGGCGGAGCAGGCTCGAGGGGCCGATTGGCCTACTCCTGCTCCTATTTCTTATGTTCTTATGTTTGTTCATGCTTCTTCATTTTTGTGAGTTATAATTGCACTATTTTGCATTCATAGTACTTCATTTGTCTGTTAATGTTATAATAAAATTCTGTTGTTTCTCAATACAGCTGTCAATATAGTTTTAAAACGAAAGCAAATCTTTCACAGAGCTGGTGTGTTTTCCAGAAACCTAAGCCCTAACATTTGGCTACACAATATGCTCAAGTGATTTGAAAACCTTCATACCTTCACAGCCTGCAACACTTCCAAAGTGATCAATTGGGTGTTGTTGCCCCCTCCCTCTTCAGCTACCAGGCCCACAACAGAAAAGTAGCAAGCACTGTAATGTCTAATTCAATCTTTTTTTATTACAAGAGGAAGAAAAGGAAAGCAATACTCCATTCGCAAAAGTATTCTGTCGTATGAAAATTATTGTTTGGCAACTTTCCAAAGAACCACTGGTTCTGTGAGACTAGCTGGCAGCAATATTGCTCTAGTAGAAATTGCAAGGAGCCATACAGAGTATTTGGATCAATAGAGAATGGCTGCTGGCTCTGAGGCATTGGTTGGGAATACTGGAAACCCCACACCCAGTGCACTGCACCATGCTGGATCTCGAAAGTTGTTACTGATACCCATTGTAAGTGCCTCCTGAAGCTGCATGTGGACTGTGTGAGGCTCCTGATTTTGCTCCAGTAAAGTTTGAAGTACTGCATACTTTGCTATCTGTTAGGCATTTTCCCGTTCCTTCTTAAGTGTTGGAGCATAGCAACTGTTGAGAGAGGAGGGTGTCTGAGCCGCCTCCTTGATCCAGCTCTTGCTGTGTGCCATGGTACCTGTGAAAAACATAAGAAACGTGATACTAGAAGCTTGCAGCTTTGACCTGTAACTGCATATAACATTCATGGTAGCTTTGCAAACATTGGTCCCAGCTTCCTATAAATGGTTGCACTTATTGGGATTAATGCTGGTTGACATTTTAAAAACCTGGAGAGTAAACTGGTATTTCCTTGGACAGTGGTTCAATCAATCCACACTACTAGTAGACTTCTTAATGACCACCAACAAGCCACAGAGACTAATAAACAGATCTCCATCATATCAGATGCTTCATACAAGGCATCTAAAAGGAACAGGAAAGCTTGTTCTAAATAATTGGCAGGACGATGTGAAAGAGAAGAAAAATGGCATAATGCAATTCTTGTGGACAGCAAGGGTATTCAGAAAGCTGTCCTTCCACAATTGATGAGGTGCCACTAATTGGCTGTGCTAAGAGCTTCAGTTTGCATTTTAAAATGGAGTCTTGCAGTGTTTGAAGTAGCAGTTTTGAGATTTGCTAAACAAAATTCTGACTTATTTAGGGCATGTTAATACTATAGTCTACTGTTGCATTGTTTTTTTTGCGCTAAAAGTACATTCTTGAATAGTTTGAATTAAACAACATTAAGTGGGGAATTGTATGCTGAAAGAAACTGAATTATCAGATGATTTGAATTGAGCAACTTTGAATTAAGAAGTTTAAACTGTATAAGAAAGCCTTGAAGTGAGTTGTATTAAGATATAGTACCCTTTTTACCTCTCTACCCTAGGTATATTTCCCATACAGCCACTTTACGTGTTTAAGCCTAAGCAGTGAGTTTGATGGACGAGATGACTGTGAAGATGACCCACTCCAGCGGAGCCCAATCTTATTCCTGCCCAACATCCATAAAAAGCTTTTCCATCAGGGTTTACTGAATGTTGATTAGGAATGAGAAACCAAGCTGTTCTGCTCTCCCTTTCTTTCTCTTTCTCTTTCTCCACCCTCAAAGCTGGGAATACAGAAACTCAATCGTGTCCAATATAGTACAGTCCAAAGATGATGCCCTTGGAAGTGCACTTACACATTAAACTGTCAAAACTTGGAGCTTTATTTTTTTTTAATGATTTAGAGAAAGGTTAATGCAATACCTTCATTTATACGCAGGCTTTATGCCCCAAGGCACTTTACATAGGAGAAAATAGAGATGAACAGAATTGGAAGAGTTAGGAAAGGTAATTGAAAGTATGGTCAAATAGCTAAGTTTTAAAAAGGCTTTCAAAGGTCAGAAAAGAGTCAATAAGATGTAGGAATTTTGGGAGGAAGTTCCATAGGATAGGCCAAGACAACTGAAGTCTCTCCCAGCACTGATGAAACAATGGGAGTGGAGGATGTACAGTAGATAGAGTTTAAGCATCGAAAAGCTCTTAATGAAACAGAAGGTTGGAGGACGTTACAGAGGTTGAGTGGGGCAAGACAATGGAGGGATTAGTGGAGAATAGGATGTGGGTCATGGAGTTTTGGACAAGATGGAATTTGTGCATGTTGAAGTTCAGGAAGCCTATAAGAGGGCATTTGAGAAGTTGAGTCTAGAGTGTGGATAGGAATGAGGTGGAAGTAGGAGAAAGAGCTTGCATTAATATAGCGCCTTTCAAGACCTCGGGACATCCCAAAGCACTTTAGAGCCAATGAAGTACTTTCTGAAGTGTAGTCACTGTTGTTGCATAGGCAAAACATGGCAACCAATTTGCATACAGCAAGGTCCCACAAACAGCAATGAGATAATCTGTTTTATTGATGTTGGTTGAGAGATAAATATTGGCCAGGATATTGGGGAGAGTTCCTCTGCTCTTTGAATAGGGCCGTGGGATCTTCTACATCTGCCTAAGAGGGCTATGTACCTGAGACTGGTCCTTGGTTTAACATCTCATCCGAATAACGGCACCTCCCTCAGTACTGCCGATGACACCATATTGGGGGGTGTAGTTAATGCAGAGGAGGACTGCGACTGCGACAAAATACAGGAAGACATGAATAAACTTGCAGATTGGGCATGTAATTGGCAAATGTACTTAAATATAGATAAGTGTGAGGTAATACATTTTGGTAGGAAGAATAAGGAGGCCACATACTGCTTGGAAATAAGGGCTGGACTTTGCCAGTGCTCAGAGGGCGGGTTTGGAGGCAGGTTAAAGGTTAAAATCGTTTTGATTGACGACGGGTTGCGATCCCACCATCAACCCGCCTCCAAACAATTTTCCCAAGTGTCGGGTCCCCGATTTGTGCATGGACCCAACACCTAGCAGCGGGAAGAGGATTAAAGGCAATTACCTGCCTATTATCAGGTAGTTGCTAGTAGTTGACAAGCTATTTTTGAATTTTGCCGCTTCTGGTTTGCGTTTTCTGACGTCCGGACACCACGCCAGGTAAGTATGGTGTGTTGTGAGTCTGCTGTAATGTTTCTGATTGATGACAGCTGCAGAAGTGGTGTGAAGGATCCAATGTTGCACTGGTGAGTCTCAGAGGTAAGAAAATGTTGGGAAATGCATTTTTAATACATTTACACATTTCTTTAGGTTACAAGTTTTGAAATCCATGTCTAGTGCCACCTCATTGGGAGAATCTCTCTCACCAGTGACAGATCGCTTCTGTCACCTCACCTGCAGTTGCCATCTATTCCAGCCTATGGAGGGAGTCATTGGAGAGTCTGGGTGCAAGAGATCACCTTGGTGCAGTAATTGTCAGTGTTTGCAGCACCTCAATGCTGTCAAACACTGAGAAATCAACTGTAAAAAAAATTGTGCGTGGTCCCTTTAAGGAAACCGGCAGATGACGCTTCACCAAATGACGTCATCTGACCCGCTTCCTCTTAATTGGCCGGCAAGCCCACAGGGTGGGCTTAACCAGATCAATCAACGTAAAATCATGTCTGTGGGCCGGATGCAGTTGGGGGCGGGACTGGAAGCCAGAAACCACCTGACCCGCACCCAACCCGCCTCCATTGATAAAATCACGGCCTCAGTGTTTGAATGGGGTAGGGGAACAGAGGGGTCTGAGGGTACAGGTACACAGATCACTAAAAGTTGTGACACTGGCTAATAAGGCCATAGAAAAGCAAACTAAGCACTGGGGTTCATTTCTAGAGGGATAGAATTGAAAAGCAGAGAAGTTATGTTAAACTTAAATAGAACCTTGGTTAGACCACACAAGGAGTTCTATGAACAGTTCTGGTCTCCATATTCTAAAAAGGAAATAGAGGCACTAGAGAAGGTGCAAAAAATATTTACCAGAACTGAGAGGTTATACTTATCAGGAAAGATTGAACAGGCTGGGTGGGGTTCTTTTCTCTAGAAAAGAGAAGGCTGAGGGCTGACCTGATAGTGGTCTTCAAGCTTATTTAAAAGGGTAGATGTAGAGAAGATGTTTCCACTTGCAGGCGAGACCAGAACTAGGGGCCATGAATATAAGATAGTCACTAATAAATCCAATAAGGAACTCAGGAGAAACTTCTTGACCCAGAGAGTGGTTAGAATGTGAAACTCGCTACTACAGGTAGTAGTTGAGGTGAATAGCATATATGCATTCAAGGGGAAGCTAGATAAGCACATGAGGGAGAAAGGTATAGAAGGGTATGTTGATGGGGTTAGATGAAGAGTGGTGGGACGAAGATCGTGTTGGGCATAAACACCGGCATGGACCTGTTGGGCCGAATGGCCTGTTTCTATGCTGCAAGAACTTTGTAACTTTGTACTGCACTGAAGTGTCATTCTAGATTATCTGCTCAAGTCTCTGAGGTGGGACTTGAACCTACAACCTTCTGACTCCGAGCAAGGGTGCTACCACTAGATGTAACCAGTCTTGGTTAAGCTCAGCATTGGGTCAAACAGGACACTGAGGTTACACAATCGGAGGAAATTCTGACTCCTACATCACTTGATGTCAGACATGTAATTTCACAGTGCGGGGTAATCATGGAGTTCAGGCAAGTAGTGGAGAGGTAGAGCTGGGTATCATGAGCATATATGGAAATTACCCACGGTTCAGGTCATCAAGGGGAAATGGTGGGGGCTAGCATCATGGTTATATTTAAGTTGTATGTCACGACGGTTGTTTAAATTCCTTAAGTCCCGATTCACTGAAACTGTGACTGTTAAAGAACATATAAAATTGTGATTTTGCTGTTAAGTGAATATGTGGGTTAAAGCAGGTATTGTGCCTTTCTGGTAAGGCTGCAGAACCAATACCATTTCTTAAATAGTTGCAGTTCAATGAGTCATGACGTTAGAAATTTATAATCAATTGTGTGACGAACAAAATATATATTTAGTCAGTCTAATAATTCCGGTCCCCTCACGTAAGTAAATCACTGTGAGAAAGAGCAGCAAAATATATACAGTACTTGGTATGGCTGCATCTATGTTAGAGATTGTTATTTTTTTTCTCATTTTGCCTGAAAATCAATTAAAAGTATGCTGCTTCTTTTTTTGCCCTTCTGTTTTGTATTTCTGCATTTCTAGACTTTCCAAGAAAATGCGCCTTGTGTAGCTAACCAATTCGCTATTCGTAAGTGATGGGCGGCCAAGAACAACTACTCATTAAGCTGTCCTCTCCTAATAAGGTATATTTATAAAGATCCTGCAAATCCATTGGCAGGATAGGCGCACCAATGTCAGTGTTCTAGCTCAGGCCAACATCCCCAACATCAAAGCTTTTGTTTGTGCCTTTTTTTCTTCTCTCCCACATGGCAGCTGTCTTTCATTCTGCCAGCGCAATTCACACTTCATCTACAGCCATCCTTTGTTTCTTAACCTGTCCCATTACCATCTCCTTTTGCCTTGACTATCTCTTAATGTCTCTTTAATTCTCCTGCCTTTTATCCTGCCTTTTATCCTATCACAGACCTTCCCTGTTGTTCTTTCATCCCCTCCCCCATTTCCCAGCCCCTAAACTTGCTTAAAAATTTGTTCCATTTCCTGCTTTTTTTTCCAGTTCTGACAAAAGGTCTCCGGCCTGAAACGTTAACTCTGTTTCTCTCTTCACAGATGCTGCCTGACCTGCTGAGTGTCTCCAGCATTTTCTGTTTTTGTTTTATATTTATAATAAAGGTCGGCTAAAAAACTAAATTTTAGGAGTTGCTTGTTTGGAATGATTCCTGTACAATGCGAGAAATGTTTATTTGGTTATTTCCATGTTCATTTTTGCGATGTTCCCTTGAATTATTTCACAATGTTTTGTAACGCTGTTTTGTTTTAAAGAAAAGTGTTTGTGGCTTTGTTGGTAACAGTCCATATGCTTTACTTAGACAAGTGTTTGTGGTAACACGTTGAATGGAATAATTGCTGGTTTAATATGTGATAGTTGCAGTTTTACAGTCTTCTTACAATTAAAACATATACATAGATGGCGGCTGCAAGTTTGCATCAGCATTTTCTACCACACTGCTGCTCACAGCCACAGATATGAAAGGACGTAATCAACAGAGACCATATGATTTCCTTTTCAAAAAAAGTCAATTACATTTCCACAAATTTGGTTGCATTTGGCTTTTAAAATGGTGGAAGGAAGAATTCCAATTAACTTTTGTGATGGGCAGACTGCTGTGCTGAAGAACTTATGAAAGCGCTGTGCTGAAGAACTTGAGAAAGCACAGTCCCACCACTGAAAACGTCCACATTTAAAATGGGCAGTCACTTACAGGAAACTTTGTGATATCCGGCACCGACGGGACCGAGCTGTTGCCGATCTATCAAAACTGCCGGACATACAAAGTTAATGTTGAAGCATACGGAGGTTTTCATCTCCGTATCTGACAACAAACACTGTACAGCTTCTAAACAGTCGGCTGCAGCTGCAAGCATCTCTAGCTGAAGCTGTTGCTATAGCTACAGACCTTGCAGTGCCTGACTGGGGGGAAAAAAAAGCAACGAGAACTAAAAAAACTTATAGAAAGCGGCTCCTGATTTTTGCCGTTAGATCGAGTATTCCGGACATATAACCTCCGGATAAACCAAAGTTTCCTGTATATCGGCCAAAAAGCGGTAACTATTATCTATTTGCATTAAAATCAATCTCAAAGTTGCCGGTTATAGCGTCTTAAGCGCTCTGTTTATTTTGGGCAGCAACAGCTGTGTTTATTCACTAGTTCACAGACTTCACTTCCCTTAGGCTTCCATTTCTTCTACAATTTAAAATGCAGATGTTGTATCACAGAAGAATGTTCCAAAGCCACATCCATATCACAGTAGGTTGGAGGAAGTGGATTACAAGACAGCAACTCCATTGAGTGGTGGTATTATAAACTGTGGTGGTAGAACTTCAATTTGTTAGTACCTGAACCTTCAGATTAGGTCACTGCCACTACCTCTATGCTGCCCAACTAGTATTGTGTGTTATTTGACATTTGTTTTGATTCGCTGTTGGTGCTGCTGCTTTATTTTTATTCCCACTGACACTGACATGTAAAAATTCTGCTCAGCAGCTAATCATGGTCAACCAACTGGAATGATTTTTAATTTTTTTAATGCTACCGCGTTATACTTCTTGCGTATAGCGGGCAAATCGCACTCGCAGAAACATGGTGGGTGGTGGGGACTGTATAACCTTTCACAAAGAATGATGGCACAATATTTGTTGATTGAACGACATTTTAGCATACTGTGATGTGCTTATATGGATTATAGAGGCTAATGTGCATTTATTTTTTTTAGCTTTTATGGCTGGCAGTAATAATTGGTAATCATGCTTCTTGTCCATCTTGAACAATTTGCAGTGCAATGTAAACATTAGATGTGTGCAATTTAGGTAAACTAACTGCTGATAGACGAGTCTTAGTTGTTGCCAAATGGTATTTTAAAAATTAAACCAATATTCTAGGGAGGTTTCAGCTTTTTTTTTAATAGAATGGATTGTTTTTATTGCTATTGCCTCTATCTGGAGCTGCATTGTACAAAAGGTATCATAGTTCTAGTTTGAGATGCCCAGTGCAAATTTTTATTTGACTTTGTTTTGAAACAGTAGTTTAAAAAAAATTAGCTTCAGCTCAAACCTCATTCCTAACAGATGGATAAGTATTTGGGGGGAAAAAACAGGTTAAAATGCTACAGGAAAAGGGCAGGTGAATGGGACTAACTGGACAGCTGCAAGATCCAGCAGGGCACAATGGGACAAATGGCCTCCTCCTCTGCTGTACGATTGTGGTTCTACATTTTGTGTGGGTGAATTTTAGCTACAGTAGACCAGGATACTAAAGAGCAGAGGGATGTCTTCCGGGCTGTGGGCGGGTGTGACAGCAGGGGAAGAGAACAATGAGAGGTGTGGTGTATGTAACCTGTTCCACCTTAAGAGAACTTAAGCCTGTTCCACCTTAAGAGATGTACTACTTTCTCTGGCTGCTGTATACGTAATACCGGTGGTGACCACCGGTATATAAGCACTGTGTAGTAAGATGTATTTCAGATATAGTCCTGACCTCCAACCAGTAAAGACCTGTTGAACTTTAATCTTGTAGCCTGTGTGTTATTAATTACAACTAGAACACACAGACTTTACAAGAGGCACATTATTCAGCAATGCAAAATAGAAGCAAAATCGGCGCGCTCTAACTTTTAATACACTATTTCTATTGTACAAGTTAATAGTGTAGTGCCATTAAAATGTCACAATAAGCAGTAATTTTTCTCCTTCTTCTGCCCCTCCCTCAGTTCAAATTTCATTGACCATTGCAGTGCAATTCATAAAGAGGCGGGGAAGAATTGGGTGAAAGAAGTTAGAATGGGAAATTTTGGCATGATTATCTTGCTGCGTGTCAAGTTTAAATGGAAGATTACAGCATCCTGTTAAATGAAAATAAGGAGAAAAGTTCTTGAGTACTTATAACCAAATCTGTTCAGCTGAAGTGATTTAATTGCTAGGGTGGTGTCAAAGTGAGGGAACTGGTGCATGACATTATTGAACCAATTGCTTATAAGTTGTGTAATTTTGAAGCAGATGAACACTTGATCAAAATTTAGGGGTCGTGTCTTTTGTGCATCTTATTTTTAATACTTTCAGGGTTGTCGCTGGATGATAAATGAAGCAGCTTCAGGAGAAATGTTGGAGGGTTGCTTTAGCATGCTTTAGTTGTGTAACAGAAAACCATGGCAAGCAAGTAGTGTGACTTATAGCCAGCAACCTGAAATCTGTTTGTTGAGCGTTTGAGAATAATCCTTAAAAGATTAAGCTCAGAAGTGGTGTAGTCTGTAGTGAGATGCAGCATCAGACTGCTTTTCCAATACAGCAAAACCAAAACCTGACTCGTGTTCAAATTTTGATTGACTTCGATACCTGTGCCTGCACAAGATTAGATTTGAATTGAAGAGTCAGAAATATATTGTGACAAACACTTTGTGCTGCAATATTGACAAAGGTGCATTAAAATATACTTGAAATTTTGGCGTTAGGGAGCTAGAAAATAAAAATGAAGTGTAGGATGTAAATGGTGGACAGTTTGCAGTATTGCTCCTGAAACAGATGCTCTGACACTGCTGGACACTATAGTGCCAGAGCAAAATTTGCTGCCATTTTTTCCTGATCCATGCCTGCTTTTTCCACCCATAGTGCAAGAAATATTAAAACAGATAGTAAGAGCTTCTACAGGTATATAAAAAGGAAGAGAGTAGCTAAAGTAAACATTGGTCCCTTAGAGGATGAGACTGGGGAATTAATAATGGGGAATGGGGAAATGGCAGAGACTCTGAACAAATATTTTGTCTCTGTCTTCACGGTAGAAGACACGAACAACATTCCAATAATGGATAATCAAGGGGCCACAGGGAGGGAGGAACTAAAGACTATCACTAAGGAACTAGTACTTGGTAAAATAATGGGACTAAAAGACAAGTCCCCTGGACCAGATGGCCTGCATCCCAGGGTCTTAAAAGTGGCTGCAGAGATAGTGGATGCATTGGTTGCAATCTACCAAAATTCCCTGGACTCTGGAGAGGTCCCAGCGGATTGGAAAACTGCAAATGTAACACCCCTATTTAAGAAAGGAGGGAGACAGAAAGCAGGAAACTATAGACCAGTTAGCCTAACATCTGTCATTAGGAAAATGCTGGAGTCCTTCATTAAGGAAGCAGTATCAGGGCATTTTGAAAATCATAATGCAGTCAAGCAGAGTCAGCATGGTTTAATGAAAGGGAAATCATGTTTAACAAATTTGCTGGAGTTCTTTGAGGATGTAGTGAGCAGGGTGGACACAGGTGAGCCAGTGGATGTGGTGTATTTGGATTTCCAGAAGGCATTCGATAAGGTGCCACATAAAAGGATACTGCATAAGATAAGAGCTCACGGAATTGGGGGTAATATATTAGCATGGATAGAGAATTGGCTAACTAACAGAAAGCAGAGAGTCGGGATAAATGGGTCATTTTCCGGTTGGCAAACGGTAACTGGTGGGGTGCCACAGGGATTGGTGCTGGGGCCTCAACTATTTACAATCTACATTAATGACTTGGATGAAGGGACCGAGTGTAATGTAGCCAAGTTTGCGGATGATACAAAGATGGGTGGGAAAGCAAGTTGTGCAGAGGACTCAAACAGATATAGACAGGCTAAGTGAGTGGGCAAAAATCTGGCAGATGGAGTATAATGTGGGAAAATGCGAGGTTATCCACTTTGGTAGGAAAAATAAAAAAGCAAATTATTATTTAAATGGGGAGAGATTACGCTGAGATACAGAGGGATCTGGGGGTCCTTGTACATGAATCACAAAAAGTTAGCATGCAGGTACAGCAAGTAATTAGGAAGGCAAATAGAATGTTGGCCTTCATTGCAAAGGGAATGGAGTATAAAAGTTGGGAAGTCCTGTTACAACTGTACAGGGCATTGGTGAAACCACACCTTGAGTACTGCGTACAGTTTCGGTCTCCTTATTTAAGGAAGGCTATACTTGCATTGGAGGCAGTTCAGAGAAGGTTCACTAGGTTAATTCCTGAGATGAAGGGGTTGTCTTATGAAGAAAGGTTGAGCAGGTTGGGCCTATACTCATTGGAGTTTAGAAGAATGAGAGGTGATCTTATTGAAACATATAAGATTCTGAGGGGGCTTGACAGGGTAGTTGCAGGGAGGATGTTTCCCCTCGTGGGCGAATCTAGAACTAGGGGGCATAATTTCAGAATAAGGGGGCACCCATTTAAAATGGAAATGAGGAGGAATTTTTTCTCTGAGGGTCATGAATCTTTGGAATTCTCTTCCCCAGCGAGCTGTGGAGGCTGGGTCATTGGATATATTTAAGGTGGAGATAGACAGATTGTTGAATGGTAAGGGAGTGAAGGGTTATGCGGAGCGGGCAGGGAAGTGAAGTTGAGGCCAAGATCAGATCAGCCATGATCTTATTGAATGGCGGAGCAGGCTCGAGGGGCCAAATTACCTACTCCTGCTCCTCCGTCTTATGTTCTTATAAGAATCTTCAGAATGTGGTTTGTCTGATCATGCTGTTTGTCAAGAGCCACTCTTAGACTAACTATAAAGCAATTCCAGGTATGATTTAAAAAAAATAAAAGACATCTCCCTAAGCACTCACCATCTGGCAGGCTATAAATTGAGACCCCCTAGTCTGCTGAGAGTAATGCGTAACCGGGAAGGAAGTGTGTTGTTAAATGGCCCCTGAGGAGTGTTACAAGTATCAGTGTCCAAACTGAGGACTTGGTGAAAACATTTATTTGTTGGGTTCTAAAATTTTCATTGAGACAAAAAATTCTGTAGCTATAGTAACAAATAGTTTATAAATCTGTTCTTTGAGCAATGCTTGCACAAAGTGAATGGGGCAGTGGAAGTAATATGAATATGGAATTAACGCCAGGCTGAGGTATGTTGGGAATGAGGTTAAGTCTAGATTAGCGCCCCAGTTTTAGTGCTGGTATTTGTTTCCTCCTTCTGAGAGCACTCCACAAGAAGCTGCTGTGCATCTTACAGACTGCCTCCACACATTTCTTTGCATTCAGTATATTAAGCAAACTTTTTCCAATTGAAGTTTGACTACCTAGCGATGTATATGTTTATGTAAAATGCAGATTAGTGTCTCGTACATGATGCATGCTGTACGGTTGGTTGCATTCTTCATTTTGAACATAACAGATGTTAATACTGTACTTTATTTTCTCAGTTTTCTGTATTGAGACACTTTGTAATATTGCTCAGCAAACTTTGGCAGCCAATGGTAGGTTGTTGCAGCAGCTGTTCAAGTGCAACCTCAAAACTGAGTGTCAGCAGGTCATTTGACTGGGGTTGCATGGGTTAGTTTGGGTCTGTTTTGCCTGATATCTACATCCGTTTTCCAACAGTAGTCACTAAATATCAGTGGGGAGGAACATAGGACAGAAGTAGGCCATTCAGCCCTTGAGCCTGTTCCGCCATTCAATGAGATCATGGCTGGTCTGCGATCTAACTCCATATACCCGCCTTTGGCCCATATCCCTTAATAAATTTGGTTACAAAAAGCTGACAATCTCCGATTTAAAATTAACAATTGATCCAGCATCAATTGCCGTTTGCGGAAGAGAGTTCCACCCTTTGTGTGTGGAAGTGTTTCCTAATTTCACTCCTGAAAGGTCTGGCTCTAATTTTTAGACTATGCCCCCTAGTCCTAAAATCCCCAACCGGCGGAAATAATTTCTCTCTATCTACCCTATCTGTTCCCTTCAATATCCTGAAAACTTCGATCAGATCACCCCTTAACCTTCTAAATTCTAGGGAATACAACCCTAGTTTGTGTACTCTCTCCTCGTAACTTAACCCTTGAAGTCCGGGTATCATTCTGGTAAACCTACACTGTACTCCCTCCAAGGCCAATATATCCTTCCTAAGGTGTGGTGCCCAGAACTGCTCACAGTACTCCAGGTGTGGTCTAACCAGGGTTTTGTACAGCTGCAGCATAACTTGGCAGGAGGAACCTTGGTTGTTCATTTTTTCTGTACACTTCATTCCAGGTATACTCAGGTAATTGATGCACTGCCTGAGATCAGTTAATTTAACACACACCAGAGCTTAATCTTGCAATCTTTTTGGTCATTATTGTTGAGGAACACACCGTACGGCATTTGCAGGCTGTGCCATAATATTTTTTTTCAAAAAAGTACTTGCTTCCATCTTTGTTTAACCCCTGTAACCTCTCCCTCTCCAAAATCAATCATTCAAGATTTTGTCCTTCATTGACCCAACAGAAAACCTGCTTCAATTAGAAGGGTCATGTGCAGTTTCCGTTCTGATGAAGCATTTCTGAGTGAACTGCGTGCAGTTGTAGGTCAATTGGGAGCTGAAACTGTGATAACAGGAACACGATATATAATAAGCACAGATGAGGAAGGGCATCTTAATTAATTGATTTACAAAAACCCTACAGCCCTCCCACTTCACAATGTAATTGTTTCTTAAATGGTTCCAGGGTTTTGTCTTGACTACTCTGTCTAGAACTTCATTCCCTGGGTTGATCACTCTATGAAGAAGTACTTCCTGATAGCTGTTTTAAATTCACCTTTTACTGGTTTGACCACGTGTCCCCTTGCCCTACTCTCTTAAAATGATTAAATAGCCTTATCTTTCAATTATTTTGCTATTACAATCAGTCCAATGACCTAAGACCTTACCTGAAATGAACTCTCATATTTGCTGTGCTTAAATGTGGTGTCATTCTCTTGGAATTAAGCATTGTAGAAAATTATGCATTTTTTAATAATCACACGATATGCGAATGCTAGAGTTTTGTATTGTCTAATAACTCTCTGGGAGAAAAAACTTCAACTTCTTCCTTTGTTCTTGTGATAATCGTCAGTCTTCTACCCCTTTTTACTGTTTAACTAGTCAATGTAAACAACCTCCCCACTGTTTTTCCTCATTACTTACCATCTCAAACTTTTCATGTATGATGGTATACTTGGAGTTTAGGGACAAGAGAGGAACATTAAGAGGCACTGTAATCATAATAAGGCTAAAATAAAGACATATGTGAAATGTTGTTGGAGGTTCAATGTGTGAGAAGATTGACTGATAAAGCTTTTCATTGTACAATAACAACAGAAAATGCTGGAAATACTCAGCAGGCCAGGCAGCATCCGTGGAGAGAGAAACAGAGTTAACGTTTCAGGTCTGGGACCCTTCATCAGAACTGGAAAAAGCTGGAGATGTAACAGATATTAAGCAGGTGCAGAGACGGGGGGGGGGGGGTGGTGGCGGTGGGGAGTTAGGAGGAGAGGAAGAAATAGGAAGAACATCCTGTACTTTTGTAAGAGGCAGGAAAGATAAAATGTTGCAAATGGGAATGGCAAAAATCATACTGCATGAAAAATGGGGGCAGAGATAATTATCTGAAATTGTTGGACTCAATGTTGAGTCCGGCAGGCTGCAAAGTGCCCAATCGAAAGATGAGGTGCTGTTCCTCAAGCTTGCGTTGAGCTTCATTGGAACAATGCAATAGCCTGAGGACAGAGAGATCAGAGTGGGAGTGAAGCGGTGAATTAAAGTGGCAGGCGACCGGAAGCTCAGGGTCACCCGTACGGACTGAACGGAGGTGTTCCGCAAAGCGGTCGCCCAATCTGCGTTTGGTCTCCCCAATGTAGAGGAGACCGCATCGTGAGCAGTGAATACAGTATATTAAATTGCAAGAAGTACAAGTAAATCGCTGTTTCACCTGGAAGGGGTGTTTGGGGCCCTGGACAATGGGAAGGGAGGAGGTAAAAGGGCACGTGTTGCATCTCCTGTGCTTGCACGGGAAGGTGCCAGGTGAAGGAGAAGGGCTGTTGGGGGTGATTGAGGAGTGGACCAGGGTGTCGGGGAGGGAGCGGCCCCTTCGGAATGCTGAAAGGGGAGGTGAAGGGAAGATGTGTTTGGTGGTGGGATCACGTTGGAGGTGGCGGAAATGGTGGAGGATGATCCGTTGAATGTGGAGGCTGGTGGGGTGAAAGGTGAGGACAAGGGGAACCCTATCGTGGTTCTGGGAGGGAGGGGCAGGGGTGAGAGCAGAAGTGCGGGAAATAGAACGGACACAGTCAAGGGCCATGTCAACCACGGTAGAGGGGAACCCTCGGTTGAGGAAAATGGAAGACATGTCGGAAGCACTAGTATGGAAGGTGGCATCGTCATAACAGACGCGGCGGAGACGGAGAATCTGGGAGAATGGAATAGAGTCCTTACAGGAAGCTGGGTGGGAGGAAGTGTAGTCCAGGTAGCTGTGGGAGTCGGTGGGTTTGTTGTGGATGTTTGTTGAAAGCCGATCGCTGGAGATGGAGAAGTCAGGGAAGGGAAGAGTCGGAGATGGACCATGTGAAGGTGAGGGAAGGGTGGAAACTGGAAGTAAAATGAATGAACTTATCTAGTTCAGGGCGAGAGCAGGAAACAGCAACAATACAGTCATCGATGTACCAGAAAAAGAGGTGAGGGAGGGGACCTGAGTAGGACTGGAACAAAGAATGTTCCACATATCCCATGAACAGGCAGGCATAGCTAGGGCCCATGCGGGTTCCCATAGCAATACCTTTAATTTGGAGGAAGTGAGTGGAGTCAAAGGAGAAGTTGTTCAAAGTGAGAACAAGTTCAGACAGGCGGAGGAGGGTGGTGGTGGATGGGGACTGGTTGGGCCTCTGTTCAAGGAAGAAACGGAGCGCCCGAAGGCCGTCCTGGTGGGGGATGGAGGTGTAGAGGGATTGGATGCCCATAGTGAAAAGGAGACGGTTGGGGCCAGGAAACTGTTAAAGTGACGGAGGGCGTCGGAAGAGTCGCGAATGTAGGTAGGAAGGCCTAGAAATTCACTATGGCCCCGCCAGCTGGCTAGCGCCCAAAAGTTAGCGCTGGGCGGGAAGCCTATAGCGATCGTCAGATATTCATTGTTAGCGCCCCAATTCGGAAGCGGGCGCTATACCAGGGTGTGCCCGCCTCCGCTTGGTGCGCTGACACTGAATAGCAGCGCTCTTGGCGCCGCTGCGCCAGGCGCTGCGGAGCGGCAGGCTGCGGTACTGCAGGCCTCCTCCTCTTAAGGGGGAGCTGCCTGCAACAGGGAGATCGCCGCTGGATAGTGCCGGCAAATGAGCCCGGCACCACGGAGAAGTGCCGGGCTCGCGGAAAGCAGCCGGCAATGCCGCGGGGGGCGGGGGGTGGAGGAGGCCGGGGAAGGAGGTGCGGGCAGGCGGCCGCCGCAAAAGCGGCCGGCCACACCTTCCGCTTTAAAGCGCCCCACTAAGGCAGCAGGACGGCCCCGTTTTCTGGTCGCTGTTTGCGGCCGCTTCGGAGGAGGCGGCCGCAACTAAATATGGGGATCGGCGCGGTTTCGGGGCGGGACCGGGGCACTGCGCACACTGATGACGTCATCGGTGCCGGCGCAGCGCTAACGGCTACCGCCGCCAATACCGCTGCGCTGAATATCTGCGCAAACTCATTTTTGGCGCAAAATCACCCTTTAGGCGTTAACTGGGCGCAAAGCTGGCAGCGCCTTAATGAATTTCTAGGCCGAAGAGACTGGACAAGGGGAGAAAAAATAGAGTTGAGATAGGAAGAGATAAGTTCCGTGGGGCAAGAACAGGCTGAAACGATGGGTCAACCAGGGCAGTCCTGTTTGTGGATCTTGGGAAGGAGGTAGAAGTGGGCTGTGCGGGGTTGGGGGACTATGAGGTTGGCGGCCATGGAGGGAAGATCTCCAGAGGAGATGAGGTCAGTGACACACTTGGAAACAATGGCTTGATGCTTTTCATTGTGCCTTGTCCAGGGGTGAGGGAAATACTGAAAGATGCTGTGACAGTATTATTTCACCAGAAGTTTAGCACAACAAAGAATAAAGGCACGTGAAAGCTATTTAACTTCAAAATGGTGAAAAAGGAGCAAAATTCAATGTAAAATTTCAATAGAGGGGGAATAGGAAGGGGAAAAAAGGGACAACCGGGTCAATGCAGGTAAAGTGGTGATATTTTCTATTTTCTTATAAAATGATTTTACTTTAGTAGCTTGGGGTTCATGCTGTAGTAGTAAATTTTTTCCTGACGCACAAATGGATTGCTTTTTAAAACTGATTTGTTTGAGTCACAGCAGATGAGCTGAAAACAGACAAAACCATCAGGGTTTTTAATGCTGGGTTATTTTTTGGATGATGATAATAGCATCCGTAATAAAAAAAGAATTGAAATGCATACAGTAATTGTAGCATGGTATGCGATTAAAACCAAGATTAACTGAGATAAAAATTTTTATCGCGATTAATTTTTTAAATCTCTTGACAGCCCTACTGTGATAAATAGCTCTCTTCCAGTGCAGCATGATAACGTTAGCATTGTGTAGATTACTGCACATGTGCAAGCAGTTATATCAGTTGACACTTTTGGAGGTAGGGATTTAAAAAAATAATTTCATCCTCACATTACCGCTTCTATCAAAAGGTTTTCTGGAGGTTTCTGAACCAGTTTGTATCTTTTTTTATTAGTTCATGGGATGTGGGCATCGCTGGCAAGGCCAGCTTTATTGCCCATCCCTAATTGCCCTTGAGAAGGTGGTGGTGAGCCACCTTCTTGAACTGCTGCAGTCTGTGTGGTGAAGGTACTCCCACAGTGCTGTTAGGGAGGGAGTTCCAGGATTTTGACCCAGTGACTATGAAGTAACAGCAATATATTTCCAAGTCAGGATGGTGTGTGACTTGGAGGGGAACTTGGAGGTGATGATGTTCCCATGCGCCTGCTGCCCTTGTCCTTCTAGGTGTTAAAAGTCATGGGTTTGGGAGGTGCTGTAGAAGAAGCCTTGGCAGGTAGCTGCAGTGCATCTTATAGATGGTACACACAGCAGACACGGTGCGCCGGTGGTGGAGGGAGTGAATGTTGAAGGTGGTGGATGGGGTGCCAATCAAGCAGGTTGCTTTGTCCTGGATGGCGTCGAGCTCCTTGAGTGCTGTTGGAGCTGCACTCATCCAGGCAAGTGGAGAGTATTCCATCACACTCCTTACTTGTGCCTTTTAGATGATGGAAAAGCTTTGGGGAGTCAGGAGTTGGGACAATCATTGCAGAATACCCAGCCTCTGACCTGCTCTTGTTGCCACAGTATTTATGTGGCTGGTCCAGTTAAGTTAATGGTGACCCCCAGGATGTTGATAGTGGGGGATTCGGCGATGGTAATGCTGTTGAATGTCACACTCGCCTCACCTTTGGAATTCAGCTCTTTTGTCCATATTTGGACCAAGGCTGTAATGAGGTCTGGAGCCGAGTGGTCCTGGCGGAACCCAAACTGAGCATCGGTGACCAGGTTATTGGTGAGTAAGAGCCACTTGATAGCACTGTCGACGACACCTTCCATCACTTTGCTGATGATTGAGAGCAGATTGATGGGGCGGTAATTGACCTGATTGGATTTGTCCTGCTCTTTGTGGACAGGACATATCTGGACAGTTTTCCATATTGTTGGGTAGATGCCAGTGTTGTAGCTTTACTGGAACAGCTTGGCTGGAGGCACTGCTAGTTCTGGAGCACAAGTCTTCAGCATGACAGCCGGGATGTTATGGGGGTCCATAGCCCTTGTTGTATACAGTGCACTCAGCCATTTCTTGATATCACGTGGAGTCAATCAAATTGGCTGAAGACTGGCATCTATGATGGTGGGGACCTCGGGAGGAGGCAGAGATTGATCATCTTCTCGGCACTTCTGACTGAAGATGGTTGCAAACACTTCAGCCTTGTCTTTTGCACTCGCTTGCTGGGCTCTGCTATCATTGAGCATAGGGATGTTCATAGAGCCTCCTCCTCCCGTTAGTTGTTTAATTGTCCACCACCATTCACGACTGGATATGGCAGGACTGCAGAGCTTTGATCTGATCCGTTGATTGTGGGATCGCTTAATTACTTGACAACTTTCTGCAGCGAGTTTAATGGGCAGTTAAAGTCCAAATCCAGCAAGTCCGTAAAAAAAAAGAAAAGGGGAGGCTAAGGGTGAGCTGCCGTTTGTCCGAAGCAAATGGTGGAGCGGCGTGAATCGACCAGCAAGTTCTGTAGATTTGCAACTCCCAGCGTATCTCTTAATACCCTGAATTTGCTGTCTTATTTGCGCATTAATGATGGAGTGCATCATTAACACACCATTATTTTTCTAGCAGGATTTGGCCCAGTCTATTTTCACTTATTGAAATGAACCCACATAGCTTATGTATACTGATAATAACAGGGAATAGTCTTTCACTTTGTAAGGGAGAATTGCTCGCTGGTAGCTACTAGCAATATAGGATGCAGCCTATTGAGCAATGAGACATCTTTTGGTGACCACGAGCAGAGAAAACAATTCTATGCCAAATTGCACATGTATTTTTTAAGCCAGATTAGATGCTTGTTAAAGTGTGAAAAATGTTCGAGTTGGCTATGATCCAAATATAATGGGCAGAATCTTGCCGGAGTGAGGCATCTCATGGCACATGCTGTTAGTTAGACCTTTTCTTGCACCCTTCAGCTCAAAATGTTTTGCCCTATAAGTTGCTGGAAGTGCGAGCTGATAATGTCGTGGCGAGGGATATGGACCATCTGGGAACTTAGTGAATGATGGGATTAACAGTGTATCTCTTTAATCAATGAGATTTAAGGACAGAGAAGGAGGGTGAATTGGAGTGGATGAATTAGTCAAATCGGGTACCGAAAGGGATATAAAGAGAGCAAAAGAAAGATTGGATTAAGAGAGAAAAAAAGAGACAAAGGTGAAGTAAGATTTTTTTTTAAATTACATGTTAAAAATTCTGAAGAATTTCCTACCTCTATGAATGAGACTCCACATTTTCAATTATTCCCTTTCTGGGCTGTAGAGGTTGATTGGCATTGCAGGAGCTTAAATCTCCTAACTAAAAAGGTACTTGCGCTGTTAAGTACTAGTCTAACTTTTTACGGTGAATTTAATTGGCAATTAATGCAGAAATGCAGCAACTTCATGACACTCATGGCGTGGTTGAGAGTGAACTACCATTTTCACGAGACCAACGGCGGAATTGCAACTTGTGATTTGCAATTCATGGAGTATCTCTTCCTCACTGCAAGTTGCTGGATGATTTACACATTAATAACGGCGAGCACCATTAAACTCACCATTATTTTGGCAGAAAAATTTGGGCCATTACTTGTTATTCATTCTCCCTTTTGAGTAAATTGTATGCTAAGTGCCTCACTGTAGAGCCTCCGACCACCATATCCGTGCCATCGCTAATACTGCCTATTTCCACCTCCGTAACATCGCACGACTCCACCCCTGCCTCCGCTCATCTGTTGCTGAAACCCTCATCCATGCCTTTGTTACCTCTAGACTTGACTATTCCAATGCACTCCTTATAACATTTGCATATTGATTTATCATTGGCCCGCAGGCATCTGTAAGGAATACCTATTATATTCACGTGATCACATGCTGAGTTGTCATTGGCCTGCAGGCATCTGTAAGACCCAAGGGTCCTGACTCCATCTTGTGCACACGGTGCTGTACTGTTGAGTCAGATCAGACCTAATGCTTCATTAAAGAGTTTAAACTGTAATACTCCGTTGTCCTGCAATATATTATTTTTGTACAAAGTGTGCAAAACAAGACATGGTGTCAGAAGTGGCATTTGAAATGGACATCGTTGGAGCTCCCTTACCTCGAATGAATTGGGAATCTTTGAACTTAGCTAGAGAATGGAGCAAGTTCAAGCAACACGTGGAATTGATGTTCTCGGGTCCACTGAAAAGCAAAGGGGAGGAAGAAAGATGCAGCTACCTACTCTTGTGGATCGGAGAAAAAGGGAGAGACATTTTTAACACATGGTCTCTCACCGCGGATGAAGCAAAGGTGCTGAAAAGTTATTTTGACCGTTTTGAATCATATGTGATGCCCAAGACAAATACGATATTCGCTAGGTACAAGTTTCAGGAGAAAGTACAAGGAGCTAGTGAGTCGTTTGAACAGTTCGTGACTGAGTTAAAACTGCTGGTAAAAGACTGTGCATATGCAGATTAAGATGAGATGGTCAGAGACCGCATCGTGTTTGGAATACATTCAGCTAAAGTGAGAGAAAAACTTTTGAATGTTGGGTCCGGGCTAACGCTGGACAAAGCTATGGACATAGATCTCGATCGCACGAGATAGCCCAAGCACAGTTGAAAACCATAACTGGCGCCACAAACAGCTCGTGTGAACAGACAGTGCACGCAGTTAATAGATACACACCAAAGAACACTGCCCAGAGAGCATGTTTCAGAACAGAAAGAACAGTGAGAGTTCTAAAAATGGGCGACACAGACATAAAATGCTTCAAAAACTGTGGATATTGTGGAAACAACTGGCATGGAGAAAAGGAGTACTGCCCTGCCAAAGGAAGGCAATGTACTAAATGTGGTAAACGGAACCACTTTACTAAAGTCTGCAGGACTGTTTTCGGAAAAACAGTACACACAGTGAGTGACAGCCAAATGCCAAATAGAGAGCCAAATGCAGAGGAACTGTTTATTGATTCTGTGTCACAGAAAAAACAGATTTCAGAGACTGAGCAAGCCTATGCCGATATTGAGATAGGAAAACAGGGCAAAGAGCTTAAGTTTAAACTAGACACTGGATCTCAGGTTAATGTAATTCCTCTGAGTATCACAGCTTGAAGGATGAGTGTGAGCTACAGCCCACCTCACGCAGACTGACCGGCTATGGGGTGAGCAGCTCAATGTAAAAGGTACATG
Organism: Somniosus microcephalus; assembly: GCF_052327205.1. NCBI lineage: Eukaryota > Metazoa > Chordata > Chondrichthyes > Squaliformes > Somniosidae > Somniosus > Somniosus microcephalus. The sequence goes on along the minus strand of NC_140998.1, from coordinate 101,745,250 downwards.
TGTGATGAAATGCAAGTACAAAGAAAGCAACATGATGTTGAACTTTTACATTATTGACACTCAAGCACCTCCAGTGCTAGGTCTAAAGGCATGTTTAGACATGGACCTCGTCAAGCTAGTGCTATCATTGACAGCACCAGTTGAGAAGCAGACAGTCATGGAGGAGTTTGCTGATGTTTTCAAAGGAATCGGACTATTGCCAGGTGAATGCACTATTCACCTTGACCCAGCAGCAACCCCTGTGGTTTGCCCACCGAGAAGGATACCCCTTGCTCTACGTAGTCGCCTGAAGGAGGAGCTGCAGAGCATGGAGAATACAGGAATCATCGTCCAGGAAACAGAACCGACAGAGTGGGTCAACGCGTTAGTAGTGGTTGAGAAACCATGTACAGGCAAGCTCAGAGTCTGTCTCGACCCCAGAGATTTGGACAAGGCTATCAAACGCCCTCACTATCCTCTACCAACGCTAGATGACATCACACCCAAGCTAGTGGGAGCACGTTACTTCAGTGTAATGGACGCACGATCAGGATACTGGACTATCAAGCTCACGGAAGAGTCATCTAAACTAACAATGTTCAACACACCATTTGGACGCTACTGATTTCTGCGTTTACTATTTGGTCTTATCTCAGCTCGGGATGAATTCCAATGGAAGATCGACGAAACCTATGAAGGCCTCGACGGAGTAGTCACAATCGTAGACGACATCCTCATCTATGGCAGGAATAGAGAGGAACATGACAGGAACCTCCGTGCAATGCTACGAAGATCACGGGAGAAAGGTATCTGGCTCAACCCCGAGAAAAGCATAATCGGATCCACCGAGATCAGTTATTTCGGGCATCGCCTCTCAACTGATGGCTTTAAGCCGTATCCAGAGAAAATCGCCGCCATCAAGAAGATGGAGCCGCTGAAGAACCGCGCAGAGCTAGAGACAGTACTAGGCATGGTTAACTACTTAGCCAATTTTGCCCCGAGCCCCTCCGAATTCAACACACCCATGCGTCAGTTGCTCAAACAATCCAGTGAGTTCCTGTGGGACAAACAACATGACACAGCATTTCAGAAAATGAAAGACCTAATCACCGGAGAACCAGGACCAGTTCTTGCCTACTTCGACCCCAACAAAGAGCTCAGACTACTAGGCGCAGTATTACTGCAAGAAGGAAAGCCCATCGGCTACGCTTCCAGATCTCTCAGACAGTAAAATCAACTATGCTCAAATCGAGAAAGAGCTATATGCAATTCTGTTTGGATGTAAGCGTTTCCACCAGTACGTCTATGGCTGACAAGTCATTGTGGAATCTGACCACAAGCCCCTCGAGTCAATCATGAGGAAACCACTAGCCGCAGCCCCACCAAGGCTACAGAGAATGATCCTTCAGCTACAGAAGTACGACTTCACAATCATTCACCGTCCAGGCAAAGACATTCCTGTCGCAGACATGCTCTCCAGAAAGTCTCTTAGCTACCAGGACAGCAGCCTCAGTGGAGGCATGGATGTGCAGGTGCACATGGTGTACAACAGCTTACCTGTGAGTGACTCAAAACTGAAGGAGATCTGACCAGGAACAGAGAAAGATGCACAACTCACACTGCTGAGCGAAGTCATACATGAAGGATGGCCTGAGGAAATGCCCTCAGAGCATATCTGAATTCTGGAACCACAGAGACAAACTGTCACAAATCAACAGAATCGTCTTCAAAGGGGAGAAAATCATCATTCCTACCAGTCTCAGAGAAGAGATGTTGACAAAAATTCATGCTGGACATATGGACATGGAAAAATGCAAACAAAGAGCACGTGACATTATGTTTTGGCCCAGAATGTGCAAACACATTGAGGACATTGTCGGAAAATGTTCCATTTGTCTAGAACGCCGTCCATCAAATGTCAAAGAGCCCATGATACCTCACCGTATCCCAGACAGACCCTGGCAGGTCGTGCATGCAAAACGTGTACAGAGACAGCAACACCAAAAGAGATACTATGACAGGTCAGCTAGACTACTGCCGCTGCTGCACAATGGAGAATCCGTTAGAATCCAGGAGCATGACTACTGGAAGCCAGCAGTCATCATCCAGCCAGCTGACACTGAGTGATCGTATCACGTCCGCACCCCAGAAGGACAGGTGTACCGCCGCAATCGCAGGCACCTCCTGAACACCAAGGAACAAGACCGTCATTCCGACAAGAGGATCAGTTCAACAGAGTGTGATGAACAGAGCAATACACAAAACACATCATACTTACCTGAACCTGAACCTGATTTGTTGACCGATTCAGGAGCATGCTCAGTCCCATACCACACAAGGTCGGGACGAAAGGTCAAGCCTAGAGTTATCCTTGACTTGTGAACTGTCAAAAGGTGTAGGCGGATCGCTGCCCTAAAAAAATAACTGTACATCGTTATTGAAACATTGAGATGTTTTCAGTGCTAGTTAAATGCTGAGTTTTTACTTATATGTTGATGCTACTGAGAACATTATGTGGAAGAAAGGTTCAAAAGTAATGCATAATATTTTTCTTCTAAAAGAAAGGGGATGTAACATTTGCATATTGATTTATCATTGGCCCGCAGGCATCTGTAAGGAATACCTATTATATTCACGTGATCACATGCTGAGTTGTCATTGGCCTGCAGGCATCTGTAAGGACTGCTATTGTTTAGAAGACCCAAGGGTCCTGACTCCATCTTGTGCACACGGTGCTGTACTGTTGTGAGTCAGATCAGACCTAATGCTTCATTAAAGAGTTTAAACTGTAATACTCCGTTGTCCTGCAATTTATTATTTTTGTACAAAGTGTGCAAAACAAGACACTCCTGGCCGGCCTCCCACTTTCTACCCTCTAAACTTGAGTGTCCTAACTCGCACCAAGCCCTGTTCAGCCATCACCCCTGTGCTCACTGACCTACATTGGCTCCTGGTTAAGCAACAGCTCGATTTTAAAATTCTCACCCTTGTTTTCAAATCCTTCCATGGCCTCGCCCCTCCCTATCTCTGTAACCTCCTCCAGCCCTACAACCCTCCGATCTCCTCCAATTCTGGCCTCTTGCGCATCTCTGATTATAATCGCTCAACCATTGGTGGCTGTACCTTCTGTTGCCTAGGCCCTAAGCTCTGCAATTCCCTTCCTAAATCTCTCTGCCTCTCTACCACTCCTTCCCCCTTTAAGACGCTCCTTAAAACTTACCTCTGACCAAACTTTTGGTCATCCGCCCTAATATCTCCATATGGCTCGCTGTCAAATTTTGTTTTATACACTCCTGTGGAGCCTTGGGACCTTTTACTACACGTAAGGCGCTATATAAATACAAGTTGTTGCAGCATTCTCGTGCCGTCCTTTTGGCTCCTATTGGAATACTCAATTAGTGCTCCAATGGGGCAGTTTTATGCTGCAGGTTAATACCAATGAGGAACTGAGCTGAAGCTGCTCAGCTAATAGCAAGGGGAGGCTTTTCAGTTGATCAGTTTTGCAATGGTGAAGTGGCCAAATTCTAAGTCATTTTGTCCCATGTACCCTGGAAACCTGATGGGATTATGTAAAAAAAATGTAGACATGTGGCGGAGCCACTGAATGACTCTGGGCAACTGTATATAATTCCCTTTAACGATGTTCTAACACCAGCCTAAGCTTGTACCATTGTGTTAGACATTACTGTGTTTTGTATATAGTGTTTATATGTACGGGGCGTGGCCCCTTTAAGAGCACGGGAAAACGCGGGCAAACGCGATGACGTCACGTCGCAAACCACGTGACTGTCCGGGCAGTCCTCGTGGAATCTCCATCTTGTTAAGATCTGTTTTCGTGGTTCTCCTGTATCGATCTCAACAAACTGTTTGAACTCGTTTAGTCTTACATTAAAGACCTGTTTGATTGATCTCCTGAGTCGACCTCAGTTATTGATTAGGAATTTGTCAATTCCTACAGAGACAACATTGTTGAAAACTAAGAGGTAAAAGAAAATGTGAAAATGATCTAATGACAGGTGGGGCGGTGAAACAATACGTAAGGCAAAGACCGATATTAAGACAAGTGAGGAAAAGAAAAGCAGAACTAAAGTGGGACAAAGAAAAACTAAACGACAAGGAGGGATACTGGGGTAGTTGAAATGAGAGGCAACTGTATTGTTTCCTTCCCTTTTTTACTTGGCCTTCATTGAATCCAGCAGTTGTGCTTTCAAGTTGCAGCATGCGCCGTGCGATCCTTGCATTGGTAACAGGCAATGCTAGCCTGCATATCATCATATGGTATAAAAGCAGCTAATAATGTTTTAATCAGGTACTTGGCTGGTAGGCCAATCCACATCATGCCTAGCATGTATATTGAAATTTGCTCATGTTGTTTCTCTACAATGGTAACTTATTGCTAAAAAATTGCTGCTAATGCTCAGTCTATCTTCAAAATGTATATTTGTAAACAAGTGGGCAATGTCCAGGCCTGAATATGTCCTCATTAGTCAAATTATATTCAGAATATTACAATTAATGTCCAAACAAGTGAAGATTAGAAATGAGTTTATATCCAGTGCTTATTTTGTGAATATAAATGTTCTTTATTAAGTTATAAATGTTCCTTTTTGTAAAAATGATACTTTTCCTGTCTGTAAAACCTCAAGTTTGTCATATTTGGATTATGAAAAATGTTGGACCACAGCTCTTGAAGCTGTTGAATGATAAATGCAACAATGAAAAATGACAGATTAATCCTCAAAATTTGTTGTGTTGACATTGGTTGGTCTGTAATAGTGTGGAATGGTATCAGTTAATTTTGTACTGTCATTGATGTCAGTAGAAATTGGTACCATATTTAGGCAGTGGAGTTTCGTGCAATGCTTGTAGTCCGTATGTTCCACAGATTCATCAAGATTCTGGACTGATGTGTACTGGCCACCAGATAATGCTTTAAAAAAAAAAAAAATCGGTCAGTGCATTCTCACAATATAAAACAAAACTGGTGGTGTTTTCTCTTTCTTATTTCCTCCTCTGCTTCCCTCTCTTTGGTATAGTTGTATACGAATTGGGATGGTTGATCCTCTCATCAACAAGTATATTTTCATTGATAACAAATGTAGCTCTCCGGTTTGCTGGAAAGATTACGAGAACACACAAGTTACAACGGCTGTTCTGAGAAGCATGAGAAATATTTTTTTCTGACGTGTTCTTGCCAGTAAAACCAATTCAAATCTGAACAATTGGAGCTATTCTGAGATGAACAACGCATTACAGTTCCTTGATTTGTGGTCTTGTCGTAAACACCATTTCAAATGATAACATTAGCATTGATCAAGTTCTACATTTTCTTTTTACTGTTAAACAAACAAAATTTACCATCTGCTTCTAACAGATTTTCACAAAAAATTGTGTTTTTAGTTACAAATAGACTGCAGTTCAAAGAACTATTGAATGTTGGAGAAAATGTCAAGAGTTAACAGATGGGGTAGCAGTTTATTATCATCACTGCCAGGGCCATTATCGTCCTGAAATATAAAAAAAAAGATACTCAGGCTAAAATTTGAAATTTACTTACTGAATTACATAAGATGTTTAAGCTGGAAAATTTAGAGATTGAAACAATGAGACAAACTTTGAATGCTTTGTATGAAAAAGATACAGGGCATTACATGGATTTATAGTTACTTATTGCTGATTGGAATCAGATCTTTAAGTTGGAATCAAGGAAGCTGTTAAGATAAGTTCTCTTGTACGTTTAATGCATCTTGAAGCCCCAACATAACTTTCAATCTGTGTTGCATTCTGAGAATGGAAAGTACAGGGTAGATCACACTTAACCAACAGAGGGAGCTGGTTTCTTTCTAGTTAATGGTTTTAGGTATAGGATGCATGACTGAAAGAAGCTGTTCACAAGAAAATTAACTATTAAGTGATACTGGGGCACAGTGGGGAAGAAATTGGGCTCTGCAGCGCCCGTTTTGTACATGCTATGCGACCTTCTAATGCTCGAAAATGAGGTTCAAGATGCGCGCGCACAGATTGATGGACTGCTGTGATGCCCTGGAAGTCCCTTTGAACACTCGTATCGAGAGCCACGATGGCAGCAGTCTGAGCTTCCACTACAGTGCTCAGACCTTTGAAGCTTTTGTGCTGCAGTGGAAGCAGTGGCGTCGGCCATCAGACAATGCGCCATTGTGTGTTCTACAGGTGTGCTGATGGAGGTGACCACCCATTCCCTGTTGGAAAGGATGGGCTCCAAGGTCTGCACAAAGCCCTGTGCCAAGTTGGTGCTGGAATCATCCATGCTCCTTAACATTGAGCGTAGGCTTTCGAGCAGGTTTTCCAGCGCACCAAGCATTTGGTTAAATACGCCCATCAGCCTTCTTCTGTAGACCCATCTTTTGTTCGTTTTAGTGTCCCATTACCACCCCCTTTTGCCTCGCACCATCATCCCTTTTGTCATTTAATCACTCCTGCCTTCCACCCTATCACAGACCTTCCCTTTTTGTTCTTTCCACCTCTCCTGCCATTTCCCTGCCTCTGTTCTTGCTCAAAACCTGTTACATCTCTAACTTTTTCCAGTTATGATGAAAGGTCATTGACCTGAAACGTTAACTCTGTTTCTCTCTCCTCAGATGCTGCCTGACCTGCTGAGTATTTCCAGTATTTTGTGTTTTTATTTCAGCCTTCTTCTGTAGTCTGGCTGATCGAAGTCTTCATCTGACTCCTCTGCAGTGGAACTAGTGTGTGCCCTCACCCTCCGGCGAGCTGGCACCTGCGTTATCCTTTCCCCCGCTCTGGCTCCTGCACACTTGTGCGTGGTGACTCACCACATGCAGATCTCTCCTCTATCCTAACCTCTAAAATACGTGTGATGTCAGTTTCTGAGCTGCTGGCTGCGAGTATAAAATCGAGAGATGATGTCTCTTCATCTTCACTGTCTTCTTCCTCTTCCTTCACTGACTGGGAAGGTTCCAGTTCTTGGGTAGTTGAAATGAAAAAGGGACAAGGAACAAGGGTTGGGTTGTGGTGAGGGGAGAGGTGAAAGTAAGAAGTGTGTGCTTATACCATTTGCAGCTTGTGAGTCAGAAGAGATTGTGGGATGAAGAAGAAGTGGGATGAGAGAAGGCAGGTTAGGTATACAGATACCCTCATCATCGATCTCTCCAGCCCCGCCAGTGGCCAAATCCTCAGTGAGCCCCTTCCCATGATGGCCAACAGGGTCTCCTCCATGGGGGTTAAAACATGCAGGCACGCTTGTCCTCCTCCAGTTCTTTGCAAATTCCTGCTGTTATGCGCTGCCTTCTCCTGTAAAAAAGAGGGAGGTACGTTGGTGAGTATCCTGCAATATGTTTGGGTGACATGGCTGTCATGGTTGAATAGCTGGCAGTGTATGCACGCTGTGAGTTGTGGGTGCGAGGTTTGCGACAGTGCTAAGTGTGTGAGGGTGTGGTAAAGCATATGAATTTTAGGGTTGCGCACTGATTGTTAAAGATTGTTGGTAGGTGGGTGATGGAAGGGTAGTGAATTGGGCACTGGATGAGGCTAGTGGTATAGTTGGTAGGATGTGCCATTTGAAGATGCGCTTGCTCCCCTTGACAACTCGTGTCAGATCGTTAAACTTCATCCTGCATTGTATCCATGTTCTTGGAGCAATACTTCCGCCACTACTTGTTCCCATTGCCTCCTGAGCATATGTTTGGAGGGCCTCCTGCGGATACAGGACGTCTCTCCTTTCAACCTCTTCCACTAAGACCTCCAGTGCATTATCTGAAAACCTTGGTGCTCGCATGTTCAGCCATTGCTGAAAGTATCACAGCCCAGATTTACTTTTGATAAAACTCCCATCACTTCTTGCAGCCACAGTGCACCTGTCCTTTAAGAGGTGTAGGCTGCCTTTAGGTAGCGCTAGCCACTCATGATATCGGGCCCCCTGCTGATGTGTGGAGCCAATGAACAGCGCAGGGAGCGCTGGCTGCATGCAGTAATCATTTAAAAAAAGCAGGTAACACCAATTTAACGTGCTGCCTGCAATGCAAGGCACAAGCGTGGATTAATTGCATATCCCCGCACCCATTTTCGGGGGTCAGCCAATTACCCCCCCCCCCACCCCCAGTAACTCCAGAGTGCACAGGTATAAATGAACTATTGATCTGACCCGTATGTTAATTCAAACTGTTGCTTTGTTCATGGATCATATTTAGGCTACATGTAGAATTTAGACTGGCATTTGTTTCATTGATTTTTATTAAAAGTATGCTTTTTAAAAAAAATCCCAATGAACAAATTTGTTGAAGTGGAAACACTGTCATGAGAGAGAAACTCTTCTATTCAGGGGTTGTGGGGCTGAAGGAGATTACAGAGATATGGAGGGGCGAGGCCATGGAGGGATTTGAAAACAAGGATGAGAATTTTGAAATTGAGGTGTTCCTTAACAGGGAGCCAATGTAGATCAGCGAGCACAGGAGTGATGGGTGAACGGGACTTGGTGCGAGTTAGGTCACGGGTAGACGAGTTTTGGATGACCTCCATATGTATGCTGATGATAACGGGGTCCTTCGCTATACCTCTTCTCTCGATCCCACAACCATCTTTTGTGCTGTTAAACTGCCTATCAAGCATCAAATTATGGATGAGTCCAAACTTTGTCCATTTAAACATCAAGATAATCCAAACTATTGTCTTTGCTCTCTACCATAAACTCCACTCCCTGGTCACTGTCTTCATCCATTGTCCAGCCACTCGCTCAGACTGAACCAGATCTTGTCAAACCCTGGCGCCCTGCTCAATCCAGAACTGAGCTTCAAACCGTACATTCTATCACATGATCTCTTACTTCTACCTCCACAATATTGCCTGTGCCCATCCCTATCTTAGCCCCTCTGCTCCTGAAACCTCTACTCACTCACACTTTTGTCACCTCTAGATAGAATTTGTTCAGTGTCTTACCTACTGGCTTCCCAACCCTACCCTCCATAAACTCTAACTTATCCAAAACACAGCTTGCGTGTATCATGGCCCACACTACATGTTGCTCGCCTATCACCCGGTGCTTGTTGATCTACTCTAGTGCTGTGTCCCCCATGTGTTTACATTTAAAATCCACGCCCTTGCCTTCAACGTCCTCCATGGACTCGCCACATCCTGTCTTTGCAGCCTCTTATCCCCTCCCTTTGGTTCTGTGGCACTGGCCTCCACCACCCCTTCCCCACCCTTTCCTTCACACCATCGTCAGTAGTAGAGCATTCAGCTGTCTCAGCCCTACTCTCTGGAAACCCCCCACCCCTCTGCCTCTGTACTGTTCTCTTCACTCTTAAAAGCCTTTACAAATTTCATTTGTTTGACCAAGCTTTTGGTCATCCCTTTTAATCTCTTCTCCCATGTTCCTGGGAAGGATCTCCACCCCAAGCGCCAACACACTCCTCCCTTCCATCCACCAAAACACTGGCACTGCTATCCCCCATTGCCAACACCTCCTGCCAGCGAGAAAATGGGAGCTATAGTTAAGGTTTGAAGTTGTTAGAGTTAATATTAAAGCCAAAGGGCTGCAAAGTGCCAAGTAGGAAGGTGAGGTGCTTTTTCTTAAGCCTCTGTTGAGCTTCATTGGATGAGATTTACACACATGCAGTTGCTCCCAAGACTTTATAGCGGTGTTGATGCGACAGCACTTGCACTGTGCACGGTTGCATTTGCAACTTCAAGTCTGGCTGAAACCTTCCAAAATGTATAAGTTGGTCTTCATGGATAGCTGAGAGGTTAGTGGTGAACTCAAAGCAAATATCACCAGTGTGAGTTGCTGGTTACTGGGAGCACACTAGGTCAGAGAGAATCCTTTATTTCAGGAGGGTTTGGTGCTACCATACTATATAGCATTGCCTCCAGTACTGTTCAATCAAAGGCACCTCTGTAATATAAAAGAAGCATAATTTTAGGTTAACTTCAGATTGCAGTTTTAAAAAATTTTTGTCCTATTTATTTCATAGAATTCCTCCAATAGCAAGAGTGTTGTCAGAGGCAGTCGTATAAAGCAAAGGATTTCCCATTCATGGTGTTGAAGGCAGCAAGGCCTAGAAATTCAGTATCGCCATGATTGGGGCGCTACAGTCGAGCGTGCGCTAAATTTAGCGCCCGGCGCAACTTAGCGCCACCTTCAGCAAAATTGAGTTGCTTCGCCCCAAGAGGTTCTTGCTGCGCTAAAGCAGGCGCTGCACGACTATCCTAAGGCGCTAAGCCGGAGAGGCGAGGCGCTACCACAGAGGGCCAGGGAGCGAGCGCAGCGCTTCAGTGAGGGGGCCCTGAAGGTTCTGGTTGGCGCAGTGGAGCGCAGGCGACCTATCCTCTTTCCGGACAGTGGCAGGAGGCTGCTGCCCAACGAATATCGAAAAGCTTGGAGGGAGGTGGCACACAGAGTGACCTCCAGCAGCATGGTACCTAGGACCCCAACGCAATGCAGGAAAAAGTTCAGCGACCTCACTCGGGTTGTCAGGGTGAGTACCCTTTCCAGTATCCTCTTCATCCCTGCATGTGCACCTCACTTTATGGCCAAAGGGTCCTGAAAGCCCCAACGCCCAGCCCTCATCCAACACCTATGGGCCTCTCATGAAAATCACATGCCCATTCACCACTTTACACACTGTAAGGGCTATTCGACCATGGGAGGCAGTGCAGCCAAGATCAGGGCTTGACACTGTAAGGGCTATTCGACCATGGGAGGCAGTGCAGCCAAGATCAGGGCTTGACACTGTAAGGGCTATTCGACCATGGGAGGCAGTGCAGCCAAGATCAGGGCTTCACACTGTACTCAGAGCCCGTCCTTTCTCTTGCAGGGCAAGCTGGCCCACAATAGGAGGCAGCAGCAACGGACCGGGGGAGGCCGTCCTGAACTTAAAGACCTCAGCGATCTGGAGCAGTGAGTGGAACGGATTATGGCAGGCCGGCTGATTGGCCCCGTCGCCACTGGAGATGCCGACCCCGTTCTGGACCGCAATGGTAAGGTCATTACCTTTTTGACCTCTCTCTTTCCACTTGTGCCTCACACCAGCATCCTTTGCCACTATCGAACCAATGTAATGCATTGCAGCACTCATGCCTCCCTCGCTGCCGCCCTGTCCTCACGCTAAAGCAACTCTTGTACCTCCCTGCTTTCAGATGCTGATTCGCGAGGTGAGGAGGCGGGCCCTCAAGCTGCCACTGTGAGTTAATCGGAAGGCGAGGAGGAGGAAGAGGAAGCCGGAACATCAGTGCCACCCTCAGCCGAGGCAGCCCATGGCCATAATGGGGACACATCTTCCCTGGAGGGGAGCAGGGGGGAAGGGTCTGAGGAGGGTGAAGCTCCGGGGCCCAGCGGGCTGCAGTAACGTGGGGGGGGTAGGGAAGCTCGGCGGCCTTCTCCCCGGAGGGCGAGTGTGGCCTCCAGTCCTGTTACAGTGAGCGCAGAGGAGGTGCGGTTCCTTGCTGAAATGGGCACCCAGGCGGAGCGCAGGCACACTGAGCTCATGGCTGCAGTGGCAAGGATGCCTGACTCCATAGAGTCACTGGCAAGGAGTGTACAGGACTTCGGTGCAGCACAGGCGGCTTCCAGCCAAGTGCTTAGTCGTGCCATGCAGTCACTGGCTGGTCTGATGCAGACACAGATCAGGGCCACACGAGCACTAACTGCTGCCACCCTCACTGGATCGGGCAGGATTCGCTGGGGCCCTCGCCATGCCACAGCAGGCCAGCAGTCTGTGCTTCAGCAGATTGCTGCGCATGGTTCAGTGCTGCCCCGTGCAAGTGCCAGTGTCTCGTCTGACTAGGGAGTGCCTGTGCTCTGTCAGGTTGGCAGCATTCCTGCTGCCAACACTGTCACTCCTCCACTGCAGCTGCCGCTACCCGTAGGACAGACTGCTGCCGCCCAAGCAGAGTTGGAGCAGTCAGCAGCCGGGCCCTTCAGGCCCAGAGCTGGTCCAGGCCGTCCCCCAAGGGCATCTGCCGACTCACTATCTGACCCTCAGCAGCCTTCCCCCAGCCTTGCTGCAGCCACTGGGGTCCCATTGTGGAGGAGCTGCAGGGTGGGAAGGGGCCAATCTCGCAAGCGAGGCAGATCACCCTCGCAGGCCAAAAAATAGGAGGTGTGGCAAAATGCTGTTTTTTTTTGTGAAGGCCGAGGATCATGGTAATTTTTGTTTAACTCTTTTGTTCATTGTCTCCAGGTTGTGAGAGCCAGTTATGTGTCTGACTCTTTTTTGGGGGGTTTCTCTGTATTTGTTTGTCATGCGGGAAGGGCACAGAGTTTGTTAAATAAATAATTGCCTTTATTCAGATTGTGCATGTTTGCACTTTGAACTATTTGTTGCCTTGACCGGCTCAGGGTTTGCGGAGCGGGTCCATTCATGTTCTTTCAATGGCACAAGCCATTCCCTGAGAGGGGGCCTAGAACCGACTTGCAATAAGCCGCTGACGGACGGCCTTTGCACTTTGTGCCTCCCTCCCATCTTGGTGCTCCTCCTCCTCCTCCTCCTCCTCCTCCTCCTCTAGTGGTCCTGCAATGTCTGCTGGCAGTGGCTGAGTCCTGAGGATAGCCAGGTTGTGCAGCAGGCAGCACACTGCAACGAAATGGGAGACTTGCTCAGGCGAGTACTGAAAGGCTCCCCCGGAATGGCCCAGACAGAGGAACCGTTGCTTTAGCATGCCAATTGTGTGCTCGATGATGTTCCTGGTCGCTTGATGGCTGTCATTGTATCGCTCTTCAGCAGGGGTGCTGGGAGCACGGAGCGGGGTCATCAGCCAGGTGCACAAAGGATATCCCTTGTCCCCGAGAAGCCAGCCTCCTGGGTGAGCCGGGGCTTCGAAAAGGTCTGCCACAGAAGTCTGGCGCAGGATGAAGGCGTCATGGCTGCTGCCTGGAAAGCGGGCATTGACAGCTAGTATCAGCTGCCTGTGGTCACACACCAACTGCACGTTCAACGAATGGCACCCCTTCCGGTTGCGGTAATCCTCGACATTCTCTAGAGGCGCCCGCAAAGCCACATGCGTGCAGTCAATGGCGCCCTGGACCATGGGGAAGCCCGCTATTCTTGCAAATCCCATTGCGCGCTCCTGCTGCTTGTCCAGGGTCATGGGGTAGGAAATGTACTGACGTCTCCTTTTGAAGAGGGCATTCATGACTTGGCGGATGCAGCAATGCACCGCGAACTGGGAGACATTGGCAATGTCCCCAGTAGCGGATTGGAAGGAGCCGGTGGCATAGAAGTTGAGAGCCACTGTCACCTTCACTGCCACCGACAGACGTCCTGCTCCTCAGCTGAGGCTGCAGATCTCTCTGAAGCAGGTGGCAGATCTCATTGACCACCTCCCTTCTGAATCGAAGCCTCCGAATGCACTGCTCCTCAGACATGTTGAGGTAGCAGAACTGCTGGCGGTATACCCTGGGAGGGTAAGGCCTCCTGTGCCAACGCCTGTTGGCCCTCCTCCGTCTGGCCATGATTGGCACTCTCTCTCAGCATCTCTGATCCCTCTCAATGCAATGGAGAAACCCAATGTTTCCACCCATTGCAGCCCCCATTATATGTGGCCACTCAAGGCTATGGCACTGAGAAATCAATCCAACTGCAAAGCTCTGGGCTGAAGCCAGAAGTACCTGTGCGAGCGCTGACTCAAAGCAGAAAGCTCTCTCCCTTTGTCTCTCTGCAAATCTGTCTCTCTCTCACACAGAAGGAGTGGTCCAAAATGGCTACCACTAAGAAGGCAGGAAGAGCCCCCTTTAAATACCGCCCCCCCAGCCCCACAGCGACTGGGAACCGTTCCACTCAACCAGTCGCTGGGAGCGCCAGGCGGAAAGAAGGGGGGCGCCACTGAAGTTCCGGTTTGGGGTGCACCAAGGGCATTGCACCATGAAATGACGTCAGGACCTGCGCGCGCAGCTGAGCGGGCGTTGTGGTTTTGCGCCGCCGCTAAATGTCCACTCAAGTTCGCGAGAGGCGCAGATTGCGCCGTGCCCGGGCGCTAGCCGCTTCGCACCCCACTTATCGCCCTCTTAAGGCGCTAGTGGCTGGTGCTACCAACTGAATTTCTAGGCCCAAATGTTTTGCAGAGTGGATCTGGTGTGTCAGCTGTGGCTCAGTTGGTAGCACTCTCGCCTCTGAGTCAGAAGGTTGTGGGTTCATGCCCCACTCCAGGGACCTGAGCACAAAAATCTAGGCTGACACTCCAGTGAAGTATTAAGGGAGTGCTGCACTGTCACAGGTGCTGTCTTTCGGATGAGACGTTAAATCGACGCCCCGTCTGCTCTCTCAGGTGGACATGAAAGATCCCAAGCCACTATTCAAAGAAGAGCAGGGGAGTTATCCCCGATATCCTGGCCATTATTTATCCCTCAATCAACATCACTAAAAACAGATTATCTGGTCATTATCTCATTGCGGTTTGTGGGAGCTTGCTGTGCGCAAATTGGCCACCGCGTTTCCTACATTACAACAGTGACTACACTTCAAAGATACTTCATTCACTGTAAAGCGGTCGTGAAAGATTCTATTTAAATGCAAGTCTTTCTTCTTCTTTCTTCTTTCTTTCTGCCCCCTCCTGGCCCTCCAATACAGTCCAGCAATGTGCTTTCGCCACTGTTAGTTTTGGGGACCTTTCTCTGGGATCAGAGAAGATGCTGGCAAAGTTGATTCCTCAATTTTTGCTAACTGCATGTGCTGCTACAGTTGCTTCAAATTTGTGCTTATTAGGCAGGAGTGTGGACACCTAGGCCTAGAAATTCATTATAGCCACTTTTGGGGCGGTAAAGTCGGGCGGCTGCTAAAGTTTGCGCCCGGCGCAAATTCGAGGCCACTTCGCCGATATTCATTAGCTTCGCCCTAAGAGTTTGCTCGAGCGCTAAAACTGGCGATGCACGGCTCTCTTTAGGCGCTAAGCCGGAGGTGCTGAGCGATACCGCCGAGGCCGGGCACAGCGCAGGTGCGGCCATTTCTTGATTGACAGCAGACACCCTGGCGCTGGCCAGCTCTTAAGGGGGAAGGGTCGAGTTGGTCTGCTGCCACACCCTGGGCACTGCAGCCCTCCAGCTAGGCCTGAACACTGCTGCTGGACCCAAATAGCGCCTGAAAGGATGGAGAAGGCCCGTGAACGAGCGCAGCGCTTCTCAGAGCATGATCTGAGGGTGCTGGTTGGCGCTGTGGAGAAGAGATGCCATATTTTGTTTCCGGACAATAGGAAGAAGCCGGCGGCCCGCGTCTACCGGAAAGCCTGGAGGCATGTCGCCACCAGGGTGACATCCAACAGTGAGGTCCCCAGGAGCGCTGTACAATGCCGCAAAAAGCTAAATGACCTCGCCAGGATTGTCAGGGTGAGTACCCTTTCCAGTGTCCTCCTCATCCTTGCATGTGCACCTCACATTATGGGCAAAGGGACCTGAAAGCCCTAATGGCCAGCCCTCATGCAGCAGCTATGGGACAGTCATGAACATCAGTTGCACATTGTGCACTTAACACACTGGCCAGGCTATTCGACCATGGGAGGCAGTGCACACAAGATCAGGGCTACACACTGGCCAGGCTATTCCACCATGGGAGGCAGTGCGCACAAGATCAGGGCTACACACTGTACTTAGAGGCCGTCCTTTCTCTTGCAGGCCAAGCTGGCCAATAATAAGAGGAGCCGGACTGAGACCGGGGGAGGCGGACCCCAGATCCAGCCGCTCACCGAGCTGCAACAGCGCGTGGAGCGCATCATGGGTGCCCGGGTGATTGGCCCCGTTGCATCTGGAGATGCCGACCCTGTTCTGGGCACCAATGGTAAGGACATCACCTTTTGGACCTCTCTCGTCCCACTTGCGCATCAGATCTACATCCTTTGCCACTGTCCGACCAATGCGCTGAATGCCACCACTCATGCATCCCTCGCTGACGCCCTCTCCTCACTCTAAAGCTACTCTTGTGCCTTCCTGCTTTCAGATGGTGAGGAGGAGGTCCCTGAAGTTGCCAGTGACAGCCCCTCAGAAGAGGAGGAGGAGGAGGAGCAAGAGGAAGGCGGCCCATCAGGGGAACCCTCAGCCGCGGCAAGCCATGCCAATGTAGGGGAGACGTCTTCCCTGGAGGGGAGCGTGGGGGAAGTGTCGGAGGGGAGTGTAGCTCCTGGGACCAGCGGCCTGCAGAAACGCGGGAGGGGGGTGGAAGCTCAGCGGCCTTCTCCCCAGAGGGGGGAAGGGTCAGAGGGGAGTCCAATTGCTGGGCCCAGCGGCGTCCAGCAACGCAGGAAGGGTCGGCCAGTTCGGCGGCCTTCTCCCAAGAGGGAGAGTCCGGCCTCCAGTCCGGAGACGGTCAACGCCGAGGAGATGCGCTGCCTCGAGGACATGTCCGCGGACTTGGAGCGCCGGCACACGGAGCTCATGGGGGTAGCGGCACGGATGCCTGAGGCCATCGAGTCCCTGTCTCGGAGTGTGACCGAATTCGGGGCCTCACAGGCCACCAGTTTGGCAGAATTCGGGGCAGGCCAGGCAGCGACTGGCCAGGTGATCAGTGGTGCTGTGCAGTCACTGGCTGCTCTGATGCGGTCACAGAACAGGGCAACACGGGCACTCACTGCTGCCACACTCGCTGTGTCAGCCAGGCATCGCCAGGGCACCCGGCGCGCTGCAGCAGCACAGCGGTCTGTCCCTCGGCAGATTGCTGCGCATGCTGCAGTGCTGGTCCGGGAGAGTGCCAGTGTTTCAGGCGACCAGTGAGCGCCTGCCATCCGCCAGCTTGCCCCCATTCCTCCAGCCGCCACTGCCACTCCCCCAGTGGAGCTGCCACGAGCTGCTGCAGCGACTGATGCTGCCCAGCCACAGCTGCAGCATTCACCAGCCGGTCCCTCGACGGCCAGACCTCGTCTAGGCCGACCCCCAAGGGCATCTGCCGTCACGACATGTGCCCCTCAGGAGCCTTCCCCCAGCCTTGCAGCAGCCACTGGCCTCACTTTGAGGAGGAGCAGCAGGGCGTGCAGGGGCCGCCAAAGTTTGCAGAAGGCATCGCCCTCGTGGGCCACAAAGTAGAGGGTGTGTCCAAATGTTGTGTTTTTTGGAATGGGTGTTTTGTGAAGGCCGAGGATGAAGGCCATTTTTGTTTACATCTTTTGTTAATCCTCCCCAGGTTGTGGGAGTGAGTCATGTGTGTGAGTGTTTTTTGGGGGTTTCGTGTGTTTTTGGTTTTCATGTGGGAAGGGCCCTGAGTTTGTACAATAAACCATTTTATTTATTCACATTGTCCATGTTTGATCTTTGAAGCGTTTGTTGCCTTAACCAGCTGAGGGCTTGTGGAGTGGCTGCAATCATGTTCTTTCATTGGCACAAGCCATTCCCTGACAGGGGGCCTAGAAGTGACGTTCAATAAGCCGCCGACGGGCGGCCCTTGGACCTTCTGCCTCCCTCCTGGGCTGGTACTCCTCCTCCTCCTCATGCTCCTCCTGCTCCTCTTCCTGAGGTGGTGGTCCAACGTGAGGTGGCAGTGCCTGAGTCCTGCGGATAGCCAGGTTGTGCAGCATGCAGCAAACGACGACGAATTGGGAGACTCGCTCCTGCGAATACTGGAGGGCTCCCCCGGAGCGATCCAGACAGCGGAACCGTTGCTTCAGGACGCCGATTGTTTGTTCGATGAGGTTCCTGGTCGCTTGATGGCTCTCGTTGTATGCCTCTTCAGCAGGGGTCGTGGGCGCGCGGAGCGGGGTCATGAGCCAGGTATACAAAGGATAGCCTTTGTCCCCGATAAGCCATCCTCTTGGGTGAGGCTGTGCCTGGAACATGTCAGCCACAGTTGTCTGTCGCAGGATAAAGGCATCGTGGCTGCTGCCTGGAAAGCGGGCATTGACAGCTAGGATGCGCTGCCTGTGGTCACACACCAGCTGTACGTTGAGGGAATCGTAGCCCTTCCGGTTGCGGTAATCCTCGGCATGCTCCAGAGGTGCCCGCAAAGTCACATGCGTGCAGTCAATGGCGCCCTGCACCATGGGGAAGCCCGCTATTCTTGCAAATCCCACTGCACGCTGCTGCTGCTTGTCCAGGGTCATGGGGAAGGAGATGAATTGACGTCTCCTTCTGAAAAGGGCATTGGTCACCTGGCGGATGCAGCAATGCACGGCGAACTGGGAGATGTTAGCAATGTCCCCAGCAGCGGATTGGAAGGAGCCGGTGGCATAGAAGTTGAGAGCCACCGTCACCTTCACTGCCACCGACAGAGACGTCCTGCGCATCAGCTGTGGACGCAGATCTCTGTGAAGCAGCTGGCAGATGTCTGCAACCACCTCCCTTCTGAATCGCAGCCTCCTAACACACTGTGCGGCAGACAAGTTGAGATAGGAGAACTGCTGGCGGTATACCCTGGGTGGGTAAGGCCTCACTTGGCGACGCCTGTTGCCCCCTCTGCGTCTAGCCAGGGCTGCCACTCTCTCACGGCGTCTGTAAGCCCTTCCGACATAAGGCTGAAACTCAGCATTGGCACCCAATGCAGCCCCCATAATATGCTGGCAAACACTGAGATCTCAATGAAGGCAAAGATAATTGTAAAGCTCTGGCCTGAAGCCAAAAATACCTGTCCTAGTGTTGGGCCAAAGCAGTAAGCTCTCTTCCTTGGTCTCTCTCCAAAAATCCGTTGCACAAGAGTGAATGCTGCAAAATGGCTGCCCTTTATAGTGCAGGGTAAGTGCCCTTTAATTTGCGCTCCCTGCGGCCCGCCTCGGCTGTGTACCGTTCCACTCAGCAGTCGTTCGGGCCGCCCGGCGCATAATGGGGCGGCGCGAGTGAAGTTCCGGTTCCGGGCGCACAAAGGGCGTTGCACGACGAAATGACGTAATGATCTGCGCGCGCAAAGACTTTGCGCCGGCGCTAAATGTCTACTGAAGTTGGGGCGAGGCGCAGATCGCGCTGCGCCCGGGCGCTAAGCGCCTAGCGCTCGAGATCTGTTCCTCCTAAGGCGCTAACGGCTGGCGCAGCCAACTGAATTTCTAGGCCCTAATCCTGACACACTATATTTTATTTTTATATATTTGTAAGTTCATGTTCACTCACAGAACATACCTTCTTTAAAAATAAACATAAGCAAAGTTCAATATAATTCAATAGTTTGCAAAACTTTTATAAACCACTGCACCAAAAGAAATCAGCTTCTCATTGCCACTTATACTAAGGATACTGATGACAAGTCTGGAAAAGGCTACTTTTTCTTTAGTTCTGTTTCTCTCCCCCTCTCGCTCGCTCTCTTTCTTCCTCTCCTTGTGCCTTTCTCTCACCTTCCACTCTGTATGCATCTCTTTCACTTTTCCATCTTCGTAACTCTGTACTTCATCCTGTCTCTCCTTCCTGTCTGTCTCTCCTTCATACCTTGTCTGTCTTGCCTCCATTTCTTCTGTCTGTACATTTTGCGCTTCACTCTCTTACTCACAATCTCTTGCGCGCTCTCTCTCTCTCTTGCTTTATCTTGCATTCTCTCTCTCAGATGCTCACTCTGCTTCCTCTCGCGGTCCCTCTTTCTCTTTGCCTCTGTGTATACACACACTTACTCTTTGTCTCTCATGCACTCTCTTCATATCTTGTGCGTGCTCTTACATGCTCTCGCTCACCTTTTCTGGTAAGTACTCTTCCTGGTTAATGTTTTTCCTTTTCTGGTTCACCTTTATTTCCTGGTCTCTTTCTGTTTTTCTGGTTTCTTTTTTGTTCACATAGGCTCTTTTCTGCCCTTCCCTCCCTCCTCCTTTTTATCTCTCTCTCATGCCTATCAATTTTCACCCTCTTCTCTTTTCCCCCTTCCCCGTTCTTACCCCCTCTCTTGTTTAGCACTTTGTGGAGCGACTGTGGGTAGGAAGAGAATGGGCTCTGCTGGAGCCATTTCCACTGGGAAAGAATTTGTTGGATGACTGTACAGAGTTGCTATTACCTTATTGCAGCTATGTTTGTTTGTTTTAAAACAATATATATGTACAGTATACTTTACAGGTTTTGGGACATTTGTGATCTACAGTGACATTTGGCATTATTAGACAATGCAATAGAAGACAGTTAAACCCAGGTGAAAAGATGGGAGCACGCAGATGAAACGGAGTAAGAGATGTTTGGAAGGCTTAACTTGTAATATTGATAATACAGCCACGTATTCTAAAGAGACCTTCAGAGTAATTTATTACTTTCGGCAGAAGGTGGCAGGTTTGAGCTTTTTATATATTGGAACTTGGATTCAATAAATGTATTTCTTTTTATGGAGCATTGTTGTTGGGCAATTCTGGATAACAATGAAGAAATTTCTCTTTAATTTAAATTCTGATGTGTCATAGCTTGTGGATGGCATGATCTTGCAATGAAACAGAAGAAAGCAAATGCTGAGAATCTAAACTAAAAACAGATAATGTACTTCTTATGACATCATATTAAGGGAAATAGCCTGAACGAGGAACTCTGCTCAGCTGCTGACATAATGGCAATTTCTCTACAGTAGGGAAGAAGGAACCAACCCCCCACACCAAGCACTAACATATATATCCATGGCTTTAAGAAAATGGGCCAATAGAAACTTGGGATCTGAAAATCGGCACCCATCGAGCCCCCCTCCCCCCTCGAACTGTGGCCCAGAGTTGAAATATGTGTCTGCGCCCAAGTCCAGGGTCAGGAAACAGCAGACGCCTAGTCTTGCGTGGTATCTCCCTATCATATTAAGCTGTCAGGCTCAGCACTTAGAGCTAGCCTAGCTCAATTTAAAAGAGCAGAGACAGCTGGCATGTGCTTCCCCCTCCCCCATAGAGCTGCTAACCTGCACCCTGCCTCCACAATCTTACACCACCAGTTTCTGGACTATCCACTTACCTGCAGAGATTTAGTAAGCCAGAAAATCTGTCTCTAGTCAGGTCGTCTTCTAGATCTTGATAACCGAATAGGACAAACATTTACACTCATTCTTACTGACCCAAAATTTCCAAGGGTGTTCTGGTATAAGTTCATAATTTTAATTCCAAACAACTTAGTATGGCCTGGGCAAGAGCAAATAGAGAGATGTGCATAATGATTGTCACATTTCAATTTTGCAGACCTCTTTCCCCACAAACTGTTAAAAGGGATAAACTCTTCAACATAAAAACAGCCCTCATAAACCAGGCTTTGAAAATAGGATATTGCACTCTAAGTTAAAAATCTTAAATAATGACTCCTTTTATCCCCTGATATCCCTGAAATCACCAGGTCATTCAGGACAAGAGATTTGACATCATCCCATCCAGAGGACACTGTTTCTTACCATTTCTTTCCTCTTCTCCTCCTCTTCACCTGACCCCAACCCAGCTCTCCAGAAGGAGCTCTAGATAAACTCTGGATAGTCTCACCCAAGTCACAAGAACAACACTGGTGCAAACCACCCAAAGCACTACAATATAATCCAAGATCCTTTCATCAAAGACAGAGGGAGGGGGAAGCTCGCAAAGCCTTATAACTGTCACCATATTTTTCCTCTGGCAGTGTTGTATTTTTCCTACAGTATTTAATTTTTTTTCCTGGACCCATTGCAAAATACATGGTTTATGCATCATATTCTCAATAGGACCAGATACCATTGTGGTCTGGTGCCCATGAAGAAAAAGCTCGGTGTTAATGCTTCCTACTGTTTGGCTGAGAAAAGTGTTAACTATGATGCATAAAGTACTCTGGGTGGGCCCTAACACTTCACTTGCCAAATTGATATTACCATATGCGGAGACCATTTTTAAATGCCTCCACTCGGCCTAAATGGAATAGTACTGCCCTGAAAGTAGTGTAGGGTCACTAACCACCCCATTTATGGTGGTGCCCCAGACACTGGCATCTTGAGTAGGGTAATGTAATGAGTCGGGTGGTTGGAGCGCGCACCTGTTTCAGCCTTCCTCCCTTAACCAACAACTTTAAAAACAGATTAACTGGTCATTCATATCATTTGTTTGTGCATATTGGCTTCTGTGTTCAATGACATAACAGTGACTGCACTTCAAAAATAATTAATTAGTTGTGAAATGCTTTGAAACCTCCAGGGTAGGTGGGTGGGGTGATAGTTTCACCTCCAAGTTTAATTCTGACTTCTTACAGCATTTTCAGAATTCAGGATAACATATTTTTGTGTAGTGCACCTAAAGCTAGAAGTGCAGTATAAAATGGGAACATATTCATCTGTGCGCTCAGTGCAAAAGCACCTTGATGAGGAAATCTTATAACAGCAACATTGCAAATCAATTGCAGCTGGTGTGAAGTCATAGTAAATAAAGATTTGACTTTTTGAAGCCAATCTCTGGTGCCCCATTGGGCATATGTTAATAGTTGAAAAGAGTGGACTGTTCTGTTAGTTCTACACTGTGGAGAGGCATTCCATGCACACATGCAGCTCTGCCTTCTTTAGCTTCACAACAGCACAGGCAAGCAGTGTGAATGACTTGAGCTAGGAAATATTCATAGGGCCGTAACTTGCGGTCCCTGCGGGTGTGTACGAGGTGCGCACGCGCCCGAAAGGGCCACACAAGTTCCGGGTTTAGTCATGCGAATCTATTTGCCCAACTTCTGCCCAGCGAATGCCTGTGAAATTCTTACGCCTGATAAAAGCAGGTGTAAGGCCTGCTTTTACCAGCGTAAGAGTTTTAAAAAACAGAAAACAAAAATTTTATCAATATATTCATTTAAAAATCTGTGCAGTAAGGTAAGTTTATTTTTAGCCCCTTTAAAACATGTAAAAAAAAATTCAAAAAATTAAATTTTTGTTTTAAATATTTAATTAAATGCCATTTTAATTAATTTTAAATATGTGATTTAAAAAAAAAAATTATTTGAAGTGTAGAGGCATTTTTTGGGGTATTCCCATTCATACTTATGGGGTTTCCGTACATACAGAATCCCGATAAGTATGAATAGGGATTCCCTTCTGTCATTTGTTGGGCCAGCCCACATGATCCCAGGGGTGCTTGCGATCCGCCTGTGCCCCTGGGTTACATGGGCCTCTACCCGCGGGTACCCAGAGAGGCCCCGAACCCCGAGTCTCCGTACCTCCCAGACCACTGGGTACGTGGGCATTTTATTTGCTGATCGGAGGAATTTCCCTGCAGGAAGCCTTCGACTGCAAATTCAGGGCCATCGTTTTTATTGACTTTGTCTTTGGCATACTGAAAATGAAATGTAACTTAGACAAATGGAAAAGCAAATACCAAATTAAAACTGTGTCTTGTAGCAAATTGCATTGACATTGCAAGTATACTTTTGCTGCAAGGCAAACATTGGAACATAGCCTGAAGTGTATTCTTTCCAAGCTGAAAATGGCTTTAAAAAGAAAGTATTCATTTAGAGAAACAGTTAATTCTGGTGTTCTGAGATTAAAATCCTTTTAAAAGCTTCTGGGAGCATTTGGGGCAGAAGTAATCGTGTTTGAGGTAATCAAGTCCTGTTACTATGGCTTCTGAAATTCTCAGACCCTGAGTGCTTAATTTTATGAATATCATCAGATCTCCCATGGTACTGTTCGCATTGATTTGGAAAATAGTGTTTTATGAAGACAGGATTCCAATACCCAGTAACACTCTTTTAGTATACAAAACGTGGCTGTTTCATGGCATAAGTTATGAACAAAAGGAATGTCTGTTGCTATAACTGTTTCTGCACTTTCAAATGTCTAATTATTTTTGTCATATTCTCTGTATTTTTCTCTGATTTTCTGTCTCACTCTCAGCTAGAAAAGGTAAGAGAATTGTTAACATTTACAACATTGTACATAAATATTTTTACAGGTATATAATGATAGCTGAAAGCAGTTTGAATATTTTTTAATGAATGATTTGATTTACCTTATGGCGTTTGCTGGTTGTTCCTTTGGTAACTTTTTTTCTGTTTGCTCAGTGAATGGAAATGCTTTTTGGTTGGTTGACTTTTGGTCAGTAAAATATTGAAGACCATCAATGTGGTTCACTTAACAGTGATACATCACAGACTGCAAAATATTTTTGCTCTATGGACGATTTTGATGGTGATAGACACTTTTCCACCTCTACCGTGTGCTGCATGCAGACATTTTAACTGTATGGCTAGATTTGCCTCAAAGTAGCTTTTAGTTAATTTTTATATCATATTGGGCCAGAAATTAGGTTCGGGGGCTTGCCGCGCGTGCAAGCCCCCGATGTGCACTTACCCAGCGCACTGACATTTCAATCCTGGCCCGCATTGCATTTCCTGTCACTGGCCCGCTTCAGGTCCTGCCGCGCTGTGCGTGCGTGACCCAGCGGCGTACTTAGTGCGATGAGCCGGCTGGGATCACGTGAGCACTGGGCAACCAATGGGAGGTTGCAAAAGTTCATTCATGAGTTTGATAGTAAGAACTGTCAAACTCATGAAAACTCCTGGCCCCAAAACACTACTTAAACTTGAAAGAAAATTTAAAAAACATCGCACTACTTAAATAAACTATAAATAACTGTAAAAAACTATTTTAAACAATAATTTTAAATTTTGGAAAAAATTATTATATAAAAAATCGGGGCTAAAAATACACTTACCTTACTGTAAAGTCTTCAAAAAAAAAGAACCTGTGGAAAAATTTTCTAATTTAATTTAATAGACCACTTACCTGTTAAAAGTAAGTACTTACGGCTGCTTTTTCCACGCGTAAAAACCGGAGTCTTTTCCCCACGGGCAACTCTAATAAAAAAAGGGAAGTTCAGCGCGCACGCGCTGCCTGATACGTCATGCGCGTTCCGCCTCTTAACCCCTTGGGTCAGAGGAGAGGAAATGCCGGTTTTCCCCGCATGCGCTGTGCATGCTGAAAACCGGCAATTCCTCCGGGCCCACGCGTGAGTACCCCGTCCGTACTCACGCGTTGGGACAGGAATTACTGGCCCAATATGTACTTCTTGGAGCAGTTAAGATATGGAAGTGTCCAAGAGACAAAAGAAGTGATTCTGGGCTGTTGAACAGCCTTTTTTGTTGTGAAGTGTGCTACATGATGCAACTTTATAGCTTTTTTCGGAAAATAAATGTGTCGACAAATTTTATTTTGCCAGATTAGCTTGAGATCAGTGGAGCCTTTCAGAGGACAGACTGCGGAAGACATATTCTTAAAACAAAAGGCAATTGGGATTTCCTTTTAACATTTAAAATCTCTTCAGAATTGAATACTGTTGTTACAGGTTCTTGTAATGTGATTTACTGGCTCAGTTTTTTTA
Organism: Somniosus microcephalus; assembly: GCF_052327205.1. Taxonomy (NCBI): domain Eukaryota; kingdom Metazoa; phylum Chordata; class Chondrichthyes; order Squaliformes; family Somniosidae; genus Somniosus; species Somniosus microcephalus. The sequence continues at coordinate 101,720,131 of NC_140998.1, read as the reverse complement.
ACAAAATATTGCTCACTGCATGCTGTTCAGACCACCCAATGTGGGTGTGTGGTAGCAGCTTTTATCAGATGTGTATCCCTGGGTGTTATAGAATGCGTATTACTTATTTGTTTAGGTAATGGCTACTCTAGTTTGAATAACATGTTGAGTCTTGTAACCAGATGCCTTGGATGCTTTTCAGATAAGGCAGTTGATTTGGGGATAAGAAGGCAAGACTCGACATGACTGCTGATAACTCTACTGTACTGCAATCAGAATTTCTTCAGTACTATGTGAACTACAATGGTGCAACGATTACTGAGATTTGAACATAATCAATGCAATGTTTTTACGACAACAGCTTTGGTTTGGTTTGCTGTGAAATACTATTTTTTTTCCCAGTTCATAATTCAAGTAATATACCTTGTATTGTGCAATTTGTGTTTATTAGAAATGAGCCAAGACAGCTTAGGATATAATTCAACAAGAGTACACATTTATTATTCAATGTCTACACGTGGAGTTATTAATATTGTATTATATGGGGAAACAGACATAAACATAGTATACCTATATTAGAAAGTAAATTGACATTTGAATTGAAAGTCCAGTTCATTGGTCTGTCTTGGAGATCCTGAAAGTAAAAGGCTTTCAAAATAAATTTCTGAGAAGATCAGCATGATGGCATAGGTTGTTGGTTTTCCAGGACACAAAAGTGGCAGGAGATGGATCTTGCTTATATTTACCCCTGTCAAAAGTTCAATTATTTCAATCTTGCCACTGAGGGAAGGTTCCATTCAGCAACTACAGAGACGGGAAACCCAAGGAGGAATCGGGTACACCTTGTACATCTTCCAGTTTGTTATAGAGCAGCACTAGTGGAGTATGAGCAAGGAACCTAAAAAAGGGAAGCATATTTATATTTTTAAAAATCAGCAAAAAAACCCTAAATCCAGGGATCATTTTTCTCTCTAACAATCTTTGTGACCGCAGAATACATGTTAATTAAAATCTTCCCTTCTGCAAGATACAAATGAAAATTAATACTGAAATTATTCATGAATTGTTGCACAAATAGCAGAAATGTTTATGTCGGTGTTTCAGTATAATCTACTGATTGTCAAAAACAGACATTGGAACAGGAGTAGGTCATTCAGCCCCTCGACCCTGTTCTGCCATTCAGTGAGACCCCACACTTCTTGTCAACAAATGGGATTTATGGTTATTAGAAATGAACCATGTGGATAGGTGGGCTAGATGGACCGCAGGTCCTATCCTTCCTGAAACTGTTGCTACATGTAATAAAAAAAGTGATTAATTTCAAATGATTTCTGGTACTCTTTGTAATGTCACTCGCAATTCTCTAAGGTTTTCATTTTGGCAGTTCTGCCTCCAGAAGAACGAAGGGAGATGTTCGAAGATTTTTTTTCACATAAGAGGGTTGTTGGAACATGAAGGGGGAGAAATTGAGTATTGCCCCGTTTGGGGCGCCAGCCTCGCCAGGGTGCTAAAAGTAGCGCCTCGGAAACATTCGCGCCCCCGCACCGGAAATTGAGTGGTTGTGCCCCAAAGGGAAGCGCGGTGCTACTGGAGGCGCCCCGCATCCCTCTTGGGGCGCTGCGAGTGAATATCGTGGCGCTACGTGCCGCAGCGCCACACGCTGCGGCACGTCGCGCTGCAGTATTGCAGGCCTTCCTCCCCTTCTTAAAGGGGAGGGGCCTTGTGCAGCGCAATCTGGGGCCCAGCTGGGCCCCCGAGGATCGGGAGTGCAAGCAAAAGAGCCCGGCACCGAAGAGAAGTGCCAGGCTCTTGGAGCGCAGCTGGCACTCCGCGGGGGGGGGGGGTTCAGGAGGCCGGGGACGGGAGCGCAGGCAGGTGCTGGCAGGCGGCCAACAACAAAAATGGCCGCCCCGCACCTCGCTTTTAATTTGCGCCTACCCGGCCGCAGGTAGGCCCCCCTGAACCCGTCGAACATAGCGTCCGGCGGTAAATCAGGGGGCACTGCCAAATATCGTGGCCGAGGCGTCAGCGGGACACTGCGCACACCGATGACGTCATCGGCAGTGGCGCAGCGCTAACGGTTAGCGCCACCACTAACGTCCCGCGGAATTTAGTGGGAGGCGTGGGCAGTGCCGCGCCCGGGCGCCAGTTGGCTTGTGACCCACTTAGCGCCCTCTTAAGGCACTAACGGGTGGCGCAACCTACTGAATTTCTCCCCCGAAATGTTTTACTGCAAGTGCTATTGAGACACAGGTTGCAACGTTTAGAATGGAATTGGATAAATATTTGAAAAGGAAAAAAATATAGAAGGATACAGCGAAGGGATTAAAGTAGAAGTTTCAGATGAAGAGCTAACACTGGCATAAGCACAGGCGCAAATGGCAGTCTCTTGTGCTGTAAATTCCACCTCAGTCAATCATGCACAAGAACAAAAGCTTAAAAATGCCTAAAACCAATAATTAGTCACTTCACACTGCTGCTGGAACTAAAAGATGTGAACAGTGACTGAAGTCATCAATATGATAATTCTATGCTGTGTTCACACATGGATAAAATCAATGTGTTGTTTTGAATGTATCCCAGACATATAAAGAAGAACAGTGGTTGCATTTATTTCTTGTGTCGTACTGGAAGAAGTGAATACATTTATTTGCGCAAATATTATTTCCAATATCCACATCAAATATGGTGTTCATCACTTCATTTTACTTTTACAAGATTTAGCTTGCTTTATTAAATAAACATACTGGTATTCTGTACCATCTGGGTAATATTACATATATTGCACAAGCCATGTGGCAGGAAGCAATGAAAAATCTTCATACCAATGCTTATCTTCAATGACTATGCCTCAGAAACCAAAAAGGAAATGTTGTTCTTAATTTAATTTGGAGGAAACTTACAACTTGAAATAAATGGTTGCTGAAAAGTGCCATTTGGAATTTTTTGGCTAACAGTTTATAATTAACTAACTGAGTGAACTATGTAGGCATTTTAGGCTGGTCAAGTTTAATCTCAATTTTCTAGTTGGGGATTAATTTCATTGAAGCTTCATCATCCAGTGGGCTGATGGCAAAGTATGTTGATTTATTGGAACAGTGAAGGAAAATGTGTTTGAGATTTTCTAACTGGTTGATTTCCTACGATAAGCTTGGAGATCAATTCCCAAAGAGAATGTTTTTAAAACTGCTGTAGTGCTCAGCGCAAGTTATCTACTCACCCTTTCAGCCAGAGAAAATATGTACAAGGGCGAGAGTTTGTGAGTCGCAATGCAGGACAGCGCCATTTGTAAATGCAGTGATAAATATCTCCTAACACTGCTCATGGTTAGTCAAAGTACCAGGGTGGTTAGTCAAAGTACCAGGGTGGTTAGTCAAAGTACCAGGGTGGTTAGTCAAAGTACCAGGGTGGTTAGTCAAAGTACCAGGGTGGTTAGTCAAAGTACCAGGGTGGTTAGTCAAAGTACCATTGAATGCCCGTGAAAATCTTACGTAATTTAATAATTACGGGATTGTTGTACCACGTAATGCACAATTTATTATATAATGTATACAAGATTGTTATACCTAGTAACACCATATTTAGAAAGTTGACCAACTGCTTCAAAAAAGTTGATAACTCAAATAGTCCTGATCTGTGAAAACAGGTCATTATGCAGGCTTTGTAACTTGGACTTTCGACAACATGGGCCGTATTTTGTGACCCCTACGAGTGCGTATGAGGTGTGTACGCGCCCATAGGGACTGCGCAAGTTTCGGGTTTAGGCATGCAAAGCGCATGCGCTAAAACCCGGAACTTGCGATCTGTCGAGAATCTTCTTGACAGATCCTCTGCATCCCCGGGAGATGGGCCTCTGCGGGTGGAGAGTTGCGCTATTTGCCCAATTTCCGCCCAGTGAATGCTTGTGAAATTCTTATGCCTGGTAAAAGGAGGCATAAGGCCTGCTTTTACCAGCATAAGAGTTAAAAAAAAAATAGAAAAATAAAATTTTATCACTCATTTATACATTAAAAACCCTGTCCAATAAGGTAAGTTTATTTTTAGCCCTGTTAAAATATATGAAAAATTTTAAATATGTAATTTTAAAACATTTATTTCCTGTGCTCGTGTATTTTTTAAGGGATCACCATTCATACTTATGGGAGTTCCGTACATACGGAATCCCCATAAGTATAAATGGGCTTTCCCTTTTATTGGTTGGGCCAGCCCGCGTGATCCCAGGGACGCTTGCGAACCGCTTGCGCCCCTGGGATACGTGGGCCTCTACCCGCGCATTCCCGGAGAGGCCCAGGATCGCAAATCTCCGTATCTTCCAGACGACCAGGTAAATGCATAGGTTTTTTAAAGGTGCTGGGAGCTGCAGGGATGGCAGCCCCAGTAACTAAGGCTGCACCCAGGTTCAATGAGGGCTCTCTCCATGCTCTTGTTGAGGGAGTGAGAGGATGTCAGGAGCTCCTCTTCCCTGGAAATGGAAGGAGGAGGCCTCCTCAGCAAACCAAGGCAGCTTGGCTGCAAATTGCTGAGGAGGTGAGCTCGAGGTCTGTGTGCAGATGCACCTGGGTTCAGTGTGGAAAAAGGTTTATTGATCTGCTGACATCACCTAAAGTGTGGCCTCTGTGTCCTGGGAAATGGAAGTTCAAGAGTGAGGGCTCAGGGTGATTTCCATGTAAAATGTTGGTGGCGACACTGAGCGCAAACCACCGTTTATTGGACAGATGATGCCTAGGGTTTGAGGATGTCGGACTTATATTCATCTCCATGTGCCAGCCACCTATGGTTGAAGCGTAAACTTACGTGAATCTGACATGGATGAGTGCAACCCTTGCCTGACGGCCAGCAATGTGGTCGCCTGTTGCTGGATTGGCCACATCGGCCCCGCAAGGCATCACTCCCCGTCCTCCTCCTCATCCTCCTCCTCTTCCTTGTCCTCTTCATCTTCCTCCAAGGAGGCTGTGCCACTTGTTCATCTGGCAGCACTAAGCTGCGCTGCTCTTCCTCCAAACCTGGCGACCAGGATGAGAGGATGTAAATAGTTCCCATTCCGTTGTTATAGATTTCAGTTGAGGCAAGAAGCTTGCCAGCGCACACTCAAAGTGGCCTGAAATTATTCCAATCAGTTCAAACAGCAGATGTGTGTCAGCTTGACCAGTCACAAGGTCAGTAGATTTGCAAAATCTTATCCCAAACCTCCAACAACAAAGTTGTTGCATTTGAATATCAGCCATGTTACAGGAGCGCTTTTAAAGTTCTGCACCAATAATGATTCCAAATCATGTCCTCCACCAACTTGCCTCCTTGCAGCAGGACTATTTCTGACAAGACGGGAAATAGGAATCAGAGGCAGGAAAATGGGAAGCCTCTGTCAAAATGCCTTAACTACCTGTCCCACCGGTTGGTGTCGGGTCAGTTTGGGAGCTGCTGAACAGAGACTCGGGAAAATCGCATGGGGGCAGGATGGACGCGGGTTGGGTGTCTGAAGCCATTTTTTCTGATTTTTACCAGCTGACACGCCTCCAAACCCACTTCCTCAGGACTGGTAAAATCGAGCCCATTATGTCTTCCACTCCCTGTCCTACAAATGTGCACCAGATGCAAATCTTTTAATGGTTTAAAAAAAAAACTTACATTTATATAGCACCTTTCATGTGCTCAGGATATCCCAAAACACTTAAGTAATGAATTACTTTTGAAGTGTGGTCATTGCTGTTATGTAGGCAAACACAGAAACCAATTTGCACACAGTAGTGAGATGAATGGCTAGTTAATTTATTTTGGTTGAGGGAGGAATGTTGGCCAAGACACTAGGGGGGGTAATTCTGACTTTGTGCGATTATGTTAAATGGGTAATAGTGAATCGGCAGCAAGATTTACATCTTTCCGATTTGTTCTTTTTATTTCCATTGGCCAGTGTAGGTCAGCAGGGACAGCGATAATGAGTTAGTGGGATTTTATGCACTGCAGAATACGAGTTTTGGATGAACTCTCAGCAAATAAGGGGTATTGTAGGTTGATTACCAGTTAGCTCAGTAAGATCCTTCAAGGTGGAATATCTTGTACCCTTGCATTTTTAAACTTATACCAATAATGGCCAAGTAGGAATATCATAAGTTGCAATTAAGAAAATATTCTCTTATACTAAAATAAATGTTTGTGGCTCCTACTTTATTCCAGGAATCAAATGTTCTGCTTGGTCACCAGATGTACAACCTTACACTGCAGAATTATATTGTGATTGCTTCCAACTAATGTAGTGTTCCTACCCTTTTCTTATTAGCCAGCTCAGACCAGGAAGAGAGTTGTTCATTTGGCTATTTGCATAAAAATAACAATTTTAGACTTTTTATCTTCTTCCCCTTGAAGGAAGCAAGCATGCATGAAGATGAAATTACTATCACCAGCAGCACTAAACAATAAAGTTGTTATACGGATGGAATCGGATAAAGAAATTTGATCAAAAATGCACGTCTTGGATGAATAACATTCCCGACTAGAAACTGACCAATCATAGGGCTGTAGAGGTCAATGAAAAAGTAAGATTTTGCATATATATTAAGTAGTTAGTGATGCAAAAAAAAATTAGACAATGTAGTCAAATCACTTCTGAACTTTCTCTCTTTTGCTTGCACAAGACTCAAACGTTCCTTCGCTGTAAATTGGGAAACAACCAAGGTGAATTTGAGATGTTGTATTGCATTTTAAGGATTGAATTTTATTTGCTGTTCCCAGTAACATCTATAAAATAACCCAATGTGCTTTAAAAATAATGACTGCTTAAAATTAATTTATGCTTATTGTACTGAATGGAAAAACAACAATATTGTAGATAACCTGCCAGATACAACACAACAGCTAAACTCTTTCAAACAGGAGACCTGAATCTGAACCCACTCTTGAGTGACATTCACAGAGGATAAACTTACCATTTTTGATCTGTGGAAGGCAGAGGGAAAATAGCCAGATATTGCCAACCCACAACTTCAATGTGTGCCCTTGTAGGTCACCCAAGAAACCGCAGTTGTTCATTGTATGGATTGTTCCTTCATTGCCAAATAGGATAGCTAAGGTATGAGACGATGACTTTTGGGAGAGAGGGAAGGAAAATATTTCCTTCAGTTAAACAGTATTACATAAAGTAACAGAGCTACCACAATGACAGCAATACATTCTTGCTTCAAAAGAGAAAATGTAATTTTTTTTCAACTGTGGCAATAGATTCTAATGGTATGAAATACTTGATTTGATATTTGGGAACCATTTTTCAAAACATTGAAGGACAGTTAGGACTTTTTATTTTTTCCAGACTCTAGAATTTTTTAAAGTTTCATTTGAGTGTTGGTCTTATGATATTTCCATTTTCTATTTTGAAGCCCTGCAATATTGGATTCGCAATATTTTCCTTATCATATTTTCAAATTGTCATTCCTAAAACAACCTTTCAACTCTCGCACATTTCCAGGTTGATGACCATATTTTTGAACAATGACAAGTGTACATGCAGACATTACCATTATCTATTACCCAAAATCATATTTGTGTGTGTGTGTACTTGAAAATAAGGGTGTTATGTGACCTGGTGAAATTGGAAGGTCTGTGGATACACCTACCCCTACCTGCAAAAATCTTCCTCAAAATGAATAAATATCATTTAATGAAATAAATAGTAATGATCAATAGGGGTTTTGTAATCCAGACTCAATCTGATGATGGTCTTGTATTTCAGTTAAACTACCGTACTGTTGAATGATGTGAAATTTTGGGGAATTGAACAGCATTATCACTAGCAAAGGTATGGATTCTTCCTTTGCCATCAGTGAATTCCCATTGTAAGATGAGTAGGTGGTGTCTGCCAATGCTTTGCAAAATTTGGAGAAGGGAGGAAATAGGAAGAAAAATCCACATCTACAATTGTGCGGTGTACTGATAGCTTGCCAGCAATTTGCTGTGTATTACTAACATTGTAATATCTTAATTATTTGGCTTGCTTTTAAAATAAGCACTTCTTCCAGCTCTGTTTACCTCAATAGATGTAATTATTTTCATAAACCCACTTTTAGTTGAGAATCCAAACATTGATTGGATCAGACATAGCTTGATTCTTATTTTTCAAGGTGCTATGAACAATGGTGTAGGCAAAAGAAAGCATGGCTACCTCCAGTCTAATTACGCAAAGTCTGCCCCATACTGGAAGGGAAGCTGCTATTTTACAAGTACTGAATATGATGCTTCCTTCATAGCTGTGAAAAATTTAAGGGATTTTTTTCACTACTTACGCGTGCTCTAATTTTAACTCTGGGCCAGTGGGTGGCGAGGTGAGTTGGAAACGCACCCGCTGTTACAGAAATCATTTTCTTACTCCCAGACCTCATTAACATGCCGGTGGTCCACTTCCTGCCTAGAAATAGACAGGAAGTGGCTGCCAACCTTTGGAGGCAAGTGTGGGGAAGAGGGTTCTGGAAGCATCTCATGGCAGAGAAGAGGGAGGAGCCCAGGACATGGGAGACCTAAACTTTCCTTGTGGGCCTCTTCATCTTCCTGACCGGTCCCGAATCTCTTCAGCCTGGCAGGAAAGCTACAGCGGCTTTCCCACTCTGGTCTGAATTAAAGTTGCATTTGGGGCCCGATCACATCATCGGACTCCAATCTGTATATTTAAAGAATAGCCCCATTGGGCGAACGGCTTAACTGACTGTCCAGAGGCCTGTGTGAGAATCACGGTTGGCAGAATCTGGGCAGCTCGAGGGCGGGAAAGTAACATAGGCAATTTTAACTGCCTACCAGCCTATTTGGCAGGGTTAAATTCACCCCCACAGTTTAAAAAAAATGGCCCGGATTTTGTGGTGGTAACGACAGTGAACTGCTATGCACATCTAAACGCGGAAATCCTGAAGTTACAGTCAGTCATTCACTGCTCCGCCACAGTCTGCCCTGTGGAACTCCCCATTGCCAGTAAAATCAGTTAAACTGACGAAAACTTAATTGTGCTGTTAAACACCCCAAAAAAAGCCTTTTTTTCTTTCCAGTTTTGAAGAAGGGTCCAACCCGAAACGTCAACTCAAATTTCTCTCCACGGATGTTGCCTGACCTGCTGAGTTTTTCCAGCATTTTCTGTTGTTATTTCGGATTTCCAACATCTGCAGTATTTTGCTATCCCATTAAAAGTTTGCCTGGTTGGAATAGGTGTAACTGGGATTTTAACGGCGTATTGACTGCTAACAACCGTTCTGGCCCTGAAAAACAAATTTTATATTTGTAGAATGTCCGATTTCTCCATTATGATAGAAAATTACTAGATTTTTAAAATAATTTTTAAAATATATATTTTTTTAAAGTTTGTTTGATATTTCAGCTTCTACCTTAACCCCATGTGTAAGTCCCAATCTTTATTTTGCTGTCTGTAAAAGTTTTAAAAAGTGAATTGAATTTTATTTCCTGGTTTGCTGTCTGTGAGAATTCTTCAATGTGATTGGCTGTTAGACAGCTTGATGCTGTCACTGCTGCATCGCACTGGGGGATACCCTTTTGACAGTGCTATAATCAATTTAACATCGAGAAACCTTAAGTTTTTGCCATAGAGATTGCAGGATCTTTGTAGTCAACTTTCTTTGTAGTCAGCAGTGGTCGCCGTCACTTCGCCACTAACCACAAGTTCCGGGCCATTTTCACTCCTTTCACTTCTTCCCACATCAACTATGGAGACTGCTTACTGACCAGCACTTACCGGTAAGGGGAGAAGCGATGGAATTTTGGACCTCCAGGCTGAACTAATGCCACCCTTTCAATAAAAATGCCTTGTGCTATAAATGGGTTTGTTTCAGCAATTGAATGGTAAGCCTTAAAGGTACAGAGCCACATTTGAAAGTGGCTCTGTGCTGTAAATCTGGCATTAATTTCCAGCTATTCAGCAGCATGCAATTTCAGTTAACTCACCACAAAGAAAAAGGCACGTTTTTTTTGAGGGGAGGTGGCAAGCGTGGGCAAGGTGCTTACCAAAAGGGAAGAAAGGATAATTAGAGGGTCAGTCAATCTGGGCTGCTCTTGAATGCTTCCCATCACCCAGCTTTAGACTGACATTAGCAGAAGCTAGGGAACAGCTGTTCGCTCTAGCATCAAATGCATAGTATAGAGAACCAAACCTGGCTTTCCTTGAGGACCAGGCGAAAAGGAAGGAGGGAAGACGGCTCCCTTTTTTGGTCAGCATTGTTCATTTGCACAATAGCAAAGATTTATTTGAATGGGAGGAGACACATGTGAAGTATGAACACTGGCATAGACCAGTTGGGCCAAATGGTCTGTTTCTATGCTGTAGATTCTGTGTCATTCTATGAATGCTACCAGAAATGAGAGGTTAATATTATAAAGAAAAGCTCTGAAAATTGGGGCTTTCTTCACCGGACAGAGAAGATTGGGGTGGGGGTTGGTAATAGCAAGGACATGGGATTAAAGTGGATAGTTGAGGAGCCAGCATTGGTTTTCTATGTTGTCATTTCCATGATTCTGATAGTCTTAATTTACCAGTGACCTGCATGCTCAGTTGATTTACCATAAACAATAGTTTTGCTCACGGGTCTAGAAAAAAAATCAATTTAAAATTGAACAAATCGCTTGTAGAAAATGTGTTAAATTCTCATTTTATGCATTTTGTGGTTAAAAAAATAGTATAAATGAGAAAAATGCAGTCGTTATTACAGCTGAACTTTCGGTCCAGTCCTGTCCTGTTTAAAACTGTCATGCAATTAAATATCTATCCAGCAGAGGGCGATGAGTCCTGGCTGTGAAGTGGTTATTCATCTGCTCAGGCTGAGGAGCTAAAGGATGAAATAGTTAAACCTGACTATTGGGATCCTGTCAAAGAAGTGATTTTTCTTTTGATATTATTCAAACCCAATTCTATCTGCTTGCAACATTGGTAATGAGGATTGCCAAATGCAACAAAAGGAGGTGAGGAGAAACACAAACTTTTCGAGTGGGCAAAACATTTGTTGCAATACACAGAGCCCGTGATATTAGTTTAAGTATAGGATTTTAGGAACATTCTATTAGCAGTAGTAGAGTCCTGTAAGAATGTTCCAGTTTAAGAAAGTAGTTAAATCCAGATTGGACAAATCAGTCAGTCTACAAGGAGGAATTTGTGAGCTAGCAGGGGCTGCTGAATTAGAGTTGCCAACTCTGGTTAGATGCATTTCTGGAATTTTTATCACATGACCTGCTGCCTCCAACTGCCCCGCCCCCACACTCTTGCTGTTGGTTGCCCGACAGTCTATCCTCGCGGCTCAGCACCTTCCTACGCAAACTGGAAAGCAAACAGACTCTTCATTACCCGATTGGCTGAGTCTTGACTGTCAGTTAAACAGTCCTTTACCCACCTCCAATATTTTTATAATGAATAAAAAGTGTTCAAAGAAAATGGAAAAAAAACCACGATGCCCCATTGATTTTTCTCCTGGGTTGCTTGTGGTAGTTTCCTGGAGATTAATTTTTAATTCCTGTAGACTCCAGGACAGTTTTGGAAGCTTGGCGACCCTATGCTGCATGCTGTTGTGTATAGGTAGTTTAAACAATAGTAGAGGTACCTTAAGAAAGGGCTAAGGGGAGTTGAGGTGGAGATTGAAATCACTAAGCATGAGGAGGTCCTCAGCCCAGAGGCTGAGGGAAGATATCTCGAGGAGAAACTTGAAGTGGGGCTTTGGGGGTTGATTAACAACAAGGATTTTAAAAGGGAGGCAAAGGGGTGGAACCAAGGTAAGGTGCTCGAAGGAGGAGAAGATGCTAGAAGAGTAACGGGAGAGACCAAAGTGTGATTTGGTGATAAGGGCCACACCGCCACGATAGCAGTCTGGGCGGGGCAGATGATGGAAAGTACAGGCAGGCTTCAATAAGCCTACCCCATCCAGAGAACAGTGCAACCTTGTCCACTACTGAAAACCATGTAATATTCTGAGATGCAAAAGAAAACAGAGGAAAATGTCTGCAGCCAATTCAGGAAAAGTGCTAGGAAATTCCTTTCCACCTCCCTAAGGTAATCAATCAAGGTTACAGGAGACTGTGGTAGCCCATAACTCATAATCCCTGCTGACTAGCAGTTTATCTTCTGTAAGTAGAAATGCCTTTTTCTCCCAAGAACATGTCAATTTTTGTCTTAAAGAACTGCAATGATTCCTTACCCACCACAGATTTTGGAAATCTATTCCAAAAGGTGATGATTCTCTATGAAAAGAAATGCTTCCTGGCATCGAATCTAACTCTTTGGCTTGGATTTCATACGTATGTCCTCTCGTCCTACATTTTCTATCCATCTGAAATAACCTGTCCAATTGGACTTAATCAATCCCTTCATATTAAAAACTATAATCATATCCTAACTAAGTTTATGTTTCTCCAAAGTAAATAGCTCTAACTGTTGGGGCCTTTCCTCATAACTGAGCTCTAAGGTTAAGTATCATCTTGGCCACCCCTTCTACACTTTCTCCAGAGCCTTGATATCCTTCATCATGTACAGGGATCAAAACTGGGTACACTGTTTGAAATGCAGATGTACCAGAGCCTTAAAAAATGCTCTCCATTTTGTACTTGATGATTCAAGCAATAAAACCTAAAATCATACTTGCTTTCCCTTTAGCCACTTTGCACTGTTGATGAGTGATCAGTTATTACCCCCAGCTCTCTCTCGATCTGTTGCCTTCAGTGGACACCCTTTCATGATATAAAAATGCCTGGTGTTTCCTAACCCCCAAATACTTTGACACTACATTTATCTTCATTAAAGGACATCTGCCACACATATGTCCATTCTCCTAACTTGCCTAAATCAGCCTTCAGCCTATTGATTTGGCCTGAATTACTAACCTTAATGAATTTAATAATGGTTCCATTAAGGCCCTTATCTAAATCATCAATGAAAATGATGAAGAGCAATGGCTACAATACAGAGCCTGTGGACCTTCACTCATGACCAGGCCTTACTCAGACCCCATCTCATTACTGACAACTCATTGCCCCTGAGAGTTCAACCAGCAACTTATCCAACATAATATCTGTTCCATTATCCAATATGATCAATCTTTTTTGCAATAGCTATTTCTGCAGTACTTCATGAAACCTTTTTTGAAAATCAAGATACAACACATCAATAGGACGACTATCATCCACTATTCTGGTCAATTCCTCAATAAATGAACTCAAATAATTGAGGGAGGGGACCTACACATCTAAAAGCCATGCTGAAAATGTCCAATAACTGCTGAACTTTCCACGAGATTATAATTCTTAACAGTTTATCTACAACCAACATCAAACTCTGGGTTCTAGAACTACTAAGTATGATTTCGTCCCCTTAAATAACAGGAGCACATGAGCTTCCCTCAAATCGTGAGAACCAGACTTTAACGAAATATTGAATATGTAAGCCGGTGGCCCCTCCTTCCTTTAAATGAACAGAAGCAATTTACAGTAGTTAGAGGTTTACCTATCCTTCCTGAGAAAATAGGAAACGTAACAGTTGCATCTGCACTAAACCACAATGACATAAGTTCTCTGAAAATGAATGTGGCGATTTGTTGCTAACCATTCATGGAGTCTCTCTAGCTATTTATCTCTCTTTGTCTTTGGACATTCCCCAATTTGAACAAGACACGCTGAAATATACTGTTCAAACTTCTATGTGGACAGAAGAAATTTGAATACAGTGCTGGGTATTTCCTTGGGGGTTCTCCCGATCGGCCGCCATAACTTCGCCGTAAGATTGACAGAAACCCTAGATAGAGACACAAATAAAGTTACCACAGTCGATCGGGAGAATCCCTGAAGAAATTCCTAACCATGTCTCTTGAGCTCAAATAGAGCTGCCAATACATTCAAACAAGGTGATTGTATTTTAATTGTATAGTCTGGCCCCCTACTTGGATACATGACCAGCATAATGTTTATATTCTGGGGCTATTGTGTATCAAAACAAATTTTTATCAAAATGAGCGAACCTAGCTTTTTACCCCATATATACTGTGATAGACAGCAAGAAGCCAGTATCATGATACAGCGTAGACAATAATGCTTTATTTTTGTGACAGCTATGATCAACGAGATAAAGGCAGGAAGGGAATTGTTGGTTCCTGCCTAAACATACAAAGGGCATGAGTTGTAGTTTGAGTATAAGCGATGCAATCAATAAAGCAGTGTTGAAATGTGAAAGGAATTTCCAAACATCTTCAAGGCATTTGTGATCTACGGTGTGCAAGTGAACTACACATGAATGAATCCATGCAGTCTGTCACACAATGACAAAGGAAATTGCTGTTCCAATTCTGAAAGAAAATTGAGAAGCTGCTAAATCGGCTAATGGAAAATGATAATGAATTTGTAGCTGATGGCTTATCCCAGACCTAGAAAATCTTAATTATGTGTCACAAACAAATGAGAATGACATGAAATACCAAAGGTGGAGGACATTGTTGCAGAACTAAATGCATCTTTTCTATTTTTCAAGTTAAATCTGAAGTTGGGTTACCACCATATTGAAATCAGATCCATTTGATCATGACAGTCTCTACTTGCTTGGATCACATTGAACATCTGCGGTTGAGACATTCCAGAGTGTTAACTGACAAAATAATAAGAGGCATCCCAAGCATCTGAACGTGTCTGGTGATATTTGGTTTATGCACCGAGCAAAGTGGAGCATGATGATCAATTAAAGATCTTAATGGGGGGAAAAAACTGGAAGAAAATGTCTTGCACTTATTTATGAAAAGTGTGCATTGAGTAAGAATAAACTCTACTTTTTTTTGGTTTGATATTTGGCGAAGATGGTGTATCACCAAACCCGAAGAAGATGAAAGCTTGAAAGCTATGCAAAAGACAAAAGTGAAAAATTCTGCAGAAGTGGGAAACCTACAAGGGACGATCATGTGCAGTTTACACTTCATCTGTAACTTTGCTATAATTGGGAACCACTTGAAGAATTAATCATGAAAGTTGTTAAATTTCAGTTATAAGTCAAACATGACAATGTTACAATTGAAAGATTCATATAATTTTGTGTGGATGCGACTCCTATGATCATGGAGGAACAGGAACTCGGATTGATAAAGCCAGGAATAAAATGTTCTGCTGATCACTTGCTGTCTCCCACAGAGCAACAATATAGCCAGACTGAACAAGAAGTACTTGCTATAACATGGGAAGACAGGATAATGAAACAGTTTGGGTGGAGGTAAGGAATAATAAGGGGAAAAAAACACTAGTGGGCGTAGTCTATAGGCCTCCGAACAGTGGCAACTCTGTTGGATGGAGTATCAATCAGGAAATAGTTGAGGCTTGTAATAAGGGAACATCTATAATTATGGGGGATTTTAACTATCATATTAATTGGACAAATCAAATTGGGCAGGGCTGCCTTGAGGATGAGTTCATTGAGTGTATTAGGGATGGGTTTCTTGAGCAGTATGTAACTGAACCGACCAGGGGGCAAGCAACCTTAGATCTGGTCCTGTGTAATGAGACAGGATTAATTAAGAATGTCCTAGTAAAGGATCCCCTTGGAATGAGTGACCATAACATGGTTGAATTCCATATTTAATTAGAGGGTGAGAAGGTTGGATCTCAAACAAGCGTGCTAAGCTTGAATAAAGGAGACTATGAAGGTATGAGAACGGAATTGAGTAGAGTGGATTGGGAAAATAGATTAAAGGGTAAGACGATACATGATCAGTGGTGTACATTTAAGGAGTTATTTTACAACTTCCAAAAAATATATATTCCACTGAGAAGAAAAGGGTGTAAAAGAAAAGACAGCCATCCGTGGCTAAGTAAAGAAATTAAGGATAGTATTCGACTAAAAACAAGGGCATATAAGGTAGCCAAATCTAGTGGGAGGATTGGGAAAACTTTAAAAGACAGCAAAAAAATAACAAAAAGATTGATTAAGAAAGGGAAGATAGATTATGAAAGTAAATTAGCAAAAAATATAAAAACAGATAGTAAGAGTTTTTATAGTTTTATAAAAAGAAAAAGGGTGGCTAAAGTAAATGTTGGCCCCTTAGAGGATGAGACCAGGAAATTAATGGTGGGAAATATGGAGATGGCAAAAACACTGAATGAATATTTTACATCAGTCTTTACAGTAGAAGACACTAAGAATATCCCAACACTGGACAAACGGGGGGCTAAAGGGGGGGAGGAGCAAAACACGATCAAAATCACTAAGGAAGTGGTACTCGGTAAAATAATGGGACTCAAGGCGGATAAATCACCTGGACCTGATGGCTTACATCCTAGGGTCTTGAGGGAAGTGGCGGTAGGGTTTGTGGATGCATTGGTAATAATTTTCCAAAACTCCCTGGACTCGGCAAAGGTCCCGGCAGACTGGAAAACTGCTAATGTAACACCCTTATTTAAAAAGGGCAGTAGACAGAAGGCTGGAAACTATAGACCGGTTAGCCTAACATCTGTGGTAGGTAAAATTTTGGAGTCCATTATTAAGGAGACAGTAACAGGACATTTGGATAATCATAATTTAATAGGACAAAGTCAGCATGGTTTTATGAAGGGGAAGTCATGTTTGACAAATTTGCTGGAGTTCTTTGAGGAAGTAACGTATAGGGTGGATAAAGGGGAACCAGTGGACGTAGTGTATTTAGACTTCCAAAAGGCATTTGACAAGGTGCCACACAAAAGATTATTGCTTAAGATAAAAAATCACGGGATTGGGGGTAATATTCTGGCATGGATAGAGGATTGGCTATCTAACAGAAGGCAGAGAGTTGGGATAAATGGTTCATTCTCAGACTGGCAATCAGTAACTAGTGGTGTTCCGCAGGGGTCAGTGCTGGGTCCCCAACTCTTTACAATCTATATTAACGATTTGGAGGAGGAGACCGAGTGTAACATATCAAAGTTTGCAGATGATACTAAGATGGGAGGGAAAGTAGTGAGTGAGGAGGACATAAAAAACCTTCAAGGGGACATAGACAGGCTAAGTAAGTGGGCAGAGATTTGGCAGATGGAATACAATACTGGAAAGTGTGAGGTTATGCACTTTGACAGGAAAAATCGTAGAGCAAGTTATTATCTTAATGGCAAGAAACTGGAAAGTACTGAAGTACAAAGGGATCTGGGGGTCCTGGTGCACGAAACTCAAAAGGTTAGTATGCAGGTGCAGCAAGTGATTAAGAAGGCCAATGGAATGTTGGCTTTCATTGCTAGGGGGATAGAATATAAAAATAGGGAGGTATTGCTTCAGTTGTACAAGGTATTGGTGAGACCGCACCTGGAATACTGCATACAGTTTTGGTGTCCATACTTAAGAAAGGACATACTTGCTCTCGAGTCAGTACAAAGAAGGTTCACTCGGGTAATCCCGGGGATGAGGGGATGGACATATGAGGAGATTGGGACTCTACTCATTGGAGTTCAGAAGAATGAGAGGCGATCTTATTGAAACATATAAGATTGTGAAGGGGTTGGATCGGGTGGATGCGGGGATGATGTTCCCGATGATGGGTGAAACTAGAACTAGGGGGCATAGTCTTAGAATAAGGGGCTGCTCTTTCAAAACTGAGATGAGGAGGAACTACTTCACTCAGAGGGTGGTAGGTCCCTGGAATATGCTGCCCCAAAAAGCTGTAGAAGCTACATCATTACATAAATTTAAAACAGAAATAGACAGTTTCCTAGAAGTAAAGGGAATTAAGGGTTATGGGGAGCGGGCAGGAATTTGGACATGAGTCTAGGTTCGGACCGGTCATGGCCCTGTGGGTAGCGGAGCGGGCCCAGGGGCCGTGTAGCCTGATCCTGCTCCTATTTTGTGTGTCTAATTCTGTTAGATTCAGGAGATGGTTCTGTGATAGTGGATTGGCGGTTAGGATCAGATCAGCCATGATCTTATTGAATGGCGGAGCAGGCTCGAGGGGCCGATTGGCCTACTCCTGCTCCTATTTCTTATGTTCTTATGTTCATTTCCACATGTTTGAATGTGGTCAACCCTAAAAGATTATTAAAGACATTAAATCTGTTGATTCTATCTTTGGAAAGCTGTAACTGAACCCTGTACTCTGGATCTAAAGGTAGGTAGCTTTTACAATTGCAATCATATGGCATAACTGTAGGATATTAATCTTTTAAACTGACTGGTGAATTTATATGCTTTATTCCACAATTTGTGACTCCAAAGATTTTCACTCCAAGTCAGACAAATAATTATGAAAGATACTGTACTACAAGCAGTGATGTAATGTCCTTACAGATAAGAGACATATAAGTCACTATGGAGCATGAGAAGAACCATCTGTGGCATGCTGACAGATATTTTCAGAGATATGGGGGTAGATTTTCCCGAACCTGTCGGGAAGAAGGCGGGACTTCCCCTTTCGGGTTTTTGACCCGCCTACTTCGACGTCCGGCCAATCCGCGCGATTTTCCCTTGATTGACCTTGTTGAGCCCGCCCAGCGGGCTCAGCAGGCCAATTAAGGGTCACCCGGCAACAGGTGATGTCACAGACTGAAATTTCATCTGTCAAGAGTTTTTGACAGATGAAATATCAGCGTTTTACAGCTGTTTGAAGCTGTCAAACACTGACAGTCTGAGTTCTGACATGAGTCATTCTGCACAGACTCAGTTAGAACTCTTACCGGCACTCAAAGCTGAAGGCTGTCACTTTTGACAGATCGCAGCCGTTCAACTTTCAGTTCCGGCTGAGTGACGGGCTCCTGACGGCTACAGGAAGAAAGGCTGTAAAGGTAAGTACAGGTAAGTAAAAGTTCTTTACACACTTTAGACACACCAAACACACTTGCCATTACACTCATGCACCCATCACTCACCTGAGCGCCAACATCGTGACCCCATCAACTCCTTCAACCCGACGGCCCGCCTGCTCTAACCTGGCGTGGTTTGGAGCCGTCGGGAAGCCCACACGAAACCCCTCAAAATGGGGATTAGGCTAAAAACTGCCTGTTAACAGGCAGTTATTTGGCACTAATCCCTTCCCGCCTGGTTTCGGCGGGTCCCAGTGCGGGGCGGGTACCCGCCGCCCCTGAAACTTACGTGGGGCGAGGTTTTGGGCGGGATGGTGTCGGGACCCCCAAATTCGGGATTTTCAGCCCCCGCCCAGCAGCTGGGGGAAAATCGGGGCCATTGTATCTGAGATTTTGTGAGATTGCACAGTAAGCATTGCACTTTGCGGTGACCTAGGAATCACGAGGACAAGGTCATAATGTGAAAATGTGCGGCTCCCTGGCATCAGTCGGAAGGCTGAGGAAGCTGCGAAGTCTTGCATGGTTTGCTTGATAACAAAGTTAAGAAAACGAGCAAGAATCACTTGTGATGTATGAACTTTCAGAATACCCATCCATAAAGTAGTATTGGTTTCTATGGCCACTTTCCATCTGGCAATTACCTGCTTGCAAGTGCTGAGCAGCTCCAGATTTCTAGAAATTAAAATTGTGCAATCAACATCTGCTCAAGCCGCAATACCATACTTGGACAGAATATTCAGTTTGTGGAATTCCAGAAATTAAGGATCACCATGGCCCATCATTTAACAGTGTTGAATTCACAGCAATTCTCACTATATGTTAAATTTAATCACAGCAAGGTAGCACCATCTTGGCTCAAAACCAAAGGAGAAGCAGAAATACTCATAAAGGCACTTTGAAAAGGTACAATAGCAAAATACTGCGGATGCTACCTGGCCTGCTGAGTATTTCCAGCATTTTCTGTTACTTTGAAAAGGTAGTCTGCTCAACCCATCTAGATAGAAAATAATAGAAGTACAGATTGCAGAAAATCATGGGAAACAACCATAGCGCTCCTCTCACAATTGATGCCACAGCCTTTTTCAATCAACAAACTTCATCACAAATGAGCAAAGCCAAGAATGATCTAACCCAAAAGAAAGACAACCATTCAAATAACAAGGTGCCAAAGGACAACTGAAATGTATGCTGACAAGAGGAAAGAGTGTTCAAAAGTCAGACATCAAGGAAGGAGACAAAATGTTGGTGAAAAATTGAGAGCATAGAAGGTTATTTACTCCATACACACCAACCACCAAGTACAGGGAACTCTCTTTTAACCGGCACCTAAACAACCGGAAATCTCTGTTAACCGGCGAAATTCAGGAGTAGGTTCAGGTAAGTTTTACTTCATATTAGTGGCAGTTCCTGGATCTGTGGCTGTGTAACTGGGATTCGTGCACTTGTTGCTAAGCAACAGGAATGCTTGGTCTGTGGCTGGAGTTCCTGCATATGTGGGAAGCCTGGATTTGTTGCTGTGTACGGAGCTCTCGTACCTTTTAAACTATACCTCTCTGTAATCCGGACTTTTTGATAAACTGGCACCACGCCGGTCCTGTTGGTGCCAGATAATAAAGAGTTTCCTGTATCGATCTATATCATTATAATTTGTGTTTCTGGCTGCACATCCATAAGAAGCAAAGCATGCTTTCAGAATCACTAAAAAAAACAACCAAACACAGTCAAAAGTACCACATTATGGGGGAAAAATTCAGTTGGTTTGCGCCTCCCGTTAGCGCCTTAAGAGGGCAATGTTTGCGCCGCTCACGACATTAACTAGACATTTTGCCGAGGCGCAAAACACTACCACCACGATCTCCTGCGCCGGCAAATCGTGACGTCAGTCGAGTGTGCAATGCCCCGGTAGCGCCCCGGACCGGATATTGAGTGGCGCCCCCTGCCTTACCGCCTGCCGCTAGCAACGACAGGTTGAGGGGAGTGTTTTGCAGTCAGGAAGGGATTGGGGGAGCGCTATTTAAAAGCGACCGCTTCCTGCCTTTTTTTGTTGGTGACATTTTTGCACCACGCATTCTGAGAGAGAGAGAGACTTCTGGAGAGATTCAACATTGTGTGAAGGAGTTTTGGGTACTGAGCAGCACTTTGCAGGTTCATTTTGATTTGCCCTTCCTTATATCTATTAAGAGGAGACTGTGGGGGCTGCACTCTGAGCTCTTTCCCTGGGGGTCTCCATTGTTCTTGCCAGCACATTTGATGTACAGGTCTCTCCAGGCTGAAATTCAAGGCTGCAATGAGCAGGATGTGGATGGAGAGCAAGATCAACCCACCCCTGTAAGATAAAAACAGAAAATGCTGGAGAAACTCAGCAGGTCAGGCAGCATCTGTGAAGAGAGAAACAGAGTTAACGTTTCAGGTCAATGACCTTTCATCAGAACTCCCCTTTAAGAACTGGCCGGCGCCAGTGTGTGTCTGTGTTCCATTGCTGACTGACATCACATGAGTTTCGCTAGCGCTCTGAGGTAGCGCCTCGCTCCTCGGCCTTTGCGCCTTAAGACAGTTGTGAAGCGCCTGATTTAGCGCTCCAATCACCTCCAGGGGCGATAAAAGCCAAGTTTGCAGTCGGAGGCGATAATTAGCGCCAGGCGCTAATCTTCGCACCCGGCCAATAATTGCGCCCCAAATGGGGCGATACTGAATTTCTCCCCCTATATCCCTTATAGAATTTCTTAATCACATCTCTGATTTATTTTTTAAACTTTGAATGACCTTGTTGATTTACCACACCCTCCACTATATATTCTGAAAAATAGAATTTATTTCATAATTTATTTTCAGAATTGTTTAACATGTTTATTATGTACCCATCTCATCTCCAAAACATCAAACAACTTTACCCCTCTTGTCTTTCAGGGGCCTTGGACTTGTCTTTTGTTCTACCCCTAGAGCTCTGAACCTTCAGCTAAGCCTTCGGTCATGATATTTTCCCTGCTACCACACATGCACCACTTGAGCGATCAATGCTCCTTGCTATTTTTTCACGGTCGATGGTGCGTGCATAAGTGATAGTGATGTTTCACAGCCTACACCTGCTCCTGGGCTAAGCATTCAATAGTGAGGGGAGCAGACCGGCGTTTCTGCGGCCACAGACGTGACTCCAGGATGGTATGTTGTCTCCCTGGTGCCAGTGGCAAGGATGTCACTGAACGGCTGCCAAGCATTCTGGGGGGAGAGGGTGAACAGCCAGATGTCGTGGTCCATATCGGTACCAATGTCATAGGTAGAAAGAGGGATGAGGTCCTGCAGGCAGAGTTTAGGGAGATAGAAGTCAGATTAAAAAACAGGACCTCAAAGGTAGTAATCTCTGGATTTCTCCCAGTGCCATGTGCTAGTGACTCCAGAAATAGGAGGATAGAGCAGGTAAATGCGTGGCTGGAAGGATGGTGCAGGAGGGAGGGCTTTAGATTCCTGAGGCGTTGGGACTGTTTCTGGGGGAGGTGGGACCTGTACAAGCAAGGGTTGCAACTCAACAGAGCTGGGACCAATATCCTCGTGGGAAGTGGGGAGGGGGGTTTCCTAGTGCTGTTGGGGAGGGTTTAAACTAGCTTGGCAGGAGGATGGGAACCTAAGAATAGAGTCAGTAGGGAGGGAAGAAAAACTGGAATTGGAAAACAAAAATGTAGAAATAAATTGGAAGGACAGAGGAATCAAGGGCTAGATAGTAGTCAACAAGGAGATTTGCCTGTACTAAATGGTATATACTTCAATGCAAGGAGTATAGCAAACAAGCCAGATAAGCTGAGGGCACAGGTTGATATTTGGGACTATGATATTATAGCTATTATAGAGACATGGCTGAAAGAGGGGCAGGTATGGCAGCTCAACATTCCTGCTTACAGGATTTTCAGACGGGATAGAGAGGGAGGTAAAAAGGGAGGGGGGGTGGTCGTGGTATTGATTAAAGCTATTACAGCTGTGAGGAGGGATGATATGTTGGAGGGATCATCAAACGAGGGCATATGGGTCGAATTGAAAAACAAAAAAGGGGTGATCACACTGCTGGGAGTGTACTGCAGACCCCCGAACAGTGAGAGGGAGATAGAAGAACAAATATGTAGACAAATTTCTAAGTGCAAAAACTATAGGGCAGTAATAGTAGGGGATTTCAACTACCCCAATATTAACTGGGATAAAATTAGTGTGAAGGGCATAGAGGGTGCGGAATTCCTAAAATGCATCCAGGAGAACTTTTTTAGCCAGCATGTAGCAAGCCCAACAAGGGAGGGGGCGGTTCTGGACTTAGCTTTAGGGAATGAAGCTGGGCAGGTAGAAGGCGTATCAGTGGGGGAGCATTTTGGTGTTAGTGACCATAATTCAGTTAGATTTAAGGTAGTTATGGAAAAGGACAAGGATAGACCAAGAATAAAAATTCTAAATTGGGGAAAATCAAATTTTGCTAAGCTCAGAGGGGATTTAGCCATAGTGGACTGGAAACAGCTACTTGAAGGTAAATCAGTGTTAGAGCAGTGGGAGGCATTCAAGGAGGAGATCCGGAGGGTTCAGACCAAACATGTGCCCTTAAAGAAAAAAGGTGGGACTAACAAATCTAAAGCCCCCTGGATGTCTAGGGACATACAGGGCAGGATAAAGAAAAAAAGAGGCGTATGACATACCGAGGGCTAAATACTGCAGAATCTTTAGAGGAGTATAGAAAGTGCAGGGGTGCAATTAAAAAGGATGTTGAGAAAGCAAAGAGAGAGCATGAAAAATTCTTGGCAAGTAAAATCAAGGAAAACCCAAAGATGTTTTATAAATATATTAAGGGTAAGAGAATAACTAAAGAAAGGGTAGGGCCTATTAGAGATCATGAGGGTAATCTGTGTGTGGAGGCGGGAGATGTCGGTAGTGTTGTGTCGGTACCTTTTTTACCTAGAAACAATTAGAACTCAGAACTCAGAGATTCAAACATGAAGTGCTTTATTCGAAGGGAAAGGGAAGTTCTGGAGTGTTCCGAACAAAGAGAGCTAAACTTAACCAAGAGAACACCCAACCATTTATCTGCTGTGACAGCACCACCACAGGTGGGAGGAGAACACACAATACATAACATATTCCTCCCCTCTTAAATGGAAGGTCCACATTATTCCTCAACAGGTAAGTTACTTTCAATGCACTCAACTAACCTAGGGTAGAGGTAGACTGCCTCAACCCCTGACTTTACCCTGGGGTTTATTCTGCCCCAGTCTTGTGGGCAAGTCGCTAAGCCTACAGATCCAAGCGTCTTGGAGGCTGCCGCTCTCTGACAGGATACTGGCGGTCATCGCTGGCTTCCACAGCAGTAGGCATTGACAAAGGCCTGGATGGAGAAGGTGCCTGTGTCAGTCGAAAGTCAGGAGTTTGCACAGGTGGAACAGTCTCTATGACTTCCTGTGTTGGAGAAGAGCACTGTGGCAAAGGATGCTGGTTTGCGGTATCATCCGGAAACAGTTCAGGCCAACCAGCCATTTGAGCCTCTGTGGCTGTCTCTGCTCCTAGCAACAGTTGATCTGTGTGTCTTCTCCAGACGACGTCCTCAGCAGTCTCAATCGTGCAAGACACAGGGCCCGTCTGCACGATCACCGTAGCAGGAACCCATTTCGGTCCAGTGTTGTAGTTTCGAGCTAGGATGTGCTCTCCCGGATGAAACCGTCTCTCCTTGGCTCTTTTCTCTCTCTTTTCAACTTGAGCTTGTTGTTGACGATGGACAACTTGCTCTGCCCTTGGAGGTTTGAGTAAGTCAAAACTTGTCCGCAACTGCCTCTTCATCATGAGCGAAGCGGGAGAAGTTTTGGTTGTGGCATGCGGCTCGTTCCTGTAGGACAACAGGAAGCTGTTCAGACGTCGGTGGATTGAGCCCTGACCTTGCGATGCCTTCAAGGCGTGCTTCAAAGTTTGCACGAACCTTTCTGCCTGGCCGTTAGTAGAGGGATGATAGGGCGCAGACCTGATGTGTTGGACACCATTCACATGCAGGAAGGTTGCAAACTCCTGTGATACAAATTGTGGACCGTTGTCACTTACAAGTTGTTCCGGTGAGCCATAATGGCTGAACATCTCACCAAGTTTCTCAATTGTTTTCTCTGCCGTGGTAGACCTCATCACAGCGACCTCCGGCCACTTGCTATGAGCGTCCACAACCACCATAAACATCTTCTCTTCGAAAGGACCGGCGAAGTCCACATGTACTCACTGCCACACTTCTGCAGGCCAATCCCAGGGGTGTAGGGTTGCCAGCTGTGGAACATTCCGGACCCTTTGACATGGGGAACATGTTTTGGCTTTCTCCTCAATATTCCCATCGAGAGCTGGCCACCAGAAGTAGCTTCTTGCCATTTCCTGCATCCGAACCATCCCACTGTGGCCTGAATGAAGTTGTTGCAGTATAGGTTCCCTCAGAGGTGGCGGAATGATGACACGGCATCCCCAAAGAAGACGACCTGCCTGGACGGAGAGCTCATTTCTTTTTGAAACGTAAGGTTTCAAACTAGGAGAATCTCCTATAGCTCTCCCTCGAATGACATCGTCCATTACCTCAGACAGGACTGGATCGTTGCGGGTGTACCTTCGCACCTGAACTGCCGTGACAGGTGCTCCCTCTACTTGTCTAAAGTAGAAGATGTCTATCTGACGAGGCTCTGGGGGAGTAACAGGCAAGGGTAGCCTCGAGAGACCGTCTGCGTTGCCGTGCAAATCTGATTTGCGATATTTGATGTCGTATGTGTGATAATAATAATAACTTCCGGGAAGTTATGTCACCACTTCCTGTGAACTGTGAACTATGAACTTGGTACATACATCACTTCCTGTCATATGTCACTTCCTGTTGGACTGGTATAAATACTGAACTATTCAGTATTGTAAGAGGCTTCTACCAGAGGCATGGTGAAGACCTCTCTTGTTTATAGTGTGTTTATAAGTTGCTTAAAAGCTTACTTTAAAGTTACTTGATGTGTGAGACTCCTTTTTCTTACATCAATTTAAGCAACTTAGTATTTACACTCACAAATACTAGACCTTCGGACAAACTCGGAGTTAAGGATCCAGGGAACCACCCATCATGGAGAGAATCCTTAGACCTATTCGTCTGGACTTGGACCCGAACACACCAGCAGCTGGCAGGGTATGGAAGCATTGGCACCGTACTTTTGAGAATTTTCTGGATGAATGTGAAGCGGATGCTCCTACTAGACTGAGGATACTTATCAACTATGTGACCCCAAAAGTGTTTGAATATGTTGATGAATGGGATAATTACGATGAGGTGATTCGGGCACTTAAGAAACTGTATGCCAAGACTCCAAATGAGGTCTATGCTAGACATCTACTGGCCACAGCCCGACAAGGGCCAGGGGAATCGATTAACGAATTCCTTCAAGAACTTCGCAGGCTCAGCATAGATTGTAACTTTCAGGCAGCCTCAGCTGAGCTGTACCGCGAAGAAATGATTCGTGATGCTTTCATCTGCGGGATTGCCTCTCCATTTATACGCCAGCGTCTACTAGAAAGTAAAACACTTGAGCTACAAAAAGCTTTTGACTTAGCTTGTTCTCTGGATTTGGCAAAGAGAAATGCAGACCTCTATCAGCTGCCCAGATCTCGATCTGCTGCTGTAACTGCAACCAGACAATTCAAGCGGTCTCAGGTGAACCCTATCATGGGGAAATCTAATTCTGATAATTCTGATGAAGAAGAGGAGGATGACCCCACTTTAGCAGCCTCTTGGCAATCTAGGAAGGAATGCTTCTTTTGTGGAGATGCTTTTCACCCTAGGAAAACCTGCCCTGCTCACAATGCAATCTGCAGTTATTGCAAAAAAAAAAGGACACTTTGCTAAAGTTTGCCTATCAAGGGCCTCTACGAGGGCCAATCCAGCTAAGGCCTACCGAACTGCCCCAATTAGGGCCTATCAAGATGCTCCAGCTAGGACCTATCAAGCTTCCTCTCGAGCTCTCTCCCGAAGAAGCACACCGAGAGTTTTAGCCACTCTCTGTGCAACGACACCAATTACAGCTGCTTGCCCACAGAACCTGTCTCATGCAGCTACAAAAGTTTCAATTAAAGGGCATACCTTAGATGCCTTAATTGACTCAGGAAGTACTGATAGTTTCATTAAAGAACAGATTGTTGTGAAGTTGAAACTACATGTCTTCCCATCGGACCAGGCAATTGCGATGGCTCAGTCATCACTTAATACCAGAATCTCCGGCTTTTGTATTGTTGATATGACACTTAATGGTCGCATGTATCCCTCCACCCGACTTTCGGTACTCAAGGACTTATGTAGTGATCTCCTCTTAGGGCTGGATTTCCAGAAACAGCATAAGAAACTCACTATTGAGTTCGGCGGATCCAAACCTGGTCTTACTATTTCTAATATACCGTCTAAATTACCGTTTTGTGCATTATCAGCAGCTTCACTGGATGAACCCTCATTATTTGCCAGTATTCCGCCTCGATGCAAACCAATAATAACGAAATCGCGGCGCTTTAATCAGGAAGACCAATCTTTTATTGAGGCTGAAATCTCTCGACTTCTAGCAGAGGATATCATCGAACCATGTTCATCGCCCTGGCGGGCTCAAGTCGTCATTGTCAAGAACCCTCTAAAACCTCACAAACAACGACTATGCATTGATTATTCGCAAACCATCAATCAATATACCAACTTGGACGCCTACCCATTGCCACGCATTGATGATATGGTTAATAAACTGGCCGAATACAAAGTGTTCTCAACTTACGACTTAAAAAGTGCCTATCATCAGGTACCCTTGAAGGTCTCAGATAAGCAGTACACGGCCTTTGAGGCTAATGGACGGCTGTACCAATTTCGTCGCCTCCCATTCGGGGTTACTAATGGAGTGGCTGTCTTCCAACGGGCAATGGATGGCCTGGTTAAACAGGAAAATCTAAGGGACACTTTTCCCTATCTTGATAACATTACTATTGCAGGTCACGATCAACAGGAACATGACGCCAACCTCCAAAAATTTCGGGATGCCCTCCATCGCCGTAACTTAACCTTGAATGAATCCAAATCTGTTGAGTCGCAACTGACCATCAACATCCTTGGTTACTGCGTAGGCAATGGTATCATTAAGCCAGACCCAGAAAGACTTCGCCCGCTCCAAGAGCTCCCGTCACCTAAGAATCCGGCTTCTTTACGTCGGGCTCTCGGTCTGTTTGCATACTACGCTAAATGGATTCCTCATTTTTCGGACAAAATCCAACCCTTGCTGCATGCTAGATCATTTCCATTGGGAACAACGGCTGTTGCAGCCTTTAACCTTCTCAAAAAACAGTTGGAGAAAGCGGCTCTTCACTCCATCGATGAGAATCTCCCTTTCATAGTCGAATGTGATGCCTCGGAGGTGGCGATCTCGGCTACTCTGAATCAGGAAGGTCGTCCTGTAGCATTTATGTCCAGGACCTTACAAGGTGCCGAGCTACATTATCTTCCGGTTGAGAAGGAAGCCACAGCCATCATAGAGGCAGTACGGAAGTGGAACCATTTTCTAGCTCGCCAGCACTTTACATTAATCATGGACCAACAATCAGTCGCCTTCATGCTCGATAATCGAAAACGAACCAAAATTAAGAATAATAAAATACAACTTTGGAGGATGGAACTGGCCTCTTTTGGTTATACCATTCACTATCGGCCTGGCAAGGAGAATGTGGCCCCGGACACTCTCACACGGGCATTCTGCTCCACTATGTCGTCCTCTACTCTCATGGATGTCCACAATGGATTGTGTCATCCTGGCGTTACGCGCACGCTACATTTCGTACGATCACGGAATCTCCCCTTTTCTACTGGAGATGTAAAGAAAATATGCTCAGAATGCCGGCTGTGTGCAGAATTAAAACCTCAGTTCTTCCGCCCCTCAGATGGTATACTCATACATGCAACCCAACCGATGCAACGACTTAGCATCGATTTTAAGGGCCCAGTGCCCTCTTCAACTCGGAACACATATTTGCTCACCATGATTGATGAATATTCACGTTTTCCGTTTGCCTTCCCCTGCTCCAATATGCTGGCGTCCACAGTAATCTGCTGTCTTGAGCAGGTATTCTCTCTCTGTGGCATGCCGGCTTATATTCACTCAGATCGGGGTCCATCCTTTATGTCAAGGGAACTCAAGGACTACCTCTCAGAACGGGGAATTGCTACAAGCAAAAGAACACCATACCATCCCATTGGAAATGGGCAGGTAGAGAGGTATAACGGTATCATCTGGAATTCCGTACGTCTCGCTTTAAGATCTCGGGGCCTACCAGACCAGCAATGGGAAACAGTGCTTCCGGATGTATTGCACTCTATACAGTCCCTGCTTTCTGCAGCCACAAATACTACACCTCATGAGCGGTTCTTTGGATTCCAGCGTCGCTCATCTCATGGGACATCACTCCCGTCATGGCTAACTACTCCTGGACCTGTATTACTCCGAAGATACGTTCGGACGTCTAAAAATGACCCTCTCGTAGACTAGGTCGAACTAACCGATGCCAATCCCACCTATGCAAACATACGATATTCCGACGGCCGAGAATCTACCGTATCATTACGGGATCTGGCTCCCTGCCCACCAGGACCTAGTGGGACATCGGGTGATGGCTTTTCACCAGGAAACTCTTGGGACCTATCGGGCACCCCTCTCCAGGATCCTGATCAGACACCAACTAGCTTGGTGCCGGTAGAACCCCGTACTCAAAGTTGCGACCCTCCCAGTACCGCGCACGAAAGTACTGATCCGCCACAGACCAGCTCTGCACCTCCCTCTGAACAGAGGCAGACCGACTTTGAACCTATTGGGGCTCGTACAGGAAGCCATGATCTCCCCGACCCTGCACAGGGTAATCCAGGCCGCACAGACTCTGACCAATGGCCAACCGCATGTAAGCGGACCAGCGACCCTCTACGACGGGAACCCAAGCGGGTGCGACTCTGCCTCGTTCGGCGGCTGCGGAACAAAAGGAAGACCACAGCCTTCTAATCCTGCAGGAGGGAAGAATGTGATAATAATAATAACTTCCGGGAAGTTATGTCATCACTTCCTGTGAACTGTGAACTTGGTACATACATCACTTCCTGTCATATGTCACTTCCTGTTGGACTGGTATAAATACTGAACTATTCAGTATTGTAAGAGGCTCCTACCAGAGGCATGGTGAAGACCTCTCTTGTATATAGTGTGTTTATAAGTTGCTTAAAAGCTTACTTTAAAGTTACTTGATGTGTGAGACTCCTTTTTCTTACATCAGTATGTGTGTCCTGACAACAGTAAAGCCCACCTTTGCATCCTGCTTGCAGCGAGAGACGGAATTCCGGTGTGGGGCCCGAAGATTGAAGTCAATGGACGGTGGTCCGTCAGGAGTGTGAACCTTCTCCCAAACAGGTACTGATGAAATTTTCGAATTCCAAAAACGATTCCCAAGGCCTCGCGCTCGATCTGCGCATAGTTACTCTCGGCCTTGTTCAAGGTGCGTGATGCGAAGGCGATAGGTTTCTCTTCACCCGAAGGCATGATGTGGGATATGACTGCTCCTACACCATATGGTGATGCATCACATGCTAGCTGCACGGGTAGCTTTGGGTCGAAGTGTGTCAGGACCTCCGATTTCAGCAATGCTTTCTTTACTTGGGCGAAAGCTTCGTTGCACAGTTCAGTCCATTTCCATGTTTTGCCTTGACATAGCAACTGATGTAACGGCTTCAGCAATGTTGCTAAGTCTGGAATAAACTTCCCATAGTAGTTAAGTAGCCCCAGAAATGAACGTAACTGGCTCACATTCTGGGGTGCTGGGGCCTCCACGATCGCCTTGACCTTTGACGGTGCCTTATGCAGGCCAGTAGCGTCAATTACATGCCCCAGGTACTCAACTGAAGACTGAAAGAATTCACATTTGTCTTTACGAACTCTGAGTCCGTACTCTCAGTCGTTGTACTGTTGCATCCAAGTTCAGAAGATGATCATCCTCATTTGTCCCAGTGGTTATTGCTGAGAGATTTAGATTTCACAAATGGAATCAAGAGGAAGGGGAATCAGTGACGATGTTTATTGCTGCTTTAAAAAGGTTGTCAGAACACTGAGTTCAAGGAGGTGCTGAATGACGCCATTAGAGACAGACTTGTGTGTGGTCTGCAAAGTGCAGCCACACAGAAGCGCCTTCTTACTGAGGACAACCTTACTCTTGAAAAGGCCATTGAAGTTAGTGTCTCCATGGAGATGGCGGAAAAGGAAGCTCACCAGTTGAGTTCAACAGGGAGAGTTCACAAGGTGTCGTCTGAGCCTAAAGGTGCGCGGAACGGCACATGTTACTGTTGTGGGAAAACGGGCCATCACGCTAATGACTGCTGGTGTATGGAGCTGGAATGCTGAAATTGTGGCAAAAAGGGTCACATTGAACATGCCTGTAGAGGTAAAAAAAAAGAACAGACAGAGCTGGGAAGCATGGGAGCAAAATATCTGTATTTGGACAAGAGAGGAAAAAGAGTGTTCATTCAGTGCAATATGATTGAACAAGCAAAACAGAGTGGAGCGACACCTCCTGAGGAGGAAGAGGTGCACATACTGACGGTTGCAGGTGGTTCAAATGGCTACTGGGTGTCACCACTGGTGGAGGGACAATCAGTGCGGATGGAGGTGGACACAGGCACGGCTGTGTTCCTTGTTTCAGACACTGTCTACAAAAAAATGCTGAAGCATCTTACCCTTCAGCCAACAAACATTGTGCTAAAGACGTATACCGGCGAAACTGCGCCATTGAGGTGACAGTTAAATTGAACGGACAGACTGCGAAACTGCCACTATATGTGGTAAAGGGAAATTACCCATCGCTACTGGGACGTGCATGGCTAGAGAAAATCATGCTGGACTGGCCTGCAGTCTGCATGATGTCAAAAGGGGAGTCAGGTCTGACTGCAGTGTTAAACAAACATGCAGAACTCTTCAATGGGGAACTTGGGAGCATGAAAAAGATCAGCGTGAGACTGGACATTAAACCTGACAGCAAGCCGAAGTTTCACAAAGCCCGACCTGTACCCTATGCAATTAGGCCAAAAGTTGAGGCTAACTTGGAAGCTTTAGTTGAGAATGGAGTCCTGGAGCCGGTGAGCGTGAGCAAATGGGCCACACCCATTGTTCCTGTCCTGAAAAAGGATGGATCTGTTCGAGTCTGCGGGGATTTAAAAGTGACTATTAA
This sequence comes from Somniosus microcephalus, assembly GCF_052327205.1. NCBI lineage: Eukaryota > Metazoa > Chordata > Chondrichthyes > Squaliformes > Somniosidae > Somniosus > Somniosus microcephalus. The sequence goes on along the minus strand of NC_140998.1, from coordinate 101,688,163 downwards.
CTCGGTGCTGTCTGCGGAACAGTACCCTCTTCCCCTCATTGATGATCTTTTTACGGGCCTGGCCGGAGGGCAAAAGTTCAGCAAAATAGACTTATGCCAGGCTTATCTACAAATGCATGTCGATGACAAATCAAAGGATGCTGGTTTGCGGTATCATCTGGAAACAGTTCAGGCCAACCAGCCGTTGGAGCCTCTGTGGCTGTCTCTGCTCCTAGCAACAGTTGGTCTGTGTGTCTTCTCCAGACGACGTCCTCAGCAGTCTCAATCATGTAAGACACAGGGCCCGTCTGCGCGATCACCGTAGCAGGAACCCATTTCGGTCCAGTGTTGTAGTTTCGAGCTAGGATGTGCTCTCCTGGATGAAACCGTCTCTCCTTGGCTCTTTTCTCTCTCTCTTCAACTTGAGCTTGTTATTGACGATGGACAACCTGCTCTGCCCTTGGAGGTTTGAGTAAGTCAAAACTTGTCCGCAACTGCCTCTTCATCATGAGCGAAGCGGGGGAAGTTTTGGTTGTGGCATTAAGAAAGCAAAGAGAGAGCATGAAAAATTCTTGGCAAGTAAAATCAAGGAAAACCCAAAGATGTTTTATAAATATATTAAGAGTAAGAGAATAACTAAAGAAAGGGTAGGGCCTATTCGAGATAATGAGGGTAATCTGTGTGTGGAGGCGGGAGACGTCGGTAGGGTTCTTAATGAATACGTTGCGTCAGTTTTGACAAAGGAGAGGGGCGAAGCAGACATTGCTATTGGAGGAGGAGTGTGAAATATTAGATGAAATAAACATAGTGAGAGAGGAAGTATTAAGGGGTTTAGCAGTTTTAAAAATGGATAAATCCCCAGGCCTGGATGAAATGTATCCCAGGCTGTTAAGTGAAGCAAAAGAGGAAATTGCAGAGGCCCTGACCATCATTTTCCAATCCTCTCTGGCTTCGGGTGTGGTGCCGGAGGACTGCTAATGTGGTACCCTTGTATAAAAAGGGAGAAAAGGATAGACCGAGTAATTACAGGCCAGTCAGCCTAACCTCGGTGGTGGGAAAATTATTGGAAAGAATTCTGAAGGACAGGATAAATCTTCATTTTAGAAAGACACAGATTAATCAAGGATAGTCAGCACGGATTTGTTAAGGGAAGGTCGTGTCTGACAAACTTGATTGAATTTTTTGAGGAGGTAACGAGGGTAGATGAGGATAGTGCATTTGATGTAGTGTATATGGACTTTAGCAAGGCTTTTGATAAGGTTCCATATGGCAGACTGGTCACGAAGTTAAAAGCCCATGTGATCCAGGGCAAAGTGTCAAGTTGAATTCAAAACTGGCTCGGAGGCATGAAGCAGAGGGTAATGGTTGATGGGTGTATTTGTGACTGGAAGGCTGTTTCCAGTGGCGTTCCGCAGGGCTCAATACTAGGTCCCTTGCTTTTTGTGGTAAATATCAAAGATCTAGATTTGAATATAGGGGGTATGATTAAGAAGTTTGCAGATGATACTAAAATCGGTTGTGTGGTTAATACTGAAGAAGGAAGCTGTAGACTGCAGGAAGATATCAATAAATTCAGATGGGCAGAACAGTGGCAAATGGAATTCAATCTGGAGAAGTGTGAGGTAATGCATTTGGGGAGGGCTAACAAGGAAAGGGAATACACATTAAATGGTAGGACACTGAGTAGTGTAGAGGAACAAAGGGACCTTGGAGTGCATGTCCACAGATCCCTAAAGGTAGCAGGCCAGGTAGATAAGGTTGTTAAGAAGGCATACAGAATGCTTGCCTTTATTAGCCATGGCATAAAATACAAGAGCAGGGGGGTTATGCTTCAAATGTATAAAACACTAGTTAGGCCTCAGCTAGAGTACTATGTGCAGTTCTGGTCACCACATTACAGGAAAGATGTGATTGCACTAGAGAGGGTACAGAGGAGATTTACAAGGATGTTGCCGGGAATAGAGAATCTTAGCTATGAGGAAAGACTGGATAGGCTGGGTTTGTTTTCCTTGGAACAGAGGAGGCTGAGGGGAGACCTTATTGAGGTGTATAAAATTATGAGGGGCCTAGATAAAGTGGATAGAAAAGACCTGTTTCCCTTAGCAGAGGGGTCAAAAACCAGGGTGCACAGATTTAAAGTGGAAGGTTTAGAGGAGATTTGAGGGGAAATGTCTTCACCCAGAGGGTTGTGGGGGTCTGGAACTCACTGCCTGAAAGGGTGGTAGAGGCAGGAACCCTAATCACATTTAAAAAGTACTTGGATGTGCACTTGGGATGCTGTAACCTGCAGGGCTACGGACCAAGAGCTGGGAAGTGGGATTGGGCTGTGGATAGCTCTTTGTTGGCCGGCGCGGACACGATGGGCCGAAATGGCCTCCTTCTGTGCTGCAACTTTCTATGATCCTGAGACTCTCCTTGACATCTCAGGCCCCATGCTTTGCTCACCAGTTGCCTTCCCTTTGTTCTCAGTTTTTTCTCCTCTGCTTTGTTCCCTTACTTGCCCCAAGGTCTGTGTGTTCCTGGCTGTTGCTACACACCGTGTGCTTTAACAAAGGTGAGACAGATAAATTGGTTATGAATGTGAGAAATATGCAGAAACATTTCGAGACCTGCAGCAGAGAAACGTGGGGAGACTTGCAGAGAGAAAAAGAGTGGGAAAGCAATGGGACACCAACAAAAAGATATAGACACCAGAATGGGAACGCTATTATTGAACCACGTAGAGAGAGCAAGGAAAAATGAATTGGAATACAAATATAAAGAGAGGGGGTTAAAAATAATGGAGTGGGAATAAAGCAGAGGAACAGTTGCAGCAAAAAAGACACACAACATTTTTTCTTCATGAGCAATGCTTTGAGAGATCAACTGCCATACTATAACATATAAGAATGAGTCAATGTGACATTACAAGAAAACCTGATGTGATTGAGAGAAGTGGATCCAAAAATGGTGAAAATAAATTTTAGTTTGGGCTTGAGTTAGGTAGGATGGGGAGTGTAAACTGAACAGAACGGAGATACTTTTCCAGTTCACTGGAATCCATTAAAGATTAGAATTCCTGCATCACTGAAGGATTATTATCATTGAGCAATTGAATGAATGGAGGGATGTATGTTTTAATTAAGACTATATAATGTAATTATATATCTATCCAGCAGAGGGAGCAGAGTCCTGAATGTATTCACTTGGTAGGGTCCTGGCTGAGAAGATCACAGATCAAGTTAGAACATGGTTGCTGAATAAAGCAACAAACACAATGATCTTGTAAAAGGAGTTTTATAATTACAATATTGTGTGTGAAGCCCAGTTCTACAGAACAGGTTTGTGATGTATATCTACTCCTGACTTGGTCATGTAGAAGCTTGAGAAGGATTGTGGAGAAGCCAGCACAGTTCTTCTTCATCTCCATATTTTTTTCTGTTTACATTCCATTTTTGGGTTAAATGCTCTCTTTCAACAAAAGTGGCAGAAATTATGGGAATGGTGAATTATTGCCAAAGAGAGCTAGCAACAATATGACAGCCCATCAGAGACAGAAGTTATGTATATATTGAAGTAGAGATTAAAATCTCTTTTCCTTGTCCAGGTCCTGATATTTTTTCCCCATATATGTGACCTCGCTAACATGTTTTACATGTGGACCTGGCACTGTTTAGTTTATTCTGGTTCATATTGAACAAAACAGTAACTAATTAAGTTCAAATTTTATTCTTAAGGAAAACAAACATTATAATGTTTCATGTCCTCTCCTTTTATGTTAGAAATGTTTATTCTCAAAAGCTGCATGGCATTGCATTTTCAAAGCAATTTTTGCTAAAATCTTATTGTTTTTGCTGACTCCTACTGAAACAAAATAAAGTGGATTTTAAAACTGCACACAGGCTTTACTTGATTGTTTGATACCGTCCCAGGCGAAACTCAACAAAATCAAGCTTTATCAAGAACCATTTCTGGAGATAAGTAGCTCAAATTTTGTGTTGGAACTTGTGGCACAAATATGAGCACAATCCTATTTATCAACCTATTCCTGGCATGGATATTACTTGTACCGTAGTTAGCATTGTGACAATTTTTTTCCTTTTCAATTCTTTTCACCAGTGGTAACTGGTTATCACCCAATGTTATTTAAGTTAATAATTACATTAGGGGATGGTTGTTATTGCCACAGCATGAGGTATTTTTCCTCAAACATTCATTGCTAAGATCTGGCCTTAATTACATCAACTTTCAGCTGGTCTCAATAACACATGAGCCATATAAAAAAGAATAAGTTCCTTTGGCTCACAGTCACATCCTGACAAAAAAGGGATGTTTTTTGATGCATGTGGTAGCTCCTACCAGACACAGAAGACCCCAGAAGGAGGAGGAGGCGACATCCTCTGCAGCATGAGGAAACTCCTGAGGAGCATTCTTAGTAAAAGATCTACCAGATGCAAATTCAAACTGAGCAAACTATCGCTATTAGATCTGTATATTGATTTGCAGGACTATTTAGACTCTGTTAGTAACTAGAACATTGTACTTGTAACTGTTAAGTTGACTATAGCCCTCAATATCTATACTACTGGCTTGTTTTAATCTTCAACTGTTTTAGGCATGTACATTGGGAATTGGATTAGAATTGCTTAAACTCACATAGGACCCTTATAGCTAGCAAAAAGAGGAGACTTTTATCCATTAGTCTGGGCTGGATCTCAAGCTAAATCAGAGAGATGAAAGATCAATATCTAACCAATTCATTCCCCCTACCAAGTGTTCTCATTTTTACATGTACACATTTTTATTGAAGAAAAATATGAAGCACATTAGTTTACCAGACATGTAACAAGGGATTGGGGCATGTCTAAATTTCGTGCCTGTCTCATCTGTTCTAGGGGTGTACCTCTATATAATCATCAGAAGGTAAGCAACATTACCATTTAATACAACATCCTCATTCAGCCGTGACAGATCTTTAAAAAAAAACCTGACATGTCAGTGCTTAGAGAAATCATATAGAGTCTCAGAAATAAGATCCAAACTTATTGAGCACCTTATTGTCTCATTTCCAATTTCAATATTTTGAAGTTATTCCATGACAACAATAATTACTTTCTGAAATGGTCTTTCTCTCTCTCTCTCTCTTTCCCACCCTTAAGTAGTCCAACTCCAAAGTTAGAAACATTGGACCCAACTAGAACTTGGGTGGAAGTCATGTAAACTGTTATCTAAAAAGAAAAAATGAGTGTGTGTTTCTTTGCTTCTTTGCAAATGTTCTCCCCTCCCCTTCATCTCCTAAAGTCATTGCTTCCTTGTTGGGGTTCTACTCACCATTCAGGACCTGCCCAATAGGCCAGTTAACAATTTCCTCCAGCTAAATATTGGGAAATTTAAAATCTTCACCTTCGGCCCCCACCACAACTCTGCATCCTCACCACTGACTTTAATCCCCTCCCTTGTCTCAAGTTGAATCAGGATGTTTGTAACCTCAGAAAGAAGGGACTTGCATTTATATAGCACCTTTCATGCATTGGGATGTCCCAAAGCGCTTTACAGCCAAGGAAGTACAGGTACTTTTGAAGTGTAGTCATTGTTGTAAGCTAATTTGAACATGGCAAGGTCCCACAAACAGCAATGAAATAGATGGTCAGATCATCTGTCTCAGCATCCTAATGGACCTTCAGTATAGCTTCAAAGCCCATAACCTCTCTATAGCAAAAACTGCTCACTTGCAGATCCATAACATCACCTACCTCTGCCTCTATCTCAACCCATTTACCACTGAAACCCTCATCATGCCTTTGTTACCTCCTGACTTGACTATTCCAATGCTCTCCTGGCTAGCTTCCCATTCTCCATCCTTTGTTAAATTCAGCTTATCCAAACTTCTATTGCCCATATCTTGACTCACTCACCCATTCCCCCCATTCTTACTGACCGACATTGGCTCCAGTTCCCCCAACACCTCAAATTTTAAATTCTCACCCTTGTGTTTAAATCTTTCAATGGCCTCGCCCTGCCCTGTCACTGTAACAGCACCACAACCCCCTCCCTCAAACACTCTGGGCATGAATATAAGAGACCTTTGGAGGCGGGTCGGCAGAGAAAATTGACGGTGGGCTGCAAACCCGCCTCCACGCGACTTTGGCAAGTGTCGGGTCAGCCGCTCCCGAGTTGACCCGACACCAAATGGCGGGAGAGGCAGCTAACAGCTTGTTAACTGCCTGGATAATCTTACTTTAACTGCCTGTTCGGATTTTGCAGCTTTTTCTGCGTGCTGCCCGCCTTCAGAAAAACATGCCAGCTGCATTGTGCCGGGTTTAGCGAGGACCTGAATTGTTGGCAGCTGCTCGAACAGCTTAAAATCGGTCCTGCAATCTCTCATTCTTTCACATGCCACAGCTTAGTGCTTTGAGGTTTTGGGACACATTTTGCAGCTCAACTAATCTTATGAGTGTTGAGGCTGAAATCCATCTGCAATGTGACCTTTTTGGAATAGCCTCTATCCACTTTGTGCAAACAACCTCCATTCCTCGACTGAGATATAGACCAGCAGTATGGGAACCATTTGTATCCTCTCATCCTGGTCGTCAGATTCGGAAGTAGAGCAGCCGCGGCAGCAGCAGAACCAGGCACAACAGCAGCACCAACAACAGGAGCGCCAACCTTCTCCTCAGCCTCCTGATGCTGCAGAGGGCGTCAGCACAGGCCTGCACCTCACCGCAGGAGATACCCCCACCACAGGGTTTACAAGCCAAGGATGAGCTTCATCAACATGAGTGAGCAACAGTGCCAAAGGAGGCTGAGACTTCCGCGAGATGTAGTCGCTGACATCTGTGCAATGCTGCACCAACACCTGGAGCCCAGAGGAGCGTGTGGACACTCCTTACCAGTGGCTGTCAAAGTCACCACCACACTCAACTTCTTTGCTTCGGGCTCCTTCCAGGGATCATCTGCAGACATCAGCGGCATCTCTCAGTCGGCCGCACACACTTGCATCACACAGATTACCGATGCCCTCTTTGCAAAGTCGCACAATTACATCCACTTCTCCACGGAAGAAGCAAGTATGACCGCGCGTGCGGTTGGCTTTGCAAATATGGCAGACTTCCCAATGGCGCAGGGCGTCGTAGACTGCACACGTGGCCATTAGGGCACCCCATCACAACCCAGCTGTATTTGTCAACTGCAAGAGCTTCCACTCCCTTGACGTCCAGCTGGTGTGTAACCACAGGAAGATCATCATGCATGTTTGCGCAAAGTACCCTGGCAGTTGCCATGACTCCTTCACCCTGCGGCAGTCTACTGTGCCTCAGCTCTTCAATCTGCCAACCCAACTTTCCAGATGGCTACTTGGTGATGAGGGCTATCCCCTGAAAAGGTGGCTCATGACACTGATGAGGATGCCATCAAACGAGGCTGAGGAGCAGTACAATCTGAGCTACGTTTCCACCAGAAGCATCATAGAGCAAACCATCGGCTTGCTCAAAATGCAATTCTGATGCCTCGACAGATCTGGTATGTACCAGTCAGGGTGTCCAGAATCATCGTGGTCTGCTGTGCTCTGCACAACATTGCACAGCAGCGTGGCTTCGCACTGCCTGAGGAACAAGTGGCTCAGCGCCCAGCCTCCTCGGAAGAAGAGGAGGAGGAGGAGGCATGCCTTGCGGGGCTGGATGTGCCAATGCAACAGCACTCAACCACATTGCTGGCCGTCATGCAAGCGATGCACTCATCCATATCAGATTCACGTAAGCTTACGCTTCAATCACAGGTGGCTGGCAGATGGCTATGATTGTGTGACCGACCTTCTTAACATGCCATACATCATCTCTCCAATAAACGGTGCTTTCCTGTCACTCTCACCACCATCATTACAAATGCAAGTCGCCCAGAGCCCTCACTGTTTTCTCAGAACACATAGGCCAAAACTTCAACTGTTTGCCATCACTTTTGTTTAATCACATCACAATAAGGATGATGAGCCATACTTTCCTACACAACAAAACACCCAAGTGACTACCTTTGTGACTATTTGTGTGTTAACTTCCTCTTATGCATGCTTCTACGTGGTGCTTCCCCTGTGGCTTCAGCAGAGGTAGAGGCAACTCCTCACTTTGATGCTGTGCCTGCTTAGATGCCTTTGGCGGACATCCTCTGGGTTTGGGAGTCTGGGAGGGCTCCTCCACAGTCTGCTCTTCCTGGGGCTGAGACAGCCATCTCAGTTGGGTGAGGAATCTGGGGCTCTGACCGAGGGCTCCACAGTGGCACGGTCATGTGAGCACTTGGAGAGGAGCCCACACTTCCTTGTTGTCGGCCTCCAACATCCCTCTCACGGGTCACCTGCACTTCAGTGCTAGCAAGTGGCAGGAGAGCACCTTGCTGCACATCAGTAGGGCCATGAATACCCGTCTCTGTGCTGACGATCCTCATAACGGGGACGTCCATGTACCTCTGGTGTCTCTTCTCAATAGATACCCATCTATCCTCCATAGCAGACTATCTATTTAGAAGAGTCACCATGTTCTCCTGAGTCTGGTGACTTATCTCCTCCAAGGCAGTTGCCACTTTCTCCATGGCGGCACGTTCATGCGCCATTGCCTCCACAAAGGCAGTGCTCATGTATGAGATGGACTCCTCCATTTTCTCCACACTCACACTTACCATGGATACAAACCCTGTCAGAGACTCCTGCACTTGTTCCTGGACTGGTTAAGTGAGTGGGTAAGAACATGATAGATGGAATATAATGTGGAGAAGTGTGGTTATCCACTTTGGTAGGAAAAATAGAAAAGCAGAGTATTTTTTGAATGGTGAGAGACTGGGAAATGTTGGTATTCAGAGGGACCTGGGTGTCCTTGTATACGAATCACTGAAAGTTAACCTGCAGGTACAGCAAGCAATTAGGAAAGCAAATGGTATGTTTGCCTTTATTACAAAGGGATTGGAGTATAAGAGTAAAGATGTCTTACTAGAATTATATAGGGCCTTGGTGCAACTACACCTGGAGTACTGTGTACAGTTTGGTATCCTTACCTAAGGAAGGATATACTTGCCATAGAGAGAGTGCAACGAAAGTTCACTAGACTGATTCCTGGGATGAGAGGATTGTCCTATGAGGAGAGGTTGAATAGACTAGGCCTATATTCCCTAGAGTTTAGAAGAATGAGAGGCGATCTCATTGAAACATACAATATTCTTCAGGCGCTTGACAGGGTAGATGCAGGGAGGATGTTTCCCCTGGCTGGAGAGTCTAGAACTAGAGGTATAGAAATTTTCTCCAACTAAATAATGGGAAGACCGCAGCCATTTTCTTCAGTCACCGCCACAAACTCTGCTCCCTAGCCACCGACTCCATTCCTCTCCCTGGCAACTATCTGAGGTTGCACCAAACCATTTGCAACCATGATGTCATATTTGACCTGAAATGAGCTTCTGACCACACATCGACTCCATCATCAAGATTGCCTCCTTCCACCTCTAACATCGCCCACCTCCGCCCCTGCCTCTGCTCATCTGCTGCTGAAACCCTCATTCATGCCTTTGTTACCCCTCGACTATTCCAATGCTCTCCCGGCTGGCTTCCCACCTTCCACCCTCCATAAACTTGAGCTCATCAAAAACTCTGCAGCCCGTGTCCTAACTCGCATCAAGTCCCGTCCACCCATCACCCTGTGCTTGTTGACCTACATTGGTTCCCGGTCCGGCATCGCCTCAATTTCAAAATGCTCACACTTGTTTTAAAATCCCTCCAACCTCACCCCTCCCTATCTCTGTAACCTCCTCCATCACTAAAACCCTCCCAGACATCTGTGCTCCTCCAATTCTGGCCTCTTGCACATCCCCGATTTTAATCACGTCACCACTGCCAGCCGTGGCTAGGCCCTAAGCTCTGGAATTCCCTCCCTAAACCTCTCTGCCTCTCTGCTCCTTTAAGATGCTCTTTGACCAAGCTTTTGGTCATCTGTCCTAATAGCTCCTTATGTGGCTTGGTGTCAAATTTTGTTTGACAACGCTCCTGTGAAGTGCCTTGGGAGGTATTACTATGTTAAAGGCGTTATATAAATACAATTTGCTGTTGTTGCTGTAGGTCCAAAAGGACAGAAGTGATGGATATGGGGAACTTGATGGGGGGAGTAGGATAGAGGCAGCAGGGTTTTGGTGAAGCTGAAGTTTACAGAGATTGCAGGATGGGAGGCTGCACAGAAGAGCATTGGAATAGTCGAGTCTGGGGAGGGGAATGCAATTGGTAGGGATGGAATTGGTGGTGGTAGTGCAGAGTTGCTGGTGGGGGCTAAAGATGATGGCTTCAGTGTTTATAATGTTTAGATGGAGGAAATTGTGGTTCATCAGTTCTCTTCTTAGGCAGTCCCTTGGAGCCGAGGATACTTGCTTCCACATTAAAAATGAGTTCGCAGGTGACTGATGAGTCCAATGCGGGACCTATAGTCTCTGTCACAGGTAGGGCAGAGTTGAAGGGGCAGGTGGGTGGGGTGCTTGGGTTGATGTGCGCTGCTTGCGCTTGGCTTCCGCTTGCTCCTGACGAAGAGACTCGAGGTGTTCGGCGCCTTCCCGGATGCTTCCCGGATGGTTCATCAGTACTGGATGTCAGACAAGCAGTCTGCAACACAGAGGCATTGGAGGGCTTGAGAGAGTTGCTGGAGTGGATGGCCTCAATCGTGGCGAAGAAGAAGCAAATAATTTTTTATTTCTTTTATTTATTCATTCATGGGATGTGGGCGCCGCTGGCAAGGCCAGCATTTATTGCCCATCCCTAATTGCCCTTGAGAAGGTGGTGCTGAGCTGCATTCTTGAACCGCTGCAGTCTGTGTGGTGAAGGTACTCCCACAGTGTTGTTAGGGTGGGAGTTCCAGGATTTTGACCCAGTGACGATGAAGGAACGGCCATTATATTTCCAAGTCAGGATGGTGTGTGACTTGGAGGAGAACTTGGTGTTGGTGGTGGTGGTGATGGTGTTCCCATATGCCTGTTGCCCTTGTCCTTCAAGGTGTTAGAGATTGTGGGTTTGGGAAGTGTTGTTGAAGAAGCCTTGGTAAGTTGCTACAGTGCATCTTGTAGATGGTACACATTGCAATCAAGTTGCGCTGGTGGTGGAGGGATTAAACGTGTAAGATGGTGGATGGGGTGCCGATCATGCGGGCTGCTTTATCCTAGATGGTGTTGAGCTTCTTGTCGGCACTGCACTCATTGAGGCATGTGGAGAGCATTGTAGGTGATGGAAAGGTTTTGGGGAGTCAGGAGGTGAGACACTCGCTGCAGAATACCCAGCTTCTGACCTGCTCTTACAGCCACGGTATTTATGTGGCTGGTCCAGTTAAGTTTCTGGTCAATGGTGACCCCCCAGGACGTCGTTGAGGGGGGATTCAATGATGGTAATGGCATGAATGTCAAGGGGAGGTGACTAGACTCTTGTTGGAGATAGTCATTGCCTGGCACTTTTGAGGCGTGAATGCTACTTGTCACTTATCAGCCTGGATGTTGTCTAGGTCTTGCTGCACGTCGGCATGGGCTGCTTCATTAACTGAGGAATTGCGAATGGAACTGAACACTGTGCAATCATCAGCGAACATCCTCACTTCTGACTTTATTGTGGAGGGAATGTCATTAATGAAGCAGCTGAAGATGGCTGGGCCTATGACACTGCCCTGAGGAACTCCTGCAGCGATGTTCTGGGGCTGAGATGGTTGACCTCCAACAACCACAACCATCTTCCTTTGTGCTAGGTATGACTGCAGCCAGTGGAGAGTCCCCCCGATTCCCATTGACTTCAATTTTACTAGGGCTCCTTGATGTCACACTTGGTCAAATGCTACCTTGATGTCAAGGGCAGTCACTCTCACCTCACCTCTGGAATTCAGCTCATTTGTATGGATGAAGACTGTAATGAGGTCTGGAACTGAGTGATCCTGGCAGACCCCAAACTAAGCACCAGTGTTGTAGCTGTAATAGAAAAGCTTGACTAGGGGTGCGGCTAATTCTGGAGTACAAGTCTTCAACGCTTCTGGAGTACAAGTCTTCAGCACTACAGCTAGCCTTTGCTGTATCCAGTGGGCTCAGCCATTTCTTGACATCCCGTGGAATGAGTTGAATTGTCTGAAGATCATTGGAGATGAGGATGGAAGTGGCAGGAGAGAAGGGTTTAAGTGGAGAAAATATGACACAGGTTATTTTTGCTCTCCTGGAGATGAATGGCTAAGCCAGTTGTGTGCCAGATACGCTCAATTCTGCACCCCTTGGACATGAATGAACAAAGATGGGAACCATACAAGGGGAAATGACAGGAATGAGAGGGATATAAGGAAGTGGTTGGATATGGCCTTGCCAGTGATAATAAAGATCATAAAATAGAGAAACCATGGATAATGACAAAGTTAAAGGGGTGGCATGAATAGAAAGGAGCCATTATATGGAGGGAGAGGGTTTGGGATGACAGGAGGGCAGTGAATTCAGTGGAGAGAGGACAAGGGGAACTAAGATGGAAACTGAAATCACCGAGGATAAGGAGTCGCTCAGTGCAGAGGCTGAGGGAGGAAAGAATGGAGGTTATCTTGAGCTGAAACTCACGGTGGGGCTGGAAGAGCAGCCAGTAGACAATGAGGATCTTGAAGAAGAGGTGAAAAGGGTGGAACAGGGTCAGGTCCCTTAGAAGGAACACAAGGCCAGAGGAATAGGGGAAGAGTTCAAGAGATTGGTGGTGATAACCATATTGCAGTGGTTTGGGGAGGTGATGGAAAGCATTGCAGGGGGAGGCTTCAGTAAGGGCAAAGTGTCACCCATGAGTCGGGTTTCAGCTAAAGAGAGGATGTCAGTGTTATCATCCGCAATCAGGTTGTGGATGGCTAGGGCATGAACGAAATGACATTCTGGAGGGCATTGTGGAGGGGCCATGATTGTTGATCAGCTGGGACAGTCCAAAGAGGCAGTGGTGAATGCGGGGAGTGAAAGGAGTTTGGTCAAGTCAGCTCCCAGCAGGCGTGCTGGGCAGGAAGGTTGGGGAGAGTTGAGGATAGAGTGCTTGAGATTGCTGTTCATAAGGTGGCTGCAACGTGTGCCTTGATGGACCCCTCGGAGAATGCTGAGGGACAGAGGGTAGCTGTAGGCTTATTCAAGCTGGAATCAAGCCTGGGTCTTCGGCATTAGGTAGGGATTGATGTGGGCAAAATACTTGAGAGGAGAAATGAAAGCTAGCATGGCTGGGTGACGAGAAGGGGAGGAAATAGGAGAGAAGGGCCCAAGAGGGGCAGGGAGCGAAATAAAACTGCGCTGCAGCCAAAATGTGCATTCAAATGGACATGAGGAATTTTGTTCCACAGACTTGGCAGAGATTAGGAGAGACATGTCCTGGTTGTAAACGGGATAGGGAGGAGATAATATGCAAAAATCCAAAGTTGGAGTCTGAGGCCATGTGGTAGGATGCAGTCAACTGGTAGACACAATGGAGTCCGCTTTGAATGCCCATGAACTGATGTCCTGATTCAGAGACGGTTGTGAAAAGGGAGAGGATGCAGGAGCAATTGAAGGGTCAAAGTATCTGCAGGGCCACTTGTCCACAGCCCACTGATTCCAGTGGAATTAGAGGGCTGATAATGAGTGACAATTCAACCATGGGCGAACAGAGATTGATCCTGGGGTCCAGTGGAGGTGCCCAGTGGCCTCGGGTGTAAACACACCACACCAACGGATTTAGTAAGCTAGCAGAGGAGCAAGGCACAATGGGTGGGAAACTGGAGGACCAGCAGCAGTGAAGTCCATGGAGGCAGAACAGTGAAGGGTAAATCCATTGAATCCGTGTAGGTGAGGGAGCTGGTTCAAGGAATGACTGTAGGGAGGAAAGCAGAACTCACGATAGGGGGCAACAGCTTGAGTTGTTAATCGAATTCAGTCCAGTAGAGGATGATAGAGGAGTCCTGAATGATGAATGGAGCAGAGAAGAGTCATGGCTACAGAAAGCAAGCAGATAGCTGCATCCGGAGCAGGATGGGAACCAATAGAAACAGATCCGAGCTAGCTCAATGTAGAGTGAAAAGTTCCCGGAGAAAGAGCAGAAATTGATCCCATAGAAATAGGCCAGATAGTGGAATAGAGGCAGCTCAGCAGAGAATAGACTCAGTAGGAAGTGACGGCAAAGGTGCAGGTCACAGTAAAGAAATTGAATTTGGCCCAGATACTACACAAATCTGTGTGTGTTTCTAACTGACTCACGTTTACAGCCTAGAGATCAAAATGTCAGGGTCAGTTGTGGCTCAGTTGGTAGCACCCTCACCTTGAGTCAGAAGGTTGTGGGTTCAAATCCCACTCCAGAGACTTGAGCACAAAAATCTCAGCTGACACTCTAGTACAGTACTGAGGGAGTGCTGCACTGTAGGAGGTGCCGTCTTTTGACTGAAAAGTTAAACCGAGGCTCCATCTGCTCACTCAGGTGTACATAAAAGATCCTAAGGCACTATTTTGAAGAAGAGCAGGGGATTTACCCTGGTGTCCTAGCCAAAATTTATCCCTGAATCAACATGACTAAACAGATTATCTGGTCATTATCACATTGCTGTTTGTGGGAGCTTGCTGTGCACAAATTGGCTGCTGCATTTCCTACATTACAACAGTGACTACACTTCAAAAGTACTTCATTGGCTGTAAAGCACTTTGAGATGTCTGGTGGTCGTGAAAGGCGCTATATAAATGTAAGTTTTTCTTTTATTTCTTATGTCTCTGCTTCTCTTGCCTGTCCAGACTGCTTTAGGTTGACCTCTTTTAAGACCCTCATTAAAATTCACGCTGTTTGACATGCCCTTTCTATGTTAAACGCATTGTATAAATTCAAGTTGTTGTTTGTTGACAGTGATTGTGGCAAGCTATTCAACTGTGGAGAGAGGAGGGCATTACAACCACACCTGATCCAATCTTCGCTGATGCCTGTTTATGTACACTTCCGGCAGAAGTTGCTGGATAATGATCATAGATGTGAATCTCTGGCTGCTTTTCTGCTTTATTCTGGGTATTGAGGCTAATTATAGCATCCCCATTGAAATTAGCTACCTCAGTGCAGACTGGGCTTTGACATTGGGACCTTTCTGATAAGTCTCCTCTAAATTGGGGAGACCAAACACCGATTGGGTGATCGCTTTGCTGAACACCTCTGTTCAGTCCGCAAGGGTGACCCTGAGCTTCCGGTCGCTTTCCATTTTAATTCTCTGCCCACTCCCACTCTTGCCTCTCTATCCTTGGCCTCCTACACTGTTCCAATGGAAGCTCGAGGTACAGCACCTCATCTTTCGATTAGGCACTTTACAGCCTTTCGGATTCAGCAGCGAGTTCAACAATTTCAAATCATAACCACTGCACCCATTTTTTCCGACAGCAGGTGCTGGTAATGATTTTGCTTTTGTCACTTACACCTCCTCTCAACCCATAATAACAACAGAAAACGCTGGAAAAACTCAGCAGGTCAGGCAGCATTCGTGGAGAGCGAAACAGAGTCAACGTTTCAGGTCGATGACCCTTCGTCAGAACTGGAAAAAAGCAGGAAATGGAAAGTGAGTTTAGGGGCTGGCAAAAGGGGGAGGGGATGAAAGAACAAAAGGGAAGGTCAGTGATAGGATAGAAAGCAGGAGAGATTAAGAGACATTAAGAGATATTCAAGGCAAGAGGTGGTAATGGGACAAGTTAAGGAACAAAGGATGGCTCTAGGTGAGGTGCGAATTGCGCTGGCAGAATGAAGGACAGCTGCCATGTTGGAGGGGGAAAAAATGGGCCAAACAACAAGTGTGGATTTAAAAAAAAAAAAGAAAATATAAGTATGTGATAGGGGCTGAGGTTATGATCTGAAATTGTTGAACTCTATGTTGAGTCCAGAAGGCTGTAAAGTGCTTAATCGAAAGATGAGGTGCTGTTCCTCGAGCTTATGCTGAGCTTCCGTAAAACAATGCAAGAGGCCGAGGACGGTGAGGTCTGAGTGGGAATGGAGCGGTGAATTAAAGTGACAGGCCACCGGGAGCTCGGGGTCCCCCTTACGGACTGAACGGAGGTGTTCCGCAAAGCGGTCACCCAATTTGCATTTGGTCTCCCCAATGTAGAGGAGACCACATCGTGAGCAGCGAATACAGTATACTAAATTGCAAGAAGTATAAGTAAATCGCTGTTTCACCTGGAAGGGGTGTTTGGGGCCCTGGACAGTGGGAAGCGGGGAGGTATAAGGGCAGGTGTTGCATCTCCTGCGCTTGCACGGGAAGGTGGAGGGCGAAGGGGAAGGGGTGGTGGAGGAGTGGACTAGGGTGTTGCAGAGGGAGTGGTCACTACGGAATGCTGAAAGCGGAGGCGAGGGGAAGATGCATTTGATGGTGGGATCACGCTGGAGGTGGCAGAAATGGCAGAGGATGATCCGTTGAATGTGGAGGCTGGTGGGGTGAAAGGTGAGGACAAGGGGAACTCTATCATGGTTCCGAGTGGGAGGGGCAGGGGTGAGGGCAGAAGTGCGGGAGATAGAACGGACATGGTTGAGGGCCATATCAACCACAGTAGAGGGGAATCCTCGGTTGAGGAAAAAGGAAGACATGTCGGAAGCACTGGTGTGGAAGGTGGCATCGTCGGAGCAGATGTGACGGAGACGGAGAAACTGGGAGAATGGAATAGAGTCCTTTATAGGAGGCGGGGTGGGAGGAAGTGTAGTCCAGGTAGCTGTGAGAGTCAGTGGGCTTGTAGTGAATGTTTGTCAATAACCTATCCCCAGAGATGGAGACGGAGAAGTCGAGGAAGGGAAGGGATGAGTCGGAGATGGACCATGTGAAGGTGAGGGAAGGGTGGAAATTGGAAGCAAAGTGAATGAAATTTTCTAGTTCACGGCGAGAGCAGGAGGTGGCACCGATCCAGTCTTCAATGTACCAGAAAAAGAGGTGAGGGAGGGGACCCGAGTAGGACTGGAACATATCCCACGAAAAGGCAGGCATAGCTAGGACCCATGCGGCTACCCATAGCAACACCTTTGATTTGGAGGAAATGAGTGGAGTCAAAGGAGAAGTTGTTCAATGTGAGAACAAGTTCAGTCAGGCGGAGGAGGGTGGTGGTGGATGGGGACTGGTTGGGCCTCTGTTCAAGGAGGAAGTGGAGCGCCCTCAGGCCATCCTGGTGGGGGATGGAGGTGTGGAGGGATTGTACGTCCATAATGAAAAGGAGGCAGTTGGGGCTGGGAAACTGGAAACTGCTAAAGTGATGGAGGGCGTCGGAAGAGTCGCGGATGTAGGTGGGAAGAGACTGGACAAGGGGAGAAAAGATAGAGTCGAGAGAGGAAGAGATAAGTTCTGTGGGGCAAGAACAGGCTGAAACAATGGGCCTACCAGGGCAGTCCTGTTTGTGGATCTTGGGAAGGAGGTAGAAGCGGGCTGTGCGGGGTTGGGGAAATATGAGGTTGGCGGCCGTGGGGGGAAGATGAGGTCAGTGACAGCCTTGGAAATGGTGGCTTGATGTTCGGTAGTGGGGGTCATGGTCCAAGTGGAGGTAGGAGGAGGTGTCGGAGAGTTGGCGTTCAGCTTCCTTTAGGTAGAGGTCAGTTCGCCAAACAACAACAGCACCACCCTTGTCAGCAGGTTTAATGACAATGTCGGGGTTGGATCTGAGAGAATGGAGTGCTGCGAGTTCAGAGGGAGGTAGGTTGGAGTGAGTGAGGGGAGCAGAGAAATGGAGACGGCCGATGTCACGGCAGCAGTTTGCGATGAAAAGATCTAGAGAGGGTAAGAGGCCAGAGGGAGGGGTCCAGGTAGAACGAGAATTCTGAAAGTGGGAGAAATGGTCAGCCGTGCGGGGGGAAGACTCCTGGCCAAAAAAGTGGGCACGGAGGCGAAGGCAGCGGAAAAAGAGCTCAGCATCGTGCCAAGCTCAAAATTCATTGAGGTGGGGGCGTAAGGGGATGAAGCTCAGGCTTTTGCTGAGGACTGATCGTTCGGGGTCAGAGAAGGGAAGGTCAGAAGGGATAGTGAAAACGCGGCAGGGGGTGAGATTGGGAGAAGGGGGGTCAGAGGAAAGTGAAGGGGAAGAAGGTTCCGGAGGGGCGTTGGTGTTCAAGAGTTGATGAAGCTTGCGATCCTTGATATCATCTCGACCCATCTTTTGTTTTTTCACTTGTCCCATTACCACCCCCCTTTTGCCTTGCCCCATCATCCCCTTTGTCATTTAAATCACTCCTGTCATCCACCCTATTACAGACCTTCCTTTTTGTTCTTTTCTCTTCTCCTTCCCTGCCTCTGTACTTACTTAAAACCTGTTACATCTGCAACATTTTCCAGTTCTGACGAAAGGTCATCGACCTGAAATGTTAACTCTGTTTCTCTCTCCACAGATGCTGCCTGACCTGCTGAGCATTTCCAGCATTTTCTGTTTCTATTTCAGACTTCCAGCTTCCGCAGTGTTTTGCCTTTCCTTTCTGATAAGTATCGCTCAGCTATTCACTGGATAGGCTCACCAAGTGATCTGGGAAGAAAACTGTATTGTTCCAATTTTTAAAATTTTTGCTTGTCTAAAACTATGGCACCCAAACTACTGGACTCCTAAAGGGCAATGGTGAAGTTAGCTGTAAACTATTGTACTTCTATGAACAGAGCTGACAGCTAATATTTCCTATCATCCCCACTGCAGAGTACCTATAATGTTGCTAAGATGTATCCATAACATAGACAGACCTGGAAGTGCAGCTTGGAGTCAAAGTGTTGCCAAGTGCTGCAGTATTTTGTACAGTACCTTCCATTTCAGACTGGATATTTCTCCACAAACATCTGACCTTCAAATGATGTACAGCTAGGATCTGGTTCAAGCAATTTTTAGGTTTGAGAGTCATAATGTAATCTTATCAATGAAATCTACTGTGCATTGCCTGGACATGTATTGAATGCTGTTTGGACTGTATTTTTTAATATTCTCGTCATGTGGGCGTTGCTAGCAAGACTGGCATGCATTGCCCATCCCTAATTGCCCTTGAGCAGGCAGTGGTGGGTGTAATGTATATACCTTTAAGGGGGGAACTATCTTTTACAGCTCATGTATACTGCAGTACCGGCAGTGACCACACCTGTATATAGCACTGAGTAGTAATCTGTACAGATCAGTTCCAGTATGAGCCACGTTGAGTAAACACCTGTTGTACCATTCTCCTGCAGTCTGTGTCTTATTATACACAGACACAACATTGGCGACAAGGCAAGTTCAAACCTACCTGCAACTCTGCATCACCTCCCGGGGATTCGTTCCTGGAGATCAGTGGATTGGAGGTCAAGGCCAGAGGCTCGGGCGTCGACCACGGGCAACCGCCCAGTCATCCAACAGAGACTCGAGAATTGCAGGGGAGGCTGTCGAGAGCCAGGCTTGGCTTTCCAGTCGAGGTGGTCCAGCAAAACGGGCTGGCAACAGGTAGTGCGCAGATCTTTCCCGGACAGCGGCGGGCTACAGCCCGACCGAGCGGCACAGCAAAGGGCCGAGCAGTGTCGACGGGGGGGAGAGAGGGCAGAGCGCACAGGGCGCAGCCGGTGTTCGGGGGCCGAGCAGCGTCGAAGAGAGGGAGAGAGAGATGCGCAGAAACCCGCGAGGCGCCGCCATTGCCACGAGGACCGCCGAGAGCGGCGTTGGCAGCAGTGCAGGAGAAGCGCGTGAAACCTACAGGGCGCCGCCATTGCCACAAGAACCGCCGGGAGCGGCGTTGGCAGCAGCGGGGGAGGAAGGAAAGCGCGGGAGATGCCATTTTAAGCCATTGGGAGACGCCATTTTAAACCACACCCAAAATGCCGAAGAGTGGCAGTATTACCGCGTTTGACAATGAAGTCGAAGATTGGACGACATATGTCGAATGAATAGAGGTATACTGCAAGGCAAATGAGGTGTCAGATGACAAGAAAGCGTCGGTATTGTTAAATTTAATGGGTGCAAAGACGTATGGTTTATTACGAAATCTAGTAACCCCAACGAAGCCAGTGGAAAAGAGTTTTGAAGACATAGTAACGATACTACAGGAACATTTAAACCCCACACTGCTGCTGCTAGCAGAAAGATTCAAGTTTCACAAACGGAACCAGCATAAGGATGAAAGCAATGCTGATTATTTAACAGAACTGCGCAAGCTATCGAAACACTGCCAGTTTGGAGCGGGACTGGCAGATACCTTAAGGGACAAGTTTGTGTGTGGGCTTCAAAGTGAAGGAACCCAGAAACGGCTTTTATCTGAAAAGGACCTTACGCTGGAAAAGGCTTTCAGCATTGCGGTATCATATGAAGCAGCAGCACAGGGCATTGCAGAGATACAACAGAGACCGCAAGAATATGGCACAAACGAAATGTCATATAGAACAGAGAAGTGCTATTGTTGCGGCAGAACAACTGTTCTGGACCAATGGACTTTTTACATGCAGTGAACATTTTATGTGTGCAGATAGCACCCTCTGGTGGTGGTTATTGTGTTAACAGTTTGTATGCTGGAAAGGTCATCTGATCTTTCTTCCTGTGAGAGGTCATTTGACCTTTGTACCTTTCTTCCTGTGTAACTCAGGAAGTAGAATTCCAGGAAGAACCTGGCAGTAATGGAGGATTCCATAAGGGTTTTACAATCCAATGTAATCTGATTTCATATGTTAGGCCAAGCGCAATATCTGTGAGTATCTTTGTTCCTAAGCATAATAGCAACGTTGTCAGAGTAATATTTTGATAACACTATGTTTATAAAAGGTTAATATTTGATAGTTATAGAAGTTAGTCCAAATGTTAGTTAGTTATACAATTAGTCTATTCTACTGTTGTAAATATGTTTATATCTTATGTAATATCGAATGTATAGTACTCAGTTTATGTACAAAACATACTTTGTCTTTGTTTACAGTTTCACAAATTTGTTCAAGTAAAGCTTCAAAACAGCAACCGGCTTCAGAAGAATTATTTTTGAATAAGTGTTTAACTTGCTGGATAACTAGATAGGAGCACGTCTAGCGTGGCCAGTACAACAACACACGACCAGAATGATTGCTGGTTCAAAGACAAAGTGTGCAGACAGTGTGGAAAAGTAGGACACATAGCACGAGTCTGCAGGTCGGGAAAGAAAACCAGCAATAAGAAACCTACCAAAGAAAAGTACAAGAAGGTACATAAGATGATGGAGAATAGTTCAGACGAACAAAAGAGTGGTAACGACTCCGAAAGCAGGGAACTGAGTTGTCTGAAACTACATAATGTGATCACAGCGGAGGATCACCAAACCATTTGGGTCACTCTCAAGATAGCAGGAGTCCAGGTAAAGATGGAATTGGTCACAGGATCAGCCCTAACAGTCATAAACCGACGGGACTACGAGCGGCTATTCTCTCACATACCCTTGAGAGACACACAAATTATTTTGAAGACGTACACGGGTCAAAAAGTCTACCCCAAAGGAAAAATAAGGGTGACTGTTATATATAACGGTAAGGAAACACCAAAACTAGACTTGTATGTATTGCAAAATGGAGGACCACCATTACTGGGACATGAATGGATCCGGAAAATACAACTGGATTGGCATTCCATACAGGCACTGGCTGTGGCTGACAAAAAGGATGACGATGTCACACCTGGGCGACTGTCAAAGATCCTAACTGACGCGAAAGAAGTGTTCCAGCAAGGACTCGGAACACTAAAAGGCATGGCAGTGACGATTAAAATTGAAGAAAACGCAAGCCCAAAATTTTTTAAGGCCGGACCGGTACCTTATGCGATCCGCCCAGCCGTCGAAGCAGAGCTGGAGAGTCTGGAACGTTCAGGTGTACTGTCCAAGGTAGACTGGAGCGAGTGGGCTACACCCATCATCCCTGTGATGAAAAAGTCGTTGAGCAGCACGCCTGGGGAACCAAGGAAGGTTCGCATCTGTGGGGACTTTAAGGTAACAGTGAACCCAGTCCTTCACACCGTACAATATCCACTTCCGCGGATTGAAGATATTTTCGCCTCGCTATCTGGAGGGAAACGCTTCACTAAGATTGATCTGGCCCAGGCGTATCTGCAAATGGAGGTAGAAGAAGCATCAAAAAAATACCTCACAATCAATACCCATAAAGATCTCTACCAATACAACCGGCTGGTATTCGGGGTAGCATCAGCTCCGGCTATTTGGCAGAGGGCAATGGAACAAGTCCTGCAAGGGATCCCAGGGACCCAGTGTTATTTGGACGACATCCTGGTCACGGGCGAAAATGACAGTGATCACCTTGCCAACCTGGAGCAGGTGCTCACTAGATTGCAGGAATATGGGCTCCGCCCCAAATGCGAGTTTTTTAGAAAACAGATCTCGAATTGTAGCCATGTTATCGATAGGGGGGTTACATAAGTCCCCAGAGAAGATTGAGGCAGTAGTCAAGGCTCCAGCACCGGAAAATGTGTCACAACTGAGGTCGTTCCTCGGGCTGGTAAACTACTACCATAAGTTCTTGCCAAATTTGTCTACAATACTACACCCACTGAACACCCTACTGCAAACTGGGGTGCCATGGAAGTGGAGTGAGGAATGTAGACGAGCTTTCTAGAAGAGCAAAACACTAATCACATCGAAAGAGGTATTGGCCCATTACAACCCGGCATTACCAATTCGGTTGGCATGTGATGCGTCACCCTACGGCATTGGAGCGGTGCTGTCGCACAAATTTTCGGACGGCTCAGAGAGGCCAATAGCCTTTGCGTCACGATCACTAACCTCAGCCGAGCGTAACTACGCCCAGATTGACAGGGAGGCCCTCAGCCTAGTGTGGGGAGTGAAAACGTTCAATCACTATCTGCACGGGCAGAAATTTACCTTGCTGACTGACCACCAGCCTCTTGTCTCCATTTTTAATCCGAAGAAGGGCGTTCCGGTGATGACTGCGCAACGACGACAAAGATGGTCACTTTTTCTAGGGGCACACCACTATGAGATTGAATATAAGGGCACGAAACAGCATGGAAATGCTGATGGGCTATCATGCCTGCCACTGCCGACTGCGGAGGAAGCACCAGCAGTGGATCCTGTCGAAATATTCCATTCGACTACAGTTGAATACCTACCGGTAACTAACGCTTGTATCGAAAAGGAAACCCGAAATGACCTGGGTATATGATTTGACGATGAAGGGATGGCCAGCACATGGCGACTCACTGTTGCCAGCATTCTCGACAAGGAGAGAACAGCTGTCAGTGTGCTGGGGGACCTTGATGTGTGGATCCTGAGTGGTAATGCCACCCAAGTTAAGGGATAGAGTACTCAATGAGCTTCATGAGGGTCATCTGGGAGGGGTAAAAATGAAAAGCCTCACCAGGACTTATGTGTGGTGGCCGGGAATCGATAAACAAATCGAGGACTTGACCAAAAGCTGCTCAGGATGCCAGAAAGTCCAAAATGCACCACCACAGGCCCCTCTACACCCATGGGAGTGGCCCTCATCTCCATGGCAATGGGTGCATATTGATTTTGCTGGTCCATTCATGGACTCAATGTTTTTAATAGCCGTGGATGCGCACTCGAAATGGCCTGAGGTCAGCAAAATGTCCTCCACCACCACGGAGAAAACTATTGCAGTCCTACGGACCATTTTTGCCAGGAATGGCTTGCCAGAACAGATTTGCTCCGACAATGGACCACAGTTTGTGTCCGAAGAGTTCCGGAGGTTCTTGAAAAAGAATGGGGTAAGGCATTACACATCTGCCCCGTATCATCCAGCCACAAATGGATTGGCTGAGAGGTTCGTACAAACCTTTAAGAAGGCAATAAAGGCTATGTACAATGCCAACATTCCGCTGCAGCACAAGGTTGACAATTTCCTGTTCGCCTACTGGAATGCGACACATGCAGTCACCAACCAGGCCCCAGCCATGATGTTCTTTAACCGAAGGTTAAGATCAGGAAGCCTCCCCAAAGACTGAATATATAAATAGACTATTTTCAGCTAATGTTGCATGTTAAAAGTGTTAATTGTAATTAGTTTGATATTTAATTGTTAAATGAGTGTTATGGTACTGTTAATCTAAAAGGGGAGGAATTGTAATTGTTGTGTCTGTGTGTTGATAGTGACACTGAAGATAGGAGTTGGTTTCATAGGTGTTTACTAAACAAAGTCTGGAGGGGAACTAACTGATACAACACAATATACAGGCTTATATAGCCCGAGTGGCCATTACCGGCATTACAGTACACATGGGGCTCTTAAAGGCACATACACTACAATTCCTCCCCTTTTAGCCAACCAGTACATAATATTTTAAGTAATTATTAATTACATGTTACAAGAAAAATAATCCACACATTGCTGCAGTTAATTAATTATAAGTCAGTCTCTCTGGAGGCTTCCTGACTCGGTCCGGATAACACCTCGGTGGTGTAGTAGGTTCTTTTGGCAAGGCTGATTCGGCTTGAATGCCAGTGTCGGGTTCATCGGGTTCCAGTATCACCGGATCGGAGGTAGATACGGGTATCTCTACTTCATCGTTAGGCGTATAGAGTTGTGGTGTAGGTTGTCCCTTTTCGGATGACTCTATGATTTGGTCAGCATGGCGCCTTATTATGCTTTCTCCGATGTCCACGGTATACATCAGCGGTCCTAGTCGTGTGCAGATAGTTCCAGGCTGCCATTTCTCGGTACGGTAGTCCCGGGCCAAAACTTGTTGACCTATCTGGAAGGTTCTCGTTGGCCTTTCATTCATGCCTTGAAATTGCCGGTTCTCCACGTCCCTTCTGATGTTGGGCTTGATCAAATCCAGCCGGCATCTTAGGCTTCTATTGAAGAACATCATGGCGGGAGTTTGGTTTGTAACCATATGTGTTGCATTCCTGTATGCGAACAAGAAGTTATCCACCTTGTGCTGAAGTTTTATTTCTTCATTACCCATGGCCTTTATGGCCTTCTTGAAGGTCTGGACAAACCTTTCAGCCAATCCATTGGTGGCGGGATGGTATGGGGCAGACGTGTAATGCTTAACCCCATTGTTTTTTAAGAACTTCCTGAATTCTTCGGACACAAATTGCGGTCCATTATCAGAACAGGTCTGTTCCGGCAGCCCATTCCTGGCAAATATGGTCCTTAATACTGTGATGTTTTTTTCCGAGCCATCAGGGAATTTATGCGATAATACTACTCCCATGCCGTAAGGGGATGCATCGCACGCCAGTCTGATTGGCAGTGATGGGTTGTAATGAGCCAAAACTTCTTTGGATGTGATTAAGTCTTTGCATTTATGGAAGGCACGTTTACAGTCTTCGCTCCATTTCCAAATTACTCCTGTTTGTAGCAGTTCATTAAGAGGGTGTAGAAGAGTTGATAAGTTCGGTAAAAATTTATGATAGTTGATGTAAGTAAAAGGAGACTTACCATCAAGTAACTTTAAAGTAAGCTTTAAGTAACTTATAAACACACTATATACACAAGAGAGGTCTTTACCATGCCTCTGGTAGAAGCCTCTTACAATACTGAACAGACCAGTATTTATACCAGTCCAACAGGAAGTGACATATGACAGAAAGTGAGGTATGTACACAGTTCATAGTTCATAGTTCACAGGAAGTGATGACATAACTTCCCGGAAGTTATCATTTTTATCACATTCTTCCCTCCTGCAGGATTAGGAGGCTGTGGTCTACCTTTTGGTCCGCAGCCGCCAAACAAGGAAGAGTCGCACCCGTTTGGATTCCCGTCGTAGAGGGTCGCTGGTCCGCTTACATGCGGTTGGCCATTGGTCAGAGTCTGTGTGGCCTGGATTGCCCTGTGAAGGGTCGGGGAGATCATGGCTTCGAGTACGAGCCCCAATAGATTCAAAGTCGGACTGCCTCTGTTCAGAGGGAGGTGCAGAGCTGGTCTGTGGCGGATCAGTACTTTCATGCGCGGTACTGGGAGGGTCGCAACCTTGAGCACGGGGTTCTACCGGCACCAAGCTAGTTGGTGTCCGATCAGGATCCTGGAGAGGGTTACCCGATAGGTCCCAAGAGTTTCCTGGTGAAATGCCATCACCCGATGTCCCACTAGGTCCTGGTGGGCAGGGAGCCAGATCCCGTAATGATACGGTAGATTCTCGGCCGTCGGAATATCGTATGTTTGCATAGGTGGGGTTGGCATCGGTTAGTTCGACCTCGTCTACAAGAGGGTCATTTTTAGACGTCCGAACGTATCTTCGGAGTAATACAGGTCCAGGAGTAGTTAGCCATGACGGGAGTGATGTCCCATGAGATGAGCGACGCTGGAATCCAAAGAACCGCTCATGAGGTGTAGTATTTGTGGCTGTAGAAAGCAGGGACCGTATAGAGTGCAATGCATCCGGAAGCACTGTTTCCCATTGCTGGTCTGGTAGGCCCCGAGATCTTAAAGCGAGACGTACGGAATTCCAGATGATACCGTTATACCTCTCTACCTGCCCATTTCCGATGGGATGGTATGGTGTTGTTTTGCTAGTAGCAATTCCCCATTCTGAGAGGTAGTCCTTGAGTTCCCTTGACATAAAGGATGGACCCCGATCTGAGTGAATATAAGCCGGCATGCCACAGAGAGAAAATACCTGCTCAAGGCAGCAGATTACTGTGGACGCCAACATATTGGAGCAGGGGAAGGCAAACGGAAAACGTGAATATTCGTCGATCATGGTGAGCAAATATGTGTTCCGAGTTGAAGAGGGCACTGGGCCCTTAAAATCGATGCTAAGTCGTTGCATCGGTTGGGTTGCATGTATGAGTATACCATCTGAGGGGCGGAAGAACTGAGGTTTTAATTCCGCACAAAGCCGGCATTCTGAGCATATTTTCTTTACATCTCCAGTGGAAAAAGGGAGATTCCGTGATCGTACGAAATGTAGCATGCGCGTAACGCCAGGATGACACAAACCATTGTGGACATCCATGAGAGTGGAGGATGACATAGTGGAGCAGAATGCCCGTGTGAGGGTGTCCGGGGCCACATTCTCCTTGCCAGGCCGATAGAGAATGGTATAACCAAAAGAGGCCAGTTCCATCCTCCAAAGTTGTATTTTATTATTCTTAATTTTGGTTCGTTTTCGATTATCGAGCATGAAGGTGACTGATCGTTGGTCCGTGATCAATGTAAAGTGCTGGCGAGCTAGAAAATGGTTCCACTTCCGTACTGCCTCTATGATGGCTGTGGCTTCTTTCTCAACCGGAGGATAATGTAGCTCGGCACCTTGTAAGGTCCTGGACATAAATGCTACAGGACGACCTTCCTGATTCAGAGTAGCCGAGATCGCCACCTCCGAGGCATCACATTCAACCACGAAAGGGAGATTCTCATCAATGGAGTGAAGAGCCGCTTTCTCCAACTGTTTTTTGAGAAGGTTAAATGCTGCAACAGCCGCTGTTCCCAGTGGAAATGATCTAGCATGCAGCAAGGGTTGGATTTTGTCCGAAAAATGAGGAATCCATTTAGCGTAGTATGCAAACAGACCGAGAGCCCGACGTAAAGAAGCCGGATTCTTAGGTGACGGGAGCTCTTGGAGCGGGCGAAGTCTTTCTGGGTCTGGCTTAATGATACCATTGCCTACGCAGTAGCCAAGGATGTTGATGGTCGGTTGCGACTCAACAGATTTGGATTCATTCAGGGTCAAATTACAGCGATGGAGGGCATCCCGAAATTTTTGGGGGTTGGAGTCGTGTTCCTGTTGATCGTGACCTGCAATGGTAATGTTATCAAGATAGGGAAAAGTGTCCCTTCGGTTTTCCTGCTTAACCAGGCCATCCATTGCCCGTTGAAAGACAGCCACTCCATTAGTAACCCCGAATGGGAGGCGACGAAATTGGTACAGCCGTCCATTAGCCTCAAAGGCTGTGTACTGCTTATCTGAGACCTTCAAGGGTAACTGATGATAGGCACTTTTTAAATTGTAAGTTGAGAACACTTTGTATTCGGCCAGTTTATTAACCATATCATCAATGCGTGGCAATGGGTAGGCGTCCAAGTCGGTATATTGATTGATGGTTTGCGAATAATCGATGCATAGTCGCTGTTTGTGAGGTTTTAGAGGGTTCTTGACAATGACGACTTGAGCCCGCCAGGGCGACGAACATGGTTCAATGATATCCTCTGCTAGAAGTCGAGAGATTTCAGCCGCAATAAAAGATTGGTCTTCCTGATTAAAGCGCCGCGATTTCGTTATTATCGGTTTGCATTGAGGCGGAATACTGGCAAATAATGAGGGTTCATCAAGTGAAGCTGCTGATAATGCACAAAATGGTAATTTAGACGGTATATTAGAAATAGTAAGTCCGGGTTTGGATCCACCAAACTCAATGGTGAGTTTCTTATGCTGTTTTTGGAAGTCCAGCCCTAAGAGGAGATCACTACATAAGTCCTTGAGCACCGAAAGTCGGGTGGAGGGATACATACGACCATGAAGTGTCATATCAACAACACAAAAGCCGGAGATTCTGGTATTAAGTGATGACTGGGCCATCGCAATTGCCTGGTCCGATGGGAAGACATGTAGTTTCAATTTCGCAACAATCTGTTCCTTAATGAAACTATCAGTACTTCCTGAGTCAATTAAGGCATCTAAGGTATGCCCTTTAATTGAAATTTTTGTGGCTGCATGAGACAGGTTCTGTGGGCAAGCAGCTGTAATTGGTGTCGTTGCACAGAGAGTGGCTAAAACTCTCGGTGTGCTTCTTCGGGAGAGAGCTCGAGAGGAAGCTTGATAGGTCCTAGCTGGAGCATCTTGATAGGCCCTAATTGGGGCAGTTCGGTAGGCCTTAGCTGGATTGGCCCTCGTAGAGGCCCTTGATAGGCAAACTTTAGCAAAGTGTCCTTTTTTCCCGCAATAACTGCAGATTGCATTGCGAGCAGGGCAGGTTTTCCTAGGGTGAAAAGCATCTCCACAAAAGAAGCATTCCTTCCTAGATTGCCAAGAGGCTGCTAAAGTGGGGTCGTCCTCCTCTTCTTCATCAGAATTATCAGAATTAGATTCCCCCATGATAGGGTTCACCTGAGACCGCTTGAATTGTCTGGTTGCAGCTACAGCAGCAGATCAAGATCTGGGCAGCTGATAGAGGTCTGCATTTCTCTTTGCCAAATCCAGTGAACAAGCTAGGTCAAAAGCTTTTTGTAGCTCAAGTGTTTTACTTTCTAGTAGACGCTGGCGTATAAATGGAGAGGCAATCCCGCAGATGAAAGCATCACGAATCATTTCTTGGCGGTACAGCTCAGCTGAGGCTGCCTGAAAGTTACAATCTACGCTGAGCCTGCGAAGTTCTTGCAGGAATTCGTCAATTGATTCCCCTGGCCCTTGTCGGGCTGTGGCCAGTAGATGTCTAGCATAGACCTCATTTGGGGTCTTCGCATACAGTTTCTTAAGTGCCCGAATCACCTCTTCGTAATTATCCCATTCATCAACATATTCGAACACTTTTGGGGTCACATAATTGACAAGTATCTTCAATTTAGCAGGAGCATCCGCTTTACATTCATCCAGAAAATTCTCAAAAGTACGATACCAATGCTTCCATACCCTGCCAGCTGCTGGTGTATTCGGGTCCAAGTCCAGACGAATAGGTCTAAGGATTTTCTCCATGATGGGTGGTTCCCTGGATCCTTAACTTCCGAGTTTGTCTGAAGGTCTAGTATTTGTCAGTGTAAATATTAAGTTACTTAAATTGATGTAAGAAAAAGGAGACTTACCATCAAGTAACTTTAAAGTAAGCTTTAAGCAACTTATAAACACACTATATACAAGAGAGGTCTTTACCATGCCTCTGGTAGAAGCCTCTTACAATACTGAACAGACCAGTATTTATACCAGTCCAACAGGAAGTGACATATGACAGGAAGTGAGGTATGTACACAGTTCATAGTTCATAGTTCACAGGAAGTGATGACATAACTTCCCGGAAGTTATCATTTTTATCACAATAGTAATTTATTAATCCCAGGAACGACCTTAATTGTGAAACATTTTCAGGTGCTGGGGCTTTTATGACCGCTTCAATTTTTTCAGGTGACTTATGCAACCCTTCCTTATTAATTATGTGGCCACAATATGATATTTGATTTTGGAAAAATTCGCACTTGGGGCGATTTGCTCATAGGCCCCGTTCTCTCAGCCTAGTGAGCACCTGCTCCAAATTGGCAAGGTGCTCGTTGTCGTTTTCTCCTGTTACAAGGATGTCGTCTAGGTAGCATTGAGTCCCCGGAATCCCTTGCAGGACTTGCTCCATAGCTCTTTGCCAGATAGCTGGAGCGGATGCTACTCCGAAAATCAGTCGATTGTACTGCACAGACCTTTGTGTGTATTTATCGTGAGATTTTTTAGAGGCCTCTTCAACCTCCATCTGTAGATATGCCTGTGCCAAGTCAATTTTGGTGAAACGTTTCCCTCCGGATAGTGAGGCGAAAATATCTTCTATCCTCGGAAGAGGATACTGTACCGTGTGAAGGACCGGGTTTACAGTCACCTTGAAGTCTCCACAGATGCGAATTTTTCTCTGTTCTTCAGATTTATCATTATTCAATGCTTTCTTCATGACTGGAACGATGGGTGTTGCCCACTTGCTCCAATCTATTTTGGATAATACGCCTGCCTTTTCCAAATTCTCCAGCTCTGCCTCGACTGCTGGACGAATTGCGTATGGCACCGGTCTTGCCTTAAAAAACTTGGGAATTGCTGCATCTTCCACTTTTATTGAGGCGGTGATGCCTTTCAAGGTTCCTAGTTTCTCTTGAAGAATTTGAATCGTTCCGCTATCAGCAGCGGTGTTGGGTTTAAGTGCTCCTGTAGGGTATCAACAATTTCTTTAAAATTCTTGTCCTTTGGTTTGGTTGGAGTGATTAAATTTCATAACAGCCCGTATGTCTTTGCGCCCATTAGATTTAGCAGTACTGAAGCTTTTTTTTGATCTTCTATTCCATTTGCGGTGCAATATACCTCCACTCTTTCCACATATGTGGTCCAATCCTCTATCTCGTTATCAAAAGCATCAATATTGCCAGACTTAGGCATCCTAGAAATAAAATGGCGCTTCCCGCGCTTTTCTTTCTTTTCTGCAGAAAAGATATGGCGCTTCCTGCGCTTCCCCGCCGCTGCTGCCGATGACAACGCTGTTTCCCGCGGTTTCCGTTCTTTTTATTTATTTATTTACAGTTGGAGACTCGTTCCCGCCGGACTCTCTCTCTAGATCTGAACGCCGACCTGCTTGCAGCGCCGGCTGTCTCCCGAGTGCTCCCTCCCCGTCTGTTACTGCTTGCCTCCGCTTTCGCTGCTTGGCCTAGCTGTAGAGCCAGCCGCTGGAGCCCCAGCCCGACGCCCAGGAAGGATTATTGCAGTACCTGCCACCAGCTTGGCTAGCTGGTGAAACCACAGCTTTTTCTTTTTCTTGATTTTTCTTCAACTTTGGACGCCAGAGGAATCGATGTCCTTGAGGTGCTGCCGAATTGCAGGTAAGTCGGTTTCCAATTCGTCGCCACTGTTGTGTCTGTGTGTTGATAGAGACACTGAAGACAGGAGTTGGTTTCATAGGTGTTTACTAAACAAAGTCTGGAGGGGAACTAACTGATACAACACAATATACAGGCTTATATAGCCCGAGTGGCCATTACCGGCATTACAGTACACATGGGGCTCTTAAAGGCACATACGCTACAGTAATGTATATACCTTTAGGGGGGGAACTATCTTTTACAGCTCATGTATACTGCAGTACCGGCAGTGACCACACCTGTATATAGCACTGAGTAGTAATCTGTACAGATCAGTTCCAGTGTGAGCCACGTTGAGTAAACACCTGTTGTACCGTTCTCCTGCAGTCTGTGTCTTATTATACATCGACACAAAAGTGGGCCTCCTTTTTGGACCACTGCTGTCCGTGTGGTGAAGGTTCCCATGATGCTGTTAGGTAGGGAGTTCCTGGATTCTGACCTTGTGATAATGACAGGATCGTGTGTTACTTGGAGGGGATCTTGGAAGTGATGGTGTTCCCTTGCGCTTGCTGTCCTTGTCCTTCTAGGTGGGAGAGGTCGCGGGTTTGGGAGGTGTTGACGAAGAAGACATGGTGAGTTACTGCATGGCATCTTGTAGAGAATACCTGGAGCAGTCACGATACGCTGATGTTGGAGGGAGTAGATGGGGTGACGATCAATCAGGCTGCTTTGTCCTGGATGTTGTTGAGCTTCTTGAGTGTTGTTGCAGCTGCAGCCATCCAGGCAAATGGAAAGTATTCCATCACATTCCTGACTTGTGCCTTGTAGGTGGTGGAAAGGCATTGGGGAGTTAAGAAAAGATTAGCAGAGACACTCAGAAGTGAGAAAACCAAGCTTAAATTTATGTTATGAATTTCTACACAATTTGGATAAAAAATCTGACTAAAATGAGGCAAATAATAGGATCGTGCTTCCGAAAGTTTTATTTTCCACACTGTTGCAGTTCAAAATTGTTTTAATGTTATCCAAACTGACAAATCACGGGCTTCATCCAAATTAAACATTTAGCGTAGTGAAAGCATAGTAAATTGTGCAACTGAGAGACAGAACTATTTTTGAACTTCCTTTGTGAGCTAACTGAGTACTGTTAAAGTAAAATGACAGAACAAAGCGTTGGAGGTGAATCCAGTCAAGCAAAGCAACATAAACTTTACTTTGGAGATGTTAACATTCTCAGAGGAGATCCTGAAAAATATCCAACACTTTGGGGTCGATTTTCCTTAAGCTGTCGGGAAGGAGGCAGGACTACAACTTTCGGGTTTTAGTCCCGCTTACATCGACGTCTGACCAATCCGCGCGATTTTCCCTTGATTGACCTTGTTGAGCCCACCCAGCGGGCTCAGCAGTCCAATTAAGGGCCACCCGGCAACAGGTGACATCACAGACTGAAATTTCATCTGTCAAGAGGTCTTGACAGATGAAATATCAGTGTTTCACAGCTGTTTGAAGCTGTCAAACACTGACAGTCTGACTTCTAACTTGAGTCCTTCTACACAGACTCAGTTAGAACTCTCACCGGCAATGAAAGCTGAAGGCTGTCACTTTTGACAGATCGCAGCTATTTTGCTTTCAGTGCCGGCTGAGTGATGGACTCCCGAAACCTAGAGGAAGAAAGGCTGTTAAGGTAAGTACAGGTAATTTATACTTCTTTACACACTCCAAACACACTTACCTTTGCACTTATGCACCCATCACTCACCTGAACACCGACATTGCGACCCCTCCAAGTCCTTCAACCCGACGGCCCGACTGCTCTAACCTGGCGTGGTTTGGAGCCGTCGGGAATCCCACACGACACCCCTCAAAATAGGGATTAGGCTAAAAACTGCCTGTTAACTACCTGTTAACAGGCAGTTAATTGGCACTAATCCCTTCCCGCCTTGGTTCGGCGGGTCCCAGTGCGGGGCGGGTACCCGCCTCCCCATAAACTTACGTGGAGGTGGGATGGTGTTGGGACCCCCGAATTCTGGATTTCCCCCCCCCCCACATGCCTGAAACCCCGTCTGATGGCTCCAGGAAAATCTACCCCTTTGAGTTAGCACTTAAGAACAATTGAGGAAGAAACAATTGAGGAAGAAAAAATGGCTATGAAAATTGTGATATCCGAGTGGTAAGGTCAGAAACTGAGAGAAGCGAGATATTAGGAGCAAAACCCAACTGTTTATTTACATGGTGTAGCAGAGAGACATAGCTCTTACAAGCTGGAGGCCAGGCACATTATTCTTACTGCACGAGCCAAGATGGAGGATGAACCTCTGAGTCATACCCATAATGCAATGCCACATTACCGTATTAACTGGTGTACCAGGACATTGAATACATGACCCATTGCCTTAAATACTGGTGAATGTGAACCCTTAATATTTGGCTCCATCTGGTGGATAACTTAAAAATTACATCCCAGATTACTATATCCCTCCCCTCTTAAGTTGAACATTAATTTCTTAACAACATTCTTAAAAAGTCCCATAAGGAAACTCCTTTAACGATAGAAACTGGAAAGTACTGAAGTACAAAGGGATCTGGGGGTCCTGGTGCACGAAACTCAAAAGGTTAGTATGCAGGTGCAGCAAGTGATTAAGAAGGCCAATGGAATGTTGGCTTTCATTGCTTGGGGGATAGAATATAAAAATAGGGAGGTATTGCTTCAGTTGTACAAGGTATTGGTGAGACCGCACCTGGAATACTGCGTACAGTTTTGGTGTCCATACTTAAGAAAGGACATACTTGCTCTCGAGTCAGTACAAAGAAGGTTCACTCGGTTAATCCCGGGGATGAGGGGATGGACATATGAGGAGAGGTTGAGTAGATTGGGACTCTACTCATTGGAGTTCAGAAGAATGAGAGACGATCTTATTGAAACATATAAGATTGTGAAGGGGTTGGATCGGGTGGATGCGGGGAAGATGTTCCCGATGATGGGTGAAACTAGAACTAGGGGGCATAGTCTTAGAATAAGGGGCTGCTCTTTCAAAACTGAGATGAGGAGGAACTACTTCACTCAGAGGGTGGTAGGTCCATGGAATATGCTGCCCCAAAAAGCTGTAGAAGCTACATCATTACATAAATTTAAAACAGAAATAGACAGTTTCCTAGAAGTAAAGGGAATTAAGGGTTACGGGGAGCGGGCAGGAATTTGGACATGAGTCTAAGTTCGGATCGGTCATGGCCCTGTGGGTAGCGGAACGGGCCCAGGGGCCGTGTAGCCTGATCCTGCTCCTATTTCGTGTGTCTAACTCTGTTAGATTCAGGAGATGGTTCTGTGATAGTGGATTGGCGGTTAGGATCAGATCAGCCATGATCTTATTGAATGGCGGAGCAGGCTCGAGGGGTCGATTTGCCTACTCCTCCTATTTCTTATGTTCTTATGATAGTCCATACTGAACGAATCTAGCCGGTCTTTATCAATCTCTCTGGCGGCTTGTGAGGCCTTGGTGAACGTCTTACAGTCAAGTCCCTGCTTGGTTGTGGTAGAGCCACCTGCTGCTCCTGAGCAGTACTCAGAGTATCTGACTCTGCTACGATGGTTTCCTCTTGATGAAGGGGTCCAGGTGGAACTGGCTCTGTTCATGGTGGTGGTACCACCGATGCATTTGGATAACTGGGGGCCAACGTGTCCTCCGACATCTCCTCTGGAACCTCCATTTCGATTTCCCCTCGTCTGGTCAGTATCTGATCTACATGTCTGCGTACTACCTGACCAGTTCCCACCATGACCGTATATGATACTGGACCGGTCATTGAGTCTATGACGCCAGGAATCCATTTTGGACCATAACTGAAATTCCTGGTAAGGACCGCATCTCCTTCTCCAAAACTGCGGCTCTTTGTCCTTCTGTCATGGTTCTCCTTTTGTTTGATTTGTCAGTTGTCCACCTTCCTTTTTAGATCTGGGTGAACCAGGTCAAGAGTGAAGCGTAGTCGACGTCCTAACAACAGCTCAGCAGGAGAGAGTCCTGTGGTAGATTGAGGTGTTATTCTGTAGCTGAACAGAACTCGTGACACCTTGGCTGCCAAACTCCCTTCCGCACTTTTTTTCATCATCTTCTTAAATGTTTGTACGGCTCTCTCCACAAGTCCATTTGAAGACGGATGATATGGAGCTGAGGTCACGTGCACTATGCCATTGTTTCTCATGAACTCTTTTGTTTCTGTACTCACAAAACACGTGGCATTGTCACTTACTACGATCTCCGGTAGCCCTTGATTACTAAAACTCCTACGCAGGCAGTCTATAGTAACAGTAGATGAAGCAGAATTTACAGGATAAACATCCATCCATTTGGAATGAGCATCAATGATTATGAGGAACATCTCCCATGAATGGACCCGCATAATCTACATGTAATCTTCTCCATGGTTTATCCAGCCACTTCCAGGGGTGGAGAGGAGCCGCTGCTGGTGCCTTCCTGTGTACTTGACAAGTGCTGCATGTCTTGACTAGATTTTCTATCTCCTCATCTAGCTTTGGCCACCACAAGTAACTCCTTGCCAAGGCTTTCATACGCGAAACTCCAGGATGACACTGATGATGTTGCCCTAGGATAGACTGTCGTGCTGGCTGTGGAATAATCACTCGTGCTCCCCACAACACGCAACCATCCTGCACCCCCAGCTCTGTCTTCCTGACACTGTAAGGTATGAAATCAGTCCCCTCCGGATGCTGTGGCCAACCCCTCATCACATATTCTTGGACTCTTGACAGTACTGGATCTTTACCGGTCCATGTCCTTACTTGTTCTGCGGTCACAATTGCCGTGTCCGTGTCCTCCAACATCAAAACTCTGTCCTCTGGAGCTGCACGGATAGGTGTACCTGGTAGTGGAAGACGGCTCAAGGCATCTGCGTTCCCATGGTACTTGCCCGCCTTGTAAACAATGACCTACTCATATGCCCTCAACGTCACTGCCCACCTCTGGATCCGGGGTGACACCATCTGTGGTATTGCTTTCATTTCATTAAAAAGAGATAGAAGAGGTTTATGATCGGTGCATATGGTGAATTTCCTGCCATATATGTACTTGTGAAACCTCTGTAACCCAAACATTACTGCTAACCCCTCTTTATCTAACTGGGAATAGTTTTTTTCTGCCGGTGTCAGAGTTCGAGACATAAACCCTATTGGTCTTGCTGTTCCATCTTCCAAGCTGTGTGAAAGAACCGCCCCCACCCCGTAAGGTGAAGCATCACAAGAGAGAATGATGTCTTTCTCTACATTATAGTGAACCAGCACATCCGAGGACAGCATCAGTTTCTTGGACTGTTCAAATTAAACCCTCTGTTCCTCTTCCCACTGCCACTGTGTCTCCTTGCACAGAAGTTTGTGAAGAGGTGCTAACACTGTTGCCAAGTTTGGTAAAAATCTGTTATAATAGTTTAGCAGTCCCAGGTAAGCTTTTAACTCAGTCACATTGGTAGGAGCCGAGGCCTCCTGCAGTGCTTGTACCTTCTCCTTGATTGGATGGAGCCTGGTGGCGTCCACTCTGTGTCCCAGGAACACGGCCTCATTCCCCAGGAAAGTGCACTTCTCTTGAGCCGTAACCCAGCCTTAGCCAATCTTTGTAGTACCTCTCTGAGTGCTCAGATGCTCCTGGTCAGTTCTTCCCGTCACCAGAATGTCATCCAGATAGATCGAAACATGTGGAATCCCTTGCAGTACACCCTCGATAGTCCTCTGGAAAATAGCTGGACTAGATGAGACACCGAATGGTAAGCAGTTATAGATAAACAAACCCTTGTGTGTATTTATGGTTACATACTTCTTGGATTCCTCATCTAGTGTAATCTGCAAGTATGCATGACTCATATCCAGCTTCGTGAATTTCTTCCCTCCAGCCAGGTTTGCAAAGAGATCCTCTGTTTTGGGAATAGGATACTGTTCTAGTTTAGACACCCTATTTACTGTCAATTTATAATCTCCACAGAGTCTTACCAAATTGTCCGGTTTTAAAACAGGTACAATGGGAGCTGCCCGTTCTGAACATTTCACGGGTTCCAGTATGTTCTCTCTCAAAAGACGATCAAGCTCAACCGCTACCTTCGGTTTCATGGCATACGGCACAGGTCGTTGTTTAAAAAACCTTGGCAGAGCCTCCTTGTCTACATAAATCTTAGCTGGGGGGCCATTAAATGTGACAAGTTCTTCCTTGAACACGTTCTCATGTTCCCAATCTAATTTAAGTTCTTGTATCCAGCCCCGACCTAACAGGTTTGGTCCGGAACCCGATACTACAACTACAAGTAGCTGTTCCACGGTGTCCCTGTGTTGCACAGTTACAGTAGCTGTACCCAATGTCGCCACTCGCTCACCAGTATCTGTTTTAAGCTGCATAGAGCAAGACTTTAACTCTGGAACTTTTGCACGGTTCCACAATTTTGAGTACTCCTCCCTGTTCATTATGATTACCCCGCATCCGGTATCCACTTCAAAGTTGACCTTGGAGTCATTTACTGTCAGTTGCAAAGTGATAGGATCCACTTTTGGAATGTTCTCTACCATACTATGCATTATGAACATATCGTCTTCTTTCTCAGCTTCTCCGCTAATGTGATGTGCTTCCTGTTTTTTCACTTCTCTTCCTAGGTTTTGCTTTCCTCCACCTTTTGGTTTGTATTCCCCCACGATTGCTTTTGCCCTGCATGCACGTTTTATGTGCCCTTTTTTCCCACACTTGTGGCACTTTTCCTCCAGAAACCTGCATTCCCTCGCCAGGTGATCACCATTGCATCTATAACATGCCTTTACATGCTCACGTTGTGGTTTCTGACGCATGTTTAACTTGTGCACAATAACCTGACCTGCAACTTGCTTTGTAGTAGCCCAGTCTGAACCTTGTATTTCTTTTACATCTCGGTTCGCTGTCTCTATGGCTTGAGCAAGTTCCAATGCTTTTTCATACATAAGCCCAGTCTCGGACAATAATCTCCACTGCATTCGATCATCCATTATCCCGCAAACTAGCCTATCTCTCAGCATGTCGTTCAGGTTGTTGCCGTAATTGCAATCATGTGCCAATTTCCTCAACACCACTACATAATCCAATACAGTCTCTCCCGGTTTTCTGTACCGTGAATTAAATTTGAAACGCTGTACAATCTCACTCGGTCTGGGATTGAAATGGTCCTTCAGCAAGGCCACTAAGTTAGCAAATGATCTGTCTCCAGGCTTTTCCGGACTGCATAAGTTTCTCACTAAACTATACGTCTGACTTCCCACGGAAGTGAGCAAAATAGCTCTCCTTTTTCCGACATCATCTATATCATTTGCTTCAAAGAAATGCATCAACACCTCGCAGTATTCATCCCAGGTCTGCGTCTGAACATCAAAAGCAGAGATCTTTCCTACCGTAGCAGCCATGATCCGTTATTCAGTGTTCCTTTTCTTTTTTTTTTCTTCTCCGTCAAGATGTGATCTGTTTATCCTCATCACCAATATGTGATATCCGAGTGGTAAGGTCAGAAACTGAGAGAAGCGAGATATTAGGAACAAAACCCAACTGTTTATTTGCACGGTGTAGCAGAGAGACATAGCTCTTACAAGCTGGAGGCCAGGCACATTATTCTTACTGCACGAGCCAAGATGGAGGATGAACCTCTGAGTCATACCCATAATGCAGTGCCACATTACCGTATTAACTGGTGTACCAGGACATTGAATACATGACCCATTACCTTAAATTCTGGTGAATGTGAACCCTTAATATTTGGCTCCATCTGGTGGATAACTTAAACATTACATCCCAGATTACTATAAAAATGTAATGCTGCATCCTCCATAAAAAGGAAACATCTAGAGGGAGGGCTGTCACAGTTTTAGGCTGATTTTTTGCCTTCTCTTCCCTTCTCCTCTTCAGTTCAGTTCACTTGCCCTTTTCTCTTAGAAAGTAATAATTGAGACATCTGGGCTTGATGTTGGCAACAAGAGGAACTGGCACCTGGAAATGTTGCTCTGAATTGAGCCATTAGCATTGCAGATGTAACTTGGACTACTTGAGGCAGTTAAGCACTTCTCAGTGTAATTTTTCACCCACATAGATAACATTGGTTATCCATAGAAAAGGCCACAGATAAAATGGAGAGGTAACCTTCATCTCTAATTCAGTGAGGTATGATGTGTCACGAAGCTATACTGATGGAAGTCCCCAGGTTTTGTCCCCAACCTGTGCTGAATCAACTGATTTCAACATAGGTGGCATCAGCAGCACTGTAATTGGCTTTAATTCCTGACTCCTGGAAGTGTGTGTGGATGCTAAACAAGAGTAAGATGGGGCACAACTATGATGGTATGATCACTGACATAAGATATACTGCTGATGCACTTTGTCTAAGTTCACATGAAAAATTGCCGCTGGAGGTTCTGGAGAGCCATCACTGTTTATAGAGCCATATTCTAGCAAGTGGCACAGCTGTCAGAAGAGAAGGGGCAAGGGTAAGAGATAAAGATCAGAGGTAGCAAAACCTTTCTAAATAGGGTTCAGATAAATTGTTTATTTTCTGTATTCACAGATGCCTGGCCAACAACATAATGAGCAACTTTTGATGTTCCTGGGACCTCATGAGTACATGTTGGTGCTTTGTCCATCCTAAAGTCTGCTGAATAGTGATTGAAATTCTCACCAGGGAACAATTCAACCATCTGCAGAAGGCAACACAGAGGAAAGGGCAGACACCAGGACAGATAAGAATCTCAAACCTAGGACTGTCCAGCAGAACTCCTTTGTTCTCTGTTGCTTCATAGATTTAGAAGGTGACCTTGAGAGATGTTAGTCCAGTAGGAACCATGAGAGCGATCTCCTCTGGGATTCCTACAAACCTGGATTACTATATGGAAGAATTTACATCTGTGATTAAGGGTTTTGGTGGGGTCTGCTTTACTGTACCCTGACGGTAAGGTTGATATAGACTATGCGATATCTAGAATCCAGCAAACAATACTTGAATTAAACCAAGCTGAAGATGCCAATTTCAAAACCTTTGTAAGTCATCCTTAGGAATGCCTATCGGTTTCCAATGGCTGGCAGCTCTGATATATGAAACAAGTATGACAGACCTTTTGAGGGCTATTTTTTAGAGCTATACAGGAATTGAACAGCATTTTAAATATGTCCATAATTTAGCCAAATATGCTGCATTTGTTCCACTCTGCTTCTTTGTACTTAACCTCTGTTGAGTTTGTCTGCACTTACAGCCTTTTTTATGTAGAAACCTCTGTGAGGAAGAATTGAGGAAATGAATACGTCACTACCGTACTCTGATTAAGTTTGAAAATCACCACCAAAAATGTTTGTTTGATCGTACAGTTATTTGCCCCCAGAACCCTAGGAAAACAAGCTACTATACTGAATTATATATAGGCTTTAATTTTTACGTAAGAAAGGCAAAAAAGTAAATTTGAGTTGGGGAGGCAGCTTAGATACAAGTTACTTTTTTCCTGGGGTGAAGACTCCAGTTTGGGTTGCAGTTTATATACAAGTTAATACAAGAAATTAAAGGTTTTATTTGCACTTGCTCCTTAAGAAGCCTTGTGAATCAATCATGCTGCTTGACTGCCCATTGCAACTG
Organism: Somniosus microcephalus; assembly: GCF_052327205.1. Classification (NCBI taxonomy): domain Eukaryota; kingdom Metazoa; phylum Chordata; class Chondrichthyes; order Squaliformes; family Somniosidae; genus Somniosus; species Somniosus microcephalus. The sequence goes on along the minus strand of NC_140998.1, from coordinate 101,647,202 downwards.
AACTGAGCCAGTAACGCAGATAAGAGCTGTAATCATGTTCAGTATCACTGGCAAGACAACCCTCTAAATCTGTATATAGCTTTTGATTACAGCCAAAACTATTGTGCTCAATATAAAATCACCTATAGAATTTTTAATATAGACAAGAGCTTGAAGTTTCTTCTGATCTAGTGCGCTCTTTCGATATATGCTCTTTCTATATATGTCCTTTTCCCTTTTCTTGGCTGCTTCCACAACATAATACTATGTCCTGAGGCCATCTTGATCTGTGTGTTGTACCTTTTCAATAGCTAGTCCTCTTTATTTAGATTGCTCTACATTAATACCAGCTTTGTGTTAATTGTGTCAGTCATTTGCACCAGCTCAAAGGGAGGAAAATTGCACATGGAACATATATAGTCCTGGCACACTTTCATTTACTGTATTCCAAGTCTATAATTGGATGCACAGCAAGAGCTTAGCACCATGGCATTTTGGAAGAGAGAATATAAAAATCAGTGCAAAAGGTTCTTTGCCAATGTACACTTGTGAAAATAAATTTGTAGTTGTGCAAACTATATCTTTTGCTTCCATATGGAGATAAAAGCTATTCCTTTATCACCCAATTTATGTTTCTGATTTTGTAGCAAACATAAACTTTGGCTTTTCTTTATCAATCAGTTAATCAATAAATAAAAATCGTTGAAATTCTATTAACAAACATTTTTCTCTAAAACAAAATACGGCTTCCCTGTCCTCATCCTTTTAGGAAATTCTTATGATCATGCAGTTTTTAGTGATGCTGCCAATCACTTTTCATCCAAAAGCAAATTCACCTTTGGTACAAAGCATTAAGATTACTGTTTATAAGTTATGCCCGAACACGTTCATTTGTATTGCCATGTAATGCGTTCAGTTGTCTTCTATAATTGTGAAATAAACTAACAAAGGAAAATGTACACAATCTTTTGCCTATAAAATGTTAATGTATCAGGATTGCTCTTGAAGAGAACACAAAGTGGGTAGAAATGACAGGAATTTTCATATTCCAAGCAAATGGTGGATTCAGTCTTTTTTTGATTTTACTATGTTAAAGGCACTATATAAATGCAAATAGTTGTTAATATAAATTTAACATTTTGTATAAAGTTGAGATGCCCACTTATGTAATTGTTTTTAAAGGCATTTGAATAATTATGTTCTTGATTATTTGGCAGAAGATTATTGACACTTTCAGAGAATTATTATTCAGTACATAATATGATCGTGAATCAAAAATGTTTTGAATTAGTAGAAAACAACAAAAACGAGGAGCAAAGACTGGTGAAAGAGCTTTTTACAGATTAGCAGCATTCCCTGTAAGTAGCCTGGACAATTATGTTTAGAGCACTTTACTTGTCAAACCTCATATACTGTGGATGTGACTCTCATCTGCTGTTCCTGTCTCTCTCTCACACATAATTTGATACATTTATGCAGTGTTGTGGTTATATTACTGGACTATTAATCCAGAGCCCCGTACTAATAATCTAGAGAATTTTAGTTCTAATCCTACCATGGCAGTTTATGCCCTTTGAATTCAGTTATAAAAAATCTGGAAATAAAAAGGTGCTATTAGTAAATGTAACCATGAAGCTGTTAGATTGTTATAAAAACCCAACTGGTTGACTGATGTCCTTTAAGGAAGGAAACCTGCCATCCTTACCTGGTCTGGCCTGTATGTGAGTCCAGTCCCACACCAACGTTTTGACTCTTAACTGCCCTCTCAAGTGGTCTAGTAAACCACTCAGTTGTGAGCACCCACACCACGCGGTCTGCAGCGGTCCAAGAAGAAGGCCTACCACCACCACCTCAGTGCTACTAGGGATGGGCAATAAATGGCAGCCGTACCAGTGATGCCCACATCCCAGGAATGAATGGAAAAAAATTATTTGTCTTATGACAAACCCTAGAGGTGAGTTTTGTCTGTTCTCTGCTGGGTCATCTATTAGTGGTAGGAAAGGAACACTGGTGGTATCCTTTTCCATAGCACTCGAGTATAGTTTTGTTGTAGCTCTAGTAAGGACTGATATATTAGAATTATTTATGAAGATGTCTGCACCCTTCTGATAGCTTGGACAGGAGTATAGGTGGACGAGATATTTAATCAAACCACTGATTTTTAAATATTCTCTTAACAATTAGAATAAAGGCAGCAGATGAGTTGTACATGAATTTTCTGCACATATGCACAAGAATTGCTCCACCCTTCCCAAACAATAATATTTTTCACTGGGCCTAGAAATCCCCTTCAGAAGAAATACAAGCACCATTGTAATCGCCCTCAAAATATCCTAATGGTGATAGGCTAGTCATTTGTAACTCGCAGTCTATTTCATAGATTGAATATTCTCCTTACAGAATGTCAAATTCCTTACTGCAGTTGAATCCCAGAAGGTCAGGTTTCCTTTCCTCCAGGATACTCAAGCTCCTGGCTTCTTGAGTGTCTCCACTCATTTTAATGGGGGCTGTAATTTCAGACCAGCCTGGGAGCTAGCCAGAAACAGATCTGGAGCTGCCGACTTTTGGGAAAATACTACTGGGTGGGTATAAAATTGTATAGTACAGAAGGTGACCATGTGGCCCATCGCACCTGTGTCAACTTGTTGAAAGAGCTGCCTACTCAGTCCCATTTCCCTGCCCTTTCTCCATGCCTGCATATCCGGGTGGCATCAGTAAATTCCCAGGGTCAGGCAGCATCAGATCAGTTCTCAGACCTGTCTGAAGTTGCAGCCTCCATTAAAATGAATTGAGATGCTCTGGACTGCAGTTGGCTCCTCCTGGTCAGTAACACAAGAAATGTAGAGACTTGGCACATCAGGTCTCAGCTGGAGTAAGAAATGTAACTTTTTTTAAATGCTGAATATTTTTAGAAATGTGTGTGGCTTATAAGAATATGTGTGTGTGTATTGTATGCATATAGTAAAAATATTGCCTATAAGCATAACGCTTGCTTCCTGTGTCATGCTTTTTCCATCATGTTCAAACAGGCAATTTCTAACTACATTTCTTATACTTGCTGTGGCTCATACTCTCTGCTGTCAGGATGATCTCTGAACTATGGGTAGTGCTGTTTCTTTGGGGGTTCCCTGATTGCCCACCATAAATTTGGTGGAAGAATGGTGGAAACCCTGCATAGATGCATAAACAGGGTTTCTGCCAAAGTTATGGCGGCTGATCAGGACAATTCCAGAGAACATTCCCAGCATCTTAAGTCCTTTGAAAAGAGGCCATGTCCCCCTTGATTGATTAGAGCCCTCTGATTGACAGCTCAGCGGGCAGAGACTTCATCTCACAATCTCATACTATCATTTTTCAGAAAAAGGCTGAGGGGTTGGGGAGGGGGGTGGAGGTGTTGGGTCAGAGTCTGTGTACCCAGAAGCTGCAAAACTTTCTGGTTTAGAAGTTCTATGCCAGCTTTATATGCAAAGCCAGGCTACTCAGGTTAACGTAAGTAAATGTATGGCTAGAAACCGTGACTACATTTGGAGGAAAAATGACTTGATTCTTTGTTATTTTACATGTTAAGGAATGTAGGGAAAATATATCTCGCTGCGTACTGTTTATTCATCATTCTTGTACAATTAAAAAGCACTTATTGGCACAAGCCTATGCCTCAATTTGTTAAAAGTGCTTATCCAGTTTGCCAACCAATGGACCATGAGGCAATTAATTCATAACATAATGGTAATATTTTTACGAGCTAATGTATAGTGATCATGCATAAATTGTGTCTGCTGCACTCTTTAAAAAAAAATAAAAAAAAATTTGGCTACAAAATAATTTTGGTGTGAAAATGATGATGAAGCATATAAGAGCTGATTTAATGGTATGAAGCAATGATGCTATTGAACAAAAATACCTACCTGTTTCAAAATATCTAAATTGGTACTTCAATCTTAAAATGTGTCATAAATTTTGAAGATGGAGGTAAGTTTAATGAACTTTTTCCAGTAGATCTTACTTTTCATTGTTTTGAATTTTGTTCTGTATAAGCTACCGACACAGCTTTTGGGCCGATTATTGGAGGCTTAAGGCTTTTATTCATTGTTATCAGTATGCAAAGTTTATTGACACTGTTTATTTTTGTTAAGGATAATCTAAAGTGGGTTATCAAATCTAAGTTTGCAACATTTCCAACATCATACATGGTGGCTGAAAACTGTCACAACAGTGATCATTATAATCTGGGAGTTGAGTTTGACTGAAACATATGTCTTCAATTTTAATAGTTCAGTTCCCCAAATGCCCTTGAGGAGAATATTGCCTGAGAAGGAGCTTTCATGTAAGAATAATTTGTGCTAAGTAGCTCAGTGATCTGTTTGTTACGTTAGACCTGACAGTTTGTTTATATTTCTTAAGGAGTATGATGAATGGGGGGAGAAGTTGATGCTAATTAGCTTAAATTGTTCTTAAGAATGCAGTTCACATTGCCAGTTTTATTGTTTTAGTGTTTCTTTGCACTTTTTAAATAATTGAATTGAGCTCTGACCATTCATCATAATTTTGGGCAGGACGGAAATAAATTACTGTAACACGGGCAGTCTGATGGAAGATGTTACTGTGTGGCAAATTGGGTAGGACAACAAACTGGATTGTACCATTTCTATGCTTTTTATATTTAATCAATTTATTATACAAAACTGTTTATTCAAACACTTTGCAGCACTTTAGAAGCTAAATAATCCTCCTAGCAAAGCGTTATCACATCACTAATATTTTATAAAGTATAGCCTTCAAAAGTTTCATGCCACCAGAACATCCTGATTTTTAAAAATGTGAATAAACTGTACACTCACTTCAGAGAATCTGGAATACATTTGTGCACTTATGGAAAATGAAACAACATGATTCTAAATTAAATGGTGATGTGAAATGTGACCTTCACTGCTGAAGCAAAATAAAAGTTTGCTGAAGAGTTTGATTTCTGTTGAGGCTAAATGGCAGGTTTCTAAAGTTTTACATCTACATGGAAATAGGGAAAAATAGGGATGAGCCCAAACACAACTACTGTGCAGTTCCCTTGAGCACCAATGGAGGAGGAAAAAATGGTGCTCGTTAGCAGTCAGTAAGGAGAAGAGTGTTTGCTGTAGGGCAGTCTGTGCAGTTTACTCTGCCTGGGTGTTTCCCTGATCGCTAATTTCCATGGGAGGAAATGATCCTATGGTTTATGCTATCCACGTTTGTGAATATTTGACCCATAATTGGCATTTATTAGTGGACTTGAGATTTGATGGATGAGTGTCAGCATATGGCCAGTTAGCTTAAAGGCAGTTAAGGCGACTTTTTAGACTGAATGATCAGTAGATATACTGAGCCTTTTTCAACTTTTATATTGAACTAAAACTTCAGATGCTAATGATTGTACTAATTGGGTGTTCTTAAATCTTAGTTTAGACTGGTACTTCAATGCTGTTTTTTGCAAAATATCCAGTATCTGGCAGAATTATCATGAGATCATAAATGCTGAATGGTCTACATCAACTGTATAAAATGTTTGTACAAATAATTTTTGAGACATTAAACTATGGAGAAAGTATATAGAATTTTTCCACAAAAATGCTTGGAAACTTCTCAATGTTATCAAAAATTGACATTAAGTAAAAGCAGATGTTGAACAGTTTAGAAAATCAGGGCATTATTTTCCTGTTTCCATTGCAGTTTGCTAAACACATTATAAATAAGCTTTGATGTAATTCAAAGTACCTTGTTTATTTTGTTGATAGTATCTGTTCAGAAATTTTATCATCCCTTGTTTAAGTTACAAAATGAACAGATATGTAAGTGAGCTTAAAAAGCTTGCCTTTTGTCTGCATAAAGGAAATATGTTAAAATAAGTACTTGCACCGTTTCAGTCCATACAACCTTATTCAGGTCTACACAAGCAAAGCTTTTTTTTACAAAATAAATTTATGCAATAGACTAATCTTGTGGCAAACAAAGGCAGAAGGCATATCAAGTATTCAGGTGGATGGATACTATAAGAGAATAGTATATTGATACAATAAGTTCTTGCCATGTGCAGATTGAACTCTGTGGAGGCCTAATTATTCACAACAAATTAAAACCAAAAATGCCTCAGTGCAGACTTTTTTATGAACCACTGCCCAGTTTTAATAATGTAAATGGTCTCCATTTTGCAGGCTATTTTTGTTGATTATACAACTGATCAACGAGTTCTGCACATGCACGCCCATTGGTTTATGCTGCTGTTTTCTACTTGCGCTTTTTCTGTAGCTACCTCTTATGAAATACAGTTTAACAATGGTACTTGCAGGAACATTGCTTTGGATTTTGATATTGATGATTTCATTTTTATATATATATATAAATATATATATATATATCCTCACCACCCCAAATTTCCTACAATTTTTTTCTTCAAAAACCACTATTCCCAGGCCTTTAATGTTCATTATATTTCTGATTGAGTTAATAATTTTGCAAAACAGGTCTCCAATAAGTCTACGGTATAACATACTGGATGGAAGAAAGTATTTTCCCACCAACGAGCTTCAATTCTATTAAATTTTTTTGCAAAATGAATGTGTTGCTTGCATTGTTTAAGTACAGTTCCTGTGGAGATATTCTATGAAATACATTTTAGAAAATGACTATTCAAATATGTTTCAACATCAGTGGTCTCACCATTCTAATGGTATTGTGCCTGTAGGTGGTGCTGTGAGTATAATGTCACATGACCCATTTAACAAAGTGGGACTCCCTGTAACATTATGTGACAGGATGATGTACTGTTGCAACCCTCCATCAGAAATCCAGAAGTGCCAGTAATCCTCCTCATTTACAATACTCTTTCAGTAAATGATCTCAAAAACTCCAAACTAACTTAAATTATTTTTACCCAACAAGAAACAAAAATCTATGACTTATCCAAAGTGCATTGTTTTTTCCAAATCAGAAAGGGCAGACGTAAAGAGCTTTTAGGGGTCCACATGCATTAACAATGCCCAATTTACTAACTAAATAGAATCGTAAGTACATTATTGACATCAGGAACTGTCTGGTTAAAAACACTCCTACAAGTGTAGGACAACTACTCATGTGAATCCTGGCTAAAGTAGTAGCCACAGTAAAGAAGTTGGTTATTGTAGCACTCAAACCTGCCCATTGGAAACCCTGGCCAGTCAGTAAAGAAAATGCACGTAAGATCAGTGTCTGGCAAACAGGAAGAGCGTAAACAATGAACCTGACACCATAATGACCTCATGCACCCATCGTGCAAACCAAGACCATCACCTTTTCGCACCAGGCCCCTACTGAATAAATGTTGTTACTATTACATACTATATTTGTACCAAGAATTCCACCCCACTCCCTCCCCTCCCGCCCCACACAATCCACATAAGTGAGCAGCACTTTGGTATGTTGAAGCAAGCAGCGTTTTGGACTTGCATCCCAGCAATTTTCCATTTTCCCTGAGAGCAGCATTTTCTATGCTGTCCCTGGTTCCCTGGTTTCCCACCTCACTTGAATCTCCTACTCCCACTGAGCAACACTTAGGATTTTAGTAGTGTTTTCACTACCCCCCACCTTCCCCTCCCCCCACCCCCCACACAAACTAAGATTCTAACCAACCTCTCCCCGCCTACCCCACTTAACAGAATTCTGGAATTTGTCCTGCAAATCAAGCCCTTCACCTACTATGGAGCATCTCGCCCCACAATGAGCATTGTTTTTAGGCTGCTCCACATCCTGTCATTAATTCTTCTCCCTTCTCCTCTTTGTTCTCCCTCTTCCTCCTTTCTCTTCATCCCCCTCCTCACCCCTCCTCTTCCCTTCCTCTCCATCAGCCATAGCTCAATGGTAGCACTCTCGCCTCTGAGTCAGAAAGTCTCAAACTGTCGAGCAAACCAAGACCATCACCCTTTCACACCAAGGTTCAAGACTCACTCCAGGCACTTGACATTTCATTGCAGTACTGAGGGAGTGCTGCATTGTCGGAGGTGCTGTCTTTCGGATGAGATGTTAAACTGAGGCCCCGTCTGCTCTTTCAAGTGGACATAACAGATCCCATGCACTATTTGAAGAAGAGCAAGGGAGTTTTCCCTGGTGTTCTGGCCAGTATTTATTCCTCAACCAACGTCACTAAAAAATATTATCTGGTAATTATCTTATTGTTGTTTGTGGGAGCTTGCTGTACACAAATTGACTGCCACATTTCCCAAACATTACAACAGTGACTACACTTAAAATTACTTAACTGGCATTTTGGGATGTCCTGAGGTCATGAAAGGTGGCATATAAATGAAAGTTCTTTATTTCACACCTCTCCCCTTCCCCCCTTATCCCTGCTCTTCTGCCCACTCTGTCTCCACCCCTCCTCCTAATCTCCCTCTTCCCCCACTTCTCTCTCCTCCCTCCCTCTCTATCAATCCCTCTCCAGTTTTCCTCTACTTCCACCATTCCCCTCTGCCCCTTTCTTCTCCCTACCTCTCTCCCTTTCCACCTCCATTTCTTCCCATCTTCCTCTTTCTCTCCCTTCCTGTCCACTCTCTGCCCTCACCTCCCCAACCTTCCCCCTCTCATTTGCCTCCGTCTCTACCATGGTTAAGTTATTGCCCTGTAACCCTGACTGACCCGAATACCCTTTCTGGTTTTGACTCCCCATGAAATTATGCATTAAAAATGGTAAGCTGCGACAACATTCTAATTGTATTGTGCATGTAGGTGGTGTTGCTCCCCCACCCCCCCCCCCCCCCCCCATTATTCAACAAAGATCCTCCTCCACTCAGCAGCACTTCTGGATCCAAACCATCCCCAACTCAGCAGCAGTTCACAGTAAATGTCCCCTCAGTGAGCCGGATCTCCAATTGTAAACCCTCAACCCATTGAGCAGCATGACTCAGAGACCCCCCCCCCCACCGAATCCAACCAACTGACCACCATCAGCATCTCTCTTCCAGAACTACCCCTCACTGAGCAGCGTTTCTCAACAGAGCCTCCTCTCCCCCAATTGGAGTACTCCAGCACCAACCATCAACATTCCCAAATTGCTCCTCTCGCTTTGTGCAGCATATCCAAACCTGATTCCCTAATCATGGGATCGCATTTCAAGTTTGGACCACAGCTGAGCAGCTTTCAAACATTGGCCCCTGACCACACCATTTAAGCATCTGCCCACTCCCACAACAGTGGGCAGGTATTCAAGGTCTGGACCCCCCCCGCCCTCCCCCGCCGCCCCCCCCGCCGCCGCCCCCCCCCCCCGCCATACTCTTCTCCCCCTGCAGAAGGTATTCAACATTGGGATCCTCCCTACAATGGAGTTATTGAACATCAGGACAAACCCCTACAGAACAGCGATTCAACTTTACCCCACCCCCACCACCTCGCCTTTTACAAGGCAGTTATTTATCAGGACCCTCCCCTCCCCCATCAGAGCAGTCATCCAACACTGGGTAGAATTTTACCTTCAAGAGAGAGGTGGTGGTGGAGAAGGAGGAAAAGAGAATGGGAAGAGGGAGGGCAACAGGGTGGGATAAGGGAGGGAAGGAAAGGGGTGATTGCGGGGGGGTGCGGAGTGGAAACATTAAAATTGTTATCTTCCCCTTTTAATTACCTGGTCAGTTGCTGTATCCTCCATCTTCTCTTCCTCTTTCTACTCCTTCCCACTCTCTTCACCCTGACTCTCCCTCCTCCTCCTCCTCTCATCACTACCTCCCCTCTCCTTGCTTTCTCCCATCTTTTCCCTCTCTGCCTTCCTCTCCTCCTCCCTCACCTCTCTCTCCTCTTTCACGGCTCTCCCCCTCCTCGTACCCTCTCTTTCCCCGTCGCCCTCTTTGCTGCCTCTTCATCCTCTCTTGCTTTCCTCTTCTTCTCCCTTCCCTTTCTCCTCGCCTCTCATTGCCACCTCTCCTTCCCTGTTTCTCCTTTCCTTACCTCACTTCTCCCTCTCCTTTCCCTTTTCACCTCCCTCTCTTCCCCTCCTCATCCTATCCTCCCCCTCCTCAGCTTCTCCTACCTTCCCCTCCTCATCATCTCCTCCCCCTCCTCTTCCTCTCCTCTCCTCTTCCTCTCCTCTCCTCCCCTCCTCTTCCTCTCCTCTCCCCCCTCCCCAGCTTCTCCTCCCTTCCTCTCCTCCACTTCCTCTTCCTCATCCTCCCCTCCTCTCCTCATCCTCTCCTCCCTTCCCCTCCTCATCCTCTCCTCCCCTCCTCATCCTCTCCTCCCCTCTCCTCCCCTCCTCTCCTCCCCTCCTCTCCTCCTCATCCTCTCCTCCCCTCCTCATCCTCTCCTCTCCTCCCCTCCCCTCCTCATCCTCCCCTCCCCTTCTCCTCCTCTCCTCCCCTCCTCATCCTCTCCTCCCCTTCCTTTCCTCCCCTCCTCTTCCTTTCCTCTCCTCCCCTCCCCTCCTCATCCTCTCCTCCCCTCCTCATCCTCCCCTCCCCTCCTCATCCTCTCCCCTCCCCTCCTCATCCTCTCCCCTCCCCTCCTCATCCTCTCCCCTCCCCTCCTCATCCTCTCCTTCCCTCCTCATCCTCTCCTCCCCTCCTCATCCTCCCCTCCTCATCCTCCCCTCCTCATCCTCTCCTCTCCTCATCCTCTCCTCCCCTCCTCTTCCTCCCCTCCCCCCTCCTCATCCTCTCCTCTCCTCCTCTCCCCTCCTCATCCTCTCCTCCCCTTCTCCCTGCTCCTCCACCTCCAACTATCCTCCCCTCCCCATCCTCTCCTCCCCCTCCCCTCCTCTTCCTCCCCTCCCCATCCTCTCCTCCCCTCCCCTCCCCATCCTCTCCTCCCCTCCCCCCTCCTCATCATCCTCTCCTCCCCTCCCCCCTCCTCATCCTCTCCTCTCCTCTCCCCTCCTCATCCTCTCCTCCCCTTCTCCCTGCTCCTCCACCTCCAACTATCCTCTCTATAACCATTTGACCTAAAAACTACACTTGGTATTGATTACCTGTCTGCAATGCGATGGGAGATCAAATAGTATTAACTATTGATTGTTGGTTTAGAAATTATATTTAAACTTGCCCTTAAATTCTTTTGCCAGGCAAGTGAGAGAAATTGACCTTTTTAATTTGAATGGGCATTTGTTTCAACTCTGCAGTGTTTTGAAGGAAATTATTTTTAGTGTAATTCAATAGGTCAAGATGCCGAGTGCTCAGCTTCCAGCCAGAAAGGTGCAAGTTTGAGACCCAGGGTCGTTGGTGGTATAATACCCTTATCTTAGTTGGGCAAGTGTCACTGGTTCCTGCCATGCTGTGACATAGACAGCTGATGTGACCTTGTTTAGGAAGGGGTGGGGAAGAAACAAAGAGCTGATATCACCTAGTTTGTCCTGCTTACCCGGGCCCTCCCAGAAATTCTAATACCATTCTTCAGCCATGAAGGGAATGGTAGCATAGTGGTTATGTTACTGGACTATTAATCCAGAGGCCTGGATTAATGTTGTGGAAATATGAGTTCAAATCCCAAAATGGCAACTGGGGAATTTAAGTTCAGTTAAATAAATCAGGATTATTCAATTAAATAAATAAGGTCTGGCCTATATGTTACTCCAGACCACAGCAATGTGGTTGACTCCTAACTGTCCTCTGAAATGGCCTAACAAGCCACTCAGTTGTATTCAAGAAGGCGGCTCACCACCACCTTCTTGAGGGCAATTAGGGATGGGCAATAAATGCTGGCCTTACCGGCAACACTCACATCCCAGGAATGAATTTAAAAAAAGGCAGATCTGTCTAGAACAGGGACAAGAACAACTAATGTGTGCCAACAGGTGACCAACTTCCTGCAGCATACTGCATGCCCCATTAGCCTGGTTTCAGCAACTGATGGCTAACTCCACAGTTGCAATTCTTGTGGTACTGCTCAAGTCATAATATTGTGGAGAATTGATGGTCTGGCCACCAATCCCATCAGTGTTCAGGAGGGTGAATTCTGGCATAAAATGAGACCACCTGATCAAAGTTACTGGTTAAAGATAGGTAATAGTTTTTCTTTGTAACCTGCAGAGCAATGTTATCATGTTCCAGAAATGGCAGATGGTTCAGTGTGTTTTTTACCTTCTTTCCCAGCCATTATCATCATTTGTTTGCCCCAATGCATATCTGATGTGAAGAACTGAATGTTAATAACTGTGCCCCACCATTTCATATTACTGTATTATGCTGTGTGGATCAAAGCAGGAACCTTATTTTTAAGGTACATTACTACCCGATGAGCGTTATGTCTGTAAAAGTGAATAATAACAGTTTTGCGTCCAACATCAGCTTACTGTAATGGTTTAAATTTATTAGCAGGTCAAAGTTGTTGCACCTGCAACAGCTTTACTTTCATCGCCAATTTTACTTTGGGTGGAAATCAAATAGATTACATTTGTCCACATATGTCATAAAGCTGAAAATGTTATTGAGGAAAGTAATTGGTGGATTGTGGAAAATGCAATGGTTTTACACAAATGTCTAGCTCTCAAGGAGAAGGGTCAAAACCTATAAAGGAAACCAGGTAAATGTTTGGGTGTTGCCAAGCTTAACTTTTAAAATTTATGATTAAGAAAGGAAAAATTGAGGATGAACAATTTTGAAATCCTGGAAAAGAATGAGTTGGGATAGGACAATGAGATGAGGCTTGATTTCAACAAAGTGGATATGTAGGGAGGGGGAAGAGAGTGCATGATGGCATATTTGGATTTTGGATGAAACAGGAGGTGAGCACTACCCATAATGGTATTCATGAAATAGGATGTGACTAGAAATTCTGAGAGCGAGAGAGAGAAATTGGATATTAGACGCAAATGACAGATGTCTATCCAATAACAGAAACACAAAGTTATAAAGTATTTAGTTTTTGGAAGGGAAAATAGTATTTGGCTCACAAGATGAAACCAAGCTTCTTGGAGGTAACTTTAGCAATGGAGAAGAACTGGGAGTTCCACTTTAGGTTCGAGAAAGTTGTGAGGCCAAGAATGTCGATCGATGAAGAGGGACTGAAGGCAGAGCTGTCAGATAAGAAGTGGTGGTGTTTGGTCAAAATGAGAGACATGAAGAAACTATTGGGGCGACTTTAACTTGAGGCAGACAGCAGGATGTTTATTTGAGCCCTGTATGTAGGATTTGACAAATCTAGGATAAAACTTGACCGTATCATGATAGAGCAGAATGGAGCAATGAATGTATATTCAATGAGTTTTTGCAAAACCACTAAATTAAATGAAGTGATTAAAGTCATCATTAAATTTCCATGCAAAGATTAACTCATGCAATGGTATATCATTTTTTTGGATGATTTACAGTACAGAAAATCAGTACGATAAAAAAGTGAAATGAACCCAATTTTACAAAACAAAGCTCAAATAACAAGACATTTATTTGGTTTTCAAAATTCACACCTCTTTTATTTGCAAACTGGACTTGCTACAAATTTTTTAAAGAAATGTTCAAGTAGAATTTAAGATGTGCACAGAGCTAAAAATATTGGACAGAAACACTACTCTGAAAAGCTCAAACAGCATATTAAAATTGAAATCCATTTTGTTTTTGAGGCAATAAAATTCAAAGTCGGTAACATTGAATTGAAAATGATAAATTTTATTTCTGAGCTGCTTGCACTGCAGGCTGGTGGTAGTGATGCACAGAGCCACAGTCCATATCTCAGCGATTCGGTTTTTCAGTCTGCTCCTGATAATTCAAAGTCTTTTTATGCACTAAAACAATGTGGAATATCCAGTTATTTGAATTAAACACCATAGGTAGCACAGTAAAATGTAAACTTAGTGCTTAAAATGAACTATTAGATCATTTGAATTAAGTGCCTTTGAACTAAGAGGAGTGGACAGTATATGCCACGTATGTGGCTTCAGTTTTGGAGAAAAGGAACAATGTGTTATGAAGTGCTGTATAAAATTGTGTTTTGTCCATTTTGTGGGAATGTTTAAGTACTTTATTTTTAAATACAATCTATTATCAACATCAAAAGAATTATGTATCTTTGAAATATATAGCAGCATGAAAACATTTATGATTACATGTAATAGCATCCATGCTCAGTGTATGAAATTCAATAGAATATGTAGTTCTTCACTATTTAATGCACTAGTTGAACAGTGAAATTCTTCAGTGTGTCGTACGTTACTAGCTAATTTCTTAATCCTAATGAACAGGTGTAAGGAAGCTTAATGGTAGTAACACTGAGCAGTTTGCTTAATTTATTCCTTTTCTGCCTATAGTATATTAAATATTTCCCTAATTTAATGTGGAAAATTCTATTAGTTTACCTAGCTTTTGATATGTAAAAGGTCTACAGATTACAAGCAGGATAATATATGTAATTAATTTGCAGAGAGATTCTGGGTCATTTACCACTTTGTCGAGTTTCCAGATGAATGTGTTAATATCTTTTTGTCACAGATGTTAAGGACATATGTCATCAGGTAGTAAAATAACATTTATCCGGAGTAATCACGAGCCACATAAATTACAGTGCTATTTTATGATGTGTGATTTTTTTGTTGTTGAATCGTTTGTTTTCCCCATTAAAATTCAGGAATCACAAAGCAGCATGCGTTAAAGTACAGTATTTTCAAGCTATGCAAATTTAAGGAATTTATATTACGGACCTGTCCATTTTCGAGCAAAAATTACAACAGGTTCTTAGTAGCTCGAGACTAAACTGAAAAAAGTTGATTCATTTGCATTGAACTATTTCTGTTTATTACCACCACTATCCTTTTCAAATGTCTATCCAAATCTATTACATACAATCTTTTCATAATTTTAATTTCATATCCCCCCAGAGCCTACGTTTCTCCAAAATGAATAACTTTAACTCTCTAAGTCCATCCACGTAACTACTAAATCTAAGATTAAGTGCCTTCCTTTGCACTCTCGTTAGAGTCTCAATACCCACTACCAGATGTGGGGACTAAAACTGGACATGATATTCCAAATGCAGAGGAAAGCTTTTTTTTAAACTTAAGTTCAACCCTTTTAGTTTTGTACTTTATTCACATAAAAGTACTTCCAAAAACATGATTTGCTTCCGTATAGCTACCCCTTACTGCTTGTAAACTTTTGGTGACCGGTCAATAATCACCCCCAAGTCTCTTTCTTTCGCCGTTTTAATGTGCACCCTAGTGTCGAGTAGATATGCCTTGAATGCGCGGTCTTGTGCATAATACAGTACTTTTCCATTATAAATGATATTTGCCACTTAACCCATTCACTTGAGTTATCCAAATCCGCTTCCAACCTGCTAATCCTCTCCTTATTGCTAACCCTTGCACACATTTTTTAAATCATCCACAAATTTAATAATACTACTATTGATCATTCATAAAAATAATGAACTGTAAATAACTCAGCACATCGTCCTGGGGAATGGCATTTATCACTAAAAGCCCCACTTTGATTCATTCCCATTAATAACCACTCTCTGTTTGTGCAATTTCAACCAACACCTAATCCATTCCACTATTGCCCCAATAATATAATTGTGATAAAAGGAGAGTTTTTGTCCTGTGGTGATCAGAAATATTTCTGTCTTTATTTCGTATAGCATTTAAAGATTGCTCGAGTTAAAAAGGAGTTGACTTCCCTTAGCCGAATCTCAAAATGGAGGCCAGGACATCAGCTGTGTGTGAGACTTGGCTTGGTTGATTTTCTGGAATTCAGTTAGGATACAGGCCTTTGTTTTGTCTGCTAATTAAATTGCGCATGGTCAAATCATTAGCAGGCATGTGAAACTGGATGATGTGTGAACAGCTCATTAGTATGATATATAATGGCCCGGATTTCGTGGTCAGCAGCGAATGAACAGCACCAGCCGTTCATTACACTTACACTTGCCCACGGACTTTCTATGGGCTGGAAGTTGCAGCTAAAAGAAATCAAAAACCGCGCTGCGCCCTCCACAGGGGCTCTGGGACCTGTGTGAACAGGGAAAGCAATGGTGTATATGCTTAACCAATCAGATTGAGGAATCCTTACTGAAGCATGCAGAGTGTAAACCAGGAAGTGAAAGTTAGAATATTCAATTCAATGCTAAATTAAGTACAGAAAGCGAAATAAAGAGAGGGAAAGAAAGATGGGTTAAGAGAGAGAGAGATAAAAAGACAAAGAAAAAGTTTTTAAAAATTACGTCTTAAATTTTTTAAAATCTGACAATAATTAAAATCTGAAGGAATGAGACGCCACACTTGTAAAAGTAAATTTTCAGTGCCAGAGAGTTTGTTTGGCAGTAATTAAGACTTATCACGGCGTTAAAAATTCACTTACACTTGACTAGACAAGCCCTAACAGTTTCTGATGTGTTTAGTGGGCAAGTACCGCAACTTCACGCCCTTCATGTGTTTGAATGCCAAAGCTTCTGGAGGAGCAGGGCAACTCAGACAGCAACTTCCTGATTTCCGTGTTTAACTGCACATGTGCGGACGCCGGAAGTTGCTGTCCAATTTATTCCTTAATAACAGTGAGTGCTGATGGCCTCGCCATTATTTCTACCACAAAATCCAGGCCAATATATCCTACCATTATGCTGTTAATCAAGGATGATTGACAGCCCGGCCTTCAGAAGCTTTTCGACAATTTAATTTTGAAGGATGCTCCCATAGGTTTTAGTTCTAACTGGAGATCTGAACTCCATGGGTGTAATGGAAATTTGCAGTATCCATATACAATATTGCATCATGAAGTCTATGAAAGACTTTAATCCAGAATTCCTGCCTTTCAAACCATTTAAGAAACAGCTTTTTTAAATGGTATTTTATCCCCTTATGGATTGTATTTTTGTTTGAAAGTGTTTTCAGTTTCTTACTGTCTCTTACCGCTTCTATGTATTCGTGAACTTGTAAATAAATCTATCAATCTTAACTTATGCACCTTAATGGCCCAGAATTTGCGGTGGTAATGACGGTGAAACTGTCAGCGTTCGCCGTGTCTACTGTGTAAAACTGACAGCAACTTCTGGCATCCGCACATGCGCAGTTAAATGCAGAAATCCGGAAGTTGCTGTCAGTGATACCCTGCTCCTCCACAGGGTGCGCTGTTGCAGTCTTCACAGATGCAATCAGCACAGAATCAGGATTTGACGTGAGCTTCAAATTTTTACGCCATATTCTCGCTGTAAAAACCTTTGAAAAAGTTGAGCCTTGTTGAGTGAGGAGTAACTGAGTTTTTAACGGCCTACTAAGTCATAATTACGACTGAACAACCTCTCTGGACCCGTGGAGTCTCATTCCTTCATTCCATGATAAAAATTCCATAGATTTTTATTTTATTTTTTAAAGTTTGTTTATGATATTTCAGCTTCTACCTTAATCCCATGTGTATGTCCTAATCTTTATTTCGCTCTCTGTAAAATGATTAAAACGTGAATGACAATCAGTACTTTTTACTTCGTGCTTTGCTGTCTGTGAGAATTCTTCAATTTGATTGGCTGCTCAGCCTGCTTGATGACTTCACTGATCCTGAAAACCAGAGATCCCCTATAGATCGCGCCAGATGGCCCACATAAGAGATTAGCGTGTAAAGTTAAGGCACATGGGATTGGGGGCAAGGTATTGACTTGGCTAGAGAACTGGTTGGCAGAACTGGGCCTGCTTCTGGGAAAGGTGGGACTTGTACAAGTCGGACGGGTTGCACCTGAACCAGAGCGGGACAAATATCCTTGCGGGGAGGTTTGCTAGCACTGTTGGGGGGGGTTTAAACTAACTTGGCAGGGGGATGGGATACAGAGGGGAGCTGAAATAGGGGGGGATGTGCTGCCAATTATAGAGAAAAAAACAAGTCAGCTTGGTAGACAGGGCAAATATATAAGGGCAAGGCTGGATGGCATCTATTTTAATGCAAGGAGTCTTGCAAATAAGGTGGATGAACTGAAGGTGTTGATAAACACATGGGAGTATGATATTGTTGCTATCACAGAGACATGGTTGAGGGAAGGGCAAGACTGGCAGCTCAATATTCCGGGGTACAGAATCTTCAGGCGAGACAGAGGGGGAGGTATAAGAGGAGGGGGTGTCGCAATATTAATTAAGGAGTCAATTACTGCAGTAAGGAGGGATGATATATTAGCAGGGTCCTCTAATGAGGCCATATGGGTGGAGCTTAAAAACAAAAGGGGGCAAGCACTTTGCTGGGAGTGTACTATAGGCCTCCAAACAGTCAGGGGGAGATAGAGGAACAGATATGTAGGCAAATCTCAGAGAAATGTGCAAATAATAGGGTAATAATAATGGGGGATTTCAACTTCCCCAATATTAACTGGGATAGTCAGAGTGTGAAAGGCTCAGAGGGTGTAGAATTCTTAAAGTGCATCCAGGAGAGCTTTTTGAGCCAGCATGTAGAAAGTCCTACAAGAGAGGGGGCGGTACTGGACCTAATTCTGGGGAATGTGGCCGGCCAAGTGGAAAAAGTGCTAGTAGGTGAGCACTTTGGTGATAAATCTTACCATATTATGGTCACTAAGGTGGTCATGGAAAAGGACAGGGATGGGCCGGAAATAAAGGTTCTAAATTGGGGGAAGGCCGATTTTAATAGGATAAGGCAGGATCTGGCCAAAATGGACTGGGATCAGCTACTTGTAGGAAAATCCGCATCGGAGCAATGGGAGGCTTTCAGAAGGGAGATTGAGATCATACAATGGCAACATGTTCCCGTAAAGGTCAAGGGTGGTTCCAAAAACCACAGGGA
This sequence comes from Somniosus microcephalus, assembly GCF_052327205.1. NCBI lineage: Eukaryota > Metazoa > Chordata > Chondrichthyes > Squaliformes > Somniosidae > Somniosus > Somniosus microcephalus. The sequence goes on along the minus strand of NC_140998.1, from coordinate 101,628,540 downwards.
ACCTTGGATGTCAGGGGATATACGAGAATGGATTAGGAAAAAAAGGAGGGCTTTTGGTAGATACAAAAGGCTAAAGACGGAGGAAGCCCTAGAGGAGTACAAAAAGTGCAGGGGGATACTTAAAAAAGAAATTAGGAGATCAAGGAGGGGCCATGAAATAACACTGGCGAGCAAAATAAAGGAAAATCCGAAGATGTTTTATAAGTATATTAAGGGTAAGAGGATAACTAGGGAAAAAATAGGGCCCATTAGGGACAAAAGTGGCAATCTGTGTGTGGAGCCGGAAGATGTAGGAGGCGTTCTAAATGAATTTTTTGCATCTGTTTTCACTATGGAGAAGGACGATGTAGACATAGAAATAGGGCGGGGGGACTGTGATATGCTCGAACATATTAACATCGAGAGGGAGGAGGTATTGGCGGTTTTAGCTGGCCTAAAAATGGATAAATCCCCAGGCCCGGATGAAATGTATCCCAGGCTGCTGTGTGAGGCAAAGGAGGAGATTGCGGGGGCTCTAACACATATATTCAGGACCTCTCTGGCCACAGGGGATGTGCCAGAGGACTGGAGAACCGCTAATGTAGTACCATTATTCAAGAAGGGTAGTAGGGAAAAACCGGGGAACTACAGGCCAGTGAGCCTAACATCAGTGGTAGGAAAATTATTGGAAAAAATCCTGAGGGACAAAATTTGTCTCCACTTGGAGAGGCAAGGATTAATCAGGGATAGTCAACATGGCTTTGTCAAGGGAAGATCATGTCTGACTAATTTGATTGAATTTTTTGAGGGGGTGACTAGGTGTGTGGATGAGGGTAACGCAGTGGATGTGGTATACATGGATTTCAGTAAGGCCTTCGATAAAGTCCCGCACAGGAGACTGGTCAAGAAGGTAAGAGCCCATGGAATCCAGGGTGCCTTGGCACATTGGATACAAAACTGGCTTAGTGGCAGAAGGCAGAGGGTGATGGTCGAAGGTTGTTTTTGTGACTGGAAGCCTGTGGCCAGTGGGGTACCACAGGGATCGGTGCTGGGTCCCTTGCTGTTTGTGGTCTACATTAATGACTTGGATATGAATGTAAAGGGTATGATCAGTAAGTTCGCGGATGATACAAAAATTGGTAGGGTGGTAAATAGCGAGGAGGGTAGCCTCAGTCTGCAGGACGATATAGATGGGTTGGTCAGATGGGCGGAACAGTGGCAAATGGAATTTAACCCGGAAAAGTGCGAGGTGATGCACTTTGGGGGGACTAACAAGGCAAAGGAATACACAATGAATGGAAAGACCCTAGGCAAGACGGAGGGTCAGAGGGATCTGGGTGTGCAAGTACACAGATCCCTGAAGGCGGCGGAACAGGTGGATAAGGTGGTAAAAAAGGCATATGGGATACTTGCCTTCATTAGCCGAGGCATTGAATATAAGAGCAAGGAGGTTATGATGGAGCTGTATAAAACACTGGTTAGGCCACAGCTGGAATACTGTGTGCAGTTCTGGTCGCCACACTACAGGAAGGATGTGATCACGTTAGAGAGGGTGCAGAGGAGGTTCACCAGGATGTTACCAGGGCTGGAGCGCTTCAGCTATGAAGAGAGACTGGGCAGATTGGGTTTGTTTTCCTTGGAGCAGAGGAGGCTGAGGGGGGACATGATTGAGGTGTACAAAATTATGAGGGGCATAGATAGGATGGATGCTGAGGAGCTTTTTCCCTTAGTAGAGGGGTCAATAACTAGGGGGCATAGATTCAAGGTAAAGGGCGGGAGGTTTAGAGGGGATTTGAGAAAGAACTTTTTCACCCAGAGGGTGGTTGGAGTCTGGAACTCACTGCCTGAAAGGGTTGTGGAGGCAGAAACCCTCACAACATTTAAGAAGCATTTGGATGTGCACTTGAAATGCCATAGCATACAAGGCTATGGGCCAAATGCTGGAATATGGGATTAGATTAGACAGGGCTTGATGGCCGGCGCGGACACGATGGGCCGAAGGGCCTCTATCCGTGCTGTATTACTCTATGACTCTATGAATAAACGGGTCTTTTTCCGAGTGGCAGGCAGTGACTAGTGGGGTACCGCAGGGATCAGTCCTTGGACCTCAGCTATTCACAATATATACTAATGATCTAGACAAGGGAACTAGATATAATATCTCCAAATTTGCAAACGACACAAAGCTGGGTGGGCGTGTGTGCTGTGAGGAGGATGCTGAGAAACTACAGGATGATTTGGACAGGTTGGGTGATTGGGCAGAAGCATGGTAGATGCAATATAATGTGGATAAATGTGAGGTTATCCACTTTGGTGTCAAAAACAGGAAGGCAGATTATTATCTGAATGGCAATAGATTGGGAGAAGGGGAAGTGCAACAAGACCTGGGTGTCCTTGTGCACCAGTCGCTGAAGGTAAGTATGCAGGTGCAGCAGGCGGTTAAGAAGGCAAATGGTATGTTGGCCTTCATAGCGAGAGGGTTTGAGTACAAGAACAAGGATGTCTTGCTGCAGTTGTACAGGGCCTTGGTGAGACCACATCTTGAGTATTGTGTGCAGTTTTGGTCACCTTATCTGAGGAAGGATGTTCTTGCCATGGAAGGAGTTCAGCGAAGATTCACCAGGCTGATACCTGGGATGGCAGGAATGACGTATGAGGAGAGCTTGGGTCGATTGGGCTTGTACTCGCTGGAGTTTAGAAGAATGAGAGGGGATCTCATTGAAACTTATAAAATTCTGGCAGGATTGGACAGACTAGATGCAGGGAGGATGTTCCAGGTGGTCGGGGAGTCCAGAACCAGGGGTCACAGTCTAAGGATAAGGGGTAGGCCTTTTAGGACAGAAATGAGGAGGAATTTCTTCACCCAGAGAGTGGTGAACCTGTGGAATTCTCTACCACAGAAGGCAGTCGAAGTCAATTCATTAAATATATTCAAGAAGGAGTTGGATATATTTCTTAAGGCTAAAGAGATCAAGGGGTATGGGGAGAAAGCAGGGACCGGGTACTGAACTTGGATGATCAGCCATGATCGCATTGAATGGCGGAGCAGGCTAGAGGGGCTGAATGGCCTACTCCTGCTCCTATCTTCTATGTTTCTATGTAGAATTAAATTGACGTCGTAATAAGGGAAATTGATACCACAGAGCCTGCTAAATCTTTGTGGGCATCTTTCTTTGAGGTCAGCGGTGAGCGCCGTCCCTTCACCACTGACTGCAAAATCCAGGCTATTGTGTTTTTGTAGTGGCATGTTCCACCTTTTTTTAAAAGAGTCAGGGGAACATGGTAAGCAGATCATGTGATTTCCAATGGTGGAAATAACAGGTACCTGTTGATGCTTAGACACAGCATACGTAAAGGTGAAGGTGTTAGATCAGAGGAGAAATGTTCTGCTTATAGAAACCAGTATTTCACTGAACATAATTGAAAAACGCTGGGAGAAAGCTCAAATTGTGACCATCAAAATATCTTTTTTTCTAATTGCTGTCTATGTAGAGCTTTATTAAAAGCTTTTGGGAAATCTAAGTAAACAACATCCACTGGACTTTCTTCATTTCCTGAAATCAATCCTAAATTTACCTTTTGATCATGTGTCCCCTTGTCCTACTCTTGTAAAATCATACACTTTCCATTCTATCTCATAAATCTCAGTAAGATCACCTTGCAGATGCATCTTTTCCAGGTTGAAAAGCCCAAGGCCTAGAAATCGGGGAATGCTGAAAACAGCGGCGGCCAAGGATAACAGCGCCGGCCAAGAGAGCGCAGGCAGTATTGCCATTTTGATATTGCTTGCTCATTAACATCAGTGTGGCGGTGATTTTCTAGTGTAACGTGCTCTTTGCAGCGCTAATCTCGGAAGGAGGCCAAAGGTCGCCTCTGTCTCCTTGCAGTGTAGGGGAACAGGGATGAAAGGAGCGACCCGAACAGTTGCCATACTTGCTCCAAAAATGGAAGCTGCCACCTGATGTTTGTAGAATTTTTTAATAGTTTATGAAATGAATGCAGCAAAAAGAGATCATATCAGAGATCATTTTCAATTGTTGCAGTGGAGTTCACCCATTGATTTACTGACCCACAAACACTGTAGGCCTCCCGGAAAGCTGCCAGAAAATGCAACCGCCACCCCACCCCCATCACTGATGGGCAAAAAATAAAAGTTTAAAAGAACCTAGGCGAAGGAGGCATTTGAAGTTCCGGCATCCATTTAAGGTGTTTCCTCCTTGTCAGCCTCCAACCTCAAGTCCTGCCAGACTCCTCATGGCTGTTAACGCTGCTGAAACACCTTTTAGCGGCAGCACTCACTGGCGTGATTTAGCATGGGTGGCAATGGGAACGGAGAACTCCAAAATGGATCAGCTGCCGTCAACTCGGCATTGCACGCCAATTGACGTCACGCTCCAACTCATTAAAATACTCTCGCCGATGGCAGGCAACAGCAGTGCGGCCGACCTGCCGAAAATGGCGGCCACTGCGGGACCTGCCACCAGCTGGCGGAAGAGCGCTAGCCACCATTTTTTCACCATTTCATGGCGGTAACGTCTGGGCCCAAGTCTTTCCAGTCTTTGCTCAAAAGTCAGCCTTTGACACTCGGGATCAAACTGGATGCAGTACACAAGTGTAGTCTGACCAGAGAACCATATAGTTTAGTCATAGTTTCCTCTGACTTATATTCTACAATTCTGGCTACATTCTAATGGTTCTGTTGATTGTTGCTCTGTATTGGTTGGACCTGTTAAGTGCTGAGTCAGTAAGGCTCCCAGGTGTTTTTCAACTTCACCCATAGCTGTTTCAACGCCATTCATTGAATATGCAGTTTATCTCTTTTTCTTCTTATCTACAGTACTTTACACTGGCCTGCATTAAATTTCAATTGCCATTTTTCTGCCCACTTTCATATTTGCCCCAAGTTATTCTTTAATTTCTGAGCTGCCTTCTCTGAATCTACTGACCCTTCGAGTTTCTGAATTCAAGTTATTGATATAAATTAGAAAGTGGTCCTATCACTGAGCTTTGGGGCACCCCACTAAATACCCCTGACCAAAGTTCCCCCTAAGCTGCGTGGGCGAGCGACTGCGCAGCATTCCGGAGGTCCCGCGTAGGCCGCTCACAAGCTGGAAGAGATACCACAAAAAAATTATGTTGGAGGGAAGTTCCACTGACCAAAAAAAATTGCCCCGACCCAATCCCAGCATAACTTATTGAACAAATACTCATTGGTTTCTGCCCTTCATGCAACTTATTATCTGTTCCCAGGGTTTACCCTGAATCCCTACAGCTTTGAGTTTAAATAATAGCCTTTTGGAAATCTAGATACACCATGTTTAAGTGCTCACCACTATCTGCTTGGATTGTCACTTCTGGAAAGCCTTTGAGGAAGTTGATCAGGCAGGATCGCCCCCTTTTGTATCTGAGTTTGCTACAGTTACGAAGTACCGGTAATCTTCAAGTTTACTCCTGACAACCTGTTCCATTATTATACAGAATGCTAGTAAGACCAATGGGTCAGTTGTTGCCTTGTGTGTTTTGTTCTCCTTTTTGAATATGGGTATCACACTAACTTGTTTACAGATTACTGGTACTGCCCCAGTATCCAATGAGTGCTTCATCATGATAATGCCTCACAAATCTCCGCCCTAATCTCTTTCAGCAATGTGGGATAACTGCCATCTTTCTCTCTCTATTAATTTGTTTTAAAATCTTTTGGCCTGTCTTGTTGATTTTACTTAGGCTAGCTCTGTTTGGGGAGAGCGTGTTGTTCATGTCTTACCTTCTGAATAATTGATGGAAGTAATCATTCAGAATATTTAATATTTTGTGTTCATCCTCAGTTTCATGCCCATTTACATCTTTAAGGTTTTCACCTCTTTGATAGTCCTCTAATTGTCATCATACTAATAAAAGGGAATGGTAGTGTAGTGGTAATGTAGGGCTAGTAATCCAGAGGCCTGGACTAATGATCCAGAGATGTGAGTTCAAATTCTACCACGGCAGCTGGAGAATTTAAATTAAGTTAATTAAATAAATCTGGAATAATTACTAGTATCAGTAATGAACATGAAACTATCGGATTGTCGTAAAAACCCATCTGGTTCACTAATGTCCGTTAGGGAAGGAAATCTGCCGTCCTTACCTGGTCTGGCCTATATGTGACTCCAGACCCACAGCAATGTGGTTGACTCTTAACTGCCCTCTGAATTGGCCTAGCAAATCACTCAGTTGTAACTAACCGCTATGAAACCAAAATAATAAGAATGAAACCGGATGGACCACCCGGTATCAACCTCGACTATGGACACGGCAACAGCACACCCAGCCCAGTCGACCCTGCAAAGTCCTCCTCACCAACATCTGGGGACTTGTGCCAAAATTGAGAGAGCTGTCCCACAGACTAGTCAAGCAACAGCCTGACATAGTCATACTCACAGAATCATACTTTTCTGCCAATGTCCCAAACTCTTCCATCACCATCTCTGGCAGGACAGACCCACTAGGGGTGGTGGCACAGTGGTATATAGTCGGGAAGGAGTGGCCCTGGGAGTCCTCAACATTGGCTCTGGAGCCCATGAAGTCTCATGGCTTCAGGTTAAGCATGGGCAAGGAAACCTCCTGCTGATTACCACCTACTGCCCTCCCTCAGCTGATGAATCAGTACTCCTCCATGTTGAACACGACTTGGAGGAAGCACTAAGAGTAGCAAGGATACAGAATGTACTCTGGGTGGGGGACTTCAATGTCCATCACCAAGAGTGGCTCGGTAGCACCACTACTGACCGAGCTGGCCAAGTCCTGAAGGACATAACTGCCAGTCTGGGCCTGTGACAGGTTGAGAGTGAACCAACACGAGGGAAAAACCTACTTGACCTCCTCCTCACCAATCTACCTGTCGCAGATGCATCTGTCCATGATGGTATTGGTAGCAGTGACCACCGCACAGTTATTGTGGAGACGAAGTCCCGACTTCACACTGAGGACACCCTCCATCGTGTTGTGTGGCACTACCACCGTGCTAAATGGGATAGATTCAGAACAGATCTAGCAGCTCAAAATTGGGCATCCATGAAGCACTGTGGGCCGTCAGCAGCAGCAGAATTGTATTCCACCACAATCTGTAACCTCATGGCCCGGCATATCCCTCACCCTACCATTACCACCAAGCCAGGGGACCAACCCTGGTTCAACAAGGAGTTTAGAAGAGCATGCCAGGAGCAGCACCAGGCATACCTAAAAATGAGATGCCAACCTGGGGAAGCTGCAACACAGGACTACATGCATGCTAAAAAGCAGAAGCAGTATGCTATAGACAGGGCTAAGCGAACCCACAATCAACAGATCAGATCAAAGCTCTGCAGTCCTGCCACATCCAGTCGTGAATGGTGGTGGACCATTAAACAACTAACGGGAGGAGGAGGCTCCATGAATATCCCCATCCTCAATGATGGTGGAGCATAGCACGTGAGTGCAAAAGACAAAGCTGAAGTGTTTGCAAACATCTTCAGCCAGAAGTGCCAAGTGGATGATCCATATCGGCCTACTCCCGAGGTCCCCACCATCACAGAAGCCAGTCTTCAGCCAATTCGATTCACTCCACGTGATATCAAGAAACGGCTGAGCGCACTGGATACAGCATAGGCTATGGGCCCCGACAACATCCTGGCTATCGTGCTGAACACTTGTGCTCCAGAACTAGCCACGCCTTTAGCCAAGCTGTTCCAGTACAACTACAACACTGGCATCTATCCGACAATGTGGAAAACTGCCCAGATATGTCCTGTTGACAAAAAGCAGGCCAAATCCTACCCGGCCAATTACCGCCCCATCAGTCTACTCTCAATCATCAGCAAAGTGATGGAAGGTGTCATCAACAGTGCTATCAAGCGGCACTTACTCGCCCATAACCTACTCACTGATGCCCAGTTTGGGTTCCACCAAGACCATTCGGCTTCCGACCTCCTTACAGCCTTGGTCCAAACATGGACAAAGGAGCTGAATTCCAGAGGTGAGATGAGAGTGACTGCCCTTGACATCAAGGCAGCATTTGACCGAGTCTGGCATCAAGGAGCCCTAGTAAAACTGAAGTCAATGGGAATCAGGGGGAAAATGCTCCACTGGCTGGAGTCATACCTAGCACAAAGGAAGATGGTTGTGGTGGTTGAAGGTCAATCATCACAGCCCCAGGACATCACTGCAAGAGTTCCTCAGGGCAGTGTCCTAGACCCAACCATCTTCAGCTGCTTCATCAATGACCTTCCCTCCATCATAAGGTCAGAAATGGGGATGTTCGCTGATGACTGCACAGTGTTCAGTGCCATTCACAACTCCTCAGATAATGAAGCAGTCCATGCTCGCATGCAACAAGACCTGGATGACGTTCAGGCTTGGGCTGATAAGGGGCAGGTAACCTTCGCGCCACAGAAGTGCCAGGCAATGACTATCTCCAACAAGCGAGAGTCCAACCACCTCCACTTGACATTCAACGGCATTACCATCGCCGAATCCCCCACCATCAACATCCTGGGGGTCACCATTAACCAGAAACTTAACTGGACCAGCCACATAAATACTGTGGCAACAAGAGCAGGTCAGAGGCTGGGTATTCTGCAGTGACTGTCTCACCTCCTGACTCCCCAAAGCCTTTCCATCATCTACAAGGCACAAGTAAGGAGTGTGATGGAATACTCTCCACTTGCCTGGATGAGTGCAGTTCCAACAACACTGAAGAAGCTTGACACCATCCAGGACAAAGCAGCCTGCTTGATTGGCACCCGATCCACCACCTTAAACATTCATTCCCTCCACCAATGGCGTACCGTGGCTGCAGTGTGAACCATCTACAAGATGCACTGCAGTAACTCGCTAAGGCTTTTTCGGCAGCACCTCCCAAATCCGCGACCTCTACCACCTAGAAGGACAAGGGCGGCAGGCGCATGGGAACACCACCACCCCCAAGTTCCCCTCCAAGTCACACACCATCCTGACTTAGAAGTATATCGCCAATCCTCCATTGTCGCTGGGTCAAAATCCTGGAACTCCCTCCCTAACAGCACTGTGGGAGTACCTTCACCCCACGGACTGCAGCAGTTCAAGAAGGCAGCTCACCACCACCTTCTCAAGGGCAACTAGGGATGGGCAATAAATGCTGGCCTTGCCAGTGACACCCTGATCCCATAAATGAATTAAAAAAATAGTAGTTCTGTCTTGGCACTGCCACCGTAAAAATAATCTACTAGCAAAAATAACTTCTCAGAAGCACTCCAGGGTATTTGGCTCTAAGTTACAGACTTCCACAGTGTTCATATCGGCTCAGGCTTTACTGTTACCGCCACAGTCTTCTAAGTCAACTGTGGCTTAGTGGGTAGCACACTCGCTTCTGAGTCAGAAGGTTGTGGGTTCAAGTCCCACTCCAGGGACTTGAGTGTCAGCTTAGCTTTATGTGCTCAAGTGCAGTGCTGAGGGAGTGCTGTGCTGTCAGAGATGCCGTCTTTTGGATGATATGTTAAACCGAGGCCCCGTCTGCTCTCTTGGGTGGATGTAAAAGATCCCATGTCGTGATTTCGAAGAAGAACTGGGGCGTTCTCCCCAGTCTCCTGGCCAATATTTATCTCTCAATCAATATAACAAAAACAGATTATCTGCTCATTATCATATTGCTGTTTGTGGGAGCTTGCTGTGCTCAAATTGGCTGCCATGTTCCTTTTACAACAGTGACTGCACTTCAAAAGTACTTAATTGGCTGTAAAGTGCTTTGAGACGTCCGGTGGTCATGAAAGGCGCTATATAAATGCAAGTCCTTCTTTCCTTCTTTCCTTCTTTCTAAGGCCCCCAGGTGCACCAGCCCCTTAAAGACTTTTAAGGCCTGCAGCAGCACTTCAATCCCCTGTGTCCTCATGACTGCATCAATCCCCTGTGTCCTCATGACCGCATCAATCCCCTGTGTCCTAATGATTGCATCTCCCCATGTAATGCCCATCACATGCTAATAGCCCAACATGAAATTGGGGCTTAGAGAACTAATTTCAGGCACAATTTCTCTGCGTGTCCAAGCATCACGGCCATTTCCATGGACACTAGGAATGTTGACCCTAGGGTCGCAATTTGGTTTGAAATATGGTTATAATAAAGGTTAAATATACTTTGCAGTGGAGAATGTAATTGACATGCCTCTATTATTGTGACCCTTTTTGTGTGATATACTTGAATTTTTAAACTCTGTGCTGATGCTTTATTTTTCTTTTCCTTCAGTTAGTTTTGTGAAAATTGCAGGATATTTTGGTCAAATTTTGTAATACATACTAATGGAAGCACTTTCTTAAATTATAATACAACTACTGGCTGCATGATTAGGAATGTGCAAGGCACAAGAGACTGCCTTTGTCGATATTCAGCTTTATTTTACAACTGATAGTGCCATTTCTGGGAGTGGAATAAACCAGAAATGTATCCAACTTGTGCAGCATTCTGCTTTTTCAATGGAGTTTAATGGTAAGAAAGGGGGAAATAAGCTATATGACATCTGTATTTTTAAAATTTCCCTGTAGGTGGAGATGAGGGTTGGGGAATGTCTTTACTAGCTTCAAGTTCTGTAATTTTGCTCTTGTAGTATTGCGGGAGCACTGCGTGCTGATGAAAATCAATATTTCAGACATGTAATACTATCCTTTCTGCTTGTGTGAAATATCAACACCAGGACTGCAAAAACAAAATGAGTGCTAGTAGAATAATATAATGCATTAATTGACCTTGCTATTGGTTCAATTCTTTTGTTTTTCCATTCAGTCTTTATCGTTTTTATCTTCCAATAATATAATACAAAACATGAAGTCTGAAGATAAATTCACAACAGGAATCCAAAGTAAACAACCCCTTTTATATTTAATTGAGCTTCCTGTGTCATCTAGTAAATAAAACAAAAATGTCGCTCTCTGTTGTGACACATCCTGACATATGATGCTTTCCTTTGAAAAAGTCTAGTTTCATATCTATTCCATATTTAATTTTTAAATTATTTATATATATATATATTTATATTTAGTGGCTGTATTTGTTAGTGAAATAATTGTAATATAGTACTTCCACCTGCTAAGAAGGAAACTAAACTGGACAACTTATAATCCTGGAGATATTGATGAGATTTCATTTTCACAGATGAGTTTACTTAAACTGGTGAATATTAGCACGGGTCACACAGCATTTACTTATAGGAGTGTAATGGCCTATTCATATTACAGAGCTGCTTCAAGAAGTGCTTCTGTATTATTGCCCAAAGCTCTTGAAGCTGTGGAATCCAATCTGTGTATATTGTGGGGCAGGTCCCATAGCACTGGAATAACGGATAAAACATGCACAGTTTGAAAGTTGTGGTTATGAACCTTGCTTATGTCTTGGGGAAGGTAGATATATGTTTGCGGCACTCAGGCTATCATCAATCAGAAAGAGATGTTGTTATGTCCCTTTGGCAGCAGTGTTACTATTGCCCCAGGGTGAATATGGGGCAGCATTAATGCATGGGTCTATGGGGCCTGTGAACACTTCACCATAAACTTAAACAGCACTGCCTGCCAGTTGTGTTAATTGCAATGCATGCCAGGCAATGACTGGAATCTGAGCGCTGAGGGAGGTTTAGTTACCTGACTGGTCGCGCCTGTGCCATGCAACACGCACGTGGCCCCAGTGGCGGGAAGATTTGATCAAATAAACCAATAAACAGGGCGGCAAGAGTGGAAGATGCCAACAGAGCCTCACAGCAGAGCAGGAAGACGTGGTGGAAGAACTTCTATAAACCTCTGCAGCTCTTCATGAGGTTGGATATTTAATCTTTTGGCTTTTTCTTACACATTTGTGTTATAATGTATGGGGGCGGGGGGGGAGGGATGCTGTGTACGGAGGGGGCGGGGGGTGGCGTGGGGGGCTGCTGTGTTGGGTGGGGGGGCCCCAAGAATTCTCAATGTAGGCTTGGATGAGTAAGGGCAGTATTTGCCTCTGGAGATGTATTAGCAAAAAATACTTTGTTAGCCTTAGCCCCTAGAAGCAGCAGCATTATTGCCAGGCTGCTGTCAGCAGTAGTGTGGTAAAGTAAATGGGACATGAGTTGTTTATTTTAATGTTCCCCGTGGTATTTATGATTTCTTTAACAGTGTTATTTTACTGATCAGTATGCATACCGCATCAACGTTTCAGAACCAGTGAGAAAAGCTGGAAAGGTTACCTAGCTCGCAGACAGAGAATACATGACATGGACTTGGTGGCTTACCAAAAAATACACATTTTTCTCATTGCCCATTAATCTGCGCTGAGAAACAGTGGTACAGAGAGTGACATAGAATATTAACAAGAGCAGATTACACTGAGAAATGGGTCTCAAGAGAAAGAGTTGATTACTTTGCAATCCATTGTATATAGTTGGTATAAGGGAAGGCATTTTAAAGCTAAAATATGGTCGTCATTTGGTATGTGCTTGTGTCACGTGATGTTTTATTGCAATTTCATGAATCAAAAAAGTGTTTGATTTAGAAGAAATCCCGAATGAATATTCTGGTGTTTTGGAGCTTGCATTCCTCGATTCAGTCAATTTTGTAAATAAGCCCACTGATTTCTGCTGGCTACGTCAAATTCCAATTTTCTTAAACTTGGGATATTTACCGTGATTCCGTCTTTTTTCTGTGCAAATACAAATCAATATCTATAATTCAAACATTTTTTATCTTTCAGAAGGGTTAAAAGTAAAACTTTTATTGAAGATTTTTTCTTTCACTTGACTTTAGGATGTAGCTAATGTTTTTCCAGGTGTATCAGCAAAACTGGAAGTCATTACCTTGGCCCAGCAAAAATGCTAATAATGGCATTAATATATATTACCACATCAAATTTCCTCTCTGCCCAAATTCTCTGAGTGCTAAATTCCACTGTAACTACACTCCTCATTTATTATTGCTCAATTAAATTGCTTGCTGGGCATATCCTGTGATAACTCACATGTGGATTTGGCTAATAGCAGTATCCTGCAGTTATGTCACTGTCAGTAATGGAAATGCGCCTCACAGTTACATAGACAAGCGTGTTGCATTGTGACTATCTTTTCATACAAATTATTTGTTGAGATGTTTAATTGAAATGATTCTTACCTTATTGTGTAAAAGCTGCATGCAGTAATTTATTTTTCAGGATCCATACACTAAGTGGCGGCTTTTATAATATTTAATAATTAAATTGGATACCCTTGTTCAATGATAAGATCAGTTCCTATGTGTTTTCCACTAACACATTAATATTTATGAAGGGCGCATATGGTTTGGGAAATAAACTCTCAACAGAATTCTGGGTTTAATTTTTTAAAAATTAGCAGTTTTTCTGGAAATTGTTAAATTGGAAAATCATTTGACAAAATGTCCTGAAAATGCTAGGTAATTGCTGATTTTATCAGAAATCATATTAGGAAAAAATGCTAATTCTGAAAACTCTCCAAATGGCAAGCTTTACAAAAATGATGCAGAATCTTTTAAACATTTTGGCAACAACTCATACTGTGAGTTAATTATTGTTGAGAACAGTGTTCTGCTCATTCAGTCCAGATTCTTTTTACCTCACCGACTAACTTCATATAGTTTACAGAAATAGTGCAAACATCCAATCAATTTAACTCTTTAAAAACCATTCTGTTATAACTTTATTTAAAATTTGAGGCCTCAGGATTCATTACCAATTATGCATTCAAATGTGCAATATGTTATTGTAACAAAGGTGATGTTTTTAACCCTACCCAACTAGTGGAAACTGGGCAGGTGGGCAGTTATAATCGCCCTGGTTATTAACCAGCCTGGAGATGCTGGGGGCTGATAGTTCCTGATTTTAGCCTCCTCAACTAAGCAGGTGGCCAGAACACCCGCCCAAACCCTTAGAATCCAGCTGCATTTTTAACTCTGCAGCCTGAGTGGGAAGCCACAGTGAGTTTCTCGCCAGTTGAAGACTGTGGGAAAGAGGATTGGGGCTAGAAGAGGCCCAAACAAGTAAGTTTTTGTTTTAACTTTACTTGCGGCGTCAGGCTGAGTAGGCGACCTCTGGGCTATGGGATTTTCCACCGTCTTCCACTGTCTTCCCGGCCGCAACAGGTGGAAATACGAGGCCCTGGGAGTTAAAATATCCCTGGCCTCATTTCTGAAGCAGCGGTTGCGTTTCTAACTCGGCTCGCTACTCACCTGCTGAAAACTGGACTGATGTTAAAATTGGGCCAAAATATTGAAACTGCTGCAGCATTATTTAAGTTACATACACTTTGAAATGAAGATAATTTCTTTTGCAACAGATACAATATTATTCACAATGTGAATTTTTGTAATAGTTTTTGTGGATTGGTTTTAATTTTCTGGTCAATGCTGAAGCTACAATTAGTAATGCCAATGACGTTCAAACACCATTTGTTTGAAGCTTGGCCCATATTATCCAGTCCCTTTAAACCATAGTACCATGTGATTGTTCGCAGGAAATGTCCCAAGCATCTAGATAAACACAAAAAAGAAAACTAGTGAAATGAACTGAAGGTTTTAGTAGGTCATTGCGGGGGAAGGGGTTTGATATTTGATATTGCCAAAGTTTACCCCATCGTAATATCAGAATAGAAGCCAGACTTGTGACCAAATGGGTACTTTGTGATGGTCCCCTGGGCAGATCATAACTTGGGTAATAGTATCCATTAGTGTACATCTCACAGTCAATCAGGAAACTAACTCTCGGATTATATGCTTCCATGTGTGCACTTTCATTAGTTTAGGCTCACTGTAAGATTGTATAAAATTGAATCTGTGTGGTCTAGCCACTAATTTATGTATGTGGTGATAAATTACACTAGCTGATTGCTCCCAGTAATACTTTTTCAGGAATTTGAATGTCCCTTATCCCACATGTAGAATACATTGCACAGCATGGTTGAGTGTACTTTGGTGTTTCCTGAAGCTACCTGCTGTGAGCATGATGATTCTGGTTTTAGTCTACCTTCCAACAAGATGTATACCATAAAACAGGTTAATTTGAACAAATTATCCAACTATGCAAGTATAGACCTTTTCACACTCCTTCCATTTAGCATAAATGCAGCATTTTATTTGTGTAAATAATTCTTGAAGGATGGAGAGTTGTTTTCCTAACCTTTGTGGGTGTTTTTTGATAACCTTTGTGCTACAGATTATTTGGATGTGATTTCTATTTGAACTTGGCAAGAGGATGTTATATTTTAAATATTTCTGGCACTTCCTCTTGGGTGAGGCCTATTTTGCTCATTTTATTTATTTACATGCTTGGGGGCTGAAATTTCTATTTTTACAAAAAATGTGAGACATCTCTTTTTTTACCAATTAGGAAACTGCTAATCAGCGGGAACCAACTTTCTTGATATGTCTGATTACTGAAAATATGATTTTGCTTCTGGCATTGAAAAACTAGCGGACAAACATGATGCACCCGTATGGATGTTCGAAAGCTTGTTAACACATTGTATGGGACACTCAGATATACTGGAGACTGGATTAATGACAGCTGACAAATTCACAATTTAGTGAACCATGCTGTAAATGCCCATGAACTCTGCAATGTAGCATTGCATGTGGTGGTGGAGGAGAGCACCCAAGTATGCAAAGGCGGAGGCAAGGGTGGGAGTACGTACAGAGATGCTGAATGCTGCATCAAAGTTTAGAAGGACCTCGATAGAAATGAGATGAAAAAGTATATAAGCGAGTGCGCAAGAATAAAGCATAAGTATTACTTGAAGCAGCATCACAGAACATATGATGGCAAGTTATAGTTGTAAAAGATATATTTCCAAAAAAGCTGTATGAAATGTTTACAGTACAGCAAGGGCTTAAAGTGAAAATAGCAAGTTTAATCAAATTACTTTGTACTGTATATGTTATACTGAGGCAGATCATGTATCGCACAAAGTTATTTCAATGGGTCAAGTAACCCTGCCTCAATCCTCACTGCTCATATTGTAAAGCCAAAACTGATATAATCTGAAGGGACAAGGTAGAACAAGCAGTGCATCCCAAGATCATAAACCACTGATCTCACTTAAGCAAGTTATTGTTGAGCCATCTTGGAGGATTACTTGGAAGGCATGGAGACTCAAGAGCTTGGAGGATAGTTCTCATGGTATGTACCATATTATTCAGTTATGATTTTCTTAATATTTTGGATGAATCTGTCCACAAATGGCGAAGGCACAATAGAGCATATAACGAGGGTACAGTACTCAAATAAAAAGGTGTGCTTATTTTCAAAATGTACCATCTGTTCTCTTCATAGAACAAGGAAAATATAATCACCCTTTAGCTAAAATTGAAGAGCACCACTCGGCCATCACCCACAGCATCAGTACAGATATACACACTTAGGGAGATGTGGATAATGATGACCAGCAGGAATTGCTTGGTGACACATCGAGCACTGGTAATGAAGGGTTAACCGTGGTTTAAGGGTCTGCTGATGTAGGATTTAGGCCCAGCATGCTTGGTCCTGGGTCATATGGAGGTGTAGATCTTAGTAAGCATGCTTTAAAGAAAAAGCAATTATAGCAGTAGGGCCAAATTGAAGAGTTTATTGTCTCCTTGTACACAAGGGTGGAAGGGGGTCTTTGTGGTTTGGGGGAAATCCAACACCTACATATTTAATACCATCTCCCATATTAGTGATGTCATGGAGCAAAAGTTGTTTGGATTGCAGTCTGCCTTTGGGTACATGTCAGAACCCGTGGTGTAAAGTCTGTGTGTTGTATAGCGAATTAATACACAGACTACAAGAGTAAACTTTAACAGGACTTTACTATTCGAAGGTCAGGGCGAATCTGCCCAATCACTCATTACACAGCACTTATATACCGGTGTGGTCACCACCGGTATTACAGTATACAGCAGCCAAAATAAAGTAGTGCAACACCTAAAATAGTTCTCTTAAAGGTGGACGGTTACATACAATAGTTCTCTTAAAGGTAGAACGGTTACATACACAACAATCCTCCCTTTTTAGCTTACAACATACTTATTCCCCATTAAACATAACATATATCCAACTTCATGTAAAACAGTTCACAGATGTAGTCTCTGCGGAAAACAGTTCACAGATTCAGTCTCTGCGGGAAAACAGTTCACAGATTCAGTCTCTGCGGAAACAGTTCACAGATTCAGTCTCTGTGGAGGCGTCTCCTGTGCTTCCTGACTCGGTCCGGACAACGCCTCGGTGTTGTAACAGTTCCCTGTGGTGTAGTCGGTTCACGTTGCTGGAGTGACTCATCCAATAGTCCTTCAATGGACTTAACAGCTTGAACTTCCGTCACTTCTGAACCAGCATTGCTGACTTCTAAAAGCTTGAGTACCTTGGAAAGTTTTTCTACTTCCGAACTGATTTGGCTCCGTTCGGAGGGACCACGTGTGTGATCTGGCAGGTGATAATGGTTTAGATGGTCATCTTCTGCTTCGACTTTTCCTTTTCTGCTTCTTGGAGACTCTCTGGGCTCCACTGTCAGCTGCCAGCTGCATGCACATTTCCTCCTTCTCTTCCTCCTTTTTCCGTAGTAGCGCCACCATCTCCCGGTGTTCCTTAGACTTTTTGTGATTCTTCATGGTTTCTGCACTTTGGGAGTTTTCATCACAAGCTGGGCAGAACAGGTCATCGTAATATTCGGTGTCGTCCAACAGGTCATGGTAATATTCGGTGTCGTCCTGAGCTAGGCCAGCGAGAGGGTCTTCTATTTCCTCCATACCCAGCTGGACGTTAGCCAGCTTTTGTTCCAAATCCAGACATTTTTCCTGAAGAGACTTCTTCATGTGTTCAGCTTCATCCAGCTTTTTCTGGGCTTTCTGCAAGTCTTTTACTAATGACCTCATTTGTGATTTCAATACTTCAACTTCATTTGGAGATTGATTGATCGGACTATTCAATCCCTCTACTGGAGCAGCTGTTTCAGCCTTCTGTTGTTCTACATTGACGTGAGTCAGCGTACTTTTGGCATCCACGGGCTGCTCTGCTGCAGTCTTCTCAGTCTGTGTTGTCACCTCAGCTATTTCAATAACTTTTGAGAGCTCCAAAACCCTTTCCTTTGAAGATTGAAGCTTGTGTTCAAGTTTTTCCCATTTCAGAGTCTTGTCCCTCAGCATATGAAGGAGTTGACTGACCGTTAACCCTTCTGACATCAGACGTTTCCCAGTATCGTCATCCTGTGTTTTTGACAGATAGGCTACAGGGCTGTTGGTAACCTTGCACTGGGGTCCCTTTGCTGCTTCTAATTCTCCATCATCTGCAGCCTCCACCATTCGAATTTCAACAAATGAATCATTCGGTGGTGCTGCACCCAACTTCAGTAGGAGCTCGGAATTCATGGCAACCAAATCAGCCTTTTCTGCCTGCAACCTGCTAACAAGCGCCTTCAGTTGCTGAACATCTTGCTCCACCAGATTAGGGCACGCCCCTTCAGAACCCGAATCAGCTTTGATTCGTTTGGCCTCCTCGCGCAGACGGTTTGTGTGCTCCTGCTCCATTTTCTCCATCAGCTGCTTCTGTTGTCTTTCCAGATTCTCCCACTCTGTATCAAAGAACTTTTTCGTTGCATTCATCTCTTGCTCAAGACGGCGAATCATTTGTTCTAATTGTTGTTGTAGTTTGAATTGGAGTTGAGTTTGAGCCCGGTGTCCCTCAGAAGTGTGCATGTCTGTAGGCTGGACAGACTCAGAATTCTCTGTCAAACTATGTTGTTGTTGCTCAGTGGAATTCTGTTCTGAAACTTTGTTCTCCTCTAAAGCATAAGCATTTATGCACTCCTTCGTTTTTCCAACATTAGTCTGCAAGTCCATTTTAGCCTTGTCTTTTGCACATGGGTTGGTCTTACCATCATCAGTTCCAGAGTCTGGGCTGATTATCTTCACCGAGTTCTCACTCTTTATGGTTTTTAGGAAGTGCCAGTCCATATTTATTTTCCTGATCCACTCCCGTCCCAGAAGTGGTGGACCCCCCTCAGGCAGTACATATAAGTCCATTCCTTGGTGTTCTTTGCCCTTGTCTCTCACCTTGACTTTTATCTTTCCGATGGGGTATACTCTTCGCCCCGTGTATGTCTGCAATACAATCTTGGTATCTCTCAAGGGAATATGTGAGAATAGCCTCTTGTAGTCCTTTTGGTTTATGACTGTTAGGGCTGATCCTGTGTCCAATTCCATTTTCACTTGGACTCCTGCTATTTTGAGTGTGACCCAGATAATTTGTAGGTCAACTTCCTTACTCGCATTGTGAATTCTCAGACTATCCAGTTCTTGGCTGTTGGAGTCCGAATCCGAATTCTGTTCATCTGAACTCTTCTCAGTCACCTTGTGTACCTTGCTGTGCTTTTCCTGCGGTGACTTTTTTTTGTTGCTGGTCTTCTTTCCTGACCGGCATACTTTAGCTATGTGACCAATCTTGCCACATTTTCTACATTCCTGGTTTTTAAACCAGCATTGGCTCTGGTCGTGTGTTGTCTTCCCACAACGATAACATTTCGTTGTACCCGAAGTCATTTGATCCACGCTGAGTACCGCTGCCTTCAGCTGCATTTCCGCCGTGCCTCTCGCTGCGGCTTCGTGCGATGCTGCAATAAGGACAGCCTTATCAAGTGTAAGATCGTTCTCTTCAAGCAGTCGCTTTTGTGTTCCTTCCTTCGACAACCCGCACACGAACTTGTCTCTCAATGCCTCTGTCAGATTTTCCCCAAACTGACAGTATTTCGCTAGTCTATGTAGTTCAACCAAATATTCCGCGTTGCTTTCCTCTTTCCGTTGCGTTCTCGCATAAAATTTGAATCGTTCCGCCAACATCAGTGGTGTGGGGTTCAAATGATCCTTCAGGACAGCAACAATATTAGCGAACGTCTGATCCGCCGGTTTAGCCGGTGATAGAAGATGCTTCAATAGCCCGTATGTCTTCGCCCCCATTGAGTTTAGTAAGGTTATAGCTTTATCATCATCTTCTATTTTATTGGCCTCACAATATATCTCGATGCGTTCTACATACGTGGCCCAATCTTCTACCTCGGAATCGAAATCGTTGATGTTACCACGCTTAGGCATCTTCACAATCTTTCTAAGAAACAACAACGAAGTTTTCCTTTAACTTTTTTTTTCTAAAATGGCGGTTTCCCGCGCTGATCTTCTTCCCTGCCCACTTTCAAGATGGCGGTTTCGCGCTTGTCTTCTTCCCCGCCTAACTGGCGGCTTCCCGCGTTTCTTCCTCTGGTGGGAGGGGTAAGCTTTGCCCTCGGGCGACGACCGCTGGTTTACAGGGTTTGCAGCCTGCGCGCCGGCTTCAGTTTATTCTGAAGTGCGCGCGAGAACAGCCGATCGCGTTCCCTTTTTCGGCAGGGGCAACCGGCGCTGGGGACAACCAGTTGGCGTCGGACAGCTCCAGCTCCCGGTCCTTCACGGCAGCCGCTGTAAGCCGCTGGCCGGAACCTCGCTCGGCCCCGCTCCCCCCTCGCTCGGGCTCTGTCTCTCCCGCTCGCCGGCACGGTCTCGCTCGCTCTCTCTCTCTCTCGGGCTCCATCTCTCCCGCTCGCTCGGCTCTCCCAGACCTCCCGCAGTCGGGTCCTTTCCTCCCCCGGCTGCGGCCGAGTCCCTCGCGGTTTATTTATTTATTTATTGCCTCCGCGCCTTATGATCCCGGTCACAGCGCCTCACGGCCTCGGTAGGTGCCCGGCCTTTTACCCGCTGCGTTCCCGCTTGTAGTCTGGTCTCTCACACCGGCTGCGTTCCCTGCACCGCGGCTGCCGTGCCCTACGCTGCCCCAGTCTCAGCGCCTCTGGCCCCGACTTCTGTCCGGCTCCTTTCCCCTGGCCGTGGTCGAGTTCACCGCCCTTATCCTCCGTTTCTTTTTTATTTTTCCCCCTACTCACAGTCAACGTGGCCGACTTGCTTCTCGTGGCTGATCGGCTCACTCACTACCGTGACAGAAGGGACGATCACTGCCTGTTGCTGATGGAAGGCCTCGTGTCAGAATTCTTCCTTCTTCCTTGCTCTGCAGACTCGAGTCTTCTCTCAGCAGAACGGCGAGGGTGGATGCCTCTTCTCGACGCTTGTTAACTGCTTCGGATGTATCGCTGCCGCAGGGTAAGATTGAACTCGTCGCCACTGTAAAGTCTGTGTGTTGTATAGTGAATTAATACACAGACTACAAGAGTAAACTTTAACAGGACTTTACTATTCGAAGGTCAGGGCGAATCTGCCCAATCACTCATTACACAGCACTTATATACCGGTGTGGTCACCACCGGTATTACAGTATACAGCAGCCAAAATAAAGTAGTGCAACACCTAAAATAGTTCTCTTAAAGGTGGACAGTTACATACAATAGTTCTCTTAAAGGTAGAACGGTTACATACACAACACGTGGCATCTACAATATATATTTCAATGATCTGTGTATTAAGTACCATAGGAGCATCTCTCATATATAATGCCATTACTGCTATAGAAGCTGTTGGATCCAAGTGTTCAGAGACAGCCACGAAGGAGAGCTTCTAAGACCTCAGATGCAAACTGTTCTATGCTGAGTGGCCATGTAGAGATGCTCTCCTGCAGTGGTGTGCATTAAAAGTCAGTAGCAGCCGCCTCCAGCAAAGGATTTGACTGCCACCAGTGCAGATCCATCAGGATACAGGTAAGAAACATAGAAGATAGGAGCAGGAGTAGGCCGTTCGGCCCCTCGAGCCTGCTCCGCCATTCAATGAGATCATGGCTGATCATCCAAATTCAGTACCCTGTCCCTACCTTCTCCCCATATCCCTTGATCTCTTTAGCCTTAAGAAATATATCCAACTCCTTCTTGAATATATTTAATGAACTGGCCTCCACCGCCCTCTGTGGCAGAGAATTCCACAGGTTCACCACTCTCTGGGTGAAGAAATTCCTCCTCATTTCAGTCCTAAATGGCTTACCCCTTATCCTTAGACTATAACCCCTGGTTCTGGACTCCCCCCGGCCATCGGAAACATCCTTCCTGCATCTAGTCTGTCCAGGCCTGACAGAATTTTATAGGTTTCGATGAGATCCCATCTCAATCTTCTAAACTCCAGTGAGTATAAGCCCAATCGACACAATCTCTCCTCGTACGCCATTCCTGCCATCCCAGGTATCAGCCTGGTGAATCTTTGCTGAACTCCTTCCATGGCAAGAAAGTCCTTCCTCAGATAAGGCGACCAAAACTGCAGACAATACTCAAGGTGCGGTCTCACCAAGGCCCTGTACAGCTGCAGCAAGACATCCTTGTTCCTGTACTCGAACCCTCTTGCTACGAAGGCCAACATACCATGTGCCGCCTTAACCGCCTGCTGCACCTGCATGCTTACCTTCAGCGACTGGTGCACAAGAACACCCAGGTCTCTTTGCACTTCCCCTTCTCCCAACCTATTGCCATTGAAATAATAGTCTGCCTTCCTGTTTTTGCCACCAAAGTGGATAACCTCACATTTATCCACATTATACTGCATTTGCCATGTTTCTGCCCAATCACCCAACCTGTCCAAATCGTACTGGAGTTTCACGACATCCTCCTCACAGCATACCCTCCCACCCAGCTTTGTGTCATCTGCAAATTTGGAGATATTACATCCAATTCCCTCGTCCAGATCATTAATATATATTGTGAACAGCTGGGGTCTTAGGACCGATCCTTGCGGTACCCCACTAGTCACTGGCTGCACTCGGAAAATGACCCGTTTATTCCAACTCTTTGCTTTCTATCTGCCAACCAGTTCTTTATCCAAGTCAATACCTTGCTCCCAATCCCATGTGCCTTAATTTTGCACGCTAATCTCTTATGTGGGACCTTATCAAAAGCCTTCTGAAAGTCCAAATACACCACATCCACCGGTTCTCCCTTATCTATTTTACCAGTTACATCCTCAAAAAATTCCAGTAGATTAGTCAAGCACGATTTACCTTTTGTAAATCCATGTTGACTTTGTCCAATCCTGTCACTGCTTTCCAAGTGCTCTGCTATTACATCTTTTATAATGGACTCCAGCATTTTCCCCACCACCAATGTCAGGCTTACCTATAATTCCCCACTTTTTCTCTGCCACCTTTTTTGAATAGTGGGGTAACATTAGCTACCCTCCAATCCATGGGTACTGTTCCAGAGTCTTATCGAGTTCTGGAAGATGACCAGCAATGCATCTACTATTTCTAGGGCCACTTAAGTACCCTAGGATGTCGATTATCAGGCCCTGGGGATTTATCGGCCTTCAGTCCCATCAATTTTCCTAACACCATTTCCCTAAAAATACTGATTTCTTTCAGTTCCACCCTTTCATCAGACCCTATGTTCCCCGGCATCTCTGGGAGGTTATTTGTGCCCTCCTTTGTGAAGACAGAACCAAAATATGTATTTAGTTGGTCTGCCATTTCTTTGTTCCCCATTATAAATTCCCCTGATTCTGACTGCAAGGGACCTACGCTTGACTTCACCAATCTTTTTCTCTTCACATAACTATAAAAGCTTTTACAGTCAGTTTTTATGTTCCCTGCAAGCTTACTCTCATATTCTATTTTCCCCTTCTTAATTAATCCCTTTGTCCTCCTTTGTTGAATCCTAAACTGCTCCTAATCCTCAGGATTATTGCTTTTTCTGGCCAATTTATATGTCCTCTCCTTGGATCTTATGCTATCCCTAATTTCCCTTGTTAGCCACGGTTGAGTCACCTTTTTTGTTTTATTTTTATGCCAAACAGGGATGGACAAATTCTGTAGTTCATCCATTCGGTCTTTGAATGTTTGCCATTGCCTATCCACCGTCAACCCTTTGAGTGCCATTCCCCAATCAATCCTACCCAACTCACTCCTCAGACCATCGTAGTTTCCTTTATTTAAATTTAGGACCCTAGTCTCTGAGTCAACTACTTCATTCTCCACTTAATGAAGAATTCGATCATATTATGATCGCTCCGACCCAAGGGGCCTTGTACAACAAGATTGCTAATTAATCCTTTCTCGTTACATAATACCCAGTCTAAGATGGCCTGATCGCTGGTTGGTTCCTCGACATATTGGTCCAGGAAACCATCCTGTAAACACTCCAGGAATTCCTCCTCTACAGTATTGTTACTAATTTGGTTAGCCCAATCTATATGTAGATTAAAGTCACCCATGATGACTGCTGTGCCCTTATTGCACGCTTCTTTAATTTCCCTTTTAATGCCATCCCCAACCTCCGCCTTACTGTTTGGAGGTCTATATACCACTCCCACTAATGTTTTCTGACCCTTAGTATTTCTCAATTCTACCCATACAGATTCCACATCATCAGAGCTAATATCCTTCCTTACAATTGTGTTAATCCCTTCTTTAACCAATAATGCTACCCCACCTCCCTTTCCTTTTTGCCTATCTTTCCTGAATATCGAATACCCTTGGATGTTGAGTTCCCAGCCTTGGCCATCCTTGAGCCACGTTTCCGTAATCCCAACCAAATCATATTCGTTTACATCTATTTGCGCAGCCAATTCATCCACCTTATTACGAATGCTCCTCGCATTAAGACACAAAGCCTTCAGGCTTGTTTTTTTAACGCTCTTAGACCTATTAGAATTATTATTTACTGTGGCCACGTTTGATTTAAACCGTTGATTTCTCTGACTGCCACTTTTGTTTTTCTCCTTCCTATCTTTTGCTTTTATCCTTGTTTCCCTTTCCTCTGTCTCCCTGCTCAGGTTCCCAACCCCCTGTCATTTTAGTTTAAACCCTCCCCCAGAGCACTAGCAAACACTCCCCCTAGGACATCGGTTCCAGCCCTGCCCAGGTGCAAACCGTCCGGTTTGAACTGGTCCCACCTCCCCCAGAACCGGTTCCAATGTCCCAGGAACTTGAATCCCTCCCCGTTGCATCATTCCTCTAGCCACGTATTCATCTGAAGTATCCTTCTATTTCTACTCTGACTAGCACGTGGCACTGGTAGCAATCCTGAGATTACTACCTTTGAGGTCCTATTTTTTAATTTACCTCCTAACTCCCTATATTACGCTTTTAGGACCTCATCCCGCTTTTTACCTATATTGTTGGTGCCTATATGCACAATGACAACTGGCTGTTCACCCTCCCCTTCCAAGATGTTCTGCAGCCGCTCTGAGACATCCTTGACCCTTGCACCAGGGAGACAACACACCATCCTGGAGTCTCGTTTTCGACCGCAGAAATGCCTATCTAGTCCCCTTACAATAGAATCCCCTATTACTATAGCTCTACTCCTCTTTTTCCTCCCACGCTGTGCAGCAGAGCCACCCCTGGTGTCAGGAAGTTGGCTGCTGCTGCTTTCCTCTGATAAGCCATCCCCCCCAACAGTACTCAAAGTGGTGTATCTGTTTGAGAGGGTGATGTCCACAGGGGACCCCTGCACTACCTGCCTGCGCCTAGTACTCTGCCTGTTGCTCACCCATTCCCTTTCTTCCTGTCCAACCTCTACCTGTGGTGTGTCCAACTTTGTAAACGTGTTATTCACGACGTCCCGAGCATCGTGAACGCTCCAGTATGCATCCAGTCACAGCTCCAGTGCCGCAATGCGGTCTGTCAGTAGCTGCAGCTGGATGCACTTCCTGCACATGTAGTTGTCAGGGACACAGGAAGTATCCCTGAGTTCCCACATATCGCAGGAGGAGCATACCACGTGGCCGGGCTGTCCTGCCATGACTTACCCTTTAATTAATTGAATTTAAATTAAATCAATCAATCCCACTAATTACACTACAGTTAAATGGTTTACCGACAGTCCTTGCTACACCAGAGAGACCTTAGCAACTATAAACCAGAGTTAAAGTTTAAGAATAGAGAAATACTCACTAACCAATCACTTACCTGCTTCCTGGTGATGTCACCCTTTGATTACTTTTTACCTCTCTCCCCCACTGCTGAGTTGGTATGCCTCATTCGCTGCCGCCGCTTTTAACTGCCGCCTCGGTGCTCGCTCCTCACCCAGGTCTGTCGCTCTGGTCGGGCCTGGTTCGCTGCCGCCGCTTTTAACTGCCACCTCGCTGCTCGCTCCTCAGCCAGGTCCGCCGCTCTGGTCGGGCCTCGTTCGCTGCCGCCGCTTTTAACTGCCACCTCGCTGCTCGCTCCTCACCCAGGTCCGTCGCTCTGGTCGGGCCTCATTCGCTGCCGCTGCTTTTAGAGGTCATATGCATCCCGAACAGGTAGCCAATTGGCTTACAGCCACCCTCCAATAATACTCCATCATTCAAGAAATAAAAAGAAAGAAAGACTCGCATTTATATAGCGCCTTTCACAACCACTGGACGTCTCAATGCACTTTACAGCCAATGAAGTACTTTTGGAGTGTAGTCACTGTTGTAATGTGGGAAACGCGGCAGCCAATTTGCGCTCAGCAAGCTCCCACAAACAGCAATATACTGTTTTTGTTATGTTGATTGAAGGATAAATATTGGCCAGGACACCGGGGATAACTCACCTGCTCTTCTTCAAAATAGTGCCATGAGATCTTTAACATCCACCTGAGAGAGCAGACAGGGCCTCGGTTTAATGTCTCATCCAAAAGACGGCCCCTCCGACAATGCAGCACTGCACTGGAGTGTCAGCCTAGCTTTTTGTGCTTAAATCCCTGGAGTGGGACTTGAACCCACAACCTTCTGACTCACAGGCGAGTGTGCTACCAACTGACACGCTGTGGCAGTCAAGGGAGCATATAGTAGTAGGGCACATGCACAACCAGTACAAAGAAGTGCACTAAATACAAGAGGCAAAAATATCAACAAAACACATCAAACGTGTGTACCTACAAAGTTTATTGAAGTTCCTTCGCTTTTGGTGTATTTTGCACTCGTTTCTGCAAAATGAAAAGTGTTAGATGCTGACATCTAACAGAACCTATTCACTGCTCTGGAAAAGCAAATAGCAGTTTAATGAATGTGAATATGTATAATAGAAATTAATGGTACCCAATTTCAAAGCTCATTGGAGGACCTGGCCAATTAAACCTTTACGCACATATCCATTGTTCTGGTCTTCCAGATCTTACCGCAACTCTTCATCCAAATCCACCATAATGCCTCTGTCCATGGCAATATTTTGTAGCATACTGTTGTAGTTTAGTGTGCCTTCTCTAGGGTTTCTACCACACACACTATTTAATATCTGCTGAATGAAGGTTTGATGGATTGCAACCATTTGAGGGACCAGGTACCCATTACTCCTCATCTTTCACAGAGCTGGGTTTCAGTGGTCTCAGAATAAAAGCATGATCCAGCCTGCTCTCCATGCATTGAGGTGTGTTCTCTTCTGATGGTTGTTACATATGTTGATGGAATAATAGCTCTTCCTACTAGATATGACATATGGTGGGTGGCCACATAAATAGCTTCATGCATACAGTCTTTGATGCACTGTGCATTTGGGACCCCCCACAATTTGGAAAACCTTTTGCTACATTTACTCCCACTGAAGTGTATGTAACTGGGTGTGTCATGGTACAAAGTTTCAGTTGCTTCTTTAATTCCGGTGGCATAAACATTGAGGATAGTATGGTGGTGACCTTCACTACCACTAGGAATGAACTGTGGATAATTGATCCTGTGCATTTGGAAGCAGATAAGATACTTAAGCCACAATTCACCTGTTGAGCCTGACCTACTCATGTCCAAGTAGCTGAATCTGGTGAGAGACCTGTTACCTGGGGTTGTAACTGCTGCAAATTGCAAGCCTCCTTTGTTCCCTATGCTGCCCACTTGTCCAGAAACCCAGCATTGGATGTAGCAGCCATGCTATTGAATATAAAACCCCTCAGCATTATTCGTTTTGTTACTGTTGTATTGATACTTAAAATTCCTCCATTAAAAGTACAAATTCTTCCTTAAATGTGCTAATTCTAAGTCTGACGAGAGTAAATGTCCGAGTTAGCACTCTCGGTATTTCAACTGCTGCACCCGGGATTTTCCAGCTATTTATTTTCCATGGACCTCAATTTCCTAGTATGAGCTGGCGTCACCAACCTGCACTCTGAAAACTTAGGGGGTGGCGGGGGTTCTGCATTACCACCAGAGACCAACTTCACCCCCAGGCTCCAGGGTTAACGACTCGCTATCCTGTATTCCAGCATTCCTCAAGAGGCAAGCAATTGTGCAAGGGTTCATCAAACAAAAACACAGATTGTCCCTAACTTCTCACTAATATTAATTGATTAATGTTTGGAAGCGTAGCAATGATCAGAGCAGTGCTAAATGTGGAGAAATAGTCCGTTAATACTTTTACCTACATTCCACCACTTTTTGCTCCCGTCTACCTTTTAGCTGGTCAGGAAATTTTAGCCTCTTGGTTTCTTAATGCACTGTGTTATAATAATAATAATATGTAGGAAGGTACTGGTGTGATTTTACTGCTGTGAGGAATCACCGGCCTTAAAAAAAGCTTTGTTTCCCTTTTGAAATCTAGAAGTATTTGTCCAACAAAAGTGAATCCAGAAGTAATGGGAGAGTCAGCTTTCCTTGCATGTGGGTATAAGGGTATATTTTGACTACAAGCACAATAAAACAACGCTACATGCTGGTGGTATATGACATCATGACCTAAATATGTTTTTAAAAATCATTTATTACTGTCTATAAACAGTGAAGTTAGCACAAGGGATGATGAAAAAACAGTATTAATTCCTCCTTGGATTGAGAATCATTGGTGGCCCATTAGGATTCCAGATGTCGTTTTGTGTGCTTTTCCATTTGTTTTCCAACATTTACTACTTGGACCCTTGGTGCCTTCTCTGGTGCTTGTCAGGGATGTTGGCTTTTCTGCTTGAGGTCTTCCTGAAGAAACATAGTAGCCTGAGCTACAGGCATAAAGCAATCTATTGTCCAGGCTCCGGCTTGTGGGAAATAACGGTGCTGTTGTCAAAGGTCAAGCACCATGTTGTCCAAAACCGCTAATGGGAACACCTATAACTGTGGACAGAGCAGATCAGGCTCAGGCCGTTACATAATGTGAACTTTTCTACTTGACAGTTGAATACTTGTATTGCAGTGAACTCTTGTTTTATAGCTCAGATAGAATCCTTTGTTTAATCCACTGTGGTGTTAAAGAGGGCAGAGAAAATACAGCAACCTTTTTATTGACTCCATTATTGCAATATTTTGATAATTTTTCATGCTAACCATTTAATAATGTCACAATGGTGCAATATTATTTGCTTTGGGGGTTTAAGATGCTTTAATTCTCTGTGTGAATTGGTGGAAAATGTGAAATTAAAATACAGTCTTGACAATTATTAAATGTAAACACTAGATATAATTCACCAAATTGAATACTGTTTTTTCTTACAGAAATTAAGTAAAGCCATATAGATGACAATCTT
Organism: Somniosus microcephalus; assembly: GCF_052327205.1. Classification (NCBI taxonomy): domain Eukaryota; kingdom Metazoa; phylum Chordata; class Chondrichthyes; order Squaliformes; family Somniosidae; genus Somniosus; species Somniosus microcephalus. The sequence goes on along the minus strand of NC_140998.1, from coordinate 101,599,217 downwards.
GCAGAATATTCATATAGTATATTCATGATTTTGCCGTTTCAAGAATGAACTTTTTTTTTCCAGAACCAGCACTTCTGTAATAAACTTACATGTTTGAAGCCACAAATCCCAGGTTGTGATATTTGCTTAACAACTTTAATTGAGCAATTTGTGATCTCAGTTCCTGCCACCTCTTATTTATTTTAAGATTACAGATTTGAACACAGAAGGCAAGGAACCCACATCCACATTTGTGTTGTATGTAGTCATCAGGAAAGCGAGTGAGGAAAAAATGACAGTAACTTGATATCATTTCAAAAGGGTGAGTGCAAGGTCAGAGACTATGTGGATAGCTGTGCACTTTGAAAAAGATCACATGCAAATGAATTGTGACATACTTGTTGTCCTAAATGATACTCAATGGCTAGGTGAAACAAGAACTGAACCACACTCCACAACCTGCAGCTGTTAACACAGGTAGCAAGAGCAGTTCTGTGGTTTCAGCTGGATGACAAAGCTTCTTTTTTAAAATAAGGCTATAATTTTCCTGAGGGCTTTGTGTTTAACCCTTTAAGGACTACTAGAGCATTTCACAACCAAAATGACAAGCATGGCGGACTTTGTAGTGTTTTGATAATATTGAGGATCCTGTAAATAATTGTCTTTGTTTTTAGATAATTCTTCAATTATACTTTATAAAAAGACATAAGAACATAAGAAATAGGAGCAGGAGTAGGCCACTCGGCTCTTCGAGCCTGCTCCGCCATTCAATGAGATCATGGCTGATCTTCTGCCTCAACTCCATTCACCGGCCCTATCGCCATATCCCTTGATGCCCTTACTAGTCAGAAATCTATCGACTTCTGTTTTGAATATACCCAATGACTGAGCCTCCACAGCCCTCTGGGGTAGAGAATTCCAAAGATTCACCACCCTCTGTGTGAAGAAATTTCTTCTCATCTCAGTCCTGAATGGCCTACCCTTTATCCTGAGGCTGTGGCCCCTGGTTCTAGACTCTCCAGCCAAGGGAAACATTCTCCCAGCATCCACCCTATCAAGCCCTGTAATAATTTTGTATGCTTCAATGAGATCCCCTCTCATTCTTCTGAATTCAAGAGAATACAGGCCTAGTTTACTCAATCTCTTCTCATACGACAATCCCGCCACCCCAGGAATCAATCTCGTGAACCTTCGTTGCACTCCCTCTATGGCAAGTATATCCTTCCTTAGGTAAAGAGACCAAAATTGTACACAGTACTCCAGGTGTGGTCTCACCAAGGCCCTATATAATTGGAGTAAGACTTCTTTACTCCTGTACTCAAATCCTCTTGTGATGAAGGCCAGCATACCATTTGCCTTCCTAATGGCTTGCTGCACCTGCACATTCACTTTCAGTGAGTCATATACAAGGACACCCAGGTCCCTTTGAGTATCTGGATTCCCCAATCTTTCACCATTTAGGAAATACTCTGCCTTTCTGTTTTTTCTACCAAAGTGGATAACCTCACATTTATCCACATTATATTCCATCTGCCATGTTCTCGCCCACTCACTGAGCCTGTCGAGATCCCTTGAAGCCTCTTCACAACTGACACTGCCACCTAGCTTTGTATCATCAGCAAATTTGGAAATGTTACATTTAGTCCCCTCACCCAAATCATTGATATAGATTGTGAATAGCTGGGGCCCAAGCACCGATCCTTGCGGTACCCCACTAGTCATAGCCTGCCATCCTGAAAAAGACCTGTTTATCCCTACTCTGTTTTCTGTTTGTTAACCAATTCTCAATCCATGCTAGTATATTACCCCCAATTCCATGTGCCCATCATGAAAGCTTACAATGACTAATATTCTTCAGGTATACAATTGTGCACTTTCAAGTTGAAAAAGCCCTCCCCCACCATAATTCCTGACCCCCCAACCCGCCAGTCCCTGTTCAGCCACTCTTTTCCTCCCCCTCCCCCTGCCCCCCCCCACCGAACCCCAATTCCCTGCACTCTAGTCACTGTTCACCTTGGTTTTGCACCTCTCAGTCTCTCTCGCTCTTCTCCCCACACACACCTGGCAACTAGCCGGTCCCACTTTCGGTCAACCCTAAGTGGCAGTGGGGTGACATCACCGAGCTAGAGGCTTCTCTGCTGCGACAGCTGGTGACATCACTGAGCAGGGGAGCCCCTGTGGCAATATTTTCCCGGACTGCTAGCAGCGGTACCCAGGATACTCATGCCCAATTCCGAAGATGCCCAGGCAGTTGCCAGGAGATCAAGTGTTTGAATTTCACCTCTGAAGGAGTATTAATCAGTCAGACCCATAGCACATCATCAATGCTGTTAAGAGTATTTTCTCCCATATTTGCTGCTTCAGTGTATTCCGGTAGATGCAGGGGAATGGGACAGAGGAGACAGGGGAATGATTGAAATTTTGGGGAATTTGTTTCATGCTAAATCTTTTCTGTAGATCACCTTATCACTTCTTTTATGAGTTGGAGTTCAGAGCACTGTCTTTCTGCAGGCTGCATTTAGCCACAGCCGATCGCAGCTGCCCTTCAGTTTGTTCTTTTAACAGACTTTTTAATTAATTTTTGAGGTCAAGTATCTTGCAGATATTTTTAAGGTGGTGTGTTTTTCTTAATTTTTTTTTCACTCTTGCATTCTTCCAAAAGTGGATTCCTTATTTTTGCTACTGGTGGTGGCCCTGTCACATAAGGTTATGTTATGTAACATTGTCATGTAATGCTATACCGTTAGAATGTTGCAGCCATGCATTGTTTCTAATACATCATGGATGTTCTAAGAAATATCCTAGTTTATTTCTAAAGCCTGGAGATCTTGCACAATTGAGTTTTGTGGAGCAAAGAACTGCAGATACACATAGGTAAAGAGAGAGAAAGAAGGAATCACTGACACAGAGAAACTGAGAGAGACACACAGAGAACCGCAGATACCCACAGGGACAGACATGGAATATTTTCTTATGTTGGTGTCATTGTGGTGTTTGCACCATAGGTTTCCAAAGTGCAGTTCCAAACACGCAGCCAGCAACAAGCCCATTTATAAACCTGCCACACTTGTAAAGGCTGGTGTCCAGGAAGACCCAGTAAAAAATGAGTCATCCTGGATGCTGGCCTTTGCAGATCTGGTCGGTTTACTTTGAGGTTGCTGCAGGCTGTGTGTGACCCAAGCTTCGGCATGCAGATGACTCAATGCCAACAACAACTTGCATTTATATAGTGCTTTTAATGTAGGAACAGCAATGTAAAAGCAGTTACGGAAGCACACTGGGAACAACAGACAATGAGAGTGTGAAAACAACTACAGGAAGCAGAGAGAGACAACTCCAACTGATAAACTCAGGACATACTGTGTTCTTGAATCATTTATCATCAAGGATGGACATGCCACATGTATGAGTTGCATGAGAAGGTGGGCTGGTGAAGTATAAAAATATTATTTTGCTCTAGAGCTTTAGGACATTGCTCCAATAAAATTATATGTGCTCACAATGTGCACCACTTGCACAGTAAAGGCATCTTTGTTATCATGATAATGGATGCAGATGCTTGCATTATCTTGCCATACATAGACATTCTCATCTTGGTTCACCTTGGTCTTTTTCTTGAAATCATGAAACTTCTTGTGCATCGCATGCTAGATGCATGGCGGAAACATTTCATTGGGTCAGCAACCATCTCTCAAATTGCCTTATAATGGATCATGTCAGTAAACCATTCTCCTTGGCCACCATGGACCCAATAAGCTGATCTGTGGTCCTGTCAGGAAAACATGCTTTACGACAAGTTGCTGAACCGTAATTTCTACAGAATTGGGCACTGCACAGCTGGCTGTATGCTTGGGCTGTTGCTTTCAGTGATTAAGTGACATTAAGCCAGTTAAAAGGTACTAAAACAAACTAGTGGTCTCATCCTTCAATCCAATGGCCTATTGTGCAAAAAAAAAACGCAGGGCTGGTCTTTATTTTGCACGTGTCAGGACATCAGTGATCAGTTCAATTTTTATGTTGAGGAATAATTTCAGTCTTATTCTTGATTTGCTTATGCAAAGCTGTGGAAGATCAATTTGGTTTTTGAGGAAAACTTACTGATCATTACTTGTGTTAGTCTGTGCACTGTATATCTAAACATGTTTACTTTGAATAATCACAAAAAAGTTCTCAATTTATGCATGTCCAGTAATAATTGGGCAATCTCGCAAAGACTAAGTCCATTAACATGGCTACTGTAGGATATTGAAATGTGACCCCCCCCCCAAGGCTGTGTTTGTTGTGTGCATGTATATATATTCGAGAAGGTGGGAAGGATGTACTTTGATTTTGGGCAGAAGGCTTGTGCATAGGCACTGTGTAGGCAATTTTATTACACTTGTTTATTATCACCCTTGTTTTAGTATGAAATTGTTCAAAAGGTCACAACTTTTTCTTTGTAGTCTTGTTTATGAATAATCTGCGGTCATTTTCATTTATCTTTACTTTCTTGCATATGCGATTGGAATATATTTTAAGTAGAACCATTTTATGTAGTGTATGAGTTTTTAAAGGGACCTAGTGATACTTCAGATTTCAAATGCTTCATTCTTGTCTGATATTGTTTATCTCAGATAGTCCATTGGCATGGTATGTTGGTGTACTAATATATGGTGCTGTAGAGGTAGGACAAGGGTTTATTTTATTAATTCCCCATGTGATCAGTTCACAATCTTAGCTGACCGCCATGGGAGAACACCTAGCAGAAGATCTCATCCAAATCTCTTTTGTACACCTCCCAGTAACTATTATGGAGGGACATTAGGAGATAACTTGAGGGAAATCACCTGTTTAACATAATGGCTGAAGAATAATAGGTGGTCTTAGAGAGGACAAAAATGTACCTTATTCAAAGATGAAAAAATATGCACATAAATTGTTTACGAGTAGATTATACCACTTATTTCATTGTTTTAAAGAAAGTGAAATTGAGGTTTTTAAACAAATGGGTGATTTTAAGAAAGCACATTCATGATTTAATTAACATCATTGCTGTGAAGCAATGTAAATTTGTTTATCGCTTGCATCCAACAAAATAGTTTGTACTTTTTATATGCTTTGCAAATCCTTAATATTACTTTTCAACTCTCAAAGTTGCACCTAATTTTGACAGTCAAAATTAAATTGCTTTCAGAAAGCTTAAAAATTATTAATGCAAAATTTAATGCGAGAACATTTAGTATCAATAGGGCTGGAGGTTATTTGCTATAATCCAGCCTTAAGTGTAGGTCATAAGGTTACTGAGATTTTCAACGTGCATTGTGTTGTATTTATGACAAACTTCAGTTAAGTGTTTATTAACAACATGTTTTAGATCAGATTTCTTGTCTGTAAATGAGATAATGTGGAGAATTTAGTTTTAGTTTTTAAGCTTCAAAGATCAGAGTAATATTATGACCCATTTTGGCACTGAAAATTTGGTAGTTTCCTGTAACAGCATTATTTCTTCTATTTTTTGGCCAACAATTTGGATTAAAACTTTTGGTGTTAGAAAGCCAAAGGTAAGTAATATGCAAATAATTGAATATGAATACAAGAATAAACATGTTGCAAAGAGGGAAGGGAGACCCAACCAGCAAGCATAGAAGGAGAAAGAACAGTAAAGAGAACTGGTAATGACAGAGAGAAGAGAATCATAGCCACAAAATAACTAGAGGAGGAAAGAGAATTGGCAAGCACTTGTTTGCACAGGTGTACTTGATTTCAATTTCTCTTATAGAGGAAAGAAAACCTGGAGGTAGAACTTTTATTCCAAGTACTCCCTCTTTATATAGAAGAAAATGACAAACTCATCTGAAATTTGACGTCTTTTGAAAAAAGCAATTTCCTACTTCAGTAGGGGGCGTTTTGGTTTTGTCAATTACGAGGAACATCCTACAGTGGCTCTAGTGTAAACCCCTCTGCCTCTCCACATCCCTCTTCTCCTATAAGACTCTCCTTAAAACCCACCTCTTTGACATAGCTTTTGGTTAGCCTCGTAATATCTCCTCCTTGGCGCCTATTTTTGTCTGATTACACCTTGGGATTTTTTTTACTTATAACGGTGCTACATAAATACAAGTTGTTAAAAATGATTCTATTGTTTTTATGCAGTCTTTTTGGCATTGGATTAAATTGTTGTATAGTGCAGTTTCATAAAAAATAATTATACAAAATTAATCCCCAAATTAGCAGTCCAATTTTAAAAATGCAGATTATTTAGGTAAAATAGATTTTGTATTATTTCTCAAAATACCATGGAAGCTACTATGATTCAGCTGTAAAGGATGTGTCATGTAAGATCTTGCACCTTGTTCACCGTATTTGTATATGCAGATGAATACCTTTGGCCCTCCAGGGAGTTACTTATCAAATGTATTGTACTGATACTGATTTTCTTTTAAGTTTACTTATTAACTTTTTATCATCAGGTGATTGGCCAAAAATGTATGCTGAAGAACCAGGAATTCCTTGTACTGCAAATACACTTTCCAAATATGTTACAAGAAATATAGCTTAGCATGTAGTGAAATCAGTGAAGTATAGTACAATGTTGTTTATATTGGGGCATACAGAACAAGTTAGATCTTTAGACCTCATGAGTTGATTACTGCTCATGATTTTAATTGCCTACGATTGCAGAGGAGATAGCTTCATATCATTTGTTTAATAACCTCATAAGGACATTAAAATGCACAGGCTAGAAAAATGATATTCTGTTCTTTAACTCTTTCATGGGTTTTCCACTGCACATTGAAACTGTGTTTCAAGCAAAGGAATACCGAAAGCATTAAATCTAGGGAAATTGTACTTGTTTTATAATAATAACTACTAGATTATATATTGTGCCATTGCTTATAGCAAGTCAGAGATAATAGCAAGAGGTTATTGATGTATTAAGTTATTAATGTAATTTTGGGGGAAAGGTGTTTGTGACTGAGTAGCATAGTTGTTGATTGTGGTTTTGTGCTGTGCAGTAATGACTGGAATGTAATTAAGAGTGTAAGGTGAGGACAAGTGGTTTTAAGTTGAGAATTTGGTACATATTGAAAGAAAGAACTTGCACTGCGATAGTGCCTTTCATGTCCTCCGGATATTCCAAAGCGTTCCACAACCAATTAAGTACTTTTGAAGGGTTGTCACTGTTGTAATATAGCCACAGTCAATTTGCACACAGCAATGAGAATAAATGACCAGAAAAATCTGTTTTGGTGATGTTGGTTGCTGCTTAAATATTAACTGGGTGCGCTCTGCCCATGATTTTTTGTCCACTGATTTCAGTGGATGGAAAACCGCAGGCAATGCGCCTGTAATTTTCCAATTCATGCTCCAGATGGGCCAGGTACCTCACCATTGAAAATCTACCCTTTAATCTAGTAGATTGTTGATGAGTGTAAAATGTAAATGTAATGGTGGTTCTTTGTGGGAGTTGCATTTCATTTAGTTACTTCCATTTTCCAGTTGAGCTCTAATGATAAGTCTAGTGAATCTCCCATGGTATTGCTCACATTGAATTGGAGGACACATCGGGGTACATTCTCAACTTGCCATCTGGGTGTAAAACTGGTGCTGCAGATTGATTGATTGTCATTAAAAACTGCCTGGTTTTCATTTCCATTTTACTGGACTATAGTAGTTCTTCATATATTCCAACTCAGTTAAAAAGAGCACATTGTCTGTATTGCAACATTATATTAAACATTCATCCCTCACCAACTCCACTAAGACCTCCTTTACCTCATTTGATGTTGTGGGACCTTTCTGTTTGCAAATTGACTGCTGCTGTGTTTGCCTGCAAAGCAACAGCAACTCCACTTCAAAATCCATTCATTGACTCTGACGTACTTTGGTGTGTCCTGAGGTCATGAAAGGTGCTATAACATTCAAGTTTATCTCTTTCTTTCTCTGCACTGCACTGCTTTGAACTTGCTACCAGTTACTGGTTACTTTCAAAAATATATAAGGGTCAATTTATTGTCCTGTATGCTGGGAGAGCAGGTGCACAGCCAGTGCAGACGATCCCTAAATTGGGAGAGCAGGGCCTCTGCAATTGTCTTCTTGGCCACAATTCAGTGCTTTTCTGCATTTAGTGCTTGCACACAGTTTGCTTATTAGACTAATTAAAGGCCCAGATTGAGTACAAATGTAGTTAAATGAACATCCAGTACAACTCTGCAGTATGTGCATTGGGTTGCACTCACTATACACCCATTTGGAATAGTGTCTCCTTTTCCAGCTTGCAAGTAAGTGATGCTTGATCTTGGGCACTGCTGGCAGTGCTTGAGAAACGAACATTGTGTTCAGACTGCATGATGCATTCATCAATATTCAAGCTCAAGCACAAGTTACTCGTGATATGCCTTTCAGGAATAGGACACCTTTGTACCTGAAGAACTATTTTTTTCATAATGTTTTAGGTTTAGTTATTTATTTTTAAATGTCAATGTAAACATATGTACTGTAAAAGGCCGTTGCAAATCAGTGTGGTGCGGCCTGTCAAAATATGATTGATCCACACGTATTTTGTTTGGGAGTGTTGCTTGGCAGTTTGGGTTTTTAGTCTCATTGTAGTCAGCATCATTTTGAGTCTCAGACAGCGTTTCGAATATATGTTGCAAATGTTCCTACCATAAAAGTCAATCTCTTTTTCACGTAGCATTGGCGATTTCAGACCTGCCAAGGCACGTTTGAACCATTTCACCCTTTTTTCCAACCGTGAAAGGCTTCCAGTGGGATCATTGTATAGGTTCAGTGAGGGTTATATGGTATTCCTGAGGCCATATTACTAGTAGAATTGTATTTTACTTAGATGGATATAAATGCATGGGATACACGTGATCTATGATTATTGACTCATTCCAGACATACAAGTGCTTAGAGCTAACTAAATCCTGTGTAATGTACAGGAATTAACTGATCATATTCATACCTCCTTAATTCCCCCAAATGATCCACAAACCCCTCTCATTAATATTCTTGAACTACCTCCATTATCAATATGTACTGTTCATCTTTATAAACACTGATTATTTATTTCTGGTACTATTCCTTATTTCCTGCAAGTTATATGGCCACTGCTCAACCACAGAAGCTCCCAGCTCCCCCTCTAGTGTCTGGCTCAGTACACTACAGAGCCCAAGGAAAATGTGAATTTGGTAATCAGTTGTACATTGCATCTGGACTGTGTGGGTAGGATGAGATGCAATATTAGAGCTGTTAGGTGATGGCTTGACGTGGGTGACGAGTAAACATGAAAGCGTTTGATAGGCAACACCTTGCGACATAGAATCTTGCGACATCTATCAAGTGCTTGGTACTGTTGGCTATCTCACCTTGGCAGATTTCTTAAGTGTGTTGTCTTGTCCTGCATCTGTTCTCATGTTCTGCATATGCTGTGGGCAGCATTGTGCCTGGTCACCCCTTCCTGTCGGGTATAGTGGGAGAATGCCATTCTATACCTGACAGAAGTTTCAAACAGAGGACTGTCTCTGCGGTGGACCTCCACTTCAGCAGCATGCTGTGTTCTCGGTGGGCTCCTGTCGGATTTATCCAAGAATTTGCAAACATCCCGGTGGGCAGATTGATCATCAGCAGCATATTAACTATAGTGGAAGATACACTCCATAGGAAGCTCTCCTCATTAGTGTTAAACCAATCTAATTGGGGAAATAGTGTGCTGCTGGGAGAACTCCATTGTTTTAAGCCTTCCTAACAGTGCAAGTTCTCAGCAAACCAGGTAAGTTCAAAGAAATGAGAAAAACTAACAAGAAGATCTCTGTCCTCAGGAGGAGTTTAAAGTGCAGCATAGCCAGAAGCAACATTTAAGACAAATCATCAGGAAAAAAAACCCAGATGTAGGGGACTAGTGGTCATAGACAGACGAGCAGTCAAAGGGAGCAAACGGTTGAAGTAAATTCATAAAGGATGGCCCTGACAGAAGGTTAACTCAAAGGAGATAAACAGAAGAAACAAAGAAATATAGAGGCATACATGAAATCAGAAACCAAAACGAGATTTGTAAGATTTGGGGAACAGAGAGAGAAGTAAAAGTATTTGGCTATCAGGAGGTGTGTTTGCAGTCAGATGTTTTTGAAAGAAAAAACCATATTTAATAGATGGACTAAAAGATATGACATTTCCACTAATAAATAAGCTTCAAGAAAGGATTTAGAGAAGAAGGTACAGGAACTTGCAAAGACAGCTGTAACTGAGGTGATTATTGAAGGCAAATCATTTTCGACTCAGTAAGTGAGTCATGGCAGACCTTTGAAAGGTCCAGGTTATTGCTAGCAGGTTATTTGAGAACAAACCATCAGCTATCCAAAAGATTATACAATCACACAGATACCAGGGACTAGCTATAAATAATGAGGGAAACAAGGTGTCGGCAGAGAAAGTACAGTCCCAACCGCCTATAGCACGTGCGTTGGTGCGAATGCCGTTTGCCCGCTTTCCGCGATGGCTGGTATAACGTTTGACAGACTTTATGGCAGGTGAGCATTGGTACACAAAATATTTACTGCACTTCAATCATTTACAGGTGGGTGCAATTTAATATAACTACTAATATAAATAGTAAGTGGGTAGCAAGGGGAGGGGTGGAGCCAATTAGGGACCATAAAGGAGACCTACGCATGGAGGCAGAGGACATGGCTAAGGTACTAAATGAGTACTTTGCATCTGTCTTCACCAAGGAAGAAGATGCTGCCAAAGTCATAGTGAAAAAAGGAGGTAGTTGAGATACTGGATGGGATAAAAATTGATAAAGAGGAAGTATTAGAAAGGCTGGCTGTGCTTAAAGTAGATAAGTCACCAGGACTGGATGGGATGCATCCTAGGATGCTGAGGGAAGTAAAAGTGGAAATTGCAGAGGTACTGGCCATAATCTTCCAATCCTCTTTAGATACGGGGGTGGTGCCAGAGGACTGGAGAATTGTAAATGTTACACCCTTCTTCAAAAAAGGGTGTAAGGATAAACCTAGCAACTACAGGCCAGTCAGTTTAACCTCAGTAGTGGGGAAGCTTTTGGAAATGATAATCCGGGACAAAATTAACAGTAACTTGGACAAGTGTGGATTAATTAAGGAAAGCCAGCATGGATTTGTTAAAGGCAAATCGTGTTTAACTAACTTGATTGAGTTTTTTGATGAGGTAACAGAGAGGGCTGATGAGGGCAATGCAGTTGGTTTGCTGTACATGGACTTCCAAAAGGCGTTTGATAAAGTGCCACATAATAGGCTTGCCAGCAAAGTTGAAGCCGCTGGAATAAAAGGGACAGTGGCAGCATGGATACGAAATTGGCTAAGTGACAGGAAACAGAGAGTAGTGGTGAATGGTTGTTTTTCGGACTGGAGGAAGGTACACAGTGGTGTTCCCCAGGGATCGGTATTAGGACCACGGCTTTTCTTGATATATATTAATGACCTGGACTTGGGTGTACAGGGCACAATTTCAAAATTTGCAGATGACACAAAACTTGGAAGTACAGTGAACAGTATAGAGGACATAGACAGGCTGGTGGAATTGTTAGAAACTAGGGGTGCCTAAAAATGTATATGGCTTTTAAATGATACATTTCATTTTCCTAGAAAGCTTGCATTAGAATTTGAGACAGTCTTTTTAATCTGTTAGATTAGGTGAAACATAAACATTCCACACGGAGGCCCATAGTTATTTGTTGCTTGTAAGTTAGGGTTTTGACTTTGTTAATGTATCTTTAATTTGGCCAGTAAAGGCCCAACCTATGTTTCTTCCATTATTACTAATAACCATATTATAACCTCCACAGATTTGTTAAATGAAGGTGAGATAGCCCAAGCAGCTGCATGTTGCTATGTATTTTTGAAAGTGAAAAAAAAGTATAAAGCAACAGCTATTGAACACTGAAAGCAGCGCAAAACCATAATTCATGGGAATGTAAAAGTTCTGAGAGAAAAGTTCACAGCAGAGAGAGGGAGTAAATCATAGACCTTACTTGTGAAGGTCAGAATGGTGAGATAGCGACTGGTTAATGTGTGATAGCTCTGACTGGGGCCTTGTACTTGCTGGAAAAAAGGGGGAGAGAGTAAAAAGAGATGAGATGGATTCCAATGGAGGAACCTTCAAAATGTAAAAACAAGGATAGAGTAATGAGACCTTCTTTTGGGGAGGGCTTTCATCCAAACACCAAGACAAAAAACTTGAACTGTCATTGGTTGATGAAGTTTTGGAGGAACCTCTATAGGTTAAATGGTCTTGTCAACAACTTGGCCTCAGGCCCATCCCTAAAAAGAGAATAAAAAGTGACACCCCAAGGGCTTGCACACAGACTGTGGAAGGGAGAGCCAAACAGCTGGTTGAACACTTTTAAGAGTGATCCCATGCTCACCATCGAAGGCCCTAGAGAGAGAGAGAGAGAGAGAGAGAGCAGAAGCCAGAGAACTGTTCACGCATGCCAGCCGTCTGTTTGATCGAGTCCGGTACAAGCTGCTTGTCACGGTTGTATGTTTTTGCTGTATTACTAGTATGTTATATTCCGTCCTAAATTCTGATTAAACACAATGGCCCAGAAATTCGGGTCTCCATGGGCGAGTACGCACGGGGTACTCACCCGTAGGCCCGATGGAAGTGCCGGTTTCCTGCATGCACTGCGCATGCGTGGGAAACCGGCACTTCCATTCCTCTGAAAGCAGGGGTTCAGAGGTCAAACGTGTGCACGGGAGAGGCTGCGTGTGTGCATCATTTTTTACAGGTTTTTCCGTGAGAGTAAGTCTGCAGAATTTACACATATAAAAAGCAGGCGTAAGGCCTGCTTTTTACAAGGTAAGTGGTGAATTAATTAAAATTAAAACATTTTTCCCACAGGTTTATTATTTTTTAATACTTTAAAGCAAGGTAAGTTTATTTTTAGCCCCGTTAGAATATAAAATTATTTTTTTCAAAACTTTAAATTATTGTTTAAAATAGTTATTTCATGTAATTTATAGTTTAAAAAATGTGATTTTTAAAAAAAGTTTATTTGAAGGTTTAGTGCTATTTTGGGGCCGTAGTATTTATAAGTCTTGACAGCACTTCCTGTCAAGACTTATGAATGGAGCATTCTCTGCTCTGATTGGCTGCCCATGGCCCACGTGATCCCTGGGGACGCATCGAACTAACTGCGCTCCTGGGCTACGCAAGTACTGCGCGCCGGCAGCTGGACCAGGCCCCGGATCGGAATTCCACGGGGCCCTACAGCTCAACGGCCGGCGCGCAAGGTAAGTACAGGTCGGGGGTTTGCACCCGCGGGAAGCCCCCGACCCGAATTTCTGGGCCAATATATCCACCATATTGGTTTGCACTTGATCCTGTTTACCAGAGATACGTGAATCTCTGCAGAATGGATGGACACTTGGCAGATGAAATTTAACGGGGAAAAGTGCGAAGTGATACATTTTGGTATGAAGAACGAGGAGAGGCAATATAAACTAAAGGGTACAATTCTAAAGGGAGTGCATGAACAGAGAGACCTGGAGGTATATGTGCACAAATCGTTGAAGGTGGCAGGGCAGGTTGAGAAAGCGGTTAAAAAAGCATATGAGATCCTGGGTTTCATAAATAGAGGCATAGGGCTTGATTTTTCATTGAGCCGTGGAGTCGGGCTTGGAGGCGTGCGGGGGGGGGTTAAAATCGCAAAAACTGGCGGGCGGGACCCCCCCTCCCCCTACCAGGCCTGGTTCCCGACTCCGAGCAATTTTAACTCAGGCGTGTCTGATGGTCCCGACTCCGTCCCGCATCCAACAGGCGGGACTGGTCTTTAAGGCCCTTAATTACCACTAAATGGCCTCTATAATGCTATTTTAACAGGCCCTTGCAACTTTAACCCTTTTCCCACGTAAAACACGCCAGGTGGGAATCACGAATGTGAAACCTGGCGGGAGCACTATTGGATTGCTGACTATCAACTGCAGGTCAACCATTAAAGAGGAGATTTGCATAGAAGATAGGAGCAGGAGTAAACCATTCGGCCCCTCGAGCCTACTCCGCCATTCAATGCGATCATGGCATTTGATCAGCCATCATTTGCAGGTGGCAGGACTTAGTGGTCTCGGGTCTGGGGCAACTTTTACAAGGCTTAACCACATCTGTGAAAGGTTGGAGCCTCACACCCATCTCCAGTGTGGCCTCCTGGGAAAGCCCTCTCGCCACCTTCACTCAGCGCTTCCTCAAGTAAGACATATACCAGAAGCATGGGAGCTATTTATTTCCTTCCCATCTGGGCATTAGAGGAGCTCGAGCACCAGCAGCGGCAGCAGCAGAACCAGGAACAACAGCAGTACCACCAGCAACAGCAGCAGCAAGAGGAGCACCAGGCTGCTGCTCACCCACCTGAGGCTGCACAGGCCAGAAGGGGCCAGCGCCTGGAAGCCCGTCGGCGCAGGAGATACCCCCCAAACAGGGTCTACAGACGCAGGGTCACCTATCTCAACATGTCTGAGCAGCAGTGCCAAAGGTGGCTCCGACTTTTGCGAGAGGTAGTGAGTGACATCTGCGCAATGCTACAGCAAGACCTGCTGCCCAGAGCACCAGGTGGACAAGCATTACCAGTGGCCGTCAAAGTCACCACCGCACTCAACTTTTTTGCCTCAGGCTCATTCCAGGGATCAGCAGCAGACATCAGCGGCATCTCCCAGGTGGCCGCACACACTTGCATCACGCAGGTAACCGATGCCCTCTTTGCCCTCGCGCACAATCACATCCATTTCACCAAGGATCGAGCAAGTGTCACGGCGTGAGCGGTTGGATTAGCTAATCTGGCAGGCTTTCCAAGGGTGCAGGGCGTCGTTGACTGCACACATGTGGCCCTTAGGGCACCCCATCGCAATCCAGGTATTTTTGTCAACCGCAAGGGCTTCCACTCCCTCAACGTTCAGCTGGTGTGTGTGACCACAAGAAGGAGATTTTGCATGTTTGTGCCATGTACCCTGGCAGTTGCCATGACTCCTTCATACCGCGCCAGTCTAGTGTGCCTCCGCTATTCAGTCCACCAGACCAACTGAACGGATGGCTACTTGGAGACAAGGGCTATCCCCTGAGGACATGGCTGATGACGCCATTGAGGAGGCCAGCCAACGAAGCTGAGGAGCGTTGCAACTCCAGGCCCATTTCCACCAGATCCATTATCGAACAAACCATCGGTTTGCTGAAGATGCGCTTCAGATGCCTGGATAGATCAGGTGGAGCCCTGCAGTACTCAGCAGCCAGGGTCTCCAGAATCGTCGTGGTTTGCTGTGCACTTCACAACATGGCACAGCGTCGTGGCTTGCAGATTCCTGAGGACCAAGTGGCTCCTCACATATCCTCCTCAGATGAGGAGGAGGAGGGCGAAAACGAACATCCTGCAGAGGCCCATCAACCAGCGGCAGCATTACGCGAGAACATTGCTGCCCGGGATGCAAAGAACACACTCATCATGGACAGATTTGCTTAACATGGTCAATGAAACACTTTTGCCTTGCAGCTTCTTATCTGAGCATCGACAATGGCCAAGACCCTGTGGATTCCTAGCTATTTGACCAGCATACTGACAATTGCAAGTAATCCTAAGCCCTCGATGTGAAAGTCGCATCCGCGCAATGACACGCCACAACTACAGCAGTAGCCATCAGATTTTTTATTAACATTAGTAATCTGATGGCTTTTTCTAACAATACATCAAATTTCACCCAAATGACTACACTTGTGCTTTATCTTCCTCTTATGCGTGCTCCTACATAGTGCTTCCCCTGTGGCTTCAGCAGATGTGGAGGCCCCTTGCTCACTTTCCTGCTGCTCCTGTCTCGACACCTTTGGCGGGCATCCTCTGGGATTGCGAGCCTGTGAGGGCTCGGCAACAGTCTGCTGCTCCTGCAGCTGTGCAGGGGTTGAGACTTCTATCTCACGGGTGTGGACTCCGGTGGTGCTCTGACCGAGGGCTCTGCAGTGGCATGGAAGTGTGAGCGCTTGGAGAGGAACCCCCACTTCCTTGAGGTCTGCCACCAACCTCCCTCTCATGGGTCAGGTCCCCCTCAGCGCCTGCAAGTGGCTGGAGAGCACCTTGCTGCACATCAGGGGCGCCATGGGGACCCGTATCTGCAATGGCAGTCCTACTCAGAAGGACTTCCATGAAGGTCTGGTTTCTCTGTTCAATAGATGCCCATCGCTCCTCAAGCGATGCCTTTCTATTCTGAACAATGACCATGTTTTCCATACCCTGGCCATAGCCCTCCTCTCCTCTACTGTAGCCATCCTCTCCTGTATGGTAGCCAGCCTTACCACGGAGGTAGCAAGCGATTCCACAGAGGTAGCCATCCCTTCCATGTTGATGCGTTCATGCGATGACTCCACAAAGGCTCTGCTCATGTTCGCTAAGGACTCCATTCGCTCCACACTCGCAGCGACCCTAGAGACAAAACCTGCCAGAGACTCCTGCAGAGGGTCGACATGCTGCTGAGCCGAGCTGGCAGAGTCCTGCGCCCTCCGACTAGGGCTCTCCACTGCTGTCTCTGTCTCCACAATCTGCTGATGCTCACTTGTGAGCTGTGATACACCAGGTGACAACACTACTCTATGTCCTGAAGGTCCCACCGAGGTGTGAGTGCCTGCGCTGGTGCTGGGTGCGTTGAATTCTGGTGACGCTGCACCTCAGAGGTTGCAGCTTTCTCTGAGGAGTCTGGCTGCTCAGCCTCTTCTTTCTGGCTAGCGGGGACGGATGCTTGTGATGGTCCTGTGGGGGAGTAAAGGAAAGTGTCAGAGATGTGATGCAAAGGCTACATGCACATAGCTTTTTGCAGATGCTCATAAGTGCAACTGTTACAGCTTCACAACCATTATCAGCGACTCATGCAATGTCAAAGAGGGAGATGGGAAACTTTTCTGTTACCAGCTTGCTGTGTTGCACCCGTCTGTCCGTCCCCCGCGTGTGAATCATCCTCAATGCCCATGATTTCCAGGACGGCCTCCTCCCAGGGGGTCAGGTGGGCTATTGAGGGTGGTCCTCCTCCTGTCATGGCTCGCTCTCTCTTGTTGTGACCTCTCTTTTCCTGCAATGAGGGAGACAAGTGGAGGCTGAGTGAGAATGAAGGAGTGAGTGTAGAGATTGCATAGTATAGATACTTAGAAGGAGACAAAGATGGAGTGAGGTTGCAAGACCAAGGGCCCTCCCTGTGTGTTGTCAGTTGTGTTCAAAGCATCAGTGTGATAGGGAGTGTGAGGGCTGCATGGTGGAATAGTTATGTGAATGTGAGCATCGAGAGAGAGGGAATGGGTAAGGGTGCATGGATGTCAGTGTCAAGTGGGATGTGGAGGAAGAGATTGCTAAAGCTGAGTTCTGGTGAGGAAAGGCAATGGGGATCAGATTGAGGGTGATGGGAAATTCATACTCACTTTTCCAGTGCGCTGAAGGTCATGAAATCTTTTCCTGCACTGTATCCAGGTTCTGCGGGTGACTTCCAAGGAGTTGACCTCCTCAGCCACCTGCATCCACACTGCCTTGGTCTGAGTGGGAGGCCTCTTCCTCCCTGATGAAGGGAAGAGCACCTCCCTGTTGGCCCTAGCCCCATCCACTAATGCCTGCAGTGCCGCCTCGTCAAAGCGAGGAGCTGCTCTTGCCCTCCCGCTTGTCATCTTTCCTGCAGGTCCCTCTGACCCCAAATGGAGGAAGCTTGGAAGCCTGCAGAAGAAGCAAGGCTTGCTGTGGACCTTAAATGCAGCAGCAATGATGATGTCGTCGGAGGGGACTTTCAGTCATGAAAATCCCATTTGCAAAGGCTTCCCACACGTTGGAAATCAATTGGCCAATTGAGTTAAAATTGCATCAATCTCCCACATCCATTTAAATTCGTGTGGGAAACACCAAATTCGGATACCACGACAACAGCCCACACCTGAGTTAAAATCAAGCCCATAGAGTGCAAAAGCAAGGAAGTTATGATGAACCTTTATAAAACACTGGTACGGCCTCGACTGGAGTATTGTGTCCAATTTTGGGCACCGCACTTTAGGAAGGATGTGAAGGCCTTAGAGAGGGTGCAGAAAAGATTTACAAGCATGGTTCTAGTAATGAGGGACTTCAGTTACGTGGATAGACTGGAGAAGTTGGGGCTGGTCTCCTTATAGCAGAGAAGGTTGAAAGGAGATTTGACAGAGGTGTTCAAAATCATGAGGGGTCGGGACAGTAGATAGAGAGAAACTGTTCTCATTGCCGGAAGGATCAAGAACCAGAGGACACAGATTTAAGGTGATTCACAGAAGAACCAAAGGCGACATGAGGGAAAACTTTTTTATGCAGCGAGTGGTTAGGTTCTGGAAGGCACTGCCTGAGAGGGTGCTGGAGGCAGATTCAATCGTGGCTTTCAAAAGGGAATTGGATAAGTACCTGAAGGAAAAAAATTGCAGGGTTATGGGGAAAGGGCGGGGGAGTGGGACGAGCTTAAGTGCTCTTGCAGAGAGCCGGCACAGGCTCGGTGAGCCGAATGGCCTCCTTCTGTGCTGTAACCATTCTATGATTCTATAACAATTTTAGGTCATTTGTGTCACAGATTTATGTTTACATTGAATTAAAGCTGACACTTTCCAATTCATTGCACTTTTATCAATTACATAGCGGTTCTTTTTATTATGGCAATTTTAGGTAATTTATGTCTGGAACTCTATCTTTACAATGGTTTAAAGAGAACATTTTTCAGTTCCCTGCCTTGATGACGCTGGTATGTGTGTATATGTCATCGCCTATAATTCTTATAGATGCAGCCAGTTAAGCAAGATAGATCGAATAACGTCAGGAGTGAATACTTGTGTTTGGATAATGTCACTCAGCCAGCTCCTTTTGCTAAATGTCATCACCTTCTTGCTTTGTAAATGATAATCTCAGCACGTGCCGAATCTGTTTATTACCTATCAGCACTGAAAAAAAGATTTAATTTCCAAAATTTTTGAAGTCGTATCAGCGAAAGAAGTAATTGAGAAGGTTTTACAATCCAAACACTTTTCTGCAAGTTTAGGAAATGTATACAGTTAGACAAAAAGAAAAAGTTTTTCATGATAAGCCTAGCCTATGTGATCGAGGATTCTTCCCTTGCAGGATATTTATAGTGTTGCAGTGAAACACAAATGTTTCTGCCCGAAATAAACTGAGCACTTCAGACACTAAAACCAGCAACTTTGAAATTGACATTAATGCAGATGGATAATGGTTATCGCTTTTTGACCGATATAAGTGACTGCCTGTTTTAAATGTGGACGATTTAAGTCGGGGAGACTGTAGCTAGAAAAGCAGGTAAGATATCTTGGGCTAATAAACATTTTACAAGTCATTTGGAGATTGTAGTTACAGCATAATAAACTGTTTGCTTAGGAAAGTGCCTGGCCTTGTTGTCGTAAAGACAGTACCTTTTGGGATGGCAAATTGCCTACTTGAAGCTGGAGCCATACATACCAAGAAAGGGTTAGAGGGGATACTGAAGGGGACAGAAAATGACTCATTAATGATAGCATATATAGGGGTAAACAACATAGGGAGAAATAATACAGATGTCTTAAATTGCACATCACAAGGATGCAAAGTAATGTTTCAGGGGATACCCATGGAGTTTAGGAAAGGAGAGGAGATGTGTTATTGTTGCGAGATGTGGGAGCCGGTGAACCCCATTGAGGCTAACGGTGATTACATCTGCGACAAGTGTTTGCTGCTAGAGGAACTCAAGTTCCATGTTATGGAGCTTGAGACCGAGCTTCGGACACTGCGACACATCAGGGAGGGGGAGAAGTTCCTGGACTCTATGTTTCAGGAGATGGTCACACCTATGAAGTTAATTACTGCAGATGTAGTCCGTGGTCAGGGACAGGACGGTGTGACTACGAGTGAGGAAGGTACAGGGATCCAGGATGTAGTGTTGAAGGAGACGCAGCCCTTGTTCTTGTCCAGCAGGATCGAGGTTCTTACTCCCTGTGAGGGCGGGAGCGGGGACTGCAGGGAGGATGAGCAACCTGGCCACAGCACCGTGGTACAGGGGGCCATTCAAGTGGAGGGAGTAAAAAGAAATGTTGTAGTGGTAGGGGATAGTATCATTAGGGGGATAGATAGGGTTCTCTGCAGTCAAGAGCGGGAGTCCCGAAGGCTGTGTTGCCTGCCTGGTGCCAGGGTTAAGGACATCTCTTCTGGGCTGGAAAGAAACTTGCAGTGGGAGGGGGAGGATCCAGTTGTCGTGGTCCATGTTGGTACAAACGACGTAGATAGGACAAGGAAGACGGTTCTGTTAAAGGAGTATGAGCAGCTAGGGGTCAAATTAAAAAACAGAACCTCAAGGGTAATAATCTCTGGGTTATTACCTGAGCCACGAGCGAATTTGGCTAGGATAAATAAAATTAAAGAGTTAAATGCGTGGCTCAAAGACTGGTGTGGGAGAAATGGGTTTTGCTTCTTGGGACACTGGCACCAGTACTGGGACAGGAGGGAGCTGTTCTGTTGGGACGGACTCCACTTGGCCAGTGCTGGGACTAGAGTCCTGGCGAATCATATAACTAGGGCTGTAGAGAGGGCTTTAAACTAATTAGTGGGGGGGAGGTTTCTAGAGAGCAAATAATAGAAATGACAACAGAGAAGGTCATAGACTTAGGTAGCAGTGGGGGAATTAAAAAACAGAATGTGTCAGGAAGGGACAGAAGGTATGGAGTAAAAAGTAAAGTACTAAAAAGGGAAAAAACAGGAACTAAGTGTTACAAAACATATTTGAAAGTTCTTTATCTGAATGCACGTAGCATTCGTAACAAAATGAATGAGTTAACGGCACAAATAATGACATATGGGTATGATCTTGTGGCCATTACAGAAACATGGCTGCAGGGTGACCATGACTGGGAATTAAACATACCAGGTTATTTAACAATCAGGAAGGACAGGCAGGAAGGGAGAGGAGGTGGGGTGGCTATGTTAATAAAGGAAGGAATCACTATAATACAGAGAAATGATATTGGGTCAAAGGAGCAGGATAGTGAAACAGTTTGGGTGGAGGTAAGGAATAATAAGGGGAAAAAAACACTAGTGGGTGTAGTCTATAGGCCTCCGAACTGTTGCAACTCTGTTGGACGGAGTATTAATCAGGAAATAGTTGAGGCTTGTAATAAGGGAACAGCTATAATTATGGGGGATTTTAATTATCATATTAACTGGACAAATCAAATTGGGCAGAGCAGCCTTGAGGATGAGTTCATTGAGTGTATTAGGGATGGGTTTCTTGAGCAGTATGTAACTGAACCGACCAGGGGGCAAGCAACCTTAGATTTGGTCCTGTGTAATGAGACAGGATTAATTAAAAATGTCCTAGTAAAGGATCCCCTTGGAATGAGTGACCATAACATGGTTGAGTTCCATATTCAATTAGAGGGTGAGAAGGTTGGATCTCAAACAAGCGTGCTGAGCTTGAATAAAGGAGACTATGAAGGTATGAGAGCGGAATTAATTAGAGTGGACTGGGAAAATAGATTAAAGGGTAAGACGGTACATGACCAGTGGTGTACATTTAAGGAGTTATTTTACAACTTCCAAAAAAAATATATTCCACTGAGGAAAAAAGGGTGTAAAAGAAAATATAGCCATCCGTGGCTAAGTAAAGTAATTAAGGATAGTATCCGACTAAAAACAAGGGCATATAAGGTAGCCAAATCTAGTGGGAGGATGGAAGATTGGGAAGTCTTTAAAAGACAGCAAAAAATAACAAAAAGATTGATTAAGAAAGGGAAGATAGATTATGAAAGTAAATTAGCAAAAAATATAAAAACAGACAGTAAAAGTTTCTATAGTTATATAAAAAGAAAAAGGGTGGCTAAAGTAAATGTTGGTCCCTTAGAGGATGAGACCGGGAAATTAATGGTGGGAAACATGGAGATGGCAAAAACACTGAACAATTATTTTGTATCAGTCTTTACAGTAGAGGACACTAAGAATATCCCAACACTGGACAAACAGGGGGCTCTAGGGGGGGAGGAACTAAATACGATTAAAATCACTAAGGAAGTGGTACTTGGTAAAATAATGGGACTCAAGGCGGATAAATCCCCTGGACCTGATGGCTTGCATCCCAGGGTCTTGAGAGAAGTAGCGGTAGGGATTGTGGATGCATTGGTAATAATTTTCCAAAACTCACTGGACTCAGCAAAGGTCCCGGCAGATTGGAAAACTGCTAATGTAACACCCTTATTTAAAAAGGGTAGTAGGCAGAAGGCTGGAAACTATAGACCTGTTAGCCTAACATCTGTGGTTGGTAAAATGTTAGAGTCCATTATTAAGGAGACAGTAACGGGACATTTGGATAAACATAATTTAATAGGGCAAACTCAGCATGGTTTCATGAAGGGGAAGTCATGTTTAACAAATTTGCTTGAGTTTTTTGAGGAAGTAACATACAGGGTGGATAAAGGGGAACCAGTGGACGTAGTGTATTTAGACTTCCAAAAGGCATTTGACAAGGTGCCACACAAAAGATTATTGCTCAAGATAAAAAATCACGGGATTGGGGGTAATATTCTGGCGTGGGTGGAGGATTGGCTCTCTAACAGAAAGCAGAGAGTTGGGATAAATGGTTCGTTCTCAGATTGGCAACCAGTAACTAGTGGTGTTCCGCAGGGGTCAGTGCTGGGTCCCCAACTCTTTACAATCTATATTAACGATTTGGAGGAGGGGACCGAGTGTAACATATCAAAGTTTGCAGATGATACAAAGATGGGAGGGAAAGTAGTGAGTGAGGAGGACATAAAAAACCTGCAAAGGGACATAGACAGGCTAAGTAAGTGGGCAGAGATTTGGCAGATGGAATACAATACTGGAAAGTGTGAGGTTATGCACTTTGGCAGGAAAAATCATAGAGCAAGTTATTATCTTAATGGCAAGAAACTGGAAAGTACTGTAGTACAAAGGGATCTGGGGGTCCTGGTGCACGAAACTCAAAAAGTTAGTATGCAGGTGCAGCAAGTGATTAAGAAGGCCAATGGAATGTTGGCTTTTATTGCTAGGGGGTTGGAATATAAAAACAGGGAGGTATTGCTGCAGTTGTACAAGGTATTGGTGAGGCCGCACCTGGAATACTGCATACAGTTTTGGTGTCCATACTTAAGAAAAGACATACTTGCTCTCGAGTCAGTACAAAGAAGGTTCACTCGGTTAATCCCGGGGATGAGGGGGTGGTCATATGAGGAGAGGTTGAGTAGATTGGGACTCTACTCATTGGAGTTCAGAAGAATGAGAGGCGATCTTATTGAAACATATAAGATTGTGAAGGGGCTTGATCGGGTGGATGCGGTGAGGATGTTCCCAATGATGGGTGAAACTAGAACTAGGGGGCATAATCTTAAAATAAGGGGCTGCTCATTCAAAACTGAGATGAGGAGAAACTTCTTCACTCAGAGGGTGGTAGGTTTGTGGAATTTGCTGCCCCAGAAAGCTGTGGAAGCTACATCATTAAATAAATTTAAAACAGAAATAGATAGTTTCCTAGAAGTAAAGGGAATAAAGGGTTACGGGGAGCGGGCAGGAAATTGGACATGAGTCTGGGTTCAGAATGGTCATGGCCCTGTGGGTAGTGGAGCGGGCCCAGGGGCCGTGTAGCCTTGTTCTGCTCCTACTGTGTTCTAATTCTGTTAGATTTCAGGAGATGGTTTTATTCCTGTTCCTGGCTGGGGTGGAGATCGCCTTTACAGAAGGTAAGTACTGTAGAAAATATAGGGACAGAGTGATCTCCTGGAAGAATTTCGATCGTCTAGATGGGTCGGAGAGGAATTTCCCAGATTTTTTTCTCCCAAATTGGCCATTGGGTCTTTATCTGGTTTTTCGCCTCTCCCGGGAGATCACATGGGTTCGGGTGGATGCAGAGTGATAGAAGATTTGAGGTTAGGATCAGATCAGCCATGATCTTATTGAATGGTGGAGCAGGCTCGAGGGGCCGATTGGCCTACTCCTGCTCCTATTTCTTATGTTCTTATGTTCTTATGTTTATGTTCACAAAGAAAACTGAGGATGCTAATGAATGGCCGGCACCATGGTATGATATCAATAAAGCTACCATCATAAATAACTAGAAATGGTTTCGGAATAAAAAGGACAGGTAGAGGAAGGACGAGTTCCATCTAATCTTATGCAGAAAACTGAGGCAATTATTGAGAATCACTTACGCTAGATTGGGGAAAAGGCAGAGAGAAAACAGGATTTACGAAGAGATCGATCGTGGGGCAATGGGTAATCAACAGCTGGGCATGGACAAAGAAACCCAGGGCAGCACTCACGAACAGGAGACTAGAAATGAACAGACACTGGGACTTGAAAGAGGTAGATATATTAAGATATATATATATATGTACATGAATCAGCTAGAAGTGCCAAGTGGATGATCCTTCTTGACCTCCTGAGGGCCCTGCCATCATGGGTGCCAGTAACTTTCAAAAGGGAATTAGATATATATGAAAAATAAAAATGGTGTCACCATGGCTTTTGGTTCCTAGGAGCCAACAGATTTATTTACTAGAAGTGCAGCAAGACTGTTGCAAGAGGAAGTAGCTCATTAAATTACCCTAAAATCACACCACACAAGTGGCAGTGTGTTATGAGAAATACCCATCCCATCATACAATTGGTATGTGATGTAGTTCCTGAGATAAAATTCACATGTACTATTCCTTTCTCTTTTATATTAGTTGTCTTTGCTCTTTCTATATATGCACTATATACAATATGCTTTTTCCCAGCCAGGGAGCTGAGCAAGCCGATATGCTCCCAGGTAACTGGCTGTAGTGTTGTGTAATCGGCCACTTGGATATGCGTGAAAACGGTCTGGAATGACTTGCCCTCCAATTTACTATTCAATCTTCCATGTGTGTGATTTTTTTTTTGGTTATTCCTTATCACATTACAGTTAAGACTGAGAAACTTGTAATGTGCAGAATTACAGGTATAAACTAACACTGTACTGCTGCATGAAGAGCATGTTGGAAAAACCACTGTGCTGCCCATAATTTTCCTACATTACAACAGTGACTACACTTCAAAACTACTTCATCGGTTGTGAAGCGCTTTGGGACGTCCTGAGGTTGTGCAAAGCGCGATAGAAATGCAAGTTCATGCATTCATTCATTAACATATTTTATTAAAAGCTGTAGCACCAAACTGTCATTCATTAACTATTGCAGCAGTGTACTCAGAGCAAAAACGAGAAAGCTACCGCCAGATTTATTTTTCCAATGTGAGTTCTTAATTTGTAGTGAATACTTACTGCAAAAACATTACAGGCAAAATGTTTCTCCTTGTGCTTGGGAGTAACTAATCACATAAGAAAATGAGGCGGGGAGGATGAATGCCCGCAATGGAGCCCACCCAACTTTCCATCCATTTTAGATGGAGAATCTGTCGGGTTCCATTATGGGCATGCGATCTTCCCTGCTCAGTTTCCCTCTATGTGCTCCACCCCGACAATTTATTTATGCCCAAGTGTAACAGAGAAAATCTACCCCTGTATAAATTTGTTGCCATCACAATGGAGCTGCAGCCTAAATTTGTCCTCTTGGTAAATTGAACAATCTGTAGTTCTTATTTGGGTTATTCTAGAAATTAAGTAAACATCTTGTAGGTACATTACTAGTATCTTCAAATCAGACCAAAGTGCATTCTAAATGGAGCAATTGCCACATTCAGGTTGGTGTATTCAGGAACATGAGCCACGCATTATTACACTATAGATCATTATGACTAATACTTTTCTTGCCATATGTGGATCACTGCTGCAAAATCATGGCCTTGCACTACATTGTGAAGTGCTTTGACACAACCTGCTACAGCACTTTACTGATGCATACTATTCTAATGTAGAATGGAGTGCACTTAGAATAATGCATTTGTGTATGTTATACCTATGTTTTAGTATTGGATTTGATTTCAAAAATATACTGAAGAGCTGAAATTGTGTTACGATTAAAAAGGTTAACTATCAATTCAAATTTATAGGCAGTGCCCTTTTGTATTGAAGTGGTTACAGTCAGAGCTGCTGTGCAACTTTTCACGTGCTAAAACGAATACATAGGGAAGGCACCAAGTATGCTCTGTATAAATTTACACCATAATGGTTCCTTCAATATTGGTGAGCCCACTTAAAGAACCACTTTACAATGTGTATTTTCCCTTGTAACACACTTTCTACATGGGAGATAGAATTCTATGGGGAGGTGGGTGTTTATTATATATTGGCCCAGATATTCCGATCCCTACGGGTGTGTACGCGCTGTGTACCCACCTGTAGGGACATCGGAAATGCCAGTTTCAGGCATGCACAGCGCATGCGCTGAAAACCGGCATTTCTGATCCGTCAAGGATGGTCTTGACAGGTCCTCTGCCTGTCCTGGAGAAGGGCCACTGCGGGCGGATAGTTCCGCTTTTTGGAGACCCTCCACCTGCAAAAAACCCTTACAATTCTTACACCTGGTAAAAGCAGGCGTAAGGCCCACTTTTACCAGGATAAGAGTTGAAAATAGTAAAAAAAAAATGTTTTCACTGATTTATCATTTAAAAATACTTTATTAAAGGTAAGTTTATTTTTAGCCCCGTAATAATGATTTTTTTCTAAAAATTAAATTTTTGTTTACAATTTATTTAAAGTTTTACTGTTTTTGGGGTGATCTCCATTCATATATTTGACAGGTCTTCCTGTCAAGTATATGAAGGGAGATTCCCTTCTTTGATTGGCCCCCCATGGCCCACGTGATCCCAGGGACGCTGCGAACTACATGCGCCTCTGGGATACGTGGGCCCTGTGCACTTGCAGTTTGGAGAGGCCCAGGAGCGGAAGCGTGTGCGTCCCGGGAGCCCTCGGGTAAGGGCGTAGATTTTTCCAAATCGCAGGCCTCTGCCCGCGGGAGGCCTGCGATCAGAAAATACGGGCCATTATCAGCATTCCTAATTTTTCTTTGACAGCATAATCAAAAAGTGTCACCATAAGTAGTAATTTTGGATTTTTCCAACTTGCATTAAGTAAAAATCTAGCATCACAAACTTTATACAAGCTGGTTTAAAATTGTACAGGGATATCTTTATCATACCAACCTTTTACATGATCCGGCAACTTTTACAATGGCATTTTAGCAAATTATGGAATGAATCAGGCTGGGAAACTTTTAAAATAATTAACTTGCTCATATTGAGCAAAGATTATATGTAGTGGCCCGTATTTTCCGATCGGAGGCTTCCTGCGTGCGGAGGCCTCTGATCTGGAAAAAATCTACGGACTTACCCGAGGGCTCCCGAGGTGCATATACTTCCGTTCCTGGGCCTCTCCAACTCGAAATGCGCAGGGCCCACGTATCCCAGAGGCGCATGCGGTTCGCAAGCGTCCCTGGGATCACGTGGGCCATGGGGAGCCAATCAAAGAAGGGAATCTCCCTTCATACACTTGACAGATATATGAATGGAGATCACCCCAAAAACACTAAAACATTAAACAAATTTTAAAAAAAATCACATTTTTAAAATGAGTTGAAATGACAATAAATTAAATATTTTAAACAAAAATTTAATTTTTTGAAAAAAATAATTAATGTTTTTTACAGGGCTAAAATAAACTTCCCTTTTTTTTTAAAGTACTTTTAAATGATAAATGAGTGAAACATTAAAAAAAAATATTTTTTCAACTCTTATGCTGGTAAAAGCAGGCCCTATGCCAGATTTTACCAGACGTAAGATTTCTAAGGGTTTTCTGTGGGCGGAGGTTCTCCAGAAAGCGGAACTATCCGCCCGCCGAGGCCCTTCTCCAGGGCAGGCATCCGATCTGTCGAGCATTTTTGACAGATCGGAAATGCCGGTTTTCAGCGCATGCGTTTGGCATGTCTGAAACCGGCATTTCCGATGTCCCTATGGGTGGGTACACAGCGCGTACACACCCATATGGATCGGAATATACGGCCCAGTAACTTTCCAGTCTCGGTAAGGAATCGATTCTGTATGGTTTTCCATTATGACTTTTTGCATGCAAGGCAAAGAATATTGCAAAGCCTAATAAAGATCTGTGTATTTGTTTATCTATATGGATTTGAAAATACTGGTATATTTTAATCAGTGTTCTGCTTCACACAACCACAGAACCTTTCTATAGTTTCTCAAGGGAGTAAATTATTTCAGGTCATGAGCTGGCTGGTTGTATAAAGTTAATCATAACAGAAACTGATGCTGCTCCTAGGGTTTCCATTAGTCTATTCAGAATGTTTGATTAACCCACAATATCGAGTGCTTAATTAACTATTGTTTGTTATTCTTAGTTACATTTGTACTTAAATCAAGTTGTGCAGTAATAATAGTGATACTGAACTCAGATGATTGGAAATATTGATACCCTATATCTCATCCTTTTCCAGCATTGGAAAATAACAGTCAAGTGTCTGAATGCAATATTTCTTGAATCAGAACCAGTTCACATCAAGTAAATGGCTGCTTTACTTTTGTTTTTACTATATGTACTTTTGAATTACTTTCTGGTTAATGTTTTAAAGTAATTCTTGTCTAATAATATTTTTAATGTTTATCAATTAAAACTGTTAGTAATATATAGCAAACCAAGGCCAGAGGAGATCATTTTCAAACTGACAGACATCTTCCAACTTCACAATAACCACATGTTATACATTTGAAAGCTAAAAATGGGCCACGTAAGCCAAACCCAGTGACTTTTATGGTGCAGTTATAGTGCAATACCAGTCTGAGAACACAGTAAATGCAAAAGTGCAGTTGTAGTTAGTAGCATTCAAGTTATACTGCAGACTGAAAATCACACTTTCGTGACCAGGAGTGAGATCTGTGCCTGCAGGCTTAATCGCATTTGTACTGAGTTGCTCCCTTGAAAATACATTTAAAATGTTTTGAGAGTGCAGAGTCTCAGCTTTGTCAAAAGATTTTGAAGAATTCTGCTTACATTTATAAAATGCCCAGGATATCTAACATAAGAACATAAGAAGCAGGAGTAGGTCATTTGGCCCTTCGAGCCTGCTCCGCCGTTCAATGAGATCATGGCGGATTTTCTACCTCAACTCCACCTTCCTGCACTATCCCCATATCACTTAATTCCCTTAGTTCCCCAAAATTTAGTGACCTCTGCCTTGAATATACTCAATGACTGAGCATCCACAGCTCTCTGGGGTAGAGAATTCCAAAGAGTCACAACCCTCTGAGTGAAGAAATTTCTCCTCATCTTGAAGGGATTATTACTAGTCCTAGCCCCTTTAGGGCTACCCCGGATCAGGCGTATTCCCTAGACGTTCACTTTCAACTAAAGTTCGAGGTAGCCGAATCCTAAAGACGATTAATTGGGTCTAAAGGCCCAGACTATCTCTCCCTAAAGGAAAGGAACAACCTGAAGATGTTACCATCCTCCAGATAGCACTTTTAATAAGTTTAGCTAGACTGTAACCTTCCGGATATTATGAGGGTCCGGGAAACTTCCCCAGAATTCTGCAACTCCTCACCAAAGAGTGTACAGAGATTGAGTTCGCAAGTTTGATACAGAAGTATTATGTGAGACAATTCTAAAAATATATTGATTTATTAAAGAACCGACATGCAGTTTACAGTTGGTGATTCAATCGCAACATTAACAGTTCCAAATACAAAAAGCTTTACAATTCTTATTAGAGATCTTAACTTCGCTACATTTTTACAGTTCTTAATCTTATTCCAGGATATCCACCAAAATCAAATACAGTACAATACCTTGATCCCTGAGGTACAAAGAATTGGAGACTTAGAGAA
The DNA here is from genome assembly GCF_052327205.1 of Somniosus microcephalus. Taxonomy (NCBI): domain Eukaryota; kingdom Metazoa; phylum Chordata; class Chondrichthyes; order Squaliformes; family Somniosidae; genus Somniosus; species Somniosus microcephalus. The sequence continues at coordinate 101,569,456 of NC_140998.1, read as the reverse complement.
CTAGTTCTGAAGTCGAGAATTGCTTTGCCCCTTTACAGCGAATCTATCATCCCATTTGAAAGTTCAATATTTATATCCTTTCTCAGTGGTATTTGCTTTGAAGTTTTCTGCTGATGTAAGCTAATTATCTCGTCATTTTTCTGCTGACCCCTGCTATTCTTACAGTTAATTCAGCTGGTAGCATTAAGAATTATGTCTCTACCTCAGGTGTTCGAAGCGCACCATAAAAAACAGTGTAATCAGCAGGTGCATCTATTTGATGTCATTTTTACCAAGGTCTTCTGTTTGTGTCTTTTTACGACATGTAAATTAAAATCCCTCAACCAGGGTGATCTATGCAATTCTTATTTACCTCAGCTGGTTGCAACACAGAATCGTGTCTCCTGTGTTTCATTTGATGTCATTTTTACGAAGGCATATGTTTCTTAATTTTCTGTGTTTCTTTCTGAAGTGTAATTTAGGACACCTTAACAGGGTGTACCATTGTGTTCTTTCCAAAGCTGCAGACTTCAGGAGCCTCCAACCTCCTGTTTCAATAAGGTTATTGATTCAGTGTCAACAACTTATCTTATTTCAATAGCCTGTATGCTGTTAACAATACAGCTTTTCATAGCCAGGTTTCTAGATTTCCAGACCCAGTTTGTCATGTTTTAATAAGGCCAGAATTTTTTCATTGAATGGTGTATTTTTCTGAATAGTTATATTGCTTATTCCTTCACAATCTCAGTCCTAAATGGCCAACCCCTTATTCTGAGACAGTGACACTGTGTTCTAGATTCCCCAGCCAAGTGAAACATTTTCTCAACATAAACCCTGTCAAACCCCTTAAGAATTTTATATATTTCAATTCGATCATCTCTCATTCTTTTAAACCCTAGGGAATATAGGCCTAGTCTACTCAATATCTCCTCATAGGACAATCCCCTCATCACAGGAACCAGTCTAGTGAACCTTCGTTGCACTCCCTCTAAGGCAAGACCAGAACTGTACATAGTACTCCAGGTGTGGCCTCATCAATGCCCTGTATAATTAAAAAAAAATTTTTTTTAATTCATTGATGGGATGTGGGCGTCGCTGGCTAGGCCTGCATTTAGTGCCCATCCCTAATTGCCCTTGAGAAGATGGTGGTGAGCCGCCTTCTTAAACCGCTGCAGCCCATATGGTGTAGGTACACCCACAATGCTGTTAGGAAGGGAGTTCCAGGATTTTGGCCCAGCGACAGTGAAGGAACGGCGATACAGGTCCAAGTCAAGATGGTGTGTGGCTTGGAGGGGAACTTGTAGGTGGTGATGTTCCCATGCGTCTGCTGCCCTTGTCCTTCTAAGTGGTAGAAGTCACGGGTTTGGAAGGTGCTGTTGAAGGAGCTTTGGCGAGTTGCTGCAGTGCATCTTGTAGATGGTACACACTGCAGCCACAGTGCGCCGGTGGTGGAGGGAGTGAATGTTGAAGGTGGTGGGTGGGGTGCCAATCCAGCGGGCTGCTTTATCCTGAATGGTGTCGAGCTTCTTGAGTGTTGTTGGAGCTGCACTCATCCAGGCAAGTAGAGAGTATTTCATCACACTCCTGACTTGTGCCTTGTAGATGGTGGAAAGGCTTTGGGGAGTCAGGAGGTGAGACACTCGCCACAGAATTCCCAGCCTCTGGCCTGCTCTTGTAGCTACAGTATTTATATGGCTGGTCCAGTTCAGTTTCTGATCAATGGTAACCCCCAGGATGTTGATAGTGGGGGATTCAGCGATGGTAATGCCATTGAATGTCAAGGGGAGATGGTTAGAGTCTCGCTTGTTGGAGATGGTCATTGCCTGGCACTTGTGTGGTGCGAATGTTACTTGCCACTTGTCAGCCCAAGTCTGAATGTTGTCCAGGTCTTGCTGCATATGGACACGGACTGCGTCAGTATCTGACGAGTCTCGAATGGTGCTGAACGGTGTGCAATCATCAGCGAACATCCCCACTTCTGACCTTATGATGGGGGGGGTGGAGGTCATTGATGAAACAGCTGAAGATGGTTGGGCCTAGGACACTGCCCTGAGGAACTCCTGCAGTGATGTCATGTGATTGAGATGAATGACCTCCAACAACCACAGCCAACTTCCTTTGTGCTAGGTATGATTCCAACCAATGGAGAGTTTTCCCCTTGATTCCCATTGACTTCAGTTTTGCTAGGGCTCCTTGATGCCACACTCGATCAAATGCTGCCTTGATGTCAAGGGCAGTCACTCTCACATCACCTCCTGAGTTCAGCTCTTTTGTCCATGTTTGGACCAAGGCTGTAATGAGGTCAGGAGCTGAGTGGCCCTGGCGGAACCCAAACTGGGTGTCAGTTAGCAGGTTATTGCTGAGTAAGTGCCGCTTGATAGCACTGTCGATGACACCTTCCATCACTTTGCTGATGATTGAGAGTCGACTGATGGGACAGTAATTGGCCGGGTCGGATTTGTCCTGCTTTTTGTAGACAGGACATAATTGGGCAATGCAAGACTTATTTGCTCTTATACTCTAAACCCTTTGTAACAAAAGGTAACATACCATTTGCTTTCCTAATTGCTTGCTGTACCTGCATGTTAACTTTCTGCGATTCATGTACAAGGACACCCAGGTCCCTCTGAATGCAAACATTTCCCAGTCTATCACCATTCAAAAAATATTCTGCTTTTTTGTTTTTCCTACCAAAGTGGATAACTTCACACTTCCCCACAAACAAACCTCGAGTACTTTTTAAAATTGTCCGTTACCACACTGGAGTTATATTCCACATGGTGCTAACCCCAAGCAGTGTGAGCTGGCCTTTCTGGAGGTGTGCTGTGCTCCATTGTGGAATCAAATTCGGACCTGATTTGAGTTATACTATCACTGTTCTGTTGATGCATCTTCACAGCAATGGAAGAGCGACCGTATAATTGTGACTTTTAATTTAGCTATAAAGGCATGTATTGTCTCTGCTAGTAATATTATCTGAACCATTTATCTGAATGTAAATAATGACGATCTTGTGACACTAATTATATAGACTAAGATATTTTCTGGATTACCTACATTTTCTTTGTTTTTATTCCTGCCTCTTGCTTTATATAAATTCTTTATACATGTTTCCATGAGTCTTTTTGTGCCTTCTATTTTTCTTTTTGTGTGTAGTTTGTTGTTTCAATATGCGCCTCTATTATTTCTGTTTTGCATCATTAAAAAATACATGTACCTCTTTCAATCTCCTTGATAAAATGATGGTTTTCTGAGGTTATTGTACTCACTCTTTCCTGCATCCAATGAAAAGCCCATTCTGAAAGGATTTTTCTACCTCTGACAGCAAAAGTGTCATGTTGCATACTGCTGAATAATGGAAGGCACTCTTGTAGCAAAAGGGGGACATAGAAAAATCTGAAACAGGCTACAGATTGATAAATTGCATCCTACAATGCTATGACTCCTACTATAGATAGTAAACCAAGCATGCCAAGCATTAGCGGAATGGGCAGAAGTTCTTTGGAACCAAGAAAACTAGATCGATGGATAAAGGAGATTCTCCACACTTAGCCCCATGAGTCCATTGGACAAAATAATTTGCATACCAGAAGGTGAGAGATTCTGACATATTTAGAATATACCTAGTGCTTTTTGCTATTTTTCAATATGCTACTGATTTTCCCCATAATTACTAAAACTTGGAATGTGGCAATGCAACGTATTTGAGAAAGAGAAAGGGTTTATGGAAAACAAAAGATGTACAACTATGTTTTACTAGGCTATTCACTTCAATACAGTAAATATTCGAGTAAAACCTTCTTGGTAAATGCTACTTGGGCCTAATAACCGCAGTAAAATATTCAGTTTCACAGGTTTGCAGTTTACCTTAATCTTAATAGTACAGAAGAGGAGCAGAAACAAGGTTGAGGTTATTATATAATGCCCTATTTTATTGGTAGGTTGCCATTACTGTGGGTGACTTTTCTAAGTAATGATGAATGTGTATATATTGGGGCTTTGGTATCAATGATTATTTGGCATGTGGCAACTCCAATACACACAATGCCTTTGGGGGTTTGTTATTGCTATTTTATATCAATAGATGAACCTATGTACATAAAAGTAAACTATTGTGTACACATAGGTTATGTATAACGTGCTGGATAATTCTATACCTGTGTTCTTAAGGTGAAATTTAAACTATCAATGAATTGCTGAAAATTCAGAATCAAGATTCTATGGGGGCGAATTTTGCCAGCCCTGGGGAGGCAGGTTTGGAGGCGGGACTACCAGGAAAATGGCAGAATCTGGGGGCGGGTACCCATCCCGCCCCCAACCCGCCTCCATGCCATCTTCCCAGGTACCCGACCCGCGCCAGGTCCCGTCTCCTGGAGGTGGGAAGTGGATTACAGCCACTTAACTGCCTGTAAACAGGTAGTTAACAGGCAGTTAAGAGGATTATCCCCATTTTTCCAACAGAGGTGCAGGCTTCCCAACATCGGGAAACCCCACCATGGTCAGCGAGGCGAGCAATGGGTCTGCAGGGGTGAGAGGGGTCCAAAAGTGCGCTGTGGAGGTGAGTGATGGATGCATGTGTGGAGAGGTAAGTATGTGAGGTGAGTGAAAAATGTTAGAAAAAGTTTACTTACCTTTGTTTCTTCCTGCAGGCTTCAATTGTTGGGGATCCAGAGGCTCCGGCATCTCCACGGCAGAGATGACAGAATGGCTGCTGCATTCTCAGATGCAACAGCCATCTGCTTTCTGCTCCGGAAATAGGTTTGGTGAGTCTTGAGTACAAGAACTCACCAAACAACAGAGAATGTCGGTGTTTGACAGCTTCTCAAAGCTGTCAAACGATGACAATTCATCTGTCAAAGACAGATGAAACATCATACGCTGATGTTCTCTGTCACCGGCTTTCCCTTAATTGGCCTGCTAAGCCCGCTGGGCGGGCTTAACAAGGTCAATCAAGGGAAAATAGCGTGGGTTGGCCAGACGTCGATGGAGGCGGGACTGAAACCCGACAAGTGGGAGTCCCGCCTCCAATACACCCCCATTGGCAAAATCACCCCGAGTCTGTACACTATTTACCAGTGATGTATTATAGTTTTTGGTTATTGTAGAGAATTTGTCTTGTTATCAGCAGCCTTGTATTTCTGTCGGAAGGGAGTAGCTAACTGAACTGAGCACAAGAAATACATCAGTGAGTGGCACCAAAATTAGTTACAACAACTGAAGTCCAATATCACAAACTAAAATATTCATACTTCAGCACTGAAGACCAGAAAAACTTCAAAAGTCTGGGTCAGTTTAAATTTACACAGACTATAAAATGGGGGCGGTGGGGTTATTAGAAAACTATTTTTTTTTAAAACACGTATTGATGAGCTTTAATTTGTAATATAAATTTTGTAACTTACATGTCTTTGCCTTCTGTTATCAGGAACATTTCCTTTGAGGCAGCTGAAGGTTTCTTTTTCGGATTGTTTTAATACAATTAAACACTTGTGCCTGCCGCTGAAAGACACATGGGGATACTGTTGAAATTCTTTACAATATTTTACTGTGGTTTTAACTCTCTCCTCACTGAAAGACTTTTCCATTTCTGGTATTTTTAAGCAGAATAAGATATTTACAAATATTATCATGCTTCAGGTCATTAGTGAATAAATATATTTTGATTAAAATGCATATTTTTCCATGTTGTACACCAAAGTGGCATTCTGAAATTGTTTCGCACAATAGAACTTTTACTTTCTTTTTAAATAAAACATGATAAATTATCACCTTGATTCTAACAAGATTCCTGTTGGTGCTTTTTTCCTCATAGTTGTCTCACAGGGAGCTGTAAATTCTGCCTAATAACAGGGGATACAAGGTTGGACAAGATGTATCCAATTTGTCTTGCTTCCCCTCAGATTTTCTCTTCATGAGTGAAGCCTCCTATGTTTGATTTTGCTCAATCTGACTATCTTCTACCTGTGAAGATGATAAACAAGTGGGTCCGTAATATTTACTGCTGATTTGGAGAGGGAACAGGATGGGCTTTCCTGTTAGCTATTGGAAAAACAGTGAAACACGAATTCTGAGCAGCATTGGCATTAGCAGAGAGCAAGATACTAATTGTCAGTGGCTTTTGGACATGGGTTGCACAGCAGCACTTGGGTAGCAGCTCAGGACACAGTACTGTTATAATCCCAATCAACACTAACATCTCAAAGCAGCATACTTTTTCTTGAGTTGTAATTTGTCTCCAATAAAGAACATTGAGCTGTTGCTACTTGTACTCATGCCATTTGTACATTGCTCTGACTTTTGTCTCTGGCATGTCTATGGGAAGAGAAACCAGAGCTAGTTATGGATTGTCTAGTTTGCACCACCCGTTGTGTGCCAAAGGTTCCCACACTGGACCACTGGGTGTGGACACTTTCACATCAGCAGAACTGCTGATGCCAACACAGTGTTATTTCTTTTGCTATTATTAACTTGGCTTTTCACTTATTCTTGCCAACCTTCAGGCAGTAGCCGTTTACATCTGCAGCACCGATGGTTGTCCCCTCCCCTTAAGTGAGGAATGAAACCATCTTGTGAGGTATTCTTTCTCCCCCATTCCCCTGGCATGTTTGCCACCTCATTTACTTTACAGCATGTAAGAAGTCACACAACACCAGGTTATAGTCCAACAGCTTTATTTGAAATCACAAGCTTTCGGAGCGCTGCTCCTTCTTCAGGTGAAGTGGAGAAATGCATAAAGACACAGCTTATATAGTCAGAGAATCATGTCAGATGTTTACAGGTAACCTTTCCAACTGCCATTTATCACACCTCGGCAGAGAGATAATCACAGCAGTCAAAGGTGTGAATGGTGTCCAAACAGGTCAGTCAGGGAAACATTACATCAAAGAACAATGAGGTGGGGTCACAAGGGGTCAAATGTTGCAGATGCTGGGGTCTGTATGAAAAACAAAAAAACAGACAAAAAACATTTTTTTTGGCTGGAAATCACAGCAGGTCCGGCCGCATCTGTGTAGAGAGAACAAGCCAATGTCGACTCGAGTCTGGATGACCCTGCATCAGGTGGGGTTACATGTAGCGTGACATGAACCCACTTTACAGCATGGCAACCAAAAAGGTACTGTAATCGAAATGGAGTACGAGAGTTCCTCCAATTCACTCATTTTTATAACCTTTTTCATGAGCTGCACATTCTGTTTAGAATCAAGGTCATTGCCTGTGAGCATGGCTGGACCACAGGCTCCAATTTGACACCATCTGTGATCCTAATTACATCCACCTAGGGGAAGATTTCTTTGCTTTGCTATTTGAAGTGAAGTCATAAATGTGTTTTTTATACAAACATTTACAATTTCCTTACAAGTAATGAACAGAGGAAATCTTACCCTTTGGTTGGTTGACGGCTCCAAATTTGAACAGATATAACAAACTTTACATTACTATACTGTAGCAGTTACATTGATATATATATAACTAGAAGTTTGTTGGTCTGCAAGTGCAGGATAATTATCGAACTTCTAATATAGTGACATTCTGTGAATGCGAACCACAATCATTATAATATTGTCCCACTATGCTTTTAAATGTGAAACCAATTGCAACACTTGGTTTCTGAAGAATATTTGCTAAAAGTTTTGTTAAAACTATCTTTACCATAAGCATTTAATTATTTTGGATGAGACATGCTACAAAAAACTCTAATTTTCTAAATTGTTTTTGGTCTAAATTGGACAAATTAAAATCAAACAGCATTTTAATATTCTAGTTAATCCTATTTATTTCAAACTTTATGGCAATTTTTTTTTTAAATCCTGTGGTTTTTTTTCATATTCTTATTTAGGACTAAGAATTTCCCCTCCTAAAAGTTTAAAGGAAAATAACTGATTTTGAAACTGTAGAAATGATAGCCCTGATTTTATCCGGTGGGGCAGGCGAGGAACGGCCATAATGTTACGAGCGTGAGGCTTGGGTAATTTTAGCTCCCGGGTCTTATTTCCATCTGATTGTTGGGCTGGCCTCCTGCTACATGCACAAGCCCGACACATCTCCACTTAACCTTTTCAACAGCCATTCGTTAACTGTCACCTTCTCTTTCTGTGGGCAAAGAAGGTGCGCAATGTCAGGGAGAGGACGAGGATTGAAGGGGGATGGGGTGGGGGGGAGGCAGAAGGAGTACCCAACATTATAGCCCTTGCCCAAGCAGAGCAGGAAGCCCTGGAGATCATTGTTCCAGGCAGAGCCATGAGCATCAACGAAGGTGAGGCTGGTAGCTTACCTGAATAGGGTGTTTACATATTATTTGTAATCCTTCATTCACCTCAGCAAATATGCAGCAAGGTTCACAACTTCAAGCTGCATTGTCAAGACTGTCACATGCTAATGTCCAGCCTCCATCCGCCATCCTAACTCTTGTCCTTTTTCTCTTTCTTCTTGCCAGCAAGAGGCTCCTGCAGTAGACACCTCGGAGGAGGATAATCCTCCTGAGGATACACCGTCAAGCACTTCATTTCCATCAGCACCAGCTCAGGCACTGGCATGCCGTGTAGGTTAGATGGTAATGCAGAGGGGTCTGCATGTGGTGAAATACCCAGCAAGGATTTGTGACTGACGCAGCCCAGGAGAGAGCTCACTGGTGAGCGGGCTCCTCTCCCAGCTCTGATGTGCAGGAAATCAGGACGTAAGCGGCCCAGTCATGAGAATAAAATTGCTGGCATCGCACAAGCTGGTGTACGAGATATTGGAAGGCCTGCCAAGGAGTTTCAGCACCATGGTTGAAAATATGAAAATATGCTTGAAAAGAGGAATAGCGGTCTTCTACCAACTTTGCGGACGCCACGAGGGAGCACCTTGTAGGAGTAGCAAAGTTAGTGAACCTTCTTTAAAGAAAATCATTATAGGTTGATCATTTGGGTGAGAAATGAATGGAAGACATTATTATGTTTGCCATTAGAATAATCACGTTTATCAGATTTGGCACTTTGGTCTACAGTGTGGTATAAGAGCAGCTCCTGAGTCTGCATTGTCAGTATGTCATTGATATTGATATAGAAGTTGTCTGAATGTAACAAGGACTGTTGGACTGTACATAAATTTTCTGGGGGGAATAAGCATGCCAATGGAATTGCTGAACAATGAGCTGATCCCTCACATCTCTTGCTGCAAGGCCTTTCAAAGCTGGTGGCCTTTCTTCTGCTGCATTCTTTCCTGTAAAGATGAGCACTGCTGTTGGATTTGTGCTTCCTCCAAATGCAGGCCTCTCTGTATCTCAAGGTTGTGCAGTAAACAGCACACCACTGCAACGGGGGACACTCTTTGCAGGGCATATTGTAAGAAGCCCCCAGACCCATTGAGACACCTGAACCTCTGCTTCTGCATTCCTATGGTATGCTCAATAATGATCCATACCTTTGCTACCTCTAGACTTGACTATTCCAATGCACTCCTGGCCGGCTTCCTGATGCGCTATCAATTACTCAAAAGACTGAGGTTAAGCGAGTAACTAACAGGCTTTTATTAACAATAGAATGAAGGTGTGCCTCGAGTGGTCGACCAGTCCAGAATACAGAGGGACTGTGGAGCAGTCACCTTTATACCTGGACTCGTGGGAGGAGTCAGCCGAGGCATGTACAGACATGTACACAGTGGAATACAAACAGTGGTTTACCACACTTCCCATCTATCCCCTCCATAAACTGGAGCTCACCTAAAACTTTGCTGTCAGTATCCTAGCTTGCACCAAGTCGCGTTCACCCATCACCCCTGTGCTCGCTGATCTACATTGGCTCCTAGTTGAGCAACGCCTCGATTTTTTAAAAATTCGCATCCTTGTTTTCGAATCCCTCCATGGCCTCACCCCTCCCTAGCTCTGTAACCTCCTCCAGCCTTACAATTCTTGAGATATCTGCACTTCTCCAATTCTGTTCTCTTGTGCATCCTGATTTTAATTGCTCCACCATTGGCGGCCATGCCTTCAGCTGCTGAGGCCCTAAGCTCTGGAATTACCTCCTTAAACCTCTCCGCCTCTCTACGTCTCTTTCCTCCTTTAAGATGCTCCTTAAAACTTAACTAATACCCTAATATCTCAGGTGGCTCGGTGTCAAATTTTGTTTGATAACACTTCTGTGAAGGGCCTTGGAATGTTTTACTATGTTAAATGTGCTATATAAACACAAGTTGTTGTTGGTGATGGTGGTCCCCTGGCATTGTTGTGTTGTGTTGCTCAGGTGCGGTGGGATCATGGAGAGGTGTCTTAAGCAATGTCTGTAGGGGATATTCTTTGTCCCCCAGAAGGCATCTTGTAACGTTCCTAGGAGAGTCAAATACTGGGGGGTTGATAGACTGTTGCAGGATAAATGTGTTGTGACAGCTACCTGGGTAACTTGCACGATCCTGTTTCTGTGATCGGACACGAGTTGGACATTAATGGAGTGGTAGTTTTTTCTGCAGACAAATGCTGCAGGCTCATGTTCTGGTACCCTGATGGCAACATGTCTGCAGTCAATGATGCCCTAATGCAGGATAGGCACACCAACGTCAGTGTTCTTGCTCAGGCCAACATCCCCAGCATCGAAGCTTTTACCACGCTCAATCAGCTCCGATGGACAGGTCACATTGTCTGCATGCCCGATACGAGACTCCCAAAACAAGCGCTCTACTCGGAACTCCGACACAGCAAGAGTGGGCAGAGGAAATGCTTCAAGGACACCCTCAAAGCCTCCTTGAAAAAGTGTAACATCCCCACCGACACCTGGGAATCCCTGGCCCAAGACCACACAAAGTGGAGGAGAAGCATCCGGGAAGGCGCCGAACACCTCGAGTCTCTTCGCCGGGAGCAAGCGGAAGCCAAGCGCAGGCAGCGCAAGGAGTGCACGTCAACCCAAGCACCCCACCCACCCGCCCCTTCAACCACCGTCTGCCCCACCTGTGACAGAGACTGTAGGTCCCGCATTGGACTCATCAGTCACCTGAGAACTCATTTTTAATGTGGAAGCAAGTCATCCTCAGTTCCGAGGGACTGCCTAAGAAGAAGAATGCGAGGGAATCTAGCCACTGCTGAAAATCCCGCGTTCTTTCCTTGTTGTTTGGTATCACGGGAACAGCTTATAATGGGATGTCTAGTTAGGCTTTCCATTCGATGGCCTCCTGAGACGCCGAGTGGAGAAGTGAGGTGCCTCTCGCAACAGATCTTAGTGGGCAGGTTGATGTGATGTGTTCTATAGTCTGGGACTCATGGCCACAGTCGCCCTTCGGGTCGCCCCTCATCTTCCACTTGTGGAGCAGGTGGCTGCATCGTTCATGCCCTGTCCACTGTCTTCAAGGGAGGTCGAAGCCAGGAAGCTCTGCTGTTGGGCCAGTGAGGAGGTGTTGGTTCTTTATGTTGCATGCGTCCCACAATTCCATCCATCTGGATAGTAGGTCGATACCAGCTTCAAGAATATTAGCTGCTGTTTCCCAGAATGGCCGGCGTGATTTTAAGCCCTTTCGTGGTGGGTTTTTCAAGCCTTTGTGAATGGGAAGGGCGATGTTGCTCATGATTTTTTTCCATGTCACGGAGCACGATGGAGTCACGGCGACTGACAGGCAGAGCAATGTGGAACAGCACTGGGAGCCACTCAGTTGGAATGGACTTGAGTGTCCCTGACACCATCCTCATGGCAGTGTTTAGCTGCATGTCCACAATCTTTGTGTGGCGGCTGTAGGACTAGGAGGCAGAGCAATATTCTGCAGCAGAGTAGACTTGGACCAGTGTTGCAGTGCCTGTTCTCTCCTGTTGACTCTAAGTCCAACGGGAAGGTAATGTACTGGTTCGCCCTGGTGAACTGGGCGTCGGTGACCTACTTAATGCAGCTGTGTATTGCAGAGTGGGAGATGTGGCTGATGTCCTCTGTAGAAGACTGGAAGGAGCCTGGGCCAAAGAAGTGAAGGACTGTGGTGACTTTCACAGCCAATGGCAAAGCATTATCCTCTGGTCCCACAGGCAGCAGGTCCTGTTGCAGAGGTCTGCAACAGCCTGCCCAGAGAAACACAGGCTCCTGAAGCACTGCTGCTCAGATAGATCCAAGAAAGTGACTCTTAGCCTTTACACCCTGTGTGCTGGGTATGGCCTCCTACGAGCAGCCCCACTCACTTGCTGTCTTCTACTCGTTCTCTTCTACTTGCTGCTCGTACTGGTTGATGAGGCTTTTTTTAAAAACAATTCTTGGGATGTGGGCGTCGTTGGCAAGGCCAGCATTTATTCCCCATCCCTCGTTGGCCTTGAAGGTGGTGGTGGGACTTCTCCTTGAACTGCTGCAGTCCATGTGGTGAAGGTACTTCCATAATAATGAAGGTAGAGAGTTCTAGGATTTGACCCAGCAACGATGAAGGAGCAACAATATATGTCCAAGTCGGGATGATGTGTGACTTGTAGTGGGAACTTGGAGGTGATGGTGTTCCTATGCACCTGCTGCCCTTGTCCTCCATCATTGAGGATGGGGATGTTCATGGCGCTTCCTCCTCACGTTTGTTGTTTAATTTTCCACCACTGGATGTGGCAGAACTGTATAGCTTTGACCTAATCTGTTGTTTGTGGGATCGCTTAGCTCTGTCCATAGCCTGATGCTTCCGCTGTTAAGCATGCATGTAGCCCTGTGTTGTAGCTTCACCAGGTTGGCATCTCATTTTCAAGTACGCCTGGTGCTGCTCCTGGCATGCTCTTCTACACTCCTCGTTGAACCAGGCCACTGCTGCTACTACTGTTCTTCCTCCAAGTGTTCCTCCATCCAAATGAAACTCGCAATAATAGCACCCATTATAAACAGATAAAGCTTACTGACGGTTATAACACAAAAAAAAGTGAGAAGTGATCTGGCAGCTTAAAATCTCTGTTGGTCCTGTAATGCAATTAGATGTAGTTCAGCACCCCTTTAAATATTGCTTCAGTGACTGAGACCAACCCCACTGGGTTTTACTGGCAGGTCCGGCATGGGCAGGACTGCTGTGAGTTTTAGTTAAAAATGGCGTTGGTGTCCTGATTGCGTCATAGGCCCCCAATTTTAATATATTTGTGAGGCACTGCTTGCCTGCAGTGGATGACTCGCCCACCTCCGAAAATATGCGGTTAAAATGGCTTCGGAAACACAGAGGTAAGTACTCTACCGCTATTTTAACCACCTGCCTGCCTGGTTCCCGTCAGGCAGGCAGGGCCTGCTTATATGTTTAGGGTAATAAAAATTGGAATGATGAACTAGTTTTAAATTGAAGATGTAACTTTGCTTCTTTAAAGTGAAGTTAATATGAAGGAATGATGCGCCTGTGTCTCAACATCTTCATGGAAACAGTGAAGATGTCCTGCAGAGAGACAATTGTAAACTGCTGTAAATAGAGTTATGAAACTGTTTTTAATAAAACCTAAAAATACAAAGTGACCATGTGACTTTCTAATTATTGCAAGAGCAAACTCTTGATACTCGTAAATTCTCCTTCCATCAGCATGAAATGTTTTGAGGCTTAATAAAAGTAAACATGACGTATAAATTTAAGATCATGAAGGCCAGATCTTTGAGTTTATCACTGTTGCTTAACTTTAGTTTCACTGTTACATTGAATGGGTCTTCGGGGAATATATTTTTCAAGAGTCTTTTAGCTGGTGTTTTGAATCTGACATGAAATGACTGCATCTTTCTGATTTGTTCCATGCACGAGCCCACTTAATCTGGTGATTTTATGCTGAATCATTTTACGAGTTTATTCTAGGTGAGCTGGGAGGAGGAAGAAATGGTTGATGACTTTTCTTCCACTTGAAATCTGAATTTAATCGTTTGCAAGTTATCAATATTTGTGAAAATATCAAAAAAACTTCAAGGGTTATGTGATACACTGTTTAGAAATGTTAAATCTACATAAAGTGACAGACTAGACAAACCCTAGCGTTGGCCTGACCTTCCAGCTCAGAACAATATCAATGATGGCAGCTCTACCTTGTGATGTTAAATGTTGACCTCATGTTAAGGACCCCTGTTAGGAAACCAAGTCAGTAATTCTGCTGCACAGAGTTGAAAGAATCCACACTCACATTAGGTTTATGTAAAAATTATTAAATTGAATGGATCGGAGGACTTAGTCACTCCAAAATGAAGCCACCATTCGAATATTTGAAATGTGGCAAATGCACAGAACAGGAAAAGATGGCTCAATGATGAAATGGATTGCCAGAAATATATTTAGGTTGGGACCATCCACTTCTTCATGTTTCTGTTGTATAATACTAATGAATAGGATTTTTAAAAAAACATCTGTAATTATTGCAGTGGAGAGAAACTATAAATTGTACTTGTTCTGAGTTGTCTAGATTTTTATCAGCGAATAGAAACCCTTGGCTAATAGCACCGATGACAATTTTTCCTTGACTACATTCTCTAACATGTTTAAGCTTAGCAATTTTGAAAAGTTCGTGGTTTGCTCACAGTCTGCAGTCATGCACCTAGAAATTCAGGGGTTGAGGTCCATTTTGAAGAAAAAATGGTGTCCGACTTGCTTTTGTCTGCTTCTGGCGGGTCCCGCGACCGCCGCCATTTTGGGCAGGTCGGCAGCGCTGCCGTTGCCTGCATTCGCTGCAGGTATTTAGATTAGGCAGATTGTGATGTCAATGAGTGTGCAACGCTGATTTGATGCACGAGCTGCCATTTTGGACGTCGCCACTCCACTTAATGCCCTCTCCTAATCATGACCAACTGACCAAGCGTTCAGTAGCAGGAAGGAGCCCCCAGCAGTGCTATTTAAAGGGATCATCAACAACTTGCAGCTGACTTGGTGTTTCAGTTCTGCTATCTCTGTCTAAGTTTCTGCAGCTTTTTGGAGCTTTCTAAACTTGTTTAAAGTTGTTGAGGTCACAGGGAGTGTTACTGCAAGTGGAGAATGCCTTGCTTCTCATTTAAAAGCTTCTGCTCACACCACTTGCTAACAGTCATGGGGGCTCCACTTGCAGTGCCCCTTGCGCTCGAGTAACAGGAAGATGGAGCAGAGGCAGTGAAGAAGAGGAGACGATGCTCACGGAGGGAGGAGGAGGGCCAGGAGGGCTCTCAGCAGGGAGCCTTACCCACCTAGGGTCTTCCGAGAGCACTTCTCCTATCTCTACTTAAGCCAGGAGCTTATTAGGAGGCTCTACTTCAGCAAGGAGGTGGTCACAGAACTCTGCCGCCTCCTGCAACCAGACCTGCAGCCTCAGAGCAGGACGAACACTGCTCTCCCAGTGGCAGTCAAGATCACCATGGCCCTCAATTTTTTCGCCAGTGGATCCTTCCAGTCTGCAGCAGGAGACATAGCTAACATCACAATTTGCCGTCCATCACTGCATCTAGGAGGTCACAGAGGCTCTCGATTCCAGGAGTAGGGACTACAATGTCTTCTTTCTGAATAGAGAGAAGCAGGACGAGTGCGCATGTGGCTTTGCCAGGATATCTGTCTTCCCCCATGGTGCAGGGCGCCATCGACTACACAGACGTGGCTTTGCGGGCACCGTACAACAATCCTGAGATGTTCCGTAATCGCAAAGGCTACCTACACTTATGTGAAGATATGTATGGAGTATGTATGGAGGGATCTATGTCGGAGGATGCCTCCACTTCACCAGAGGGGCTGTCACTTCTGCTGCACTGGTGTCTCCCAGGCTTCTGTATTAGGACCACTGCTCTTTTTGATATACATTAATGACCTGGACTTGGGTATACCTGGCCTAATTTCAAAATTTGCAGATGACACAAAATTCGGAAATGTAGTAAACAGTGAAGAGGATAGTAATGGATTTCAGGAGGACATAGGCAGACTGGTGAAATGTGCAGGCACATTGCAGATGAAATTTAATGCAGAGAAGTGTGAAGTTATTCATTTTGGTAGGAAGAATGAGGAGAGGCAATACAAACTAACTGGTACAATTTTCAAAGGGGTGCAGGAACAGAAAGACCTGGGAGTGTACGTACACATGTCTTTGAAGGTGGCAGGACAAGTTGAGAAGGCTGTTAAATAGGCATACGGGATCTTTGGCTTCATAAATAGAGACATAGGGCTCAAATTTCCAAGCCCCGAGGAGGCGGGAGTGGTGGGAAAATTGCAGAATTGGGGGGCACGAACCCATCCCGCCCCCCAACCCGCCTCCGTGCCAATGTCCCAGGAGGCGGGGACCCGACCTGTGCTGGGAACCGCCTCCCCGAAGCAGGAAGGGGATTAGAGCCAATTAACTGCCTGTTAACAGGCAGTTTTTTGCCTAATCCCTATTTTTAGCCCTGAAGTGTGGGCTTCCCAATGGCTCCGAACCATGCCAAGTTAGCGAGGCGGACCGTCGGTCTGAAGGGGTTGGAGGGGTCGAGATGTCCGTTGTGCAGGTGAGTGATGGGTGCAAGTGTGCAGATGTAAGTGTGTGAGGTAAGTGTAAAGTGTTTTAATTTTTACTTACCTTTACTTTCTCCTGCAGGCTTCCTTCCCTTCAGTTCTCGGGAGTCCCTCAGTTCACCAGCACAGAAAGCAGAATGGCCGCTGAAATGTCAAAATCTGCAGCATTCTGCTTTCTGGTCTGGAGAGATCTCTAACTGAGTCTGAGTAGAAGGACTCAAGTTAGAAGACAGATTGTCAGTGTTTGACAGCTTCACAGAGCTGTCAAACGCTAATTTTTCATCTGTCAAAAGCTCTTGACAGATGAAATGTCAATCACTGATGCCACCAGTAACAAGGTGTCCCTTAATTGGCCTGCTGAGCCTGCTGGGCGGGCTTAACAAGGTCAATCAAGGGAAAATAGCGTGGGTTGACCACAAGTCGATGGAGGCGGGACTACAACCCAAAAAGTGGGAGTCCCGCCTCCATCACATCCCCAGTGAGAAAATCCAGCCCATAGAGTACAAAAGCAAGGAAGTTATGCTAAACCTTTAAAACACAGCCGGAGTATTGTGGTCAATTCTGGGCACCACATTCAAGGATATCAAGACCTTAGAGAGGGTGCAGAAGAGATTTACTAGAATGGCACCAGGGATGAAAGACTTCAGTTACGTGGAGAGACTAAAGAAGCTGAGGTTGTTCTCCTTAGACCAGAGAAGGGTAAGGGTAGATTTGATAGAGGTGTTCAAAATCTTGAATGGTTTTGATAGAGCAAGTAAGGAGAAACTGTTTCCAGTGGCAGAAGGGTTGGTAACCAGAGGACACAGATTTAAGGTAACTGGCAAAAGAACCAGAGACGACATGAGGGGAAATTTTTTTTACACAGCGAGTTATGATCTTGCATGCACTGCCTGAAAGGGTGATGGAAGCAGATTCAATAATAACTTTCAAAAGGGAATTGGATAAATACTTGAAAAGGAAAATATTGCTGGGCTATGGGGAAAGAGCAGGGGAGTGTGATTAATTGGATACCTCTTTCAAAGAGTCGGCACAGGCATGATGGGTCGAATGGCCTCCTTCTGTGCTGTATCATTCTATGATTCTATAACCTGTAAACAGCATCTGTAGAAGGAAAGGTTATCACAGCATGTAACTTTCCAGTTACCGAATCCTTCCAAACCACTACATCTGCCACATCAGGGAGTCTTTAGTGTACACATACCTCAAACATGTGGAAAATACTATATTTGCATTATTCGCATTATTTTTCCTGTAGCAAGGAGATGTCGGGTGGACAGGATGTAGAACTTCAGTGCAAGATGTCAAAGATGGCATCATGGTTCCGCACATCGGCCCTGTGGGCTAGATGAGTGGAAAGTATTTGCCCTCAAATTTCAGGTGAAAGCTGCCCATAGAAACATCAATACACATGGTAATGACTATTATCCAGGAAGCAGCCATGATTTCTTCGTTATAGGATAGTCAATATTGTCCACAATTTTTTTGAAGAAGAACTGTGCTGGGTCACTTAGTGGTTTCATTGTGAAATAACTATTTGGATTTGGAACCACTATCTGCACCATTTTCATTGTGAAAATACATTGTGCCTTCTAGTTGACGCTGCAATAAAACATATTCACACCAAAGGTGCACTATTAAAATGGCATTGAACATTACCAAAGGAAATTAATCATAAAAAGGAGTAAACGGCACCTCTGGAAAGAGAAGAAGCTGGTCTTCTAGCCTTCTAGAGAAGAAGCTAGTTGAACACTGCAGAAGTTTATGGCACAGAAGGAGGTTATTGTATCTGTGCCAAGTCTTTGGTAGAGCAATCCAAACTTAATCCCACTGCCCTTGTATTTTCGCATAGTCCTGTATCTTCCTCTGATTCAACTGTTTATGCAATTTTTCCTTAAAAGATGCAATGGCCTCTGCTTCATTCAATCCCTGTGGCAAAGCATTCCATGTTCCAACAGCCTGCTGTATAAAGAAACTTCTCCTAATCACTCTCCTTATTCTGTGTGACAGTTTTAAATTGATAACCACTTGTCATTGACTCCCTAACTATAGGAAAAAATGTTTTTCTTTATTCACCCTGTCAAACCCTTCATCATTTTAAAAACCTCTTTTAAATCTTCTGTAAGTATTCTCTGCTCCAGTATGAAATGAGCATACAATAATAGTCCACTGATGATCCAAATAGAAGAGCTGCAACAAGCCAAAATCTTAGATGTACAGAAAGAATCAGTGAATGATTGTATATGGGGGTATCTGCCCTGATAAGATCTATAAGCTGGTGCATTGCTTCCTTTTTCAGATCCCCAAACTTGAAGGGAATATGTTGAAAGTAATCTGGCTTGTTGACCACTGGAATTTTACCATCCCAGTTTAGATTAGCTGATACCTATAATAGGTTAAGTTTTGAATAAGCCCGTGCTTCTTGTCTCACACGTTACTTCCTGCAACACTTTCTGTGACCCATATTTCTGTCATACCTACCTCTCGCATCTAAACTATATCTATCCATACTTGCTGTATACTTTCCTTTTGAGTCCTCCCAGCTCCTGTCTCCTGCTAGCTTGCCACCGCCCAAGGCCTTGTGCCTCTCACTGCTTCTCCTAGCTCCCACCTTGCTGCTGCTAACTGCTCTTCCCCCCCCTCACCCCACACCATGACTTCGAGCCACTGCTGTCCATACTGACTCAACCTCTAAAACGCCTCACGAAGAAATGCCAAATTCCTGCTGTGACTGGAATTTTATAAGTGCTTATAAAAGCTTTTATTTCCTACTTCTAAAAGTGCTCAAACTTAGCCGACTTAAAGCTGGTTCCCAGTCACAACAGAAATGTGGCATTTCTCAGTGCATGTGTGGGATTCCCTAAGTGGGAATCGCATTTACCCGTTAAATGATGGCAGCTTCCCAGCTAAGCATGGAGAAGCCCTTTGCTGTTTTTTTAAACCATCCGGGAGGTATGGAAGGATCTTTCATCCCATATCCCCTCCTCCCCGCTCCCCCCTCCACTGCAACCACATCTACCCACCCCTAATGCCCATGTTTATTCTCTTTTGCTGCCCACTCCACGAGTGCTTGTGTCAACATTCCTAACCCAAAATGCCTCCCTACTCCATATTACTACTATATGCAGTTCCTGCTACCTACCACTGACCTACCTCTAATGTGGAACATCTTCCCTATCATCTTCCTCTGTCTACTTTTATTTAAAGGTATGAGGTAACAATAACTATATGCTGAAATGAGCATACAATAATAGTCTACTGATTTACAGTTTCCACGCAAATATACATATGGGCCAAGATTTTGCTGTAATAATAATGGCAAGGCTATCGGCGCTCGCCGTTATCACAGTGTGAATCTGACAGCAACTTCTGGTGTCCGCACATGCGCAGTTAAATGTGGAAATCCAGAAGTTGCTATCAGAGATACCCTGCTCCTCCACAAGATGCGCTATTGCAGTTCTCACCAATAGACTTGGCACTGAAATTACTAATGGCATGAACTTGGGGTACTTGCCCACTAGTTTTGCACTAAAAATGGCTGAAAAAGTTAGGGCTGGTACATTTAGGAGTAAGTGAGTTTTAATGGCATAATAAGTGATCATTACTGCTGAACAACCTCCCATGTCTTACAAAATTAATTTTACAAGTGTGGAGTCTCATCCTCTCAAGAAAAGTAATGTTGCAGATTTTTTAAAAAGTAAATTAAAATAATTTATTTTTAGTCTTTCTGTTTGTCTTTTTTTATCTATCTCCTTTAATCTCATCTGCATTTCCCAATCTTTACTTTGCTTCCTGTACATGATTTAAATGTAATTTATATTTCCTGCTTTTTACTTCCTGGTTTGGACTCTGCATGTCTCAGTGAGGATACTTCAATCTGATTGGTTGAAAAGCCTCGCTGTTGCTTTCCCTACTCACAGATGCCACAGATCCCCTGTAGAGGGTGCTGCGCTGAAACAGACGGCGGATTAATGGAAATCGGCGCTGACAAGCACGCAATATGTCTCTGGCCAACTGTACGTGAGCTAAATGGCAAAAGCCGTTCCTTCACCACTGAGAGCAAAATCTGGGCCAAGAGCACAATGCCAAGCAGCATCACTGGGAATTTCCCTGATCGGTCACCATGACTTCAGCAGAAACCCCATTTACACGTTATCTGAGGTTTCCACCGAAATCCACGAAAGTTACAGCAGCCAATTGGGAGAACCATGAGGAAATTCCGATGTGTATCTTTTGACTCAGCTGAGCAACTTCATGTGAGATTTGTTTGTACCTGCTCAAAAATTAAAAAAAGTTACCGTTTTGTTTTAAAATGCAGTGGCTTAGTCTCGAACAAAATTTCCTCCTATAGGTTTTGAACTGTATACTGCTGCACTTTAGAGAAATCCAACTTGTAATATTTTCAGCAGGGGATGCTATTGCTTCTCCTTCCTGCAATATATTTTTGGGGAAGATTATATAATTGAGGCCAGCTTGTGTTCTGGAGCTGTGCTGTAAAATTTTCCAGAGAATCTTGGCTCATAAATAAAATGGATATTTATTATTTTTCTAGGAGCCAAAGTTCTGTGGAAAGATTTATTGTACAACTACAGTATAGAATTTTATAATGCAGTGATAGAACACCAGCCAGCCATGATGATATCATCCTCCCAGAATCCATTGCATCAAGGCATTGGAAATGTTGTGGATTATTTTTCGCAACATTGTGTTATATATACAAGCGTGTTTTATTTGTGATCAAAATTAATACATACCATGTTTCAGAATAGAGTAAAATTTCATTCTGAAACCAGTTTTTTTCCCCCACTCGGATCAATATACATAGATGTTTATCTTGGATATAATAATACCTTGCTTTTTTATTTCCTTCGAACTCATTCAAAATCGATTACAACCATCACACTATCACTGTAACAAATTGTTCTGGTAAAATGATGAATTTTGGGAGCTTCTGAACAGTTTTAAGGTTGGAATGCAGACCTGTCATGGAGGTAACGGGTTCATTCCCTAGCTTTCAGTAACAATCAAGCTCGAATATCTGTAGAAGATAAGATTTCCCATTTCTTCGTTTGACTCCTGTATGCAGTGCCTTGTGGTGCATACTGAATCTAGGAGAAAGAAAATTTGGCAAAAGCCATCCATCCTGCTCTGTAAACCTCGCCTACTCTTGGTTGATACAGAGCAGCACCAATGTCAGCCACGAAGGTGGTCTAGGCCGCTTGACTTTTCCTGCTGAAAGAGGATGGATGGCATCAATAAAGATAACAATATAAAGGGTAGGTAGATTGCGCACAAAATTATATGAGCAAATAGAGTTAGAATGCTCAGCAACTGCAGCAGAGGGGTTAAATGATCATTTTAATTATTTTTAAATAACATCTCATTTCTATTGGTGAGTTAGCAAATGTGCAGAAACATTATAGGCTGTATTATCCTTATCTATAATCCTCTTGTTTTTTTAAAGAGTTTTGTAAATTCTATGTATAATGATATTTATCTAAAGCTTAATTGGTTGCTATATGATTACATTGAATGCGCTTTAAACTTTAAAGCCAAAATAAATAATATAAGAGCTGGCCATTAAACAGATGGCATGCAATGCCTTAAATCTTTTTTTTATAAAATATGTAGCCAAAGGATATTTATGCTCACAAAATTCCTTCCCTAAACAGTGTTCAGTGCTACACAAAGATTTTCATCTGCATGTAATTTCGACAGTATTTTATTGAATGATGTACATCTGCTTCCCTTCACTAACATACCTTAATGAAGTAATTTTTAACTATTCCTGTTAACCTTTTGTGAAGTACGATTTCTTTGGATCCAATAGACCACACAAATGTTTTCAATTCAGTGACTAAAATTGTAGCATTCAGCTGGAAAGCAAGTATCTCTCAAGGATTGCTTACTATTATCAGTTTTGCCATTACAACAAGTGTTATGACAGAACTGGGATCAGGTTGCAGGGATGTTGGGTGCCCCAATGATTGTATACCATCAAAGATAAGTCCAGTAAAGTTTGCTGGAGTAGTGTGTTGGTTCACCCGTGACTGTTTGGAAAAATGTTAGAATTTTCAGAACGCATTATAAAAAGAAATACAGAAGTGTGTTGTGATGTGAATTACTGAATAAGGAAAAGTACTAATTGGTCTTGGGATTCTGGTGGTATTGCACCTACAGCAGTCACTGAAAGCATATCGTGATGTTGCAAATTTGTTGCAATGTTCATGAACCTAGCATTCAATTTCACCCCCCTCCCCACCTCCAGCAAGATTTTGCACATCTACTGCCCCCCCGCCGCCCCCCCGCCCAGCACTGAGGAAGTATTTAATCCTCTTAACCCACCCAAACTGGCTACAATAACCCACCCCTCCCCACACTTATTCCCCATCCACATTACCTCCCTCCCCCACTGGCTGAATCTCTCTTTCCCCAGTGGCTGGCTGTTTTATAGCATAACCCCCTACCCTTGCTGATTTGAATTCTCTTTCCTCAGTAGACCCTTTCTCCCCCTCTCCTCCTTCCCTTCCTCTAACCCTCTCCTCCTCCCACTGCCTTCTCCATCCCCTCCTCTTCACCCTCCCTTCCCCACCTTTTACTGTAGAAAATATAGGGACAGAGTGATCTCCTGGAAGAATTTCGATCGCCTAGATGGGTCGGAGAGGAATTTCCCAGATTTTTTTCTCCCAAATTGGCCATTGGGTCTTTATCTGGTTTTTCGCCTCTCCCGGGAGATCACATGGGTTCGGGTGGATGCAGAGTGATAGAAGATTTGAGGTTAGGATCAGATCAGCCATGATCTTATTGAATGGTGGAGCAGGCTCGAGGGGCCGATTGGCCTACTCCTGCTCCTATTTCTTATGTTCTTATGTTCTTATGATCGCTCCAAACTCCTCCCTTACTCCCTGTTCCTCCCCCACATTGGTTCCCCACCATTTAACCTCACTTGACCTGAAAAATTCAAACGGTTTAACATCTCATCCAAAGAACAGCACCTCTGACAATGTAGCACTTTCTCATTACTGCATTGAAACATCAACCTGGATTATGTACTTGAGCCCAGGAGTGGGGCTTAAACCTACAGTGTTTTGACTTGCATAAGAGTGCTACCAGCTGAAAGGAACAAAAGAGAGATAAGATACATCAGGAAGAAGTGCCAGGCTAGGACGTTAAAAGTCTAAAGATTGTAGAATGAAGAACAGATCAAGGGAGGCAAGGAGTTTCACCATTCTTTGATCTGGGAAAGAATACATTAGACTTTAAATCATTGACTGCATGGTCTTCAGCACAGTGAGGATGTTGGGAGGAGAAAGAAGGTGTAAGGTGATGTATTTGGAGCACAGGAGGGACACGAGAGAAAAGTTCAGAGGATCACTGATTATAGGGGTGCCCATAAAATAGATTGTGATGGAAAAGTTGAAGGCTAGAGATGATTTGAAATTACCTACCAGATGATGAGATTTTCTTCGTATTCTGTCCAGGGCGCTGAGAGAGGTATTAGAAAAGCTTTCCCAGATATGGGATTATAAATGGGATGGACTTGCGCTTTACATGGAGTTTAGAGTTGTTGAGGGGGAAAGAAGTGTTTGGCACAAAAGAAGAACTTGAGCTTCTTATAGTAAAAAACTTTAGAAATGGTTTTG
Organism: Somniosus microcephalus; assembly: GCF_052327205.1. Taxonomy (NCBI): domain Eukaryota; kingdom Metazoa; phylum Chordata; class Chondrichthyes; order Squaliformes; family Somniosidae; genus Somniosus; species Somniosus microcephalus. The sequence goes on along the minus strand of NC_140998.1, from coordinate 101,545,475 downwards.
ATGTTGGAAATCCATTTGAGATCAGAGATGTTAGTGACATCAAGAATGTCAATAGCTTAAAAACTATGGGTGGAGTCATTAAGTGTAAGAGATGGTAGCTGTTGGTTAGAATTATTAAATTGCAAAAGATATTTTAACTTATCCATACGTTTGCCCAACTCCTGTCAAGGACCTGAAGCTCGAGTTTCTGGCTGATCCAATTTGCCGCAACACTTTCAGGCCACCCAACCGCATCTCCCCCACCCCTCCTTCCCCCCTGGAATGTTTCTGGTCCACACATGCCTGTCATACTGTCTGATATGCTCCTGACTCCTCTTCCAACCTGCTTGTGCTCCATTTACAACTGTGGGTCTCCCTTTCCACGCGTTCATGGGCTGTCGACTGGGCGCAGCCTGAAGCCGGTTTTCAACACAAAATCTAATTTACAATATTTTCCCACTGAATGGGGGGGAAAAAAGCAACTCTTAATTTTTGGTCTTTATTAAGTTTTGAATGAGAAAACAGTAAATGAGATGAGGTGAGTAGGGCATGGGAAATCCAAGGCTGCATTTCTGAATGTTGAAAAAAACAACTTGCATTTATATAGCGTCTTTCACAACCTCAGGACCTCCCAAAGCATTTTACAGCCAAGGAAGTACTTTTGAAATGTAGTCACTGTTGTAATGTAATGTTGGGAATGAGAGGGGATATAGAAATGGCTAATAGAGTTACTAGGTTGTGAGGTTGGGGGTGGGGTGGGGTGGAGAAACAGTGATCTGGGGAAGATGATGAATTTCAACTGATTCCTAAGCCTAGTTGTCTTGAAGGAAACTTTGTAGGTCCAGTACTCTGGCTTGACCTAAACATACAATTCACACATTGGAGGAGTTAATGTTTCTTATATTTGCAATCCTCTCTCATTTTTGATGCAATTTATTTCTCTGAATATGAATTACAGTGCTGTGCTGTAAGCTGGCTTGCATGAGCCCTTAATTGGTCTGTCAAGGCTGTGGTATGGTGCAATGTTATTTGATTCTATATTCTTGTATGCTGTATAAACAAATTGAAATAAATAAATCCTAGATGTATAGAATATCACTGGTACTCATCATTTTCACTTTGTTCAATGGCCAGAGTTAAAACAGTTATAAAAGAACTCTGTTTCTAGCACAATTCTTACTGTTCTAAACTTGGATATATGACATATTGGATTTATACTGCAAATCAAGTTTATTTTATAACATAATCAAAGGCACTCAAATACCCTTCATGTTGGACTTTTGCTACAGAATTAATCCTGGTTGAATTCAACACAAGAGTTCAAAAGCACCTGTATAAATACGATCGTCTGTATTTTCCACTGAAAAAACAGTGGTGCACTATGGGTAGAAAATACCAGTGGACTATTTGTCCACATTTAGTGTTGCTCTGAAGATTGCACCTATCCAAAAATGGGTTCAAGACAATTAGGGAAAAATAAGGCCATGGTAAAAAATTTGTGTCGAATTAGTTGGGAAATGGGGGGGAGGGGGGTTTGAACGCTTCACCTAAGTTAAATTCAGCTCGTGCGGAGAAGTAGAGAGAAGGAAGAAGTAAGACAGCTAGGTCCACTATTTGTTTTGTAGCAGTTTCTATATTCCACACCCAGCAGTTCAAAACTGTGCATGTGGGATCCTGCCAATGTGTATGTGCAGCAAACTACATTGCAAGATGGCATTCAGGCTCTTCGGTTCTGTGAGCATTTATTGCAGCAGTCGTGGGGAGATGGGAACGAGGTAAAGATGAGCATTTAGAGAATAGAAGAGGAAATGAGAAATACAATCCCTGCTTCCTTTATAAAGGAATCAAGAAAATTACCGATGATTCTGCGCATACATGTTATTATACATAGGTTCAGTGCAACCAACTAATGCCATGGTCATTGGTAGAGCTGGCACTTTTATTGGTACTGAACAAACCTTTTCACAGTGCTGTCTTTGGAATGTGGTTGGAATGTGCCATAAAATTACCACACACTAATGTCACAGCCAGTTTCATTTTTAGATTCCAGGTCTTCCCCACTTCACCTCAACTTGGCAACAAGCAAGATTTTAATGTGAGGTAATGCCAGTAATAACTGATTTATGACTAAAAATGCCACAGCTAGGATTTTTCTCAATGTTGACTTCAACTGATAAAGCCTTTTCATGGTATCCTATTTTTACATAGCGAAACTAATGCCCATAGTGCAGGACAATGAGAGAAGATGCATTCATTTGAGATAAATCAAGGTGACATCATATTGGCTTTTTACCCCTCCAATGGGTGACCACTCTGCCCCTTGCAAATTTCCACAAAATACCCAATATAAGGCTGGGTCCCAGGCTAATTTCTGGTCCTTTTGGTGCACTCTCACCAGAGTTATGGTAAGAATGTGATGGAAAAGTTGCAGATTTTTAGCTCTACCCATTTGCACTAGGCATTGAGCAACCGAATCAGTGGTCCTTAAACAGACCGCTGGAGGCTGCTCAAAAAAATTGCCAAAGAAATGGCTAGTATTTAATTTTGTGGGGCCAGGATTCCTCCCCATGTTGCCCACAAAAAACTCCAGCCTGCTGCCTGCCCATGCAAGGCCCTTCCCAGAATCCCCTCTCCTCCACACTCCAGACCTGGACTACCAACCAGTTCAGCATGGGAACCGGCTGATTTCTTGCATTTCCAATCCGATGAGCTACAGCAGAGCTTTTAAATGAGGTCTGGACTCAAAAATGGTTTGAGCCCCCCGAAGCTGACTTTGGCCTCTCTGCCATTTCCGCACCTGTTTCGGGTGGAAGTCAAAGATCACCCCCATAGTGGTTTATTTAAACACACGTCTTCATTCGCTGTTCATTCTGCTGAATGTAGGTATTTAGTGGAATTGCTGAATCATCCACACAACCAGAAATACCAACAAATATAAACATGTTGAACAATGTGCATTGATATGATGGTGAAATTTGTAAACATTTTCTTTGCCACCCTTCAGGTCATTCAACATAGTAATTAAATGTGATTTTTGAAATAGGTTTAATAATGGTTTATTGCATTAAAAACCTTTGCACATCACTACGGAAACTGCATGTACAGAAAATGTATTCAAGATCTTCTTTGAAAGAATAATCGAGTGGAATGTGGGTGCATTCAAATTAATTCATAAATTTTACATCAAATATGACAGATAAGCTTTCATGTTTTGCATTTTGTGCTAAAATCAGTACTAAACTAATAAAGAAATACTTGTGCTGTAAGTGATTTGGGAAGATGGGGAGGAGCACATAGTTAATTATGAGGAACTGTGAACATTCACATCTGACTCCTTTTACGAACGGTTGATTTGTGTCTGGAAGCATCTGTGGAATTCCAGTTGTTCCACAAATATCACTCCACAGGTGGATTAACAAACTGGTTGATACATATACTGATACAATGGCTCATTCGTTGTTCGAAGACCATTGAAGACCCATTATTACAGATGTGTCAAATTTGGCCATTTTTTTCTTTTGTCATTCTCATACAAAATCCTGGTTTAAAAACCATGCACACCCAACATTTTTGTCAGTGCACGACAAAACAGGGTTATTAACTTTTTTTGAACAAAGAGGAAAATTCTAACAATATATAAAGTAGAGAAGTGCAGATTCAGTCAGATGTTAATGCTTCCTTCCAGTACAACTGATTTGATCTGTAAATGTACTGTGGATAGAGGACACCAGTTTGGAGTTGTGTTGTGGCACACAGTTGGAACTGCTATGATGTGCATATTTCCACAGAATGTTAATTTTGGCTTCTTTGAAAAACAGAACCATAGAAAGGTTTACAGCACAGAAGAAGACCGTTTGGCCATTGTGTCTGTGCTGAGAATTTGTTTGAGCAATCCAAAACAAATTCCATTTCCTTCCTCTCTCCTCATAGCCCTGTATAGAATAATATAACTGACAATTCAGTGATAATTTCTGTAAGCACAATAAGGACTTATGACCATTAGTTTTAGGAATAAACATTGTAGTTCCACTTGGTGCCTTTGACATTTTTGACTGCTAACTTCTTATGCTCATTAAATAATTCTTGAATTGCATTTTACTTGGTTCTGCATTTTACTCCCAAAGTACCTAATGCAATAACTACAACCAGTATTATTTCTGCACTATACACTCTATAAATTATTTAAAAATTAAAGCTATGTAACACATGAATGATGGCTAAAATGACTACAGACATTCACACGGAATAATTTCTTCGACTGATCATGCAGTGGTTACCAAAAATAGATGACCATAGGAAACGTCTGGTTCAGGAAATACAGAAACTTAAACCGGAATCCAAATAATATGCTTTAGATTTGCACTGCAGAAACATTTGTTGTAGACCAAACCCAATTAACTAGTATTTCCTCCTTTTATTTAACCTATGGTTACCACTAAGAAGTAGTCTGCTTTTCCTCCTAAATCAACAGTCAAGACAACAAATGATTGTCTTTTATGTTAATTTGACTTGCTTCCAAATGGTTTCATTTGTGGGTAAATCAGCCCAAGTTGTATCTGCTTTTCTTCCTAACTCACTGTCTGATATTCATTTTGACCGAAAGAACAACAGATGAATAAACAAGAATAAATTATGTTCCTGACCTAGCCCATTATGTGGTGATGCATCCCTACTTGTGTGCTGTATATGTTGAATGGTAGAAAGCATTGGCTAAAAATGTTTTTTAAGGTTACACTAAAATACAGGAGTGCTATAGCTCTGTGTACTGTTGCTCAGTAATGCCGGCTATTCCTGTCCGATATCCCAATTCTAGCTGCTCTTGCACCATAGTGTAACAAGTTTCTTTCCTATCACATGAAAGGGAGCCACACAGTAATGGCGGCAACTGATGGTGGTAATGGAAGAATAAACTCCATTTGGAAAGCTCCATAAAAAGGTAAACAAGACTAATCTATACATGTATTTTATAGAATATGCTTGTATGTTACAGAACTTGTAGCACAGTCTAAGTCATAAATCTATTCTTTCGTGTAACACCATTAACAAGTTCAGAAAGATACAAACCATGAAAGCAAATCCAGAGTTTCTGTTCCAGCTTTCAAGCACTCTGTTATTTTCTATTTGTTATAAATACAGCCCATTTTTTATATTGAGCGAAATTTGGTAAGGCTTTATTTGGTTGCAGAATGAGTTGATATTTTGCAATGTCTATAAGCAGGAAAGTTAGTTGTATGAGTGCAGTGTACTTGCTTTGCTCAGTATAAAATGATAACCTTGGTCTGGAATTTGCGGTGGGTAATGACGGCGAACTACCAGTTTTGCCGTCATTACCCCTCCGAAACTGACCGCAAATTCAGGATTTGTGAATCTAAACATGGAAATCCTGAAGTTGCAGTCAGTGATTCACTGCCCTGACACTGGCTGCGCTGTGGACCCCCCGCCCCCCGCATAGCCGGCAATCAGTGTAATCAGTGAAACTAACGAAAATGGGCTTTTACATGGTAATATCGCTGTTAAATACCCCATTAAATGTTAAGCCTTGTTGTAACAGTTGTAACTGGAGTTTTAACAGCATATTGACTACTAAACAAACATTCTGGTCCTGAAAAACTAGTTTTTTGAAATAGTGATCTATAACATACTGCAAACCAGAGACTTAAGCACATAAATCTAAGCTGACACTGCAGTGCAGTGCGGAGTGCTGCACTGTTGGAGGTGTCTTCTTTCGGATGAGATGTTAAACCGAGGCCCCGTCTGCTCTCTCAAGTGGACGTAAAAGATCCCATGGCACTATTTCAAAGAAAAGCAGGGGAGTTTACCCCGGTATCCTGGCCAATATTTATCCCTCAATTAACAGCACTAAAAACAGATGATCTGGTCATTATCACATTGCTGTTTGTGGGATCTTGCTGTGCGCAAATTGGTAGCCGCATTTCCTACATTACAACAGTGACTATACTTCAAAAGTACTTAATTGGCTGTAAAGCACTTTGGAATGTCTGGAGGTCGTGAAAGGCGCCATATAAATGCAAGACTATCTTTCTATATTTGTGGAGTATTACATTTCTCCACTATGATAATTACAATTTTTTAAAAACTTTTAAAAAAACTTTAAAAAAAATTTAGTTCATGATATTTCAGCTTCTACTTTATCCCCATGCATGTGTCCCAATCTTTATTTCGTTCTCTGTAACATTTTTTAAAAGTCTGGATAAAAGCAACTTCTCATTTCCTCATTTGCTATCTGTGAGAATTCTGCAATGTGATTGGTCGCTTTGACAGCTTGTGGACGTTGCTGCAGCATTGCACTAGGAATTCCCATTACAGAGCGCTAAAATCAATTGAACGTCGAAAAAGGCGAACTTCTCGCGATCTTTGTGGGCAGCTTTCTTCGGGTCCAGCCGTGAGCGCCTTTGCTTCGTCGCTGACTGAAAATTACATGCCCTAAGTGAGCAGTATATTTGGTGAAAACATCACCATTTCACAACATTAGGCAACAAAATATACTTCTATCTGGATGGTGATGAACATGAAATAGTCATCTATAATATACTACAAACCTTTTCCAGAAAACAGTGTTCTTTACTTTCTCATAATTCTGGGACAAGTGAGTGGTCAGTAAGGTGTCAGATGGAGTATAATGTAGAGAATTGTGAGGTTATTCACTTTGGTAGGAAGAATAGAAAAACCGAATACTTTTTAAATGGTGAGAAACTTTCAAATGTTGGTGTTCAGGGAGATTTGGGTGTCCTCATGCAAGAAACACAGAAAACTAGCATGCACGTACAGCAAGCAATAACAAAGGGAAATGGCATGTTGGCCTTTATTGCAAGGGGCTTGGAGTATAAGAGTAAGGAAGTCTTGCTACAGTTGTACAAGGTCTTGGTGAGACCACACCTGGAGTACTGTGCACAGTTTTGGTCGTCTTATCTAAGGAAGGATATACTTGCCTTGGAGGTGGTGCAATGAAGGTTCACTAGATTGATTCCTGGGATGAGAGGGCTGTCCTATGATGAGAGATTGTGTAGAATGGGCCTATACTCTCTGGAATTTAGAAGAATGAGAGGTGATCTCATTGAAACATACAAGATTCTGAAGGGGATTGACAGGGTAGATGCTGAGAGGCTATTTCCCCTGGCTGGAGAGTCTAGAACTAGGAGGCATAGTCTCAGGATCAGGGGTAGGCCATTTATGACTGAGATGAGGAGGAACTTTTTCACTCAGAGGGTTGTGAATCTTTGGAATTCTCTGCCCCAGGGGGCTGTGAATGCTGAGTCTTTGAGTATATTCAAGGCTGAGATAGATAGATTTTTGGACTCATGGGGAATCAAGAGATATGGGGCTAGATTTTCGGGGAGCTGTCAGGTGGGGTTTCAGGCGTGTGGGGGGGGGATAATCCCGACTTTGGGGGTCCCGACACCAACCCGCCCAAAACCCCACCCCACTTAAGTTTCAGGGGCGGCGGGTACCTGCCCCACACTGGGACCCGCCGAAACCAGGCGGGAAGGGATTAGTGCCAATTAACTGTCGTAGTTAACGGGCAGTTTTTAGCCTAATCCCCATTTTGAGGGGTTTCGTGTGGGTTTCCCGACGGCTCCAAACCACGCCAGGTTAGAGCAGCGGGCCGTCGGGTTGAATGAGTTGGAGGGGTCGCGATGTCGGCGCTCAGGTGAGTGATGGATGCATGAGTGTAAAGGTAAGTGTGTTTGGTGTGTCTAAAGTGTGTAAAGAACTTTTACTTACCTTTACTTACATTAACAGCCTTTCTTCCTGTAGCCGTCGGGAGCGCATCACTCAGCTGGAACTGAAAGCTGAACAGCTGCGATCTGTCAAAAGTGACAGCCTTCAGCTTTTAGTGCTGCTGAGATTTCTAAATGAGTCTGCGCAGAAGGACTCATCTTAGAAATCAGACTGTCAGTGTTTCACAGCTTCAAACAGCTGTGAAACACTGATATTTCATCTGTCAGAAATCTTGACAGCTGAAATTTCAGTCTGTGACATCACCTGTTGCCGGGTGGTCCTTAATTGGCCTGCTGAGCCCGCTGGATTGGCCGGACGTCGAAGTAGGCGGGTCACAAACCCGAAAAGGGAAGTCCCGCCTTCTTCCCGACAGGTTCGACAAAATCGACCCCATGGAGATTGGGCAGGAAAATGGAATTGAGGTCGATGATCAGCCATGATCTTATTGAATGGCGGAGCAGGCTCGAGGGGCCGTATGGCCTACTCCTGCTCTTATTTCTTATGTTCTTATTGAGTACTTCTATCACAAACATTTTATCACTCTTCTTGTCATGTGACATAATGCCTTGCATCTTCAAAGACTTAGTTATGGCAGTATCAAAACAAACTCGAGAATGGATAGTAAATGCTTTTGGAAAACAAATGGAAGAATCCCAATGTACAACTGAACAAAAAACAAGACTAGGGTTATTTCTGAAAAAGGGGAAGGGTAAATGTTGACTTACATGTCAAAGAATCAAATTCTGTTCAGTTACAATGATGGCAAATGGAATATAATTTTCATAACAATACATAGGTTTTGCATGTATATGATGCTCAACTGTTCAGATTCAAGTGATCACTAATAAAAGACATAGGCCCGGAATTTGCGGTCACCAGCGAAGCGAAGGTGTTCTCTGCTGGCCCCGAAGTATGCTTCGCACAAGGATCTAGTGATCCCTGTGTCGAGAACTTGGGGTTTCCGGCATTCAATCCAAATCAATGAAAGTTAATGGGGATTCCCTTGTGCAAACTGATGTGACATCAACAAGCTGTCTAAGCAGTCAGTCAAAAGGCAGAATTCTCACAGACAGCGAACAAGGTACAGGAAACTTTGTGCTATCCGGAGGTGAGCTATCTGGCAATCTGGAGCCACTGGCAAAAATCAGCAGCCGTTTTTTATTCTTTTTGTTTGTTTTTTTTGCTTTGTTTGAACAGTCAAGCTGTGCAAGGTCTGTAGCTATAGCAACAGCTTCAGCTACAGAGCTTTAGGGCCACACCCGAGTGTTTAGAAGCTGTTGCTAAGCAACAGTGTTTGTTGTCTCCGTATCTCTCAACATTAACTCTGGAGAGTACGGCACTTTTTAGGCAACGGCAGCAGCTCGGTCCCGTGGGTGCCGGATAGCACAAAGTTTCCTGTAGTGAGTAAGCTCTTAAAATTCTAACTTTTTTAAATAGTTAGAGAGAGCAAAAGAAAGATTGGGGCTCTCACATGGGGGAAAAGGCAAACCTGAAATAAAGATGGACAAACTTAAAAAAAAATTTAAAACATTTTTTTGAAAAGTTTCTTCATTTTAATTTTAATTAAAATGGACAAATTTTACACTGCAGAAAATTAAAATTCGTTTTCCAGGCTCTTAACATTTGTTTAGCAGTAATAACACTGTCAAAACCCCAGTTACACCTAATCTCTTTGGGTCTAACCTTTAGTGGGGAATGCTTACTGCGGAAGAGCCGAGGTTTTCGTCAGTTTCAATGATTTGGCTGATTAAATAGACTGCCAGCTCTGTGGGATGGGCGGGGGCACAGCACAGTCTGTTTCGGAGCTGTCAGTGACTGACTGCAACTTCGGGATTTCCGCATGTGCCAGCGCATGCGCTAAATCCCACAATTGCGGTCAGTTTCAAAGGCGGAATGACGGCAAACGTCATCATGACCGCAAATTCTGGGCCATTAAGTAGAAAATAGATGTTCTGCTTTTAATTTATTATTTTGGTAAGTGATGGGGACTTAAAACTAATGATTTTAACTTGACAGATTGTTAGCATTATAATCACATTATTAGTAATTTCAGCTCTAACAAATCTTGCCTAAGGCATAAAGTTTCATTCAGAAGTTTTCGTCAGATCCATAATGACTCACAACTACAGTGGACTTGCCTGTTGTCTGATAACAGCCCCAATATTGATCTGCCGCAGCGAATTGTAGTGAAATATTAGAACATTATAAACAAAAAGCCCCTATTCATTTGCAGATAATTTGTTTTACAGGACTGGTAAAAATTGAACTTAGTTTGTAAAATCAAATTGATTGATTATAATATCAGTGTGCAGGTTCAAATCAAGTAGCATCTCATTAACTTCATATTATGAAGTTATCTAACTTAAATGTTTCCTCCAAGATTAAAACCTATTGTGGATAGCTAAATCTCAGTCAATATACCATAACCACACTCTATTTTTTGATCCCTTTTGTCATTCACTATTAGAAATATCTAAAATGTTTATGTTCCTAACTCCCCAAAGCCCCTCCATCACCTACAAGGCACAAGTCAGGAGTTTGACACCATCTAGGACATAACAGTCCGCTTGATCGGCAGCCCATCCACCACCTCAAACATCCACTCCTTCCACCACCAGTGCACCGTGGCTACAGTGTGTACTATCTATAGGATGCACTGCAGCAACTCGCCAAGGCTTCTTAGACAGCACCTCCCAAATACTCGAACTCTACCACCTAGAAGGAAAAGGGCAGCAGGTGCCTGGGAACACCATCACCTTCAGGTTCCCCTCCGAGTAACTCACCATCCAGACTTGCACATATATTACCGTTCCTTCATTGTCGCTGGGTTTAAAATCCTGGAATTCCCTACCTAACAGCATTGTGGGAGTACCTTGACCACATGGTCTGCAGTGGTTCAAGAAGGTGGCTCACCGCCACCTTCTCGAGGGCATCTAGGGATGGGCAATAAATTTTGGCCTTGCCAGTGACGCCCATATACGGAGAATGAATTTTTATAAAGGTATTCTTAAAGTTTTACTTTAGAAAAGCTGTCTTTCAGTTATAATTTGTTATACAATTTGCATGCAATTCTAGATTATTAAAGCTCAGCACAAAGTGGTAATAAGCAAGTCTATGACCATTGTTCTCTCTGATGAATTCATGATGTCATTGTGAGAGCTAGGCAAGATTATAGGGCTGGTCATACTGGACTGCTGACATTCAGCTATAGATCAGCAATGGCAGATATTTGTGAAACAGATCTTCAGCAATCCTTGCAGCTGGTGAATGTGCTGGTGAATGTGCATCATATGTTATAAAACAGGATATTCAGCTGCAAGTGTCTGCTGCAGAGCAAAATGATAATTGACATCTGTTCCAGATTTCTCCAGAACATCCTGCTAGTTAAGAGTGATTGGACATTCAGATTTATTTCTCCCCAAGCAGAATTACTTGTTACCTGCTACTAGTTTTAAAAAATGCACTTGAAAAGTCAGACAGAAAATACTAAAATCAAGCAACTTACTGTCCTGTAATAACATATGTAGAGGCGAATATGTTGCTACATCAGAAATGTTTCTGGCGTGGGATGAAGCGAAGTGATCGAATATGGTTAAGGATCTGTGAATAGTCATTCCTTCATTGCTATTAGCTTACAATTTTATTTTATATGCTAAAATTATTTGCATTTAATAGAAAAAATATTGAAAAAATAGATAAAATGCTGCGAGAAAAGGTGCACAAAACAATTGGGATTTGAATCGGATGTTGTTTTGAGTCCTCTTAATAGGGGTTTTACAGTGCTGCCACAGCCAATTAGAATGTTGCTGTTGATGCAGCTGTGCTCTTATCTTAGTTCATCCTGTGGAACTGCATCCTTGCAATGGATGAGCAGATTTGGACTCTTGAATAAATCTCCTCTAACCATCCCCTTCCCAGTTTGTGTTGTTCAGCATTGTTTTGGCCATTTATTGTAGTGAAAATTTTTGTTTTTTGAACAAACTACAAATCAGATGATGCCAAAGAAACTCCGGACAACAAATTATTAAAACGAATAGCTGATACGTATTGGACCAACCTGCAGTAGCTTTCTCAGCATCGCTTCATTTACCCATTGACTACTGGTTCATGTCCACTCCTGAGACTTGAGCACAAGAATCTAGGCTGACACTTCAGTGCAGTACCGAGGGAGTACTGCACTGTTGGAGGTGCCATCTTTTGGATGAGACGTGAAACCAAGGCCCCGTCTGCTCCCTCAGGTGGACTTAAAAGATCCCATGGCACTATTTCGAAGTGACTATAGTTCAAAAGTACTTCATTGGCTGTAAAGCACTTTGGGACGTCCTGAGGTCATGAAAGGTACTATATAAATGCAAGTTTTTCTTATTTTTCCATAATTGAAGTCTTATGTTCTACTTGCAACATGGGCCTTTGCTGTCCCATCTTCTATCCACCATCCGATTGTGCTATCCCAACCAAAAGCCAGATATCAAAAATCACAAATCAACAGTTTTTTTTCAAGTTATTATTTTCTACATTTACATGCCATTCTGCAACAAAGAACTCAGACTGGCAAGTTTTTGTCAATTTATCGCTTGATCAAATGGATAGGAGTCATGCATGAGCTGCTCGGTTTTTAGCCTTTGTTTTGCTGTGGTGAAGCCCAGCCTTCACTACCATCCCTTCCCCTGATGGCACAACTGAAGTTGGGAACTCATCACTGAGGAATAATGGGATGAAGCCACAACTTATTACTCACTGCAGCACTAATGTGAAGTGCCACCATGTTGAACCACCAAAAAAGCTTTAATTAATTGTTCGGCACAGAATCTTTGTCACAGGCATTTTGAACTTTAATGTGTCTCAATGTCCACACACTGCATACAAGGGGAGATAATAATAAAATGGATTGTAGAGAACCACAATGCTGTGCCTGTATAATATTTTTCCGATGTTAAGTAATTGTCAACTTGCAAAGAAACCAACTGACATGACTTGAAAAGTATAATCTATAGATTCAGGGCGAAGAGTTGATTTAGTTGCTGCTGACACTAGTATAAGAGTCAAAAACACAGCTTTTCCATCCATGGCAAAGAACCAGTGCACACTGGCCATCAGAAAGTAATTACATGTTTGTGGGAGGTTGATTAGGATTTTCGCTGAAGAACATATGCTACCACAGTTGTCTTCACTATTCATCTTTTAACTCTTAAGATAAAGTTATTGTTCATGAGTTGCAGTTTTTTGACAAAAGATCTTTTTGTCATCCTTTTTATTGGCTTATCCGATGAGTACATAGAGCACTGAATCCAAAAGTATCTTAAGGTAATTCTCCTGTCGATGTGATGAAGAGAAGGATCCTAAACTATGTGTTCAGAGCTTATAAGTCACAGAACCAGATTTTTCACTCTTCAATAGTAACAACACCAACTCGCCCCCCCCCCCCCCCCCCCCGCCCATAAAAAACCTTTGTCTGGTGCTTCCAGTGAGCTTGTCTAGGCATTTTTTTGGCTGGAAAAGCATAAGTGAGTAATTAGATAATTGCTGTCTTGATTGAGCTCAATAGGAAACATTTCAATTAGGCTAAAACTACACAGAAAGGAAGTTGGCTTTTACAAAGGGAAACATTCCTTGTCATGCAACTGTCAGGTTTTACCAACACTAAGAGATGGGATTGTCTGGATACATGAAGAGGAAACCAAAAAAAATGATTGCAGCAATTATGCCTATATTTAAACATTCTGTCTTCTCATGTAGTTTCTCGATTCTTAAAAATGATAACACAGACATATGAACCTTTTACTTGTAACAAATGATTGCCTCTGAGCCATGGAAGGAGTTCAGTTCCTGGTGCTGGAAACTTTCTCCGAATACATAAACTCATGAGGTTAAAGAACTGCCGTCCTTGGGCTACCTAATAAATATATGTTGACTGCTGCTTTGGTTTTGTTAAAGCTAAAACCTGTTATTTTTTAAAATATTGAAATATAAATCTGAGCTCTAGAAATCTATTTCATTGCTTCAGGTTTTGATGTAAGGGCAACAGGTGATGTGAAAACATTTGAGTTGTGATTTCAGATGTGTGACATTTTATTTTAGCTTCTGTCACTAAAATTAAGTGTACGTCAAACCCTGAATTATTATTTTACAGATTTTGGATTCTTTGGTAGCATTTACTGAGAAACAGCAGTAGCAGTATTCCCATGAAGATTATAAGGGTACTGATGAATCACAGATAAATAATCCTTTACTTAAAGTGGTTGTAATTAAACGCCAAATATGTTTTAAGTTAACATTTTTTGGAAATGGCTTCTAGATGAGCCCTTTGTTTTCATTGCTATCATTGACACACCCAATAATAACCCATTCTGTGCTGCGAGTTGGCTAAAGTGGACTGGAAAAATAAATTAAAAGGTAAGACAGTTGAAATGCAGTGGCGGACATTTAAGGAGATATTTCATAACTCTCAACAAAAATATATTCCAGTGAGAAAGAAAGATTTTAAGAGAAGGGAGCACTGTCCGTGGCTAATTAAGGAAGTAAAGGATGGTAGCAAATTGAAAACAAAGGCATACATTGTTGCCAAGATTGTTGGGAGGCCAGAGGATTGGGAAATTTTTAAAAACCAGCAAAGGATGACTGAAAAAATAATAGAGAAGATAAATTATGAGAGTAAACTGGCAAGAAATATTAAAACAGAAAGTAAGAGCTTCTACAGGTATATAAAAAGGAAGAGAGTAGCTAAAGTAAATGGTGGTCCCTTAGAGGATGAGAATGGGGAATTAATAATGGGGAAATGGCAGAGACTCTGAACAAATATTTTGTATCTGTCTTCATGGTAGAAGACACTAACAATATCCCAATAATGGATAATCAAGGGGCCACAGGGAGGGGGGAGCTAAAGACAATCACTATCACTAAGGAAAAAGTACTTGGTAAAATAATGGTACTAAAAGACGACAAGTCCCCTGGACCAGATGGCTTGCATCCCAGGGTCCTAAAAGAAGTGGCTGCAGAGATAGTGGATGCATTGGTTGCAATATACCAAAATTCCCTGGACTCTGGAGAGGTCCCAGAGGATTGGAAAACCACAAATGTAACACCCCTATTTAAGAAAGGAGGGAGACAGAAGGCAGGAAACTATAGACCAGTTAGCCTAACATCTGTCATTGGGAAAATGTTGGAGTCCTTCATTAAGGAAGCAGTAGCAGGGCATTTGGAAAATCATAATGCAGTCAAGCAGAGTTAGCATGATTTTATGAAAGGGAAATTATGTTTAACAAATTTGCTGGAGTTCTTTGAGGATGTAACGAGCAGGGTGGATAAGGATGAGCCAGTGGATGTGGTGTATTTGAATTTTCAGAAGGCATTCGATAAGGTGCCACATAAAAGGTCACTGCATAAGATAAGAGCTCACAGAGTTGGGGGTAATATATTAGAATGGATAGAGAATTGGCTAACTAACAGAAAGCAGAGAATCGGGATAAATGGGTCATTTTCCGGTTGGCAAATGGTAACTAGTGGGGTGCCACAGGGATCGGTGCTGGGGCCTCAACTATTTACAATCTACATTAATGACTTGGATGAAGGGACCGAATGTAATGTAGTCAAGTTTGCGGATGATACAAAGATGGGTGGGAAAACAAGTTGTGCAGAGGACTCAAAGGGATATAGACAGGCTAAGTGAGTGGGCAAACATTTGGCAGATGGAGTATAATGTGGGAAAGTGCAAGGTTATCCACTTTGGTAGGAAAAATGAAAAAGCAAATTATTATTTAAATGGAGAGATTACAAAATACTACAGTTCAGAGGGACCTGGGGGTCCTTGTGCATGAAACACAAAGTTAGCATGCAGGTACAGCAAGTAATCAAAAAGGCAAATGGAATGTTGGCCTTTATTTCAAGGGGGTTGGAGTATAAAAGCAGGGAAGTCCTGCTACAACTGTACAGGGTATTGGTGAGACCACACCTTGATTACTGCATACAGTTTTGGTCTCCTTATTTAAGGAAAGATATACTTGCATTGGAGGCAGTTCAGAGACGATTCACTCGGTTGATTCCTGAGATGAGGGTGTTGACTTATGAAGAAAGGTTGAGCAGGTTGGGCCTATACTCATTGGAATTTAGAAGAATGAGAGGTGATCTTATTGAAACATATAAGATACTGAGGGGGCTCGACAAGGATGTTTCCCCTTGTGGGGAAATCTAGAACTCGGGGGCATAGTTTCAGAATAAAGGGTTGCCCTTTTAGAACTGAGATGAGGAGGAATTTCTTCTCTCAGATGGTCGTAAATCTGTGGAATTCTGTGCCCCAAAGAGGCGTGGAGGCTGGGTCATTAAATACATTTAAGGTGGAGATAGCCAGATTTTTGCAAGAAAAGGGAGTGAAGGGTTATGGGGAGCGGGCAGGGAAGTGGCTTTGAGACCAAGATCAGCCATGATCTTATTGAATGGCTCAAGGGGTCAAGTGGCCTATTCCTGCTCCTATTTCTTATGTTCTTATGTTCTTATTATGGACATTTGCACCCAGACCAGCTCTAAATTAGGGTGTTCTCCTAAAGTCCAGAGATTTACCTTTGTGAGATTACATTTTAGGAAGGATTGTGCAATAGGAGCATTCCTGTTTTATTTTTGCTATCAACTTCCAGAACTGCCATTGAACTTTATAGGAGAGCCTCCTGAAAATTAGAAAGTTTTATCAGCCTGGTTTATGTATGCAAGCATCAGCTTGGCTCAGGTGGTAGTGCTCCTGCCTCTAGCTTAGAAAGTTGTGGGTTGAAGTCAAACCTCTGGACTTGATTGCTTAATCTTGGCTGGCATGCGACTGTAGAACTGAAGGAGCACTGCATTGTTAGAGGCGCCAGCTTTTGGATGGGTTAATTAGGGGTAATATCATAGGGTTGTGCTGCTGGCAGCACAGAGCCTAACTCGCAGCGAGTGCAGTAGCTGAAATGAGGCTACAACACAGCAGCCCTCATTTTCCAACCCGTGCTCAACACTGGTGAAGCTCTGTGCTGGAAATCTCAGCTCGCAAAATTACCCCTATTAAATCAAGATCCCGTGAACCTAAGAAACCTTATTGCACTATTCAAAGCAGACCAGTGAGGTTTCCAAGTGTTGTGGCCAACATATCTGCCCCAACCAAAACAAAAAAAATGGTTAAGTATCTTGTTGCTGTTTGCAGGATTCTGCTGGCACAGAAAGACTGCCATGTTTGCCCAGATCACAACAGTCCAAATGTAATTAATTGTGTGAAGCTCTTTGAGAAGTTTTAATGCAGTTAGCCACTAAATAAATGTAGTTTATGGCCCGGATTTTGCGTTAATAATAACGGTAAGGCTATCCGTGCTCACCATTACTAGGGAGCAAATCGGACAGCAACGTCTGGTGTCCACACATGTGCAGTAAGACGTAAAAATCAGGAAGTTTCTGTCAGAGTTATCCTGCTCCACCACAGGGCGTGCTATAACAGTCCTCGTTGATAGACTCACAATTGAAAGACATGCAATGGTGTGAACTTGGGGTACTTGCCCACTAGTTACCCACTAAAGATGCCATAATAAGTTTGGGCTGATGCATTCCAGGAGTAAATGAATTTTTAATGGTATGATAATTGATAATTACTGCCAAACAACCTCTCTAGCACTGAAAATGTAATTTTACAAGTGTGGAGTCTCATTCCTTCAGAAGTTAATTAGTGTTGGAGATTTTCTTTTTAAATTTCTTTCTGTCTGTCTTTTATCGCTTTCCCTTAATCCCATCCATCTATCCCAATCCTTATTCCGCTTTCTGTACATGATTTAAATCTAATTTATACTTCCTGCTTTATACTTCCTGGTTTAGGCTCTCTGTGACTCAGTGAGGATTCTTCAAGCTGACTGGTTGAAGAGCGTTGCTGTTGCTTGTCCTGCTCACAGACGCCACAGGTATAGGGCACTGTGCTGGATCAGATGTCGGATTAGAGCAAGTCTCCGCTCTAAAACCCACAAAAAAGTTGTGGGCAGCTGTCAGCAAGGTGAACAGCAAGCGCTGTTCCTTCACTGCTGATCGCAAAATCCAGGCCAATATTTATTACTTACCTGTAATAGATTAGTTCAAAACCTATTAAATTAGTAACTGATTACCAAATTGAAAAATAGGTGAAAGCAAATTGGATTACATCTAAAAAGTAAAAAAGCTATGTATATTTTATAATTTTGTACTATTGGTAAAATGTCTGTGAAGCACCAATACTGTCACTTCAAAAAAGTGTAAGAAAAAAATCATATTTAAATGTGAAATTAAATTTTAAAGAGAATAATATTTTTGGGTGAAGTACTTTCAATCTAAAGTGCTTTCTCCATAAACACTACAAGAATAGTTTCTAATTTCTCCTATCTCCGAGGAGAAGCTGCGACATTTCCCAGTGAGGAAGCAGTCTGGTAGAAATCCACCATGTTTGGTTAAGTCTGGACTGGTACTGAACTTTTTAACTGCTTTAGAGCACTGGGATCTAGGACTGGGAAGGATGCCAATTCCTGCTCAACATAATGAGAGCCTTCCGAAGTTGGGTCCACTGCATTCGTCACCCGAGCATGTCTTCTGTCTGGGAGATCTGACGTGGCGGGTCTCCAGCAGATGGCTTTCTCGCTTGGAAAGGTTGGAATTTCTCCTCTCAGGTGGGAGAAATGGTAAACAGTTTTTGGAAGTATTTTTGGGAGGAATTCTTTATATTGAAATTACTGACCTTCCTAGACAGAGTATCGTTCTCCTTCAAAAAGCACAGGCCTTATACTTCAAATGATTTGAAGTTCCTCATTAAATATTGCTGGATGCAATCATTTCTAATTAGTTTTAGTGAATTCATTAAATATGGAATCCTTTATCTTTGTAGTGCAAAAAATGCAATGCATTTAGGAAACTTTGTACACCATTTTATAGCATGGTTTTAATCATTGGCTTTATCATATACACGTAAAATAATATCTCACGAAGAAAAAGTCTAAATTAATTTTCAGTTCTATTTGCTGAAGCCTGTTTGTACTAGGTCACATTTTTAAACATACACATTGAGTAATCCGCTAGTAATAACAACAAAAGCAAAATAGCTGACCATGTCATTTGTAACATTAAATGGTAAAATTTAACACTGTGAGGTTGGTCCCCTGGCTTGATGGTAATGGTAGAGTGAGGACTATGCCGGACTATGAGGTTACAGATTGTGGTGGAATACAATTCTGCTGCTGCTGATGGCCCACAGCACCTCATGGTTGCCCAGTTTTGAGCTGCTAGATCTGTTCTGAATCCATCCCATTTAGCACGGTGGTAGTGCCACACAACACGATGGAGGGTGTCCTCAGTGTGAAGACGGGACTTCGTCTCCACAATGACTATGCGATGGTCACTGCAACCAATGCTGTAATGGACAGATGCATCTGTGACAGGTAGATTGGTGAGGAGGAGTGCAAGTAGGTTTTTCCCTTGTGTTGGTTCACTCACCACCTGTCGCAGGCCCAGACTGGCAGCTATGTCCTTCCGGACTCGGCCAGCTTGGTCAGTAGTGGTGCTACCGAGCCACTCTTGGTGAGACATGACAGTACCCCCCGCAGTGGTGATGAGTATGAAAGGAATGGCATGGGCATTGTGAGGATGCTTTATGGTGTTGATGTGGGGTGGTGCCAACCTGACGTATCATGTGGCAGCCATGTGTACAGCGTCAAGTGAAGTAAATCTGGCCATGGTGAGGCCATCCCTGGTCTCCCGGGCAGCAGTGCGATCAGGTGATGATGTCCTCTGACCTGTGCAGCATCAATTGATTGCAGAGAAGGTTGGTGTTGTTGGTGCTGCTGGTGTGTCTGGTGCTGCTGGTGTTGTGGCTGATCATAAAGGGCACCCATTCTGTCAATGGTGAGAGAGTTCTTCCAGTGATGTGAGAGTGGTTGGAGAGTAGAAAGTGGAAAGCCTGCAGAATGTGTATTGGAAATGGAGTGAGAAAAAGCTCCTGCCTGAGGAAGGTAAAGCTTTTACTGTACATTTGAAGCTGTCAAGTAATCAGCTGGAGCAATGGCCACTGAACTCCTGCCTCAGCTTGACAGCTGTGGTCTGCGCACGGCGGGGATCCCGTGGTCATGAAGTTAAAGACAAAAGCTAAGTGAAAAAAGGTTGTTAAGCATCTAGCTACTAGATGCTAATCATTTTAATTAGGTCCCCCGCCGCTGCCGGTCGGGTCTGCTCAGCGTTGACAGACCCGACATTGGGAAAGGCATGTGGCAGCGGGGTCCCGACCCGCTGTGGAAAGAAAAAACACTTTCCCACCTGACCCACCACCGATCCGAACTGCTGACATCCTGGAAAATTCTGGCTGTAGAATCAGAAAGTAGCAAGAGTACAGCCAATATTGGCAATAATTCAGTCTAGGGTAACCAAATTTCCCAGATTGCCCAGGAGTCTCCCGGAATGGGGCATGGAATATAACAGCCCAGGAGATCTTTGTGCTTTAAATTTCCCGCTGCAATAATGGGAAATATATTAAAAAATCTTAAGTCTATACATTTGGACAAATTTTTCACTTATAATTTATGTCTACAGAAGAGAAGATAGTAGAACACAACTATTTTTAATCCTAATCCTGATTTTGTACTTTAAAAAAAAAACTTCACACATTTATTCATTCTTAGATTCTTGTACCCAATTCTTAAAATCACGAATGATTTTACTTTTCCATTCACCATTGTCTGCATCTCACATTGTAACTTTGGCAGAAACCCTGGGGATTGGGAGCACTGGGGCTCGAGCAGGCGGAGAGAGGGAGACTGGGCAATGGGGTGGGCATGGGACGCAGCATTTCTTACTGAGCAGGGAGCAGTAGCAGCAACGTGGTGAGTGGGAGCAACACTGTGAGTGAAACCTGGAGACTTTGGGTAAACTGTGAAAGATTGTTTCTACTAGTGAATGGGGAACAAGGGGTTTAGAGACTAAGGATACTCACTAGAAGAACCAAGGGGAAGGGAGAAGGAAGGTTCTTGAACTGATGGCTATTAGACTATGGGATGCTTCACCACAAGTGGCTATTGAAGTAGAGACTAGAACATTATTCTCCCAGATCCTTTTCAAATATTTATCCCATTCCTTTTTAAATGAAGTTACAGGACACACCACTAGTACAGGCATCAGGGGCCGAATGGTCTCATCCTGTGCTATAATTTCTATAATTCTATAAAAACTCCTCTTTATTGCGCCCGGGCCAAATTTAGGACTGTGTGCCCTATGAAAAGTGCCCCAAACCCCAAGCTTGCTGCCCTTTGCACAATCTCTGTTTGGTTCAGGTTGGTCAGTGCCAGCCGGTTTTGACGTGTGAAATCCCAAGTACAGACCGACTCTGACTGAGCCTCCCAGTTCAGAGTTGTCGCCTTTGTGCAGAACCTGAGCCCAAACCAGAGTCCAAAGAGATAGTGAGAGAGAGATTGGGTCGATTAAAAGTGGCATCGACTGGGGAGCCTGACCTCACCTTTTGTGGTGCAGAGGGATTCTGGCTGTAGTTTCAGGGTGATTTTCAGCAAATTATAGAATTACTAATAGTTACAGGAAGGATATTGGGGCATTACACCTATTACTGCCAGTTACATATAGACTATCAGTGAGTTATTGTCTTACTGTTGATTATGAGGGAAATCTGAGTGTTACCAGTATTACTATTAGTTATCGGTGCAATTTTAGTGAGTTCGTATGTTCGTAGTTACTATTAAGTACTGATGGAATCGAAGTTCCCCCCGCCTCCGCTTTCCCCTCTGTGAATTGCTCCCCCACCATCGGCCTCCTCTGTCCCCTGCCCTCAGTTTCCCTTCTTCGCCTGCTCGCAGATGGCCTCCTGATTCTTGCAACTTCTCACCCGCACGAAATGACGAGCAAAGATATTCAACTACAGGGGATCTAACCTTTTTTAAGGTAAATGCAACAGCATTTGCAGACACCACATGGTCAGACATCGTGTGGTCAGAATGTCATGTGATCAAACCTCCAGAAATACCTCCAATCAGAGTTGGCAACCCTCAGCCAGAAAGTCCAGTAAAACCAGTTCTGGAATTTACAGCAACAGAACGAGGAGCTCCAGAATCAAGTCTGGAGATGGAGAGATCAAAAGCTTACTAGGACAATAAAACTGAAATGAGGCCAGATGAAGATAGAAGCAGTGCTGATGAAAGAAGGAAGAGACCAAGAAAGAAAAAAAATCAAAATGAGAAAATAAAAGGCAAATAAATTGTAACCTGACTAAAGTGAGATAGTAAAACAAAAGAATGAAAAGAAACTGTTAAATAGAGAAACAGAAATAAACTTAATAATGAGAGAAAGTAAATATAGTGCGAGGCAAATGAAGCAGAATGAAAGAAAGCCATGTATGTGCATTTGCACATATATACAAGTGTACATGTGTATAATAAAACTATATGACAATAGTTTTACACAAAAGGAGCTGTCCAGAGAGGGGAAAGATTCTGCGCAGTGTTACAGTTTAGTACATTGTTGTTTCAAATTTGGAACCCTGGATTTGAATACAGTCCTGATTGAAAAGAGGTTGGACAATCTGAACCCTCTACATACTGCGCTGGGTACGCACCACACAATCAACCATAACTTGGCACAAATTGCCACTAAATTGGTAATCTCAGTCATTGAGGTGACAGGGTGAGTAGGAAAATCCTGTTATTGTAGTAGGAAATACTTTTGTGAGGTGATGTTAAGGCCCATTGCGAGGGAGAATTGAGAAAGATGACAGTGCTATAACTCACCTGAAGTTTCTTAATTATGATGGTTGGAAAATATTTCATTTCCTAGCGCAAGCTTGAAGGTACACCTGTGACAGAAGCAGTCAATGTTTCTCCTGAGTCCTTATATACAGTTAAGTACTTTGTTAAAACTAGTGACTGTAACAAGTATGCAACATTTTGGGAACAGCCATGCCTTAATTCGGCAGTGCTGGTAGTAGAAATACTGATTCTGCAGTTCCACCAGCAATAAACAAAAATGTAAAAGCTTTTTTTTCCCCATCTAACTAATTGAATGTGGAATAAAACTAGTACTACTACCTGCTAAGCTGCCATTTTTGCACATGGGTGGGCTGCGTAGACTGCAGCTGTATATTCCTGCCCACCTGCAGCGTGACCCCACTTCCCAGACAGCGTATGGTATGGTGACAGATGTAGCAGACTCACGGTCATGTCTGTTGCTCCAGTTGACCTGGAGACCAGGCGAAATAAGGTGGGACTGGCTGGATTCAAAAATTGATTCCCTAATTATTTCAATATGAAATTTAAGAAGCCTTCATAAGCAATAAGGGTACATTAACATTAAAAAAAAAGAAAAATGAAAAGGCACACTCCTCTTTTAAACAAAGATTTGTTTTCTTTATAAAGAAAGAGAGTAAATTGGACCTGTATGGACAGGCCTTACTACAGTTTGGCACTAGTCCAGTTTGTTTTTATGACCTTAAGTTGGAATGAGGGTAAGTAAACATTTTGCTTTTTTAATAAAAGGAATAATGCTCCATCTTTAAAATCTAATAAACTTTAGTTTCTTGTGGGATTTATCCAATTAGTTGTAATTCCACCATGGCTTTACCCATAACTGTAAGAATATTTATAAATGAAAATATACAGTACAGACTGCATCAGAAGGCCGACAGAAGCCAACTTTACAGTGTTGTAATTGGAAGCTCAGCCAAGCCTCCCTTTTGAATGGCTGAATGGGTTGCCAATCCTATTATTTTAAGCATATGCAGATCTTTAGCAGGCTAATTTACCTGCTTAAATTTTTTTCTGTCATGTTGGCTTGCTTTTAAGAAAAAAAAGTGCTGTCAGCTGCCAGTATTTCCATCTTAATCCATGTTACCAGAAGGAGACAAAGTTAGCTTGTTTTCAGTAAAACTTGATGCTTACTTGGATTAATCCTGAAGACCCAGGGATTTGTGCCAGGGTTAATCAGAAAGCTGAAAATCAGAAACAAAATGTACACTAATTTTTACTACCAAATTGAAAGCTAAAGAAAAACAAACAATACTTGGTAACAGTGGAGGTTTTTTGTAAGCATTATTTAGATTTGGTATGATTAAATCCTGGTGTGTTGCATATGAAACTCTTCATAGCCTCTAAATTAAGATTAATTTACTGAATCAGTCTTAACTTTCATTGTCCAGTGAACTGAAAGCAAGTCTGAATGTGGTGCTGAATTTGGTAAATGTGGATCTGGTAATACTTGCCCTTAGGAAGAGAACCTTTGGAAGTTTGCACATCCGCAGTTTTAATTTAGTGATTGTGTATGTACTCTGTATGTCAGATTGACTGATGACTGATCTGGAGATAAATGTCAGTTTGACATTCTGCTTGCAGGAATTAGTGATGTAATAATTAGGTGTGCTTTCTGTCATACAAGGTGGAAATGTAACGATTGTAAGCACACAGACATTGCATGGATTCACAAGCTGTGTGCCTGAGCTTTTTCAGGAGCTGCTTTTAAAACTGCTTTGCGTCATGACAGCAGCTTGGTTTGTAGCCAAAGTGGATGGGAATGAAGGGGGCTGGAAATAAATACTGATAGAGTTTAAGAAAAAACGTTCATGTTCATATCCTAACTTGTCCCTGTAGAGGGTCAATTACAAACAGTTGGCTGGAAGGCTGATCCAAGATAAACATTGTGCTAGAGAATTGCACCAGCAGGTACCAAGGGCCTCCATGTAGTCAGGCACTTTCTGTAAATGTCAAACATGGCCACAATGCCTCAGGGTAAGGAACTGCTAGGCCTCAAGAGTTTCTCATGATGGTCCAGAATGAATCAATAAATTAGACAGGCATTTTTACATAGTTAGGTATTTTCCTGGATAGCTCTGAAAAGGTCATCAATTCTAGGAGTTGTTTATGAGTGCCTTGGGAATTGAAGAATGCCCTGTTGAGTAAGATTTGCCCCCTTCCCAACATGTACCGCATGCTTGCACCGACTTACAAACAACTGCTCTTAGATTTCTTTTCTTTTTCTTTTAATGTGCCTTTTGTACACAGAGTTTAAGGAATTAGAGATACTGCATCACTGTTGTCAAGGTGAAAAAGTACACTTTAAGGCATGAAAATACAATTATGATGCTAATCAGACGCAGTTCTTGGTTATTGAGCAATGGAAGAGTTTAAAAAAAAAGGTATTAGCATTTGGGAAGAGAGGTACTGAGGAAGTAAATGTGATTCATAAAACAGAAGCCTTAGCCTGCTTCAGCACAATCTAGTCACCAGTGGCTCAGTGCCAATCATTTCGCCAATAAAGTTATTTAAACAAAGGCACTTAATAACATGACATCAATATGAACCAATGACCTAATTGTATAATCTATTTTTAAAAAGTGAGTCGCATTTCCGCTCACTGATTGGCCAAAAGTAGCTATTTGAGTGTGATGTTGCTTTCTAGCAGTCTCATTGGCCAATAGAAATCATGCACCAGCTCTGATTGCTCCACGTATGATTGCCAGGACTCTGGACCAATGCCAGTAAAAGCAGGCTAGCTGTGAATTTGGGGAGTTTCAGTTTGTGGTCAGCAATGGCCACTGACTCCCTTCCAGCCTCAACTTTGATGCACAGCTTTTTCTTCTGCCTCTTGTACTCTTACTCTACCTGCTGGGATGGTATTTCCTGGGTGAGAGAGGCACTGCCAAAACCAAGCATCCATTGCTTTTCTCCACAAGCACCTTACCAGCTTTCTCTAAGGTGGCGTCTAATCGGAAGTGAATTTGCCGCGGTCTGATAGGGGGACATAAAGGGGTCGATTTTAGTTCAGGTGCGGGGAATTGGCAGGTTCCCTCAATTTAGTGATTCCAACACGATTGTAAATGGGTCTGTGAGATTGATGCAAATTTAACACAATTGGCCAATTGATTTCCAGCATGTGGGAAGCCTTGGCAATTGAGTATTTCCAGTCAGAAAGTCGCAGAATATGACGTCATCATTGCTGCTGCTTTTAAGGTCCACAGCAAGCCTTGCTTCCTCTGCAGGCTTCCAACCTTCAACATTAAGATGGCACAGGAGCCTGCAGGAGGAACGGCCAGCGGGAGGGCCAGATCTACACCCAAATTTGATGAGGCTTCACTACAGGCATTATTGGATGGTGCTAGGGCCCACAGGGAGGTCCTCTTCCCTTCTTCAGGGAGGAAGAGGCCTCCCAGCCAGACCAAGGCTGTGTGGCTAGAGGTGGCAGGTCAAGTCAACTCCTTGGGGCAACACGAAGAACGTGGTTGCAGTGCAGGAAAAGATTCCATGACCTTCTTCGCACTGGAAAAGTAAGTACTGTATGAAGTTTCCATCACCCTCAATCTGATCCCCATTGCCTTTCCTCACCAGCACTCAGCTTTAGCAATCTCTTCCTGCACATCCCACTAGACACTCACATCCATGCACCCTTACTCATTCCCTCTCCCTCTATGCTCACATTCACAGAACGATGCCACCATGCAGCCCTCACAATCCCTCTCACTCTGATGCTTTGAACGCAACTGACAACACACAGGGAGGGCCCTTGGTATTGCAATCTCACTCCATCTTTGTCTCCTAAGTATCTATGCTATGCAATCTCTGCACTCACTCCTTCATTCTCACTGAACCTCCACTTGTCTCCCTTATTGCAGGAAAAGAGAGTTCACAATAGGAGAGAGCGAGCCAGGAAAGGAGGAGGGCCGCCCTCATTAGCCCAGCTCGCCCCTGGGAGGAAGGCGTGCTGGAGATTGCCGGGGCTGACTGAGATGTGGACGTTGGGGAAGGACAGGCAGGAGCGTCCCCGCAAGCTGGTGACAGAATAGTTTTCCATCTCTCTCATTGGCATTGCATGAGTCGCTGATAATGATTCTGAAGCTACATCATATGGACTTACGATCATCTGCAAAATGCAATGTGCATGTAACCTTGGCATCACATCTCTAACTTTTTCCATGACTCCCCCGCAGGACCATCGAGAGCCCCTGTCCCCATGGTGCAGGAGGAAGAGCCTGAGCAGCCGGACTCCTCAGAGGAATCTGCAACCTCTGAGGGCGCAGTGTCTGCAGAAATCAGCGCACCCAGCACGAGCGCAGACACTCACACCTCGGTGGGACCTTCGGGACACAGAGTAGAGTTGTCACCTGGTGTATCACAACTCACAAGTGAGCATCAGCAGATTGTGGAGACAGGGACAGCAGTGGTGAGTCCTCGTCGGAGGGCGCAGGACTCTGCCAGCTCGACTCAGCTGCATGTCGACCCTCTGCCTCTGGACTAAGGTCCAGAACTTAAATAAAGGGAATTACGAGGGTATGAGACGGGAATTGGGTAAGATTGATTGGGTGGTGTTTCTGGGGGGATTGACAGTGGATAGACAATGGCAAGCATTCAAAGATAGAATGGAAGAATTCCAGAACATGTTTATACCGGTTTGGCACAAAAATAAACCTAAAAAGGTGACTCAACCGTGGATAACGAGGGAAATTAGGGACAGCATAAAATCAAAAAAAAGGGCATATCAACTGGCAAAAAAAAGCACCAGACCGGAAGATTGGGGGCAGTACAAGATACAGCAAAAGAGGACAAAGGGATTAATCAGGAAGGGGAAAATAGAATACGAAAGTAAACTTGCAGCAAACATAAAGACAGACTGCAAAAGCTTTTATCGGTATATCAGGAGGAAAAGACTGGTAAAATCCCAAGTCGGTCCCTTGCAGTCCGATTCGGGAGAATATATAATGGAGAATAAGGAAATGGCAGACCAATTAAACTCATACTTTGGTTCTGTATTCACAAAGGAGGACACAAATAACCTCCCAGGAATATCGGCAAACATAGGGACTAATGAGAGGGAGGAGCTGACAGAAATTAGTATCTCTAGGGATATGGTGTTGGGTAAGTTGAGGGGACTGAAGGCCGACAAATCCCCGGGGCCTGATAAACTACATCCTAGGGTACTTAAGGAGGTGGCCCTGGAGATAGCAGATGCTCTAAGGATCATCTTCCGGAACTCCATTGACTCGGGAACAGTACCCGTGGATTGGAGGGTAGCTAATGTTACCCCAATATTTAAAAAGGGGGGTAGAGAGAAAGCAGGGAATTATAGACCAGTAAGCCTTACATCGGTTGTGGGCAGAATGCTAGAGTCCATTATTAAGGATAAAATAGCAGAGCACTTGACAAATGGGGAAAGGATCGGACAGAGTCAACATGGATTTACAAAGGGTAAATCGTGTTTGACTAATCTGCTGGAATTTTTTGAGGAAGTAACTGGTAAAATAGATGGGGGAGAGCCAGTGGATGTGGTGTACCTTGACTTCCAGAAAGCCTTCGATAAGGTTCCACACAAAAGATTATCATGCAAAATTAAGGCTCATGGGATTGGGGGCAAAGTATTAACGTGGATAGAGAACTGGCTGGCGGATAGAAAACAGAGAGTTGGAATAAACGGCTCGTTTTCGGAGTGGCAGGCAGTGACCAGCGGGGTGCCGCAAGGATCTGTCCTGGGACCCCAGCTGTTCACAATATATATAAATGATCTGGATCAGGGAATTGGATGCAATATTTCCAAATTCGCTGACGACACTAAACTAGGAGGAGGGGTGGGCTCTGATGAGGATGTCAGGAGGCTACAGTGCGATTTGGACAGGTTGGGGGAATGGGCGGATACGTGGCAGATGCACTATAATGTGGATAAATGCGAGGTTATCCACTTTGGGGGTAAAAACAGGAGGGTAGATTATTATCTAAATGGCAATAGATTGGGAGATGGGGAAGTGCAGAGGGACCTGGGTGTTCTTGTGCACCAGTCACTGAAGGAGAGCATGCAGGTGCAACAGGCGATTAAGAAGGCAAATGGTATGTTGGCCTTCATATCAAGGGGGTTCGAGTATAGGAATAGGGATACCTTACTACAGCTGTACAAGGTGCTGGTGAGACCGCATCTGGAGTATTGTGTACAGTTTTGGTCGCCCCATCTGCGGAAGGATGTTCTTGCCATGGAAAGAGTGCAACGGCGATTCACCAGGCTGATACCTGGAATGGCGGGAATGACCTACGAAGAGAGATTAAATAGTTTGGGCTTGTACTCACTGGAGTTTAGAAGATTGAGAGGGGATCTCATCGAAACATATAAAATTATGGCAGGCCTGGACAGGCTGGATTCAGAGAGAATGTTTCCAATGGCCGGGGAGCACAGAACCAGGGGCCACAGTCTAAAAATAGCGGGCAAATCATTTAAAACAGAGATGAGGAAGAATTTCTTCACTCAAAGAGTGGTGAGCCTGTGGAATTCCCTGCCACAGAGGGCTGCGAAGGCTAATTCAATAAATATTTTCAAGAGAGAATTGGATATATTTCTGAAGGCTAAGGGGATTAAGGGTTACGGAGAAAAGGCGGGGACGGGGTACTGAACTGGTAAGATCAGCTATGATCTCCTTGAATGGCGGAGCAGGCTCGAAGGGCCGAATGGCCTACTCCTGTTCCTATCTCTATGTTTCTCTATGTTTCTATGGATCCATCCATAAGATCAGAGGTAATGGAACTCCAGGCACAGATGCAGGAGTCTCTGGCAGGTTTTTGTTAGATCCCTGTATCTTGATGTTGTGTGTCCTTCAATAACTAGACACGAGACTGCAGGGAACAATCAACAGGTGTTTACTGGATGAGGGCTACTCTAAAACTAAACGTACAGATCCCTACTCAGGGTTTATATACAGGTGTGGTCACTGCCGGTACTACAGTATACAGGAGCTGTAAAAAGTAGTTCTCCCCTTAAAGGTGCATACACTACAATTCCTCCCCTTTTAGATTAACAGTACCATAACATTCATTCAACAATTAACACTTTTAACATGCACATTAACCGAAAATAGTCCATTTATAAATTCAGTCTTTGGGGCGGCTTCCTGATCCTTTCTGGATAGCGCCTTTCCTGAGTGTCTTGCTCTTGGTGCGGAGGCCCCCCTGTTGTCAATTGGTTCATCAGCTTCCGATGCTACTGTTTCTGGGGTAGATGCTACCTGTATGTCGGGTTCATCACCAGGTACGCGAGACATGGGGTTGACTTGTTCCTGTGACTCTAGGATCTGGTCGACATGGCGTCTCACAATGTTCTCCCCAACATCCACTGTGTACATTAGTGGCCCCTGCCGTGTGCATATCGTTCCTGGTTGCCATTTCTCTGTTCGGTAGTCGCGGGCCAAGACTGGTTGCCCTACATTAAAGCTCCTTGTCGGCTTCTCATTGATGTGCTGGAATTGCTTATTCTCAACATTTCTTCGTACATTTGGTCTGAGCAAATCCAGACGAGATCTCAACCTTCGGTGAAAGAACATCATGGCCGGGGTCTGGTTGGTGACTGCATGTGTCGCATTTCTGTAGGCTAACAGGAAATTGTCCACCTTATGCTGCAGTGGAATGTCGTCATCGCACATGGCCCTTACTGCTTTCTTAAAGGTTTGTACGAACCTCTCAGCCAATCCATTTGTGGCTGGATGATACGGGGTGGATGTGTAATGCCTTACCCCATTCCTTTTCATGAATCTTCGAAACTCTTCGGACACAAACTGTGGTCCGTTATCAGAGCAAATCTGCTCTGGCAAGCCGTTCCTGGCAAATATGGTCCGTAGGACTGCAATAGTTTTCTTCGTGGTGGTGGACGACATTTTGATCACCTCAGGCCATTTCGAGTGCGCATCCACGGCTATTAAGAACATTGAGTCCATGAATGGACGAGCAAAATCAATATGCACCCGTTGCCATGGAGATGAGGGCCACTCCCATGGGTGAAGAGGGGCATGTGGTGGTGCATTTTGAACCTTTTGGCATCCTGAGCAGCTCTTTGTCAGGTCCTCGATTTGCTGATCGATCCCCGGCCACCACACATAAGCCCTAGCAAGGCTTTTCATTTTCACCCCTCCCAGGTGGCCTTCGTGAAGCTCATTTAGCACTCTCTCCCTTAACTTGGGTGGAATTACCACTCGGGATCCACACATCAAGGTCCACTGGCATACTGACAGCTGATCTCTTCTGGAAGAGAATGCTGGCAACAGTGAGTCGCCATGTGTTGGCCATCCCTTCACCGTCAAATCATATACCCGAGACAGTGTCGGGTCATTTCGGGTCTCCTTCTCTATATCCGCGTTAGTTACTGGCAAGCGTTCAATTATAGTCGAATAAAATATTTCGACAGGGTCCACTGCTGGTGCTTCCTCCGCAGTAGGCAGTGGCAGGCGTGATAGCCCATCAGCGTTTCCATGCTGTTTCGTGCCCTTATACTCGATTTCATATTGGTTCACCCCTAGAAAAGGGACCATCTTTGTAGCCGTTGCGCAGTCATCACCGGAATGCCCTTCTTTGGATTAAAGATGGAGACAAGTGGTTGGTGGTCAGTCAGCAAGGTGAACTTCTGCCCGTGCAGATAGTGATTGAACTTTTTCACTCCCCACACTAGGCTGAGGGCCTCCCTGTCAATCTGGGCGTAGTTACGCTCGGCTGAGGTTAGTGACCGAGACGCAAAGGCTACCGGCCTCTCCGAGCCGTCCGGGAACTTGTGCGACAGCACCGCTCCAATGCCATAGGGTGATGCATCACACGCCAACCGAATTGGTAGTGCTGGGTTGAAATGAGCCAACACCTCTTTTGATGTGATCAATTCTTTGCACTTCTGGAAAGCTCGTTTACATTCGTCATTCCACTTCCATGGTACCCCCGTTTGCAGTAGGGTGTTCAGTGGGTGTAGTACTGTAGACAAATTCGGCAAGAACTTATGGTAGTAGTTCACCAGCCCGAGGAACGACCTCAGCTGTGACACATTTTCCGGTGCTGGAGCCTTGACTAGTGCCTCAATCTTTTCAGGGGACTTATGTAACCCCTCTTCACCAATAACGTGGCCACAATACGAGATCTGCTTCTGGAAAAACTCGCATTTGTGGCGATTTGCTCGGAGCCCATATTCCTTCAATCTAGTGAGCACCTGCTCCAGCTTGGCAAGGTGATCACTGTCATTTTCGCCCGTGACCAGGATGTCGTCCAAATAACACTGGGTCCCTGGAATCCCTTGCAGGACTTGATCCATTGCCCTTTGCCAAATAGCCGGGGCTGATGCTACCCCGAACACCAGCCGGTTGTATTGGTAGAGACCTTTATGAGTGTTGATCGTGAGGTACTGTTTCGAGGCTTCTTCTACCTCCATTTGCAGGTACGCCTGGGCCAGATCAATCTTAGTGAAGCGTTTCCCTCCAGATAGCAAGGCGAAAATATCTTCAATCCGCGGAAGCGGATATTATACCGTGTGAAGGACTGGATTCACTGTCACCTTAAAGTCCCCACAGATGCGAACCTTCTTTGGTTCCCCAGGCATATTACTCAATGACCTCTTCATTACAGGAACTGATTGCCAGTCTGAGCATGAACCATTTACCCCCAATCCCGTGATTTTTTATCTTAAGCAATAATCTTTTGTGTGGCACCTTGTCAAATGCCTTTTGGAAGTCTAAATACACTACGTCCACTGGTTCTCCTTTATCCACCCTATACGTTACTTCCTCAAAGAACTCCAGCAAATTTGTCAAACATGACTTCCCCTTCATAAAACCATGCTGACTTTGTCCTATTAAATTATGATTATCCAAATGTCCTGTTACTGTCTCCTTAATAATGGACTCCAAAATTTTACCTACCACAGATGTTAGGCTAACCGGTCTATAGTTTCCAGCCTTCTGTCTACTGCCCTTTTTTAATAAGGGTGTTACATTAGCAGTTTTCCAGTCTGCCGGGACCTTTGCCGAGTCCAGGGAGTTTTGGAAAATTATTACCAATGCATCCACAATCCCTACCGCCACTTCCCTCAAGACCCTAGGATGTAAGCCATCAGGTCCAGGTGATTTATCCGCCTTGAGTCCCATTATTTTACCGAGTACCACTTCCTTAGTGATTTTGATCGTGTTTAGCTCCTCCCCCCCTTTAGCCCCCTGTTTGTCCAGTGTTGGGATATTCTTAGTGTCCTCTACTGTAAAGACTGATACAAAATATTCATTCAGTGTTTTTGCCATCTCCATATTTCCCACCATTAATTTCCCGGTCTCATCCTCTAAGGGACCAACATTTACTTTAGCCACCCTTTTTCTTTTTATATAACTATAAAAACTCTTACTATCTGTTTTTATATTTTTTGCTAATTTACTTTCATAATCTATATCTTCCCTTTCTTAATCAATCTTTTTGTTATTTTTTGCGGTCTTTTAAAGTTTTCCCAATCCTCTATCCTCCCACTAGATTTGGCTACCTTATATGCCCTTGTTTTTAGTCGAATACTATCCTTAATTTCTTTACTTAGCCACGGATGGCTGTCTTTTCTTTTACACCCTTTTCTTCTCAGTGGAATATATATTTTTTGGAAGTTGTAAAATAACTCCTTAAATGTACACCACTGATCATGTATCGTCTTACCCTTTAATCTATTTTCCCAATCCACTCTACTCAATTCCGCTCTCATACCTTCATAGTCTCCTTTATTCAAGCTTAGCACGCTTGTTTGAGATCCAACCTTCTCACCCTCTAATTGAATATGGAATTCAACCATGTTATGGTCACTTATTCCAAGGGGATCCTTTACTAGGACATTTTTAATTAATCCTGTCTCGTTACACAGGACCAGATCTAAGGTTGCTTGCCCCCTGGTCGGTTCAGTTACATACTGCTCAAGAAACCCATCCCTAATACACTCAATGAACTCATCCTCAAGGCAGCCCTGCCCAATTTGATTTGTCCAATTAATATGATAGTTAAAATCCCCCATAATTATAGATGCTCCCTTATTACAAGCCTCAACTATTTCCTGATTGATACTCCGTCCAACAGAGTTGCAACTGTTCGGAGGCCTATAGACTACGCCCACTAGTGTTTTTTTCCCCTTATTATTCCTTACCTCCACCCAAACTGTTTCATTATCCTGATCTTTTGACCCAATATCATTTCTCTGTATTACAGTGATTCCTTCCTTTATTAACATAGCCACCCCACCTCCCCTTCCTTCCTGCCTGTCCTTCCTGATCGTTAAATAACCTGGTATGTTTAATTCCCAGGCATTGTCACCCTGCAGCCATGTTTCTGTAATGGCCACAAGATCATACCCATATGTAATTATTTGTGCCATTAACTCGTCTATTTTGTTACGAATGCTATGTGCATTCAGATAGAGAACTTTCAAATATGTTTTATGACACTTAGTTCCTGCTTTTGCCCTTTTTATTACTTTACCTTTTACTCCATACCTTCTGCCCCTTCCTGACACGCTCTGGTTTTTAATTTCCCCACTGCTACCTAAGTCTATGACCTTCTCTGTTGTCATTTGTATTATTTGCTCTCTAGGAACCTCCCCCCCACTAGTTAGTTTAAAGCCCTCTCTACAGCCCTAGTTATATGATCCGCCAGGACTCTAGTCCCAGCACTGGCCAAGTGAAGCCCGTCCCAATGGAACAGCTCCCTCCTGCCCCAGTACTGGTGCCAGTGTCCCAGGAAGCAAAACCCATTTCTCCCACACCAGTCTTTGAGCCATGCATTTAACTCTCTAATTTTATTTGTCCTAGCCAAATTCGCTCGTGGCTCAGGTAATAATCCAGAGATTATTACCCTTGTGGTTCTGCTTTTTAATTTGGCCCCTAGCTGCTCAAACTCCCTCAGCAGAACCTCCTTCCTTGTCCTATCTAATCAGCAGGAGGTTTCCTGAAGCCATGAGACTTTATGGGGTCTGGAGTCAATGTTGCGGACTCCCAGGGCCACTCCTTCCCAATTGTATACCACTGTGCCGCCACTGGTGGGTCTCTCCTGCCAGTGGGACAGGACATACTCAGGGATGGTGTTGGAGGAGTCTGGGACATTGGCTGAAAGGTATGATTCTGTGAGTATGACTATGTCAGGCTGTTGCTTGACTAGTCTGTGGGACAAGTCACTGAAATAGCCTAGCAAGCCACTCAGTTATAAAAAACTGCTACGAAATAAGAATTAAAAAAACCAGACGGTCCACCCGGCATCGAAAACAGTGCGCACAGCGCCGTCAACCCTGCAAAGTCCTCCTCGCCAACATCTGGTGACTTATCAGTCACTTGACAGCATTATCAGTAAGCTACTCCTGGGCAAGCGATTGTAACCAGTAGAAGACTTTATCGCTAGAGTCAACTCAGATCTTCTGATGTGGCCACTGTACTTCGACCACCATGGAATGGGGAAAATGAACGATAATGGGGAAAGACAGTAGGAGCTCTGCACCCAATGAGGACCATGCATTACCAACACCTACCTCCCAAAGCCCTCACCGCCAGAAGTTTTCATGGAGATACCCCGGATCTGGACGCTGGTACCAACTACATTTAATTATCATCCATACAAAGCATTTACAGGATGTCATTCATACTAAGATTGAGATATTTTTGTTTGGCAAGGGTGTTAAGGGATATGGAATGAAGGTGGATAAATGGAGTTAAGATACAGATCAGCCACGATCTAACTGAATGGCGAAACAGGCTCGAGGGGCTGAATAGCCTACTTCTGTTCCTATGTTCCTTAGTAAATTACATCGTAGCAAATAAAGTATTTGCCCACTTATTACTAGCAAAAACACAAAGGAACAAGGAAGATGTCTCCACGTTACTGTGAATCTTGAAGAAGCCAAGTTATTAATTCCACTTCCCCTGAATGTTGATGCAGCATGGAATGTGCTCAGAACTAATATAGACACAACTGCAATCTTAGCTTATGGTAAAAAGACTATGCAAAATAAAGATTGGTTTACAGTATACTCTGAGGAAATAGTTCTAGTTATTGAGGCAAAATGTATAACTAAGCTCCACAACAGAATGAATCCCTCTCCTGAGACATGCTAATCACAAGATTGGCCAAAAGCAAATTGCAATGAACAGCAAGAAAATGTGCTAAATCACATTGGCTAGATCTGTGCAAGAAGACACAAATGTCCTTTGAAAGTGGAAACCTAAGTGGAATGTATGATGGAAAAAAGAAAGCAACAGGCCCTTCAGTCACGATAGGGAAAGCCTCTTTATAGGGCCTTTATAGATCTTTCAAAAGCTTTTGACCTGGTCAACAGAAAGGGCTTTTTCCAATTGCTGGAGAGAGTTGGTTGTCCCCCAGTTCGATTTGATCCTTCCATGATGATACGAAGGCTACAATTCAGTATGATGGTTGTTAGATCCGTGGTTCAGTGGATAAATAATTACACGGATGCTGTACATAAACAAATAACAGGTCTTTGCTGGAGGAGGGTAATCTCTAGACTGGGGTACAGAGGCATGCGCACAGCTTATATACCGGTGTGGTCACTGCCGGTACTACAGTATACAGGAGCTGTAAAAAGTAGTTCTGACGTAAAGCACATACACTACAATTCCTCCCTTTTTAGATTAATAATACCCCCTTAATATTCAAATAACAATTCCATTTTTACATGTACATTCAATAACAAAAGTCCATTTATAGATTCAGTCTTTGGGGCGGCTTCCTGACCCTTTCGGGATAGCGCCTTTCCGGAGGTTCTTGTTCTTGGTGCAGAGGCGATTCTGACCCCCTTTCATCGAGTAGTTCATCGGGTTCCACTGCTACTGGGTCTGAAGTAGATACTACCGGTATGTCGGGTTCACCCCCAGGTACTCGAGACATGGGGTTGACGCATTCCTGTGATGCTAAGATCTGATCGATGTGGCGTCTCACAATGTTCTCCCCGACATCCACTGTGTACATTAATGGCCGCTGCCTTGTACATATCGTTCCGGGTTGCCACTTCTCTGTTCGATAGTCACGGGCCAAGACTGGTTGCCCTACATTGAAGCTCCTTGTCGGCTTCTCGTTGATGTGCTGGAATTGTTTGTCCTCAACATTTCTTCGCACATTTGGTCTGAGCAAGTCCAGACGAGATCTCAACCTTCGGTTAAAGAACATCATGGCCGGGGTCTGGTTGGTAACTGCATGTGTCGCGTTTCGGTAGGCTAATAAGAAATTGTCCATCTTATGCTGTAGTGGAATTTCCTCGTCGCACATGGCCTTTATCGCCTTCTTAAAGGTTTGTACGAACCTCTCAGCCAATCCATTGGTGGCTGGATGATACGGGGCGGATGTGTAATGCCTTACCCCATTCCTTTTCATGAATTTTTGGAACTCGTCGGACACAAACTGTGGTCCATTATCAGAGCAGATCTGCCCTGGCAACCCGTTTCTGGCAAATATGGTCCGTAGGACTGCAATCGTTTTCTCTTGATATTTGTCGACGCCGCTCAGTCTAGAACCCGGCTGTTTCTTACCCTCTCTCTCTCTCCGGTTTGCAGTATTTTTCCTCGACGCCGCTCGGTGATCAACCCCCGGCTGCGCCCTGCTCTCTTCACCCTCTTTCTTACCCCGTCGACGCTGCCCGGCCCTCTCTCTCTGCCGTCGGTCGGCTCCAGCTGCCGCTGCTCGGGAAGGGTCTGCTCTGGACCTGTCGTCGGTCTCTTACTGCTCGTTGTGGCTGGGGAACCAAGCTCGGCTCTCCACAGCCTCCCCAGCGAAGTTGGATCTCTGCCTGACTGCTGGGCGGTTGCTCGCGGTCGATGCCCGTGTTCCTGGACTCGACTTTTTTTTTTTATGTTGCAGGTAAATTCGCATCAACACTCGTCGCCACTGTTTGATCCGTGGTTCAGTGGATAAATAATTACATGGATGCTGTACATAAACAAATAACAGGTCTTTACTGGAGGAGGGTAATCTCTAGACTGGGGTACAGAGGCATGTGCACAGCTTATATACCGGTGTGGTCACTGCCGGTACTACAGTATACAGGAGCTGTAAAAAGTAGTTCTGACTTAAAGCACATACACTACAATGGTAATCAATCTGACAGTTTTGAAATTTGTAGTGGTGTCAAACTGGGAACACTATGGGGGGGATTTTAACTCAGGTGTGGGCTGGTGTCGTGGTATCCGAATTTGGTGTTTCCCACACGAATCTAAATGGATGTGGGAGATTGATGCAATTTTAACTGAATTGGCCAATTGATTTCCAATGTGTGGGAAGCCTTTGCAAATGGGTTTTTCATGACTGAAAGTCCCCTCCGATGACGTCATCATTGCTGCTGCATTTAAGGTCCACAGCAAGCCTTGCTTCTTCTGCAGACTGCCAAGCTTCTTGACTGTGCAGTGTGAGGGAGCTGCAGCAAATATGACAAGCGGGAGGGCCAGATCAGCTCCTCGCTTTGACGAGGCAGCACTGCAGGCATTAGTGGATGGGGCTAGGGCCAACAGGGAGGTGCTCTTCCCTTCATCAGGGAGGAAGGGGCCTCCCACTCAGACCAAGGCAGTGTGGATGCAGGTGGCTGAGGAGGTCAAATCCTTGGGAATCACCCACAGAACCTGGATACAGTGCAGGAAAAGATTTCATGACCTTCAGCGCACTGGAAAAGTGAGTATGAATTTCCCATCACCCTCAATCTGATCCCCATTGCCTTTCCTCACCAGCACTCAGCTTTAGCAATCTCTTCCTCTACATCCCACTTGACACTGACATCCATGCACCCTTACCCGTTCCCTCTCTCTCTATGCTCACATTCACATAACTATTCAGCCATGCAGCCCTCACACTCCCTATCACTCTGATGCTTTGAACACAACTGACAACACACAGGGAGGGCCCTTGGTCTTGCAACCTCAATCCATCTTTGTCTCCTTCTAAGTATCTATGCTATGTAATCTCTACACTCACTCCTTCATTCTCACTCAACCTCCACTTGTCTCCCTCATTGCAGGAAAAGAGAGCTCACAACAAAAGAGGGACAGCCTCAATAGCCCACCTGATCCCCTGGGAGGAGGCTGTCCTGGAAATTATGGGAATAGAGGATGATTTGCGCGTGGGGGACGGACAGACGGGTGTAACACAGCAAGCTGGTGACAGAAAAGTTTCCCATCTCTCTCTTTGACATTGCATGAGTCGCTGATAATGATTGTGAAGCTGTAACAGATGGACTCATGAGCATTTGCAAAATGCAATGTGCATGTAACCTTGGCATCACATCTCTAACTTTTTCCATGACTCCCCCACAGGACCATCGAGAGCCCACGGTGCAGGAGGAAGAGCCTGAGCAGCCGGACTCCTCAGAGGAATCTGCAACTTCTGAGGGCGCAGTGTCAGCAGAAATAAGCGCACCCAGCACCAGCGCAGACACTTACACCTCGGTGGGACCTTCAGGACATAGAGTAGAGTTGTCACCTGGTGTATCACAACTCACAAGTGAGCATCAGCGGATTGTGGAGACAGGGACAGCAGTGGAGAGTCCTAGTCAGAGGGCGCAGGACACTGCCAGCTCGGCTCAGCAGCATGTCGACCCTCTGCCTCTGGGTCCATCCATAACATCAGTGGTGATGGA
The DNA here is from genome assembly GCF_052327205.1 of Somniosus microcephalus. Lineage (NCBI taxonomy): Eukaryota > Metazoa > Chordata > Chondrichthyes > Squaliformes > Somniosidae > Somniosus > Somniosus microcephalus. Next base: position 101,506,394 of record NC_140998.1, on the reverse strand, counting down.
ACTCCAGGCACAGAGTGTGGAGTCTCTGGCAGGTTTTGTCTCTAGGGTCGCTGCGAGTGTGGAGCGAATGGAGGAGTCTATTGCGAACATGAGCAGAGCCTTTGTGAAGTCATTGGCACATGAACGCATCACTGTGGAAAGGATGGCTACCTCCATAGTAAGGCTGGCTACCATAGAGGAGAGGGTGGCTACAGCCATGGAGGAGCTTAGTCACCAGGGTATGGAAAACTTGGTCATTATTCAGAATAGAATGACATCTCTTGAGGAGCGATGGGCATCTATTGAACAGAGAAACCAGACCTTCATGGAAGTCCTTCTGAGTAGGACTGTCATTGCAGATACGGGTCCCCATGGCCCCCCTGATGTGCAGCAAGGTGCTCTCCAGCCACTTCCAGGCGCTGGCCCCTTCTGGCCTGTGCAGCTCCAAGTGGGTGAGCAGCAGCTTGGCGCTCCTGCTGCTGCTGCTGTTGCTGGTGCTGCTGTTGCTCCTGGTTCTGCTGCTGCCGCAGCTGGTGTTCAAGCTCCTCTAATGCCCAGATGGGAAGGAAATAGACGGCTCCCATGCTTCTGGTATATGCCTCCGTTGAGGAAACGCTGAGTGAAGGTGGCGAGGGGGGTTTCCCAGGAGGTCACACTGGAGATGGGTGTGAGGCTCCAACCTTCCACAGGTGTGGTTAAGCCTTCTAAAAGTTCCCCCCAGACCTGAGACCACTAAGTCCTGCCACCTGCAAATGATGGCTGATCAAATCCCCTCTTTAATGGTTGACCTTCAGTTGATAGTCAGCAATCCAATAGTGCTCCCGCCAGGTTTCACATTCGTGTTTCCCACCAGGCATGTTTCATGTGGGAAAAGGGCCTTTCAAAATAGGATTACAGAGGCCATTTAGTGGTTGTTAAGGGCCTTAACGACCAGTCCCGCCTGTTGGATGTGGGACGGAGTTGGGACCATCAGACACGACTGAATTAAAATTGCACGGAGTCGGGAACCAGGCCGGGGGGTGTCCCGCCCGCCAGTTTTTGCGATTTTAACCCCCCACAAGCCTCCAAGCCCGCCTCCACAGCTCAATGAAAATCGAGGCGTGTGTGTGTGTAATAACAGTCTTCTCTTCTTAGGCAGTCCCTCGGAACCGAGGATGACTTGCTTCCACACTAAAAATGAGTTCTCAGGTGACTGATGAGTCCAATGCGGGACCTACAGTCTCTGTCACAGGTGGGGCAGATGGTGGTTGAAGGGGCGGGTGGGTGGGGTGCTTGGGTTGACGTGCGCTCCTTCCGCTGTTTGCGCTTGGCTTCCGCTTGCTCCCGGCGAAGAGACTCAAGGTGTTCGGCGCCTTCCCTGATGCTTCTCCTCCACTTTGTGCGGTCTTGGGCCAGGGATTCCCAGGTGTCGGTGGGGATGTTGCACTTTTTCAAGGTAGCTTTGAGGGTGTCCTTGAAGCGTTTCCTCTGCCCACCTGGGGCTCTCTTGCCGTGTTGGAGCTCTGAGTAGAGCTCTTGTTTTGGGAGTCTCGTATCGGGCATGCGGACGATGTGACCCGTCCATCGGAGCTGATCGAGCGTGGTCAAAGCTTCGATGCTGGGGATGTTGGCTTGAGCAAGAACACTGACGTTGGTGCGCCTATCCTGCCAATGGATTTGCAGGATCTTGCAGAGGCAGTGTTGGTGGTACCTCTCCAGTGCTTTGAGGTGCCTGCTGTACATGGTCCATGTCTCTGAAGCATACAGGAGGGCGGGTATCACTACTGCTCTGTAGACCATGAGCTTGGTGCTGGGTTTGAGGTCCTGGTCTTCAAACACTCTCTTCCTCAGGCGACCGAAGGCTGCACTGGCACACTGAAGGTGGTGTTGGACTTCGTCATCGATGTCTGCCCTTGTTGACAGTAGGCTCCCGAGGTATGGAAAGTAGTCCACGTTGTCCAAGGCCTCGTCATGGATTTTGATAATCGGGGTCCCGACCTCGTAATAACAGTAAACTAACATTGAACACCAAGATATGGGTCTACCAAATGTATGTTGTTATGCTGCTGTATGGTAGTGAGACTTGGACCACCTACAGTAGGCATGAGAGAAAACTAAACTGTTTTCATACCTACTATATCCACCATATTCTTAATATCAAGTTGCAAGATAAAGTTCCAGACACCAAAGCACTTAAAGATACTAAGTTGCCAAGTCTAATACCCTTTCTCGACCACAGACGTCTCCGGTGGCATGGTCATCTATATCAGCTCAATGATGGGCACATACCAAAGGATCTTCTTTATAGAGAACTTATAGAAGCTTCAAGGCCACTGAGCTGACCTCAGGTTTAAAGACGTTTGCAAGAGGGATTTGAAATTTTTTAACATTAATACCACAAGTTGGGAAGTTTAGCTCACACCAGGCCACACTGGAGGGTTGTGCTATATCAGGAAGCCAAAGAGGCTGAAGAGAAGTGGCTGACAGAGAGCAAAAAGAAGAGAGCAAAGAGGAAAGCTCATCCAGTTTCCTCATCTGTCCCTGGGATTTACATCTGCACCATCTGTGACAAGGACTGTTGCTCAAGAATTGAACTCTTCAGCTACTCATGATGTTGCACATGGGAAAGGAACTGAACTGCTGTGGTGCTTTCGCCATCACTTTTTGAGATGGACAGTTGCCATGTATATATTTAGTACTGAACTGCGATGCTGAATGCTTAGTCATGAGTGTTGCCATGGAAACAGAATATGGTTTGCTTAGAGACTTTGCTCCAGGTATTTATTTGCTGACTGAGAATGTCTTGACTCCTAAAAACACTGCTACTGATTGACAAGGAATACTGTGACAATTTATAATACTGTATACAATGCTGCAACTTCTGATCAAATGTACCTTTTGGAGTCATTTGGAGAGTGTGAAGTGTGCCTAGTTTTTTCCTGCATCAGTCAAGTGCAGCTCCTTACAGGTTGATCAAAAAGTGATATTGATGGTTGACGTAAGAAAACTACTGGGCACTTGGTCTAAGTGTTAAACAGCGTTAATCAACTGTTTTACAACATGGAGGTGTCCTTCACTAGTTCCTGTTAAGAATGTCCTGCGCAAGCTGGGCCCGTGCCCGAGTATTTATACTCTCCCTGGACAGCGCCACCCGCAGGCTGCTCAGTATTATTTCATAAGTCTTTCTTTCATGAATGACTGATTCATGTCAATGGTATCTGAGGATATGTCCATGCAGACTTTGATGCAGAGCAAATTTGAAAGCTAACATTTTCCTGTCTGGAAAAGTCTATGTATTGGGCCGAATTTTGCGACCCCTATGTGTGCGTACGAGGTGTGTACGCACCCATAGGGGCCGGGTTTAGGCATGCGCTGCGTATGCGCTGGAACTTGGAATTTGCGATCTGTCAAGAATCTTCTTGACACATCGCACGCATCCCCAGGAGAAGTTTCTCTGCAGGTGGAGAGTTGCGCTTTTTGCACAACTTCTGCCCGCTGAAAAGGCCATGGAATTCTTACGCCTGGTAAAAGCAGGCCCAGGATCGCAAACCTCGGTATCTACGGAACCAGCAGAAAAGTTCGTAGATTTTTTCCGATCGCAGGCATCCGCCCGCAGGAAGCCTCCGATCGGAAATTCAGAGCCATTGTTTACAAATATCTTTATAGCATCTAGTTAAAAACAATGGGCTACAAAGATGCTAATGTTGCACAATATATATAGACTTCTTCCAACTTTCTTTTTAAAAGTCTGTAATTTTAAAGCAGAGTGACATTAGGTTGAATTTCTATTCTGGATAAATTAAATAGATTTCAGTATATTAACCAACTTGTATATTTATCCACTGAAAATTGTGCTGAGTGATTGTTTTTCTGCCCAATGACAAATTGACTAACTCTGTTGCACAACTTACAGTTGTTATAGGGTAACATGAAGTAACAAGCAGAAACATTGCAACTGTGTTAAGTTATGAATTTTGACAACTCTTCTATTAATGTTTTGAGTATCTAATGAACTCTGTATGCAGTTCACTTGCTTTAACTGAACTCGCAGTTCCTAAAACAAAAAGTGCATGACCTCAAAGATTGAAATTAACTTGATTATACACTGTTTAAAGTATAAAATACTTGGGTGGCCTAGAAGCAAGGCGTGGACTTTCTAACTGAGTGACCCAAGTTTCAATCCCAGTTTTGAATAAAGGATGAGTTTAACCAGTCTCAACTGGGATATTGAATCAGGAGGGACCAGGGAATGATGGGAGAATGCTTCCTTGTGACTCAAGCAAATCAGCCAAGTAGCTGTATTGACTAAATTCATTGAAATGTCAGTATTCTGACGATGCCAATCAACAAGAAAGCAAATGGGAAAATTGGGGCAGTGTCCCAAAATATTTTAACAGCTGATGTTTAATCACTCTTCCTCTTTTTCTTTTCCTCTCTACCCCGCCCCCACCCCCCAATTCACTGCCACATGGAGTGGTTGAAACAGATAGCATTATCACATTTAAGAAAAGGCTTGATGGATACATGAGGATGGAGGGAATGGAGAGATATGGGAGCAGGGAGGTAATTCAAGTGAAAGGATGTCCGTATGGAGTATAAACACCGGCAGAGATCACTTGGGCCAATTGGCCTGTTTCTGTGCTGTAGGTTCTGTGTAGTTTCACTTATTTCACTCCATGAGCCATACTACACTGGGTAGTGAACACCACCAGAAAGTTTTCTTTCTGTACCTTTCCCTAACTACTTGACTGAAGAATTGCATCAATAATCCATATTCTACCCAAGAAACCAAATTCTAGCTTGTAAATAATCCAAAATATGTCCATTATTATCATGAGCTTTCCCAACAAGAGTACATATTGGGGAAATGCATCACCGGCCACAATTTACTATCCGTTATCCTGGTGCTCAAAACTCTACGCATAGAAGGCAGAAGACAAAATAAATGACCCTATTAATATATATTACCACTAAAAATGTTCCATATGGCATGCACTTCCTCTACAGGTTCCTTACTGTGTCACTCTTCTATAATAGAAAACCTGTGCTATAATGGAAAATTCATTTGTAAACATTTATGATGGGAAACCCTCTCTAAACATGCCACATGTTGTTGAACGAATTAAATCATTTAATGCAAACTAAATCATCTGCCCCTTTGCCTCTGTAACTGAAATTTCTAATGTCCAAAATAAGGTTTTAAAGAAAAAAAAAATTTTAATCTAAAAATTACTACATATTTCAACATAACATGATTAAATTGTTTTTGTGTCTTTTAATACTTCTATTAAAGTTTTTAATTAAAATCCTCTGTCGGAAAAGCTTGGGCTTTGACTGAAATGTTTTACCTCACAACCATTGGGCAGAGCTTTCTCAGCTGAGCATTCTAAGCATGAGTAGTGTACAGAGTATTCCAGCATGTAATCTGTGCAGCAGCACAAGTTCAAAGATAGAATGGGCCCCCCATCTTCTGAAGATTTGAGAGTTTCTTTGCTTTTTCCAAAAGGTTGAATTCTGCAAGCTTTATTTCAGACCGGTGATAATATTTTAAAATATTGCATTCTATTATAAACTGTATTTGTGGTTTCTTTCTTTTCTTTGCTTATAATCAGCAAAAGGCTTGTTCTTTGAGAATTAATTTCTTCTTTAGTCATTTACTTCTTCATTTTGATTGAAAAATCTCAATCTGCACCATTTTTGAGGCTGCAGGAATTTGGTTTATATAAAAATGTGGAAACTGCATAAATAATTAACTTTTGAGCATTTTATGAGGTAATCTTTCTTTATGGAAATGTATGTTTATTGAACGTAAATGCTGCGAATGCTTACTGCATAAAGGATACATTTTCTGCTGCTGTATTCCTCGCAAATGCTGTGAGTACGGCCGGAATTTTCTGGGGTCTGTGTGGGCACGATTGGAGGCGGATTGGGTGGGAAATTTGAAATATCTTGCAGTGGATCGGGATCCCGCCCCCACACGCCTTTCCCTCGGGTGCATTTGCTGGCATGGCAGCAACCCAAATGGCAGAGGCGGGCGAGCTAATTTAAATCATTTGAGGTAATTGTCAGACCCTGAAGTGCATTTTTAACCCGACCTTTCAAATTTCCCTGGATGAGCATGGGAATCATGCAGCTCAGGAACCACGTCTGTGAACCTGAGGCGGAAGTTGAGTGACCATTGATCCAGCTCATTAGTGCACAGCATGAAAAGTGCAATAAAAACTTCAACCTCACAACTGATCACTTTCCTAAGGCAGATGATGTTGCTGACTGCATTGTCAGCACAGATTTAGCTTTCTAGAGGTTGCAAGTATTTCCAGCAAAGTCGGCATCCACTGTTACCTCATTGGTAGAACCTATCACACCATTGACAGATTGCATCTGTCATCTCTACTTGACCTGCCATCTATTCCACCAACATGGGTGCCTTTATACTGTCTCACCTTGGTCCTCAGAATCGGACTACAATGAGCCCCAACACCAGCAGCACCAGGCACACCAGCAGCACCAACAACAACACCACCAACTTTCTACTCAACCACCTGATGTTGCACAGGACAGTGGGCATTAGTGCAGGGCTGCACCGCACCGGAGGCGAGACCCCCAACACAGGGTATACAGGCCGAGGATGAGCTTCCTCAACATGACGGAGCAGCAGTGCCAAAGGAGGCATTTGCAAATTGCTAGAGCAAGACCTGCAGCCCAGGGGAGTGGGTGGACATGCCTTACCAGTGGCTGTCAAAGTCACCAGTGCCCTCAACTTCTTCGCCTCAGGCTCCATCCAGGGATCTGCAGCAGACATTTGCAGCATCTTGCAGTCAGCCGCCCACAGCTGCATCACACAGGTCACCGGTGTCCTCTTTGAAAAGTCAGCCAATTATATCAACTTTGCCACTGATGAAGCCAGTGTTACTGAGCGGGCACTCGGCTTTGTCACTCTGGCTGGTTTTCCACGGGTGCAGGGCATCATCAACTGCACACATGTGGCCATCAGGGCACCCCATCATCACCCAGGAGTCTTTGTCAACCACAAGGGCTTCCACTCCCTCAGTGTGCAGCTCGACTGCAACCACAGGAAGATCATCATACATGTGTGTGCCAAATTCCCTGGCAGCTGCCATGACTCTTTCGTCCTGCGCCAGTCCACCCTCCCTCAGCTCTTCACTCCTTCAAACAGACTTTCAGGCTGGCTACTTGGAGACAAGGGCTATTCACTGAAGACATGGCTCATGATATCCTTGAGGAGGCCAGGTACTGAGGCCGAGGAGAGATATAATGAAAGCCACATGTCCACCAGATGTGTCATAGAGCAGACAATAGGCATGCTGAATATGCGCTTCAGATGCCTTGTCGGATCTAGAGCAGCCCTTCAGTATGCACCAATCAGGGTCTCCAGAATCATCGTGGTCTGCTGCACACTGCACAACAGAGCGCAGCAACAAGGATTACTGCTGCATGAGGAGCAAGGCGCTGAGTGCACAGCCTCTTCAGAGGAGGAGGAGCATGAGGAGCATCAGCTGGAAGATGAGGAGGAGCAGGAGCTGGAAGAACCTGCGGTCCAGATCCCACCAGCACCCTAGCACATTGCTGCCCGGGAGCCCAGGGATGGCCTCATCATGGCCAGATTTACTTAACTTTACGCATTACACCCATATGGCTGCCACATGATGTGCCAGATTGGCACCACCCCACAGCAACACCATAAAGCATCCCTGTAATGACCAAGCCATTCCTTTCATACTCACCACCATTGCTGGAGGTAACATTGTCTCACCATTCACTCCAACTCACTAAGCCACTTCTAAAGGAGCACACAAATTTGTCCATGACCAGAAAGTGGTGAAAATAAAGATTTTTATCTGTGACATCACAGTAATCAAAACTTTACGGAAACATTTAATAAAATACCCACGTGCTTACCCTTGTGAATCTACTTGTGTGTCATCTTTCTCTTACTCATGCTTCTATGAGGTGCTACCCATGTAGCTTCAGCAGAGGTAGAAGCAGCCTGCTCACTTCGTTGCTGCGACTGCATCGACACTTTTGACGGATGTCCTTTGGGTTTTGGAGCCTGTGATGGCCCCACCAAAGTCTGCTCCTCCTGCAACTATGCAGGGGCAGTCTTGGCCATCATGATCCAAGGAGGCATCTGGGGCTATGACTGAGGGCGGGGGGGGGGGGGCGTCAATGGGGGAGACGTGTAAGTGCTTTGAGAGGCGCCCCCACTTGCATATCCCCTCTCACCATCATCCCTCTCATGGGCCACCCCGCACTTCCTTGCTAGCAAGGAGGTGGAGAGCACCTTGATGCACAGCCGTGGGGCCGTGAGGGCCCACTTCTACAATGACATCCCTCCTAGAGAGGAGGTTTAGGAGCCTCTGCCATCTATTCTCCATAGAGACCATGTGCTCCTGTGAGTGGCGCATGAGCTGCTCCATGTAGGTGGCCATTCTGTCCATGGAAGAGCCAACAGTCACCATCGCCTGTGAGACGGTGGTGCTCATGTTGGTGATGGACTCCTCCATTCCCTGGACAATTGCAGACATCACATTCGCAAAGGCTCCTGCACTTCTTGCTGCACCTCCAGGATCGCCCTTTTTCTCGATGGCCCCCGAGGCTCAGCGTCTGCATGCAGCTGAGCAGAGCTGGGAGCATCCTGCACCCTCTGTCGAGGAGTCTCCACTGTTGTCCCTGTCTCCACCATCTGCTCTTGCTCACTTGTGGTTTGTGAGACACCAGGTTACAACACTACTCTATCTCGCGTGGGACCCACCCAGGTGTGCGTCTCTGCGCTGGTGCTGGTGCGCTTATGTCTGGTGATGGTGCACCCTCAGAGACTGAAGGCTCCTCTGAGGAGTTGTCTTCCTCTTCCTCCTGGACAGTGGGTGGGGAGGTGGGGCGGCTCTTGATGGACCTGTGGGAGAGTAAAGAGATGAGTCAGATATGTCATATGCAGAATGGGTACAGATACCATTATGTACATGATGAACATTCACTGGCTGCTGACATCAGTCCCCATATGAGTGACTGCTGTATGATATGTAATTCTGTCAGCAGGTTGCTGACATGTCCCCCTCCACCCGTCTCCCACCTCCAGGTGCTCGGCGACTCCTGACACTTCCAAGGCAACCTCCTCTGCCGATGTTAGGGTGGCCAATGGTGGAGGGCCACCTCCGGTTCTCTCCCTCTCCCTCTTATTGTGGCCTCTTTTCCTGCAAAGAGGGAAAGAAGAGAAGGTTGAGTGATGGAATGAGTGTAAGGAATGAATGGGTTACATCTGTAGAGGGTGACTATGATGGAGTGGGGTGGCAATGCCAAGTGGACTCCTTGTGTGTTGTTAGTTGGTATGTTTGCATTAGGATGAGGGTGAGTGTGAGGGGTGGCTAGACAGATGTGGATATGATAATGTAGCTAAAGAGAGAGGGATGGGAGGACATGCAAGGTATGTTGGTGTGAGTAAGGATAAGCAGGAGCAGGGTTGGGAAGGTAGAGTGATGGGGATGTGATGAGAGGCACAGCAGGATGAAGTTGAATGTGGCTTTGTACTCACCTTTCCTGATCTAATGAGGTAATTGAAATGTTTCCGGCACTGCACCCAGGTCCTCCTGACCACATCCCTGCTGTTGACTTCCTCTGCTATTTGGAGCCAGGCTCATTTTGTCTCCTGTGGAGGTCTCTCCCTCCCATTAGAAGGGAAGAGGACCTCCCTGCATGCTCTCACTCCCTCCACAAGCATATGGAGGAAGTCATTGGAGAACCTGGGTGCAGCCTTCAGTCTCAGTGCAGTCATATTTGGTACTCTTTGCAGCAGTCCAATTGTGCAGTGTGCTGCACTCCTAGATGAACTTTCAAATACAACGTGGCCAGGCCCCCCTTAAATATCCTGGCTGAAAACACTTCAGCGATGACATCAGCTGACCTGCACCATTTAATAGGGCCGCATAAGGCGCAGGGCGGCCTTAATAGGCCCCATTAATGGAAAGTCGATCTCAGGAGCTGCATGGTAAAAAGAGCGGGGTCGCGACCCGCCACGGTGACTGCCCGCACCCGGCCCACCCAGGTACAGAAAATTCCACCCAGGTACAGAAATTTCAGGAACGTGCATGTCGACAGTTTGTGATTTTCCAACCATTAATTTTAAGAAGCAGAAAATTTGCCCTTAAATGTTTAATGCAGGAAAAGTAAAGAAGAATTGGCTTAAGAATGGGGAGGAAATGAAGATGCAAAAGATCCAGCAAACAGGCAGGCAGATCCGGGCTGGAGGCTGATGGGGTTGGGTCCTGATGGTTGAAAAGGAGCCAAGTATAGCTAGGGCATCATTCTCCTGGGCTCTGCTTCCCTATTAGTGCCAAACTCTGACCCTTGTAATTCTTTGAAACTCTCTCCACAGTCTTGTTGGGTCCCAGAACCTCCCTCTTTAGACTTCCTCTCTCCTCCCCCCACCCACTTCCACTTCCCGGGACCCCTAGCAGTGCTCACAAATCTGTAGACGACATACCTAATTCTCTCTGATCTCACAACTGCCCGCAATGTTCCCAATCTCTGAGACCCCCCCCCTCCTTAGTGATCCCAGAACTTAGGACCTGCCCTGTATTATATTTATCCCTCAATCAACATCACAAAAAAACATTATCTGGCCATTATCATTTGCTGTTTGTGGGAGCTTGCTGTGCGCAAACTGGCTGCCGTGTTTCTTACATTACCACAGCGACTACACTTCAAAAAGTACTTCATTGGCTGTAAAGCGCTTTGGACGTCCTGAGGTTGTGAAAGGCGCTATATAAATGCAAGACTTTCTTTTTTGTATTCTCGATCTCCATGCCCAATGTTTTTGAAACTTTGGGATGAGTATAACATATATGATGTGAAATGGAAGCAGAACTTCATCTTGCACTGGACCAGAAAACCCCAATTAGATCTCCTTTATAGGAAATTTTAAATTGGCTGATAGATTGTGAATGTAAAATGAAATTCTGTTAGCTAATTTCTGAAAGGATTTCTTTTTGGTTTGTATATGGGGGAAAGGAGCGTGGGGGGGAAATGAGTTACAGCCGCTCTCCTGGAGGTAAGCCACTACATGTCGTTTGCAGCAGGAATTCTTTCCTGGCTTTGAAATGTTGATTGCAAGTCAGGCTTGCAGACATATAAAGGTCACTAAGAGCTGTTTACAGTACCAAATTATTTGATATGCCAATTGGATGTGAAAAGCAAACACAAACCTCATCAAAGACAAAAGGCTGAAATTCATAATCTTTAACCTGAATGGCAAAATTGATTAATAACATAATTGCCTGCCCAGTGGGAATGAGTGCCTTTCATCTTGCGTATTGTATTCTGCTTTGGAGATCCACTTTGGAAGGAAGAATGAAAAAGCAAATTATTATTATTTAAATGGAGCGAGACTATAGAATGCTGCGGTACAAAGGGATCCGGGGATCCTAGTACATGAAACACAAAAAGTTAGCAAGTACAGCAAGTAATTAGGAAGGCAAATGGAATATTGGCCTTTATTGCAAGGGGTATGGAGTATAAAAGTAGGGAAGTTTTGATGCAACTTTACAGGCACTGGTGAGACCGCACCTGGAGTACTGCATGCAGTTTTGGCCTCCGTATTTAAGGAAGGATATAATTGCATTGGAGGCAGTGCATAGATGTTTCACTAGGTAGATTCCTGGGATGAAGGGGTTGACATATGACAAAGGGTTGAGCAGGTTGGGCCTATACTCATTGGAGTTTAGAAGAATGAGAGGTGATCTTATTGAAACATATAAGATTCTGAGGGGGCTTAACAGGGTGGATGCTGAGAGGATGTTTCCCCTCGTGGGGGAATCTAGAACTAGGGGGCATAGTCTCAGAACAAGGGGTCGCCCATTTAAGACGGAGATGAGGAGGAATTTCTTCTCTGAGGGTCGTGAATCTTTGGAATTCTCTCCCTCAGAGAGCTGTGGAGGCGGAGTCATTGAATATATTCAAGGTAGAGATTGACAGACATTTGAACTACAAGGGAGTCAAGGGGTATGGGGAGAGCACGGGAAATTGATGTTGAGGCCAGGATTGGATCAGCCATGATCTTATTGAATGGCGGAGCAGGCTCGAGGGACCGATTGGCCTACTCCTGCTTCTGTTTCTTATGTTCTTTCTTATGTTCTTATGAATGGTACAATAACTAGATTTTGTTCCTATTATGTCAGTCCTCAGTTCCCTTGCGTCAACGACACATATCCAAGTTGCGGCAGTGAGACAACGCTGTGGAGCGAAGAGAAGCTCACAATTTGATCATCAAAGACGAGATTAAAAGATTCTGGAATGGGAGTTAATATTTTGAACCCTTCATTTTTGAGACAGTTTAAAGGATTTGTATCACTGATTCTGGGTAATTCTAAATCTTATGAGTAAATTTGACTGGCCAATTACTGTCCTATTATCCTTCACCCAATCATCAGCAAAATGCAGGTACAAGTCATCAATAGTGCCTACTCGCCAACACCTGCTCGGCAACACTCAGTTTGGGTTTCGTCACAATCACTCATTTCCAGATCTTGTTACAGCCTTGATCCTGGCATAAAACCAAATTGAATGCCAGAGGAAAGGTAAGAGTAACTGCCACCAACATCAAGGCAGCGTTCGAACTAGCATGATACCAAGGAACCCTAGGAAATTGAGGTCAATGGGTGTCATGGGAAAAAGCCTCTTAATAGCTGGAGCCATACCCGAAGCTAAGTAAGATGGCCATAGTTGTCAGAGATCAATCACTGCAGCATCAGGATAATATTCGAGGAGGAGAAGCCCTCAGGAAATTTGCTCCCCAACTATCTTCAGCTGTGTCATTAATACCTTCTCTTCATCATGAGTTCAGGAGTGGGGCTGTTGGCTGATGATTCAACAGTACGGGTGCAATAATACTCAAGAAACTAAACACCATCCAGGACAGAGTAGTCTCTTGGTGTCGTATTTGACCCCGAGATGAGCTTCTGACCACATATCCGCTTCATCACCAAGACTACCGACTTCCACCTCCGTAACATCAGCCGACTCCGCCCTTGCCTCTCAAGAGCAAGATTCACCTCGCCCTCCCAGAAGAACTGGAAGAGGAGGAACAGCAATGTTCTCCACCCCTTCCCCACCCCCCGGAGAAGGAGGAGGAGGAGGAGGAGGAGGAGGAGAGCGAGGAAGAAGGCACTGCGCCAATCACTACCACTGTCGCAGGCACCAGCTCAGAGACCCCACATAACTTGCAGGCTAGGGTAGAATAGGGATCCGCACAGTGGCATGCATCGGGCACTAGTGGGCAGCAGCCATGCTGAGTGGAAGGGACACCACAGAAGCCACCTTGCTGGAGGGGGGCAGTGGGCAAGGTCGCATACTAGTTCTGCTGTCGAGGAATTAGATGAGGACCTTGCAGGGCCAAGCTTCAGAAGAAGGCCATGTGAAACATCACACGCACACCTGCCAATACACTCATTCACGATCACCACTCTTTCTCTTCCAGGACAAGATAGCACATAATAGGTGGCTACTGGACCTGTCCAGGGGAGGGGAAGCACAATTCCATGACATCACTCTCCTTGAGGATGCAATGCTGGCGGTAATCAGCCCCTCCACTGTCACTAAACTGTCGGACTGCTTGTCTGACATCCAGTACTGGATGTGCAGAAATTCCCTCCAACTAAATATTGCGAAGACCGAAGCCATTGTCTTCGGTCCCTGCCACAAACTCTGTTCCCCAGCCACTAACTCCATCCCTCTCCCTGACAACTGTCTGAGGGGAAACCAGACTGTTCGTAATCTTGGTGTTATATTGACCCCGAGTTTCCAACCATATATCCGCGCCATCACTAAGTCTGCCTATTTCCACCTCTGGAACATAGAATTAGAGAATGGTTACAGCACAGAAGGAGGCCATTTGGCCTGTCGAGCCCATCCCTGCAAGAACACTTCAGCTAGTCCCACTCCCCTGCCCTTTCCCCATAGCCCTGCAAATCATTTTCCTTCAGCTACTTATCCAATTTCCTTTTGAAAGCCACGATTGAATCTGCCTCCACCACTCTTTAAGGCAGTGCATTCCAGATCCTAAACACTCGCTGCGTAAAAATGTTTTTTCTAATGTTGCCTTTGGTTTTTCTGCTAATCACCTTAAATCTGTGTCCTTTGGTTCTCGACCCTTCTGCCAATGGGAACAGTTTCTCTTTATCTACTCTGTTTAGACCCCTCATGATTTTGAATACCTCTATCAAATCTCCTCTCAACCTTCTCTGCTCTAAGGAGAACAACCCCAGCTTCTCCAGTCTATCCACGTAACTGAAGTCCCTCATCCCTGGAACTATTCTTATAAATCTTTTCTGCACCCTCTCTAAGGCCTTCACATCCTCCCTAAAGTGTGCTGCCCAGAATTGGACACAATACTCCAGTTGATGCTGAACCAGTGTTTTATAAAGGTTCATCATAACTTCCTTGCTTTTGTACTCTATGCCTTTATTTAAGAAGCCCAGTATCCCGCATGCTTTTTTAACCACTTCCTCAACCTGCTCTGCCACCTTCAACATATACCCCCAGGTCTCTCTGTTCATGCACCTCCTTTAGAATTGTACCCTTTAGTTTATATTGCTTCTCCTCATTCCTACATCACCCGTCTCCGCCCCTGCCTCAGCTCATCTGCTGCTGAAACCCTCATCCAAGCCTTCATTTCCTCGAGACTTGACTATTCCAACGCACTCCTGGCCGGCATCCCATCTTCCACACTGCATAAACATAAGCTCATCCAAAACTCTGCCCATATCCTAACTCGCATCAAGTCCCGTTCACCTATCACCCATGTGCTCGCTGACATACATTGGCTCCCGGTCTGGCAACACCTCAATTTTAAAATTCTTGTCCCTGTTTTGAAATCCCTCTAGGTCCTCACCCCTCCCTATCTCTGTAACCTCCTCCAGCCCTACAACCCTCTGGGATCTTTCAATCCTGGCCTCTTGCACATCCCCGATTTTAATCGCTCCACCATTGGAGGCCGTGCCTTCAGCTGCCTAGAACCTAAGCTCTGGATTTCTCTCCCTAAACCTCTCCGCCTCTTTACTGCTTTCTCCTCCTTTAAGATGCTCCTTAAAACCTACCTCTTTGCTGTCCTAATACCTCCCTATGTGGCTCAGTGTCAAATTTTGTTTGATAACACTCCAGTGAAGTACCTTGAGATGTTTTACTACGTTAAAGGTGCTATATAAATGCAAGTTATTTTTGTTGCTGTTGCTTGATCGGCACTGTTCCCACAGGACTCTATTCACCGCTTCCACAATCAATGTATAGGATGCACTGCAGCAACTTACCAGGTTAACTTGTACACCTCTTCCTAGCCCCATGACCTCTGCCAACTAGGACATAAGCAGCAGGATTATAGAAACACCATCGCCTTCATGTGACACATCATCCAAACTGATTGAACAGAAGTTGCCATTCCTTCATTGTTGCCAGATCAATATCCTGGAATTCCCTACTTGACACTATCATGGGATGCACTGTCAGCAAAGGACTGCAGTAGTTCTAGGAGAAGAACATAAGAAATAGGAGCAGGAGTAGACTATTTGGCCGTTCGAGCCTGCTCCACCATTCAATAAGATTATGGCTGATCTTCTACCTCATCTCCACTTTCCTGCACTATCCCCATATCCCTTGATTCCCTTAATATTCAAAAATCTATCGATCTCTGTCTTGAATATATCAACGACTGAGCCTCCACAGCCTTCTGGAGTAGAGAATTCCAAAGATTCACCACCCTCTGAGTGAAGAAATTTCTCCTCATCTCAGTCCTAAGTGGCCGACCCCTTATTCTGAGACTATGACCCCTGGTTCTAGACTCCCTAGCCAGGGGAAACATCCTCCCTGCATGTTGGGGTAAAAGAGAAGTCTTCCCTCCTCTCAAGCGGACCCCCTGAAATAAGGGGTTGACACTTGCCCTGTAGCAACCCCGAATTCACCAGACGGACAACTTGGATACGTTGCCCCTAGGTTACTCTTGTATTCCTTCTTGTCTGCGCGGCCGTATACGACCAATACCGGTTCACTGGTATTGCCTCGTTTGCCGCACTTCAGGACCTACTCATAACCCGTATCGTGCTTATTCCTCGGTTTCCGTCAGTTTGTGGTTTGCTGTACTTAGTTCTTTTATACAGATTATCTCCCCTTCCATCCACAATGTATCAGCTCTAACTTGTAGGTGGTATTTAAAAGATACTCACCCCAACAGCTGCCACATTGTTCGGGTCGGAGAGTCTGCATCCTGCCGACTACGCCATTTGTTGGGGTAAAAGAGAAGTCTTCCCTCCTCTCAAGCAAACCCCCTGAGATAAGGGGTCAACACTTGCCCTATAGCAACCACGAATTCACCAGATGGACACCTTGGATAAGTTTCACGATCTTTATTCAAGCATATGCAGGGGGAAAATCTCAGTCTCATCCCAGAGAAAGGATTCTTCCACCGAGTATCAAATACGTACAGCAATTATACCCTAACTTGAGGTGTGCACCCCTCGTGCACACCACTTCTACGATCATTGATTGGTCTACAGAATAGGTGAAGGGCTGTGTCCACTCGTTGCCCCTTATCAGGGAGGTTGCTGAATGGTTCACAGAAATTCATCTTTACAGCATTCGCGGGCTAAATGATCTGTTCCTGCTCTGACTAGGAGGTGCTTACATCATGCCTTGAGAACCTCTATGTCCTGCCTTATCTTAAGCAAGGACAAAAGACCAGCTTATTAGCTTTACTGTTCCTGTCTTATCTAGGTCCTACATTCCTAAGCAAGGATAGGAGACAAACTTATCAGCCTTCTAGTTTCCACTAATTTTAATTCTAAGAAGTTATAGTTTCTTCTAACTTTTAATTCTAAGAAGTCTTTTTTGTCCCCTTACACTGCATCTACCCTGTCAAGCCCTGTAAGAATTTTGTAAGTTTCAATGAGATCACCCCTCATTCTTCTAAACTCTAGAGAATATAGGTCTAGTCTACTCAATCTCTCCTCATAGGACAGTCCCCCCATCCCAGGAACCAGTCTGGTGAACCTTCATTGCACTCCCTCTATGGCAAGTATATCCTTCCTTAGGTAAGGAGACTAAAGCTGTACACAATATTCCAGGTGTGGTCTCACCAGGGCCCTATATATTTGCAGTAAGACGTCCTTACTCTTGTACTCAAATCCTCTTGTAACAAAGGCCGATATACCATTTGCTTTCCTAATTGCTTACTGTACCTGCATGTTAACTTTCAGTGATTCGTGTACAAGGACACCCAGGTCCCTCTGAACACCAACATTTCCCAATCTCTCACCATTTAAAAAACACTCTGCTTTTCTATTTTTCCTACCAAAAGAAGGCCAACCCCCATCATCTCAGGGCAGCTAGTGATGGGCAATAAATACAGCCCTGCCAGCATTGTCCATATCCTGAGAACACATTTTAAAATAACCCAAACAAAGTTGTCTCATAGTGTGGTATTTTCCACTATCCCGAGAGGACATGAATCGATAGTTGGCTGCTCCTACAACCCTCTTGTGAAATAGCAATGTAAAAAAGGTACCTCGTAGTCCTGTGGCATACTACTCTCATTTATGGCATGTATGGGGCTGTAAGCTTTTAATTAGAAGAATTGAGGGTTTGGCTATGAAAACTGCATTTTACTGCAAACGTGAATAAAGAGATGGGAGCTATCCTGAATTGTAATGAGGCGCTACCCCAGATTCAGTAATCCAGTTTGGATAAATTGGGTGGAAATTGCAGAGGCTCTGGCCACTTTCTTTCAATCCTTCTTGGATATGGGGGTGGTGCCAGAGGACTGGAGGATTGCAAGTATTACACCCCTGTTTAAAAAAGGGGAGAGAAATAAACGCGGCAACTACAGGCCAGTCAGCCTAACGTGGTGGTGGGGAAACTTTTAAAGATAATAATCCAGAATAAAATTAATTGGCATTTGGGAAAGTATGGGCTAACTATTGAAATTCAGCATGGATTTGTTGAAAGCAAATCGTGTTTGACTAACTTGATTGAGTTCTTTGATGAAATAACGGAAAGGGTCGATCAGGACAGTGTGGTTGATGTGTATATGGACTTTAAAAAGGCATTTGATAAAGTACCACATAATATACTTGTCAGAAAAATTAAAGCCCATGTGATTAAAGGGACAGTGGCTGCTTGGATACAAAATTGGCTAAGTGACAGAAAGCAGAGAGTAGTGGTGAACGGTTGTTTTTTCAGAGTGGAGGGAAGTATACAGTGGTGTTCCCCAGGGTTCGGTATTAGGACTACTGCTCATTTTGATATATATTAATGACCTGGACTTGGGTATACAGGGCATAATTTCAAAGTTTGCAGATGATATGAAACTCGGAAATGTCATAAACAATGAGGATAATAACAGAGTTCAGGAGGACGTAGATAGACTGGTGAAATGGGCAGACCCATGGCAGATGAAATTTAATGCAGAGAAGTGGTAGGAAGAATGAGGAGAGGCAATATGAACTAAATGGTACAATTTTAAAGGGGGTGCAGGAACAGAGAGACCTGGGGATGTATGTACACAAATCATTGAAGGCGGCAGGACAAGTTGAGAAGGCTGTTAAAAAAGCATATGGGATTCTTGGCTTTATTAATAGAGGCATAGAGTACAGAAGCAAAAACGTTATGCTAAACCTTTATAAAACACTGGGTAGGCCTCAGCTGAAGTATTGTGTTCAATTCTGGGCACCAAACTTTAGGAAGGATGTCAAGGCCTTGGAGAGGGTGCAGAAGAGATTTACTAGAATGGTATCAAGAATGAGGGACTTCAGTTATGTGGAGAGACTGGAGAAGCTGGGGTTGCTCTCCATAGGGCAGAGAAGGTTAAGAGGAAATTTGGTAGAGGTGTTCAAAATCATTAATGGTTTTGCTAGAGTAAATAAGGAAAAAGTGTTTCCAATGGCAGAAGGGTCAGTAACCAGAGGACACAGATTTAAGGTGATTGCCAAAAGAATCAGAGGCGACATGATGGAACATTTTTTTACACAGTGAATAGTTGTGATCTGGAATGCACTGCCTGAAAGGGCGGTGGAAGCAGATTTAATAGTAACATTCAAAGAGAATTGGATAAATACTTGAAGGGAAAAAATTTACAGGGCTATGAGGAAAGAGCAGGGGGGAGTGGGATTAATTGAATAGCTCGACCAAAGAGCTGGGACAGGCATGATGGGCCGAATGGCCTCCTTCTGTGCTGTATCATTCTATGAAATGTGCGTAAGAGTAATTAACTATGATATAATGGCATGTTATTTTCATGCCAGGGAACCAACCAGGGAACAGGCTATTTTAGATCGTGTACTGTGTAATGAGACAGGGTTAATTAGCAATCTCCTAGTAAAGGATCCTCTGGAGCAGAGTGATCATAATATGATAGAATTTTGCATTAATTTTGAGAGTGACATGCCTAAGTCCGAAACTAGTCTTAAACTTAAATAAAGGCAATTACAGAGGTATGAGGGGCGAGCTGGCTAAGGTAGATTGGAAAAATAGATTAAAAGGTATGGCGATAGATAAGCAGTGGCTAGTATTTAAAGAAATATTTCATAATTCTCAACAAAAATACATTCCATTGAGAAACAAAAACTCCATGGGAAAAGTGATCCAACCATGGCTAACTAAAGAAGTTAAGGATAGCATTAGATTGAAAGAAGACGCTTATAATGTTGCAAAGAAGAATAGTAAGCCTGAGGATTGGGAGAGTTTCAGAAACCACAAAGGTTAACCAAAAAATTGATAAAAAAGGAAAAAATAGAATATGAGAGAAAACTAGCAAGAAATATAAAAGCAGATTGTAAGAGCATCTACAAGTATGTAAAAAGGAAGAGAGTAGCAAAAGTAAATTGGTCCCTTAGAGGCTGAGACAAGAGAAATTATTATGGGGAATAAGGAAATGGCAGAAACATTAAACAAATATTTTGGGCTGGATTTTGCCAATGGGGAGCTTTTGGAGGCGGGACTCCCACTTGTCGGGTTTTAGTCCCACCTCCATCAACTTCTGGCTAACCCATGCTATTTTCCCTTGATTGACCTTGTTAAGCCCGCCTAGCGGTCTTAGCAGGCCAATTAAGGGGAAGCCGGTTACAGAGAACGTCAGCATATGACATTTCATCTGTCAAAAATTTTTAACAGATGAATTGACAGCTCTGTGAAGCTGTCACACACTAACATTCTCTGTAGCTTGATGAGTTCTTGTATTCAAGACTCATCAAACCTCTTTCTTTAGCACAAATTAGATGGTTGTTGCATTGGAGAATGCAGCAGCCATCTGTCATCTCTACCGCGGAGATGCGAGACTCTCCGCATCCCCAACAATTGAAGCCTACAGGAAGAAACAAAGGTAACACTTTCCACTTACCTCACATACTCACCTCTCCACACTTGCACCCATCACTTACCTTCACAGTGCACTTTTGCACCCCTCCGACCCCCGCAGACCCACTGCTCGCCTCTGTGACCCTGGCGGGAAGCTCACACTTGTGTGGGTAAAATGAGGATAATCCTCTTATCTGCCTGTTAACTACCTGTTAACAGGCAGTTAAGTGGCTGTAATCCCCGTCCTGCCTCCAGGAGATGGCACGGAGGCGGGTTGTGGGGCGGGATGGGCACCCGCCCAGATTCTGCCATTTTCCAGGCAGTCCCACCTCCAAACCCACCTCCCCAGGGCTGGCAAGATTACGCCCATAGTATCTGTCTTCACAGTTGAAGACACAAAAAGCATACCAAAAATGGTGGGCAACCAAGGGTCTAATGAGGGTGAAAAACTTAAGTAATTAATATAAGTAGAGAAAAAGTACTAGAGAAACTAATGGGACTAAAAGCCGACAAATCCCCTGGAGCTGATGGTCTACATCCTAGGGTTCTAAAAGAGGTGGCTGAAGAGATAGTGGATGCATTGGTTTTGATCTTCCTAAATTCCCATGGTTCTTGTAGGTCCCAGTGGATTGGAAGGTCGTAAATGTAACACCGCTATTCAAGAAAGGAGGGAGAGAAAAAACAGGGAACAACAGGCCAGTTAGCCTGATATCAGTCATTGGGAAAATGCTGGAATCCATTGTTAAGGAAGTGGTATCAGGGCACTTAGAAAATCATAACATGATTAGGCAGAGTCAACATGGTTTTATGAAAGGGAAATCATGTTTGACAAATTTATTAAGAGTTTTTTGAGGATGTAACTAGCAGGGTAGATAAAGGGGAACCAGTGGATGTAGTATATTTGGATTTCTAAAAGGCATCGATAAGGTGCCACATAAAAGGTTATTGCAGGGCTCATGGGGTTGGGGGTAATAGAGTAGCATGGATAGAGGATTGGTTAATGGACAGAAAACAGAGAGTAGGGATAAATGGATCTTTTTCAGGTTGGCAGGCTGTAACTAGTGGGGTGCCACAGGGATCAGTGTTGGGGCCTCAGCTATTTACAATCTATATTAATGACCTAGATGAAGGGACCGAGTGTAACATATCCCAGTTTGCTAATGATACAAAGCTAGGTGGAACAGTAAGCTGTGAGGAAAACACATAGGGCTGGATTTTCATTGAGGAGGCGGGTAGGAGGTGGGACTACAACTTTTGGGGTTGTAGTCCCGCCTCCATCGAGTTCTAGCCAACCCATGTGATTTTGACTTGATTGACCTTGTTGAGCCTGCCCAGTGGGCTCAGCAGGCCAATTAAGGGCCACTCGGCATCGGGTGACATCACAGATTGAAATTTCATCTGTCAAGACCTTTTGACAGATGAAATATCAGCGTTTCACAGCTGTTTCAAGCTGTCAAACATTGACAGTCTGTACTCCAGGTTAATTCCTTCCTCTCAGGATGATTTAGAGATCTCCCTGGAACAGAAAGCAGAGGCTGCAGATTTTGACAGCTGGCTGCCATTTTGCTTTCTGTGCCAGTGAGATGAGGGACTCCCGAGACCTGCAGGAAGGAAGGCTGTAACGGTTAGTAGAGCTTCTTTAAATACTTTACACAGTCCAAACACACTTACCTCTGCACTCATGCACCCATCACTCACCTGAACACCGGACATCTTGACTCCTCCAAGCCCTTCATCCCGATGGCCCGCCTCGCAAACTTGGCATGGTTTGGAGCCGTCGGGAATCCCACATTTCAACAATGAAAATAAGTATTAGGCTAAAAGTTAATTGGCACTAATCCCCTTCCCGCCTCGGGGAGGCGGGTCCCAGTGCGGGGCGGGTACCCACCTCCTTTGAAACTGGCATGGAGGCGGGATGGGGTCGGGACCCCCGATTTTGGGATTTTAAACCCCCACACGCCTCCAATCCTGACTCCACAGCCCAATGAAAATCCAGCCCAAAGAGTCTGCAAAGGGATATAGATAGACTAAGTGAGTGGGCAGTAAGGTGGCAGATGGAGTATAATGTAGGGAAATGTGAGGTTATTCACTTTGGTAGGAAGAATAGAAAAACAGAATATTTTTTAAATGGTGAGAAACTTTCAAATGTTGGTGTTCAGAGAGATTTGGGTGTCCTTGTGCAAGAAACACAGAAAGCTAGTATGCAGGTACAGCAAGCAATAATGAAAGCAAATGGCATGTTGGCCTTTATTGCAAGGGGGTTGGAGTATAACAGTAAGGAAGTCTTGCTACAATTGTACAGGGCCTTGGTGAGATCACACCTGGAGTACTGTGCACAGTTTTGGTTTCCTTATCTAAGGAAGGATATACTTGACTTGGAGGCGGTGCAACAAAGGTTCACTAGATTGATTCCTGGGATGAGAGGGCTGTCCTATGATGAGAGATTGTGTAGAATGTGCCTATACTCTCTGGAATTTAGAAGAATGAGAGGTGATCATACAAGAAACATACAAGATTCTGAAGGGATTGACAGGGTCGATGCTGAGAGGTTGTTCCCCCTGGCTGCAGTGTTTATAACTAGGGGGCATAGTCTCAGGATAAGGGGTAGGCCATTTAAGACTGAGATTAGGAGGAATTTCTTTACTCAGAGGGTTGTGAATCTTTGGAATTCTCTACCCCAGAGGGCTGTGAATGCTGAGTCTTTGAGTATATTCAAGGCTGAGTTAGATAGATTTTTGGACTCTAGGGGAATCAAGGGATATGGAGATCGGGCGGGAAAGTGGAGTCGAGGTCGATGATCAGCCATGATGTTATTGAATGACAGAGCAGGCTCAAGGGGCTGTATGGCCTACTCCTGCTCTTATTTCTTATGTTATGTTCTTATACTAATAATGGACATAGTGGCATTTCCAGCGTATGTTCTGTTTATCCCATTTTGGAGCTGCATTCCATTTTCTTTAGGTTCACCATTATTGGTCTGTTCTATAAGCAGACCGTGCATACCTTATGATCAGGAATTTACCATTACCCAATAACTAGTCGTAGCATGACCCAAGGGTTATAACAATTAAACCCTTAATTGTTTGATTCGGAAACTGTAATCTTGCATGTACTCTCTCTTATCTTCTGGAAGGGAGACTGACACACATTGTAATGAAACAAGACCAATTATAAATCAACATTCTGATTTATTTGAAATATAACAAACGAACAATAATACTCATAACATAGAAAATAATAAAATATACCCCACTTTCTGTTAGTGGGTTAAATTCACTTTTCTAATGAGAAATTCACTGAAAGTAATTGGCACAATACCTAAGAAGGGAGTTCTCACCCTCTGTGCTTGACTTTCAGTTCAAAGTTCTGCACACTGTGTACCCTTTCCTAGCTGGATAGTGAGCCTTTGACCCTCCCCCAGCTTTCCAGGAATTGACCAGTTGAGCTGCCAGCCACTTAGATGTAAGCTTCCCTGACAACTATCTGCTCCCACTGAGCTCACATAAATGAAGAGATTTTAACATATTTTGTGGGAATATTTCCTCGAATATTTTAATGAGCTTCTTTTGTCTCAAGCAGATGTGGTATGCAAGAAGCACCATCGCTTTATCTGGTTCATCGTGATCTAATCCACATTCCCAAAAGTTTATGTGGTCTGTGGATTTAATCCCTTATACATTGAATTAAATGTCATCTTGATATAAATTACCCCAAATTCCTTTGAGGTCAAATCACTAAAAATCACAAAACATGACACCATGGCTTCATTTAAAGAAACAACCAACTTGCATTTATATACTAATGGATATCTTGTGCTCTTGTCCTTATTGACAGTAGAAGTTGCAAGGCTAAGCGGTGGTGTAGGGGTAAGTCTGGTGAATTGTTACAGTGCATCCTGTAGACACTGCATACTGCAGCCACAATAGAGGAGGTGGTGAATACTGAACCCAGTGGCAGGGGTGCTGATCAATTAAATCAATTCACGAAAAGGGAGGTGGTAGGAGAAACAGGCACTGAGTAGGAAGATAGATAGTGGAAGTGACTCAAAGTGATGCCGAAGGTTTGGGTTTGAGGAGGGTTTTGAAAATGAGAGTGAATATGATTTTCTCCTTGCTGATCTTCCTCTAACACATTTGATATACTTGGGCACTTTCTGCCATGTTTCATAGTTGGTTGTACTTGCATAAGGCTGCCCACTTGATCTCTCCAGGCTCTCTTCCTAGTTGATGGTATAGGCAGATGCATTCTGTCACATACAGTGGCTAACTGTGCTACTCCCTCATCCACTAGCAGGGTCACCTCCACCTCAGTGAATCTCACTGCCATTGTTAATGTTCAGATTAGTTTGCTGGCCACCCAGCACTGCGCATGCGCGGGAAACCAGAACTTCCATTCCCTTAAAGGAAGGGGTTCAGAGGTCGAACGTGTGCACCGGTGAGGCAGCGCGTGCACATGGAATTTACATTTTTTTTTCCAGGTTTCACCGGGAGGGTAAGTCTCCAGGAGTTACACATGTAAAAAGCAGGCACAAAGTAAGTGGGGAATTAATTAAAATTAAAACATTTTTTCCACAGGTTTATTATTTTTAAATACTTCAAAGAAAGGTAAGTTTATTTTTAGCCCCATTAGAAAATGTAATTCATTTTTTCAAAAATTTAAATTATTGTTTAAAATAGTTATTTTATGTAATTTATAGTTATTTTAAAAATGTGATTTAAAAAAAAATGTATTTGAAGTTTTAGTGATGTATTTATAGTTTTGACAGCTCTTCCTGTCAATTTTATGAATGGGCATTCTCCTGCTACCATTGGCTCTCCATGGCCCACGTGATCCCAGGTGACGCATTGAACTAACTGCGCCCCTGGGATACGCAAGCACTGCGTGCCGGCAGTTGGATCAGGCCCAGGATCAGAATACCACGCGGGCCCACAGCTCAACGGCCGGCGCGCTAGGTAAGTGCAGGTCAGAGGCTTGCACCCGCAGGAAGCCTCCGACCCTAATTTCTGGGCCATTAACATTTCACTTAAAAGTGTGAGATACATCAAATTCAGTCTGTTTGCTTACATTAAGGAACTGGCTGTAACATAAAAGACATACATCACTGGTTGTATATCTTTAGATCTCACAAGAGACCTGAAATCAAAGGATCAAATGGAATTCGCTTTGCCCATATATAACATCGCATCTTGAAATGCATCCTCAATGATGGTGAAACCCAGCACTTGAGTGCAAAAGACAAAGCTGAAGCGTTTGCAACCATCTTCAGCCAGAAGTGCCGAGTGGATGATCCATATCGGCCTACTCCTGAGATCCCCACCATCACAGAAACCAGCCTTCGGCCAATTCAATTCACTCCATGTGATATCAAGAAATGGCTGAGCGCACTGGATACAGCAAAGGCTATGGGCACCAACAAAATCCCGGTTATCGTGCTGAAGACTTGTGCTCCAGAACTAGCCGTGCCTCTAGCCAAGCTATTCCAGTACAGCTACAACACTGGCATCTATCCGACAATGTGGAACACTGCCCAGGTATGTCCTGTCCACAAAAAGTAGGACAAATCCAACCCTCTCAATCATCAGCAAAGTGATGGAAGGTGTCATCGACTGCTATCAAGCGGCACTTACTCACCAATAACCTGCTCACTGATGCCCAGGTTCAGTTCCACCAAGACCACTCGGCTCTTGACCTCATTTCAGCCTTGGTCCAAACATAGACAAAGGAGTTGAATTCCAGAAATAACAACAGAAAATGCTGGAAAAACTCAGCAGGTCAGGCAACATCCGTGGAGAGAAATTTGAGTTGACGTTTCGGGTCGAACTCAATTCCAGAGGTGAGGTGCGAGTGACTACATTAAGGCAGCATTTGACCGAGTGTGGCATCAAGGAGCCCCAGTAAAACTGAAGTCAATGGGAATTGGGGGGAAAACGCTCCACTGCCTGGAGTCATACCTGGCACAAAGGAAGATGCTTATGGTGGTTTAAGGTTAATAATCACAGCCCCAGGACATCGTTGCAAGAGTTCCTCAGGGCAGTGTCCTCGGCACAACCATCTTCAGCTGATTCATCAATGACCTTCCCTCCAACATAAGGTCAGAAATGGGGATGTTTGCTGATGACTGCACAGTGTTCAGCGCCATTCACAACTCCTCAGATACTGAAGCACTGCATGCCCACATGCAACAAAACATGGACAATGTTCAGGCTTGGGCTGATAAGTGGCAGGTATAATCGTGCCACAGAAGTACCAGGCAATGACTATCTCCAACAAGCGAGAGTCTAACCACCTCCCCTTGACATTCAATGGCATTACCATCGCTGAATCCCCCACCATCAACTGTGAAGGAATAAGCCATATAACCTATTCAGAAAAATACACCATTCTATGAAAGAATTCTGGCCTTATTAAAACATGACAAACTGGGTCTGGAAATCTAGAAACCTAATGATGAAAAAGCTGTGATAGCATTCTGGCTATTGAGATAAGATAAGTTGTTGACACTGAATCAATAACCTTATTGAAACAGAAGGTTAAAGGCTCCTGAAGCCTGAACCTTTGGGAACAAGACAACAGTTACCCAGTAAAAGGTGTTCTAATTTACATCTCATAAAGGAGCACATAAAAGTAACAAACATCTGCCTTCATAAAAATGATACCAAGTAAAGCACACCTGCTGTTATGCCATTTTTTATGATAAATTTAGAACACCTAGAGAAGAGACATAATTCTGTAGTGCTACCAGTTGAGGTGACTGTAAGAACTGCAGGGGTCAGCAGAAAAATGACTAGAGATAATTAGCTTACATCAGCAGAAAACCTTAAAGGAAACACCACTGGAAAAGGATATAAATATTGAACTCTCAAATGGGATAATAGACTTGCTTAAAGGGGCAAAGCGATTCTCAGCTTTAGAGCTACCTCTGCAAGTCTACAACTCTTTGTACCTCAGGGATCAAGGTACTGTATTTGATTTTGGTGGATATCCTGAATAAACTTTAAGATCTGTAAAACTGTAGCGAAGTTAAGATTTGAGAGTAAGGATCTCTGATAAGATTGTAAAGCTTTCTCTTTTTGGAACTGTTAATGTTGCGATTGACTCACCAACTGTAAATTATATGTTGGTTCTTTAATAAATCTATATATTTTTAGAATTGTCTCACATAATACTTCGGTATCAAACTCGCAAACTCAATCTCTGTACACTCTTTGGTGAGGAGTTGCAGAATTCTGGGGGAGTCTTCCGGACCCTCATAATATCCGGAACGTTACAGTCTAGCTAAACTTATTAAAAGTGCTATCTGGAGGACGGTAACATTTTCAGGTTGTTCCTTTCCTTTAGGGAGAGATAGTCCGGAACTTTAGACCCAATTAAGTGTCTTTAGGATTCGGCTACCTCAAACTTTAGTTGAAAGTGAATGCCTGAGGAATACGCCTGATCCGGGGTAGCTCTAAAGGGGCTAGGACTAGTAATTATCCTTTCACAACATCCTGTGGGTCACCATTGACCAGTAACTTAACTGGACCAGCCACATAAATACTGTGGCAACAAGAGCAGGTCAGAGGCTGGGTATTCTGTGGTGAGTGTTTCACCTCCTGACTCCCCAAAGCCTTTCCACTATCTACAAGGCACAAGTAAGGAGTGTGATGGAATACTCTCCACTTGCCTGGATGAGTGCAGCTCCAACAACACTCACGAAGCTCGACACCATCCAGGACAAAGCAGCCCGCTTGATTGGCATCCCATCCACCACCTTAAACATTCACTCCCTCCACCACCGGCGTACTGTGGCTGCAGTGTGTACCATCTACAAGATGCACTGCAGCAACTTGACAAGGCTTCTTCGGCAGCACCTCCCAAACCCGCGACCTCTTCCACCTAGAAGGACAAAGGCAGCAGGTTTGGTGCAAACACCATCACCTCCAAATTCCCCTCCAAGTCACACACCATCCTGACTTAGAAGTATATCACCAATCCTTCATCGTCGCTGGGTCAAAATCCTGGAACTCCCTACCTAACAGTACTGTGAGAGTACCTTCACCACACAGACTGCAGTGGTTCAAGAAGGAGGCTCACCACCACATTCTCAAGGGCAATTAGGGCTGGGCAATAAATGTTGGCCACACCAGCGATGCCCACATCCTATAAACGAATTTAAAAAAAAGAAAGTCTACCAAGAGACAAAACTGACTGCTTCATTCAAAAGATTTGTTGCTTAACGGGCCCTGCAAGAAAATGCTCTCAAAAAGGTTATAGTAACCTTTTGTAAGCTGAATCTATTCAGATTTTTAAATTTAATTTTGTGCTCTTCCAATGTTTTGCTGTATATTATAAGAACATAACATAAGAAATAGGAGCAGGAATAGGTCATTGGCCCCTCAAGCCTGCTCCGTCATTCAATAAGATCATGGCTGACCTTGGGCTCAAAGCCACTTCCCTGCCTGTTCCCCATAACCCTTCACTCCCTTATCTTGCAAAAATCTGGCTATCTCCACCTTAAATGTATTTAATGACCCAGCCTCCACAGCTCTCTGCAGCAGAGATTTCCACAGATTTACGACCCTCTGAGAGAAGAAAAGACTCCTCATCTCAGTTCTAAAAGGGCGACCCTTTATTCTGAAACTATTTCCCCGAATTCTAGATTTCCCCACGAGGGGATACATCCTCTCTGTATCTACCTTGTCGAACCCCCTCAGTATCTTATATGTTTCAATAAGATCACCTCTCATTCTTCTAAATTCCAATGAGTATAGGCCCAACCTGCTCAACTTTTCCTCATAAGTCAACCCCCTCATCTCTGGAATTAACCTAGCGAATCGTCTCTGAACTGCCTCCAATGCAAGTATATCCTTCCTTAAATAAGGAGACCAAAACTGTACGCAGTAATCAAGGTGTGGTCTCACCAATACCCTGTACATTTGTAGCAGGACTTCCCTGCTTTTATACTCCAACCCCCTTGAAATAAAGGCCAACATTCCATTTGCCTTTTTGATTACTTGCTGTACCTGCATGCTAACTTTTTGTGTTTCATGCACAACGACCCCCAGGTCCCTCTGAACTGTAGCATTTTGTAATCTCTCTCCATTTAAATAATAATTTGCTTTTTCATTTTTCCTGCCAAAGTGGATAACCTTGCACTTTCCCACATTATACTCCATCTGCCAAATGTTTGCCCACTCATTTAGCCTGTCTATATCCCTTTGCAGATTCTTTGAGTCCTCTGCACAACTTGTTTTCCCACCCATCTTTGTATCATCCGCAAACTTGGCTACATTACACTCGGTCCTTGCATCCAAGTCATTAAAGTAGATTGTAAATAGTTGAGGCCCCAGCACCGATCCTTGTGTCACCCCACTTGTTACTGTTTGCCAACCGGAAAATTACCCATTTATCCCGACTCTCTGCTTTCTGTTAGTTAGCCAATTCTCTAACCTGCAACTAAATATGACCAGTTGTTTAGCCTACACACATTAGTCTGGTTGTGCGTCCTTTTTCATCTTTGAAGAGGGGCAAGAAAACATGGTGGTTGTCCCATATATTCCCTGGTGATTGATATACTGCAGTTAGAGGTTGATTGTTTAATTTGGCACACCCAAACCCAGCATGTACAAATTCACAAATTTTGGTTCAGACTCGATCTGCATATGGAAACATTTTTTAGCTGTGAACACAAGACAAAACATGTTGGGGAAAAGCCTGATTTGTAACCAGTGTTTTTTAGAAAAATATTATTAACATTGGAACTGTATGTGTGACTTATTGCTGTACTGATTACATCCAAATGGCTTCAATTCTCACTTGGGATTACTATCTGCTGAGAAGAAGTTAATAGAATGAGTAAACCATAAAATATAATGCAGACAGGATTTTCATTGAGCCGTGGAGTCGGGATTGGAGGCGTGTGGGGGGTTAAAATCACAAAAACTGGTGTGCGGGACGCCCCCCGCCTGGTTCCTGACTCCAAGCAATTTTAACTCGGGCGTGTCTGATGGTCCCGACTCCGTCCCGCCTCCAACAGGCGGGACTGGTCGTTAAAGCCCTTAACAAGCACTAAATGGCCTCTATAATCCTATTTTAAAAGGCCCTTGCGATTTTAACCCTTTTCCCACATGAAACACGCCTGGTGGGAAACACGACGGTGAAACCTGGCGGGAGCACTATTGGCTTGCTGACTATCAACTGCAGGTCAACCATTAAAGTGGAGATTTGATCAGCCATCATTTGCAGGTGACAGGACTTAGTGGTCTCAGGTCTGGGGCAACTTTTAGAAGGCTTAACCACACCTGTGGAAGGTTGGAGCCTGACACCCATCTCCAGTGTGACCTCCTGGGAAACCCCTCTCGCCACCTTCCCTCAGCGCTTCCTCAACTGAGGCAGATACCAGAAGCATGGGAGCCATCTATTTCCTTCCCACCTGGGCATTAGAGGAGCTCGAGCACCAGCCGCGGCACCAGCAGAACCAGGAACAACAGCAGCACCAGCAACAGCAGCAGGAGCACCAGGCTGCTGCTCACCCACCTGAGGCTGCAGAGGCCAGAAGGGGCCAACTCCTGGAAGCCCGTCGACGCAGGAGATACCCCCCAGACAGGGTCTACAGACACAGGGTCATCTATCTCAACATGTCTGAGCAGCAGTGCCAAAGGTGGCTCCGACTTTCGCGAGAGGTAGTGAGTGACATCTGCGCAATGCTACAGCAAGACCTGCTGCCCAGAGGACCAGGTGGATAAGCATTACCAATGGCCGTCAAAGTCACCACCACACTCAACTTTTTTGCCTCAGGCTCATTCCAGGGATCAGCAGCAGACATCAGCGGCATCTCCCAGGCGGCTGCACACACTTGCATCATGCAGGTAACCGATGCCCTCTTTGCCCTCACGCACAATCACATCCATTTCACCAAGGATTGAGCAAGTGTCACGGCGTGAGCGGTTGGATTAGCTCATCTGGCATGCTTTCCAGGGGTGCAGGGCGTCATTGACTGCACACATGTGGCCCTTAAGGCACCCCATCGCAATCCAGGTGTTTTTGTCAACCGCAAGGGCTTCCACTCCCTTAACGTTCAGCTGGTGTGTGACTACAAGAAGGAAATTTTGCATGTTTGTGTCAAGTACCCTGGCAGTTGCCATGACTCCTTCATACTGCGCCAGTCTAGTGTGCCTCCGCTATTCAGTCTGCCAGATCAACTTAACGGATGGCTACTTGGAGATGAGGCTATTCCCTGAAGACGTGACTAATGACGCCGTTGAGGAGTCCATCCAATGAAGCTGAGGAGAGCTACAACCCCAGCCACATGTCCACCAGAGCCATAATCGAGCAAACCATTGGTTTGCTGAAGATGCACTTCAGATGCCTGGATAGATCAGGTGGAGCCCTGCAGTACTCAGCAGCCAGGGTCTCCAGAATCGTCGTGGTTTGCTGTGCACTTCACAACATGGCACAGCATCATGGCTTGCAGATTCCTGAGGACCAAGTGGCTCCTCAAATATCTTCCTCAGATGAGGAGGAGGAGGAGGAGGGTGAAAACGAACATCCTGCAGAGGCCCATCAACCAGCGGCAGCATTATGCAAGAACATTGCTGCCCAGGATGCAAGGAACGCACTCATCCTGGCCGGATTTACTTAGCCTAGTCAATCAAACACTTTTGCCTCGCAGCTTCTTACCAGAGCATTGACAATGGCCAAGAACCAGAGGATTCCTAGCACTCTGACCACCATACTGACAGTTGCAAGTATTCCTAAGCCCTCAATGTGGAAGTCCTAATAGCGAAATGATAGATGATACAACTGCAACATTTGCCATCAGAAATGTTATGTACAATAACGAAGTGATGGCATTTTTACAGTAAACACAAAATTGCATCCAAGTGACTACCCTTGTGCCTATTTGTGCAGAATTTTCCTCTTATGCGTGCTCCTATGTGGTGCCTCCCCTGTGGCTTCAGCAGATGTGGAGGCCCCTTGCTCACTTTGCTGCTGCTCCTGTCTCAACACCTTTGGTGGGCATCCTCTGGGGTGGCGAGCCTGTGAGGGCTCGTCAACAGTCTGCTGCTCCTGCGGCTGTGCAGGGGTTGAGACGCCTATCTCACTTGGGTGTGGACTCTGGTGGGGCTCTGACCGAGGGCTCTGTAATGGCATGGAAGTGTGAGTGCTTGGAGAGGAGCCCCCACTTCCTTGAGGTCTGCCACCAACCTCCCTCTCATGGGTCAGGTCCCCTTCAGCGCCTGCAAGTGGCTGGAGAGCACCTTGCTGCACCTCAGGGGGGCCATGGGGACCCTTATCGGCAATGGCTGTCCTACTCAGAAGGAATTCCATGAAGGTCTGGTTTTTCTGTTCAATAAATGCCCATCGCTCCTCAAGAGATGTCATTCTATTCTGAACAATGACCATGTTTTCCATTCCCTGGCGACTAAGCTACTCCATGGCAGCAGCCATCCTCTCCTCTACCGTAGCCATCCTCTCCTCTACGATAGCCATCCTTTCCACGGAGGTTGCCATCCTTTCCGTGGTGATGCGTTCATGCGCCAATGACTCCACAAAGGCTCTGGTCATGGTCGCTATGGACTCCTCCATTCGCTCCACACTCACAGCAACCCTAGAGACAAAACCTGCCAGAGACTCCTGCACCTGTGCCTGGAGTTCCATCACCGCTGATTTCATGGATGGACCCAGAAGCAGAGAGTCGACATGCTGCTGAGCCGAGCTGGCAGAGTCCTGTGCCCTCTGACTAGGACTCTCCACTGCTGTCCCTGTCTCCACAATCTGCTGATGCTCACTTGTGAGCTGTGATACACCAGGTGACAACACTACTCTATGTCCCGAAGGTCCCACCAAGGTGTGAGTGTCTGCGCTGATGCTGGGTGCACAGATTTCTGGTGGCGCTGCACCCTCAGAGGTTGCAGCTTCCTCTGAGGAGTCTGGCTGCTCAGCCTCTTCTTCCTGGCTAGGGGGGACGGCTGCTTGTGATGGTCCTGTGGGAGAGTAAAGGAAAGAGTCAGAGATGTGATGCCAAGGCTACATGCACATTGCTTTTTGCAGATGCTCATAAGTCCATCTGTTAGAGCTTCACAATCATTATCAGCGACTCATGCAATGTCAAAGAGAGAGATGGGAAACTTTTCTGTCACCAGCTTGCTGTGTTCCACCCGTCTGTGCGTCCCCCACATGCGTATCATCCTCCCGTCCCACTATTTCAAGTACCGCCTCCTCCCAGGGGGTCAGGTGAACTATTGAGGCTGTCCCTTCTCCTGTCCTCGCTCTCTTTGAGCTCTCTTTTCCTACAATGAGGGAGACAAGTGGAGGTTGAGTGAGAATGAAGGAGCGAGTGTAGAGATTGCATAGCATAGATACTTAGAAGGAGACAGGATGGAGTGAGGTGGCAAGACCAAGGGCCCTCCCTGTGTGTTGTCAGTTGTTTTCATAGCACCAGAGTGATAGGGAGTGTGAGGGCTGCATAGTCGAATAGTTATGTGAATGTGAGCATAGAGAGAGAGGGAATGGGTAAGGGTGCATGGATGTCAGTGTCAAGTGGAATGTGGAGGAAGAGATTGCTAAAGCTGAGTGCTGGTGAGGAAAGGCAATGGGGGTCAGATTGAGGGTGATGGGAAATTCATACTCACTTTTCCAGTGCGCTGAAGGTCATGAAATCTTTTCCGGCACTGAATCCAGGTTCGCCGTGTGACTCCCAAGGAGTTGACCTCCTCAGCCACCTGCATCTACACTGCCTTAGTCTGCTTGGGAGGCCTCTTTCTCCCTGAGGAAGGGACGAGCATCTCCCTGTTGGCCCTAGCCCCATCCACCAATGCCTGCAGGGCCACCTCATCGGAACGAGGAGCTGATCTGGGCCTCCCGCTTGTCATGTTTCCTGCAGGTCCCTCTCACACCAAATGGAGTAAGCTTGGAAGCCTGCAGAAGAAGCAAGGCTTGCTGTAGACCTTAAATGCAGCAGTAATGATGACGTCATCGGAGGCGACTTTCAGTCATGAAAAATTCATTTGCCAAGGGTTCCCACATGTTGGAAATCAATTGGACAATTAAGTTAAAATTGCATCACTCTCCCACATCCATTTAGATTCGGGTGGATAACACGAAATGCGGATAACACGACACCATCCCGCACCCGAGTTAAAATCCTGCCCATTAGCTGCAACAAGTACAAAAGCAAAAGACTGCGGATGCTGGAAATCTGAAATAAAAACAGAAAATGCTGGAAATACTCAGCGGGTCAGGCAGCATCTGTGGAGAGAGAAACAGAGTTAACGTTTCAGGTCGATGACCCTTTGTCAGCTGCAACAATTAGTTCAGTTGTAACATTACAGTAACTCTCTATCAGCACTTTTATTTTTTTGTGTATGAAAAGACAAGACTGATCTATAGCCAGTGGAGTCAGTTCCAAGTTAAATCACAAGATGATCCCAGTTTTCCTTCTTGTAATGAACAAGTATAGGTGTTATATGTAACAGACTATTAGATTTCCCAAGTCATTGCTCACAGATCGTCCATGACCTGAAGTGCAGTTTCTAATGTTTATCACGGTCTTGCTGCACCTAAATAGAACAATGACTTGCCCATTGCTGTAACACTGAAGAATTACTAAATCACATGATTGATGCAAGAGCTTCATTTCTTTATTGTTCCCTCCTCCCTCCCCAAACCATCCCCCATTTTCTCAGTTACTTCCATGATTATAAAAGATATATTTTTCTTCCTCTTCTTTCCCATAATAGATTTGTGCATGCTGAATCAGTAATTGGTATAACGTTGCCCAAGGAGCCTTTTCCCACTGCTGAGACTCCAATGATCAGCACCTGAACATGTCATCATTGATAATGGTCCTAACCTGGCTGACTGACTGATTCTGGCCAGGTGTCCAAGTTCAGCATCAAAGACCCAGTTGCTCTTAGTTCCAAACATTAGATCAGAATTTTGATTTAAACCGTAAAATAAGACTGTAAAAATTAAAACCTTTTTGACTGTACGCAGCTCACAGTTATTGGCCCAGATTTGTGGTCAGTGGCGAAGTGGTGCCGCTCGCCGCTGGCGCCGAAGAAAGCTACCCACAAAGATCTAGTGATCCATGTGGCGTGAATTTCAGCTCTCCTAATGTTAATTTCATGCTGGGATCAAGTCTAGGGGCTCTCCATTGTCCAGCAGCTATGATGTCATCAAGCTGGCTAAGCAGCCAATCACATTGAAGAATTCTCACAAACACCAAACTACGAAGTAAAAACCACTGATTTTCCTTCACTTTTTAATCATTATAGAGAGCAAAATAAAGATTGGGACAAACACATGGGGTTAAGGTAGAAGCTGAACTATCATAAACGAACTTTTAAAAAAATATTAAAAACCATGGAATTTTTAAAATTTGACATTCCACAAATATAAAATTAGTTTTTCAGGGCCAGAACGGTTGTTTAACAGTCATTATGAAATCAGTACACCATTAAAAATCCAGCTACACTTCATTCAACAAGGCTTAACTTTTTTTTTTAAGAGCGACATTACATGGTTAAAGCTTAAGTTCTCGTCAGTTCAGTGATTTCTCAGAGATTGTCAGCTCCGGGGAGTTCAATGCCTGTGGAGAAGTGTAGAAACACTGATGGCAACTTCTGGATTCCTGCGTTCATCTGCGCATGCACCAGCTTCCGAAGTTGCTGTCAGTTTCAGAGGAGTAATGATGGCAAATGCTGACAGTTTTGCTGGCATTACCATCGCAAAATCCGGGCCTTTATCTGTGACAGTACACTCTGACTATTGTAGTTACACAATGATTCATACCACACACAGACACAGACACACACACACACACACACAGACACGCACAGACACAGACAGACAGATACACACACAGACAGACACAAAGAGACAGACAGACAGACACCCAGACAGACAGACACACACAGACAGACAAAAACACACACACACACAAACCACACGCACAGACAGACATAGACACACTTGTGGACATTTCTAATGTTAAATGATCAATTTTGTGAGTATGTTTTTTCCCAAACTGTGTCATTATCTTGTTTATTATATTCATATTGTTTTGCTGTATGCACTAAGCTAAATGAAAAAGGAAACAAACGGTTGAACACAGAGGAGAAATTACTCGAGTGGTTGGTTTTATGGTATTTGCTGGATTGCTGTAGCAGCTTTTTTTTAAATGATGGATTTCATTCCACAGTTTTCTGCTGGCTACTTATTCCTCATTGTTACTTTTTGCCACATTTAATTTGTTCATATTTAATCATTTGGATATTTTGTTGTGAATTTAACAGATGTGGTTATTTGAGCCAAGCACAGTGTTTTGTCCTATGTGTGTGTGGTGCACTGTGCTGTCCTGCTGTCCTGAGATGTGATGGCTCTGAGACCACATTTTCAGGTGCAGCGCCTTTGAAAGGTGTGACATTACAGGTAAGTGGCTGATGCAAAACTTGCAGTTATACTAGCAGATTTCCTGTGGAATTGAGCATAGTGATTAGGAAGACAGGCTGTTTTATAGCAATGGGGGTGTTTTAATGGGCGATCATCCGATACCGCCAGTTTTACGCCCCACCAAAATTGAAAGTTACACCCATTTTGTTGGTAACTGACAAAAAGGACAATACAGAGAGATTAGATATACTTCAAGCAAGACATCAGAGCCGATAATCATGGCCTGTGTTGTGTGTGACAGCAAATGTGTTCCAGGTGGTAATTGTGACACTTACAGGAAGTACATGCGACACCTAAGACTCTTTATATAGTAAGTAGATCACTCTGGTATTGCTCATGAGTTCGATAATATGCTAAGCTGTGCCACAACTAATGGATCAGCTCTGTAACCCTACCATATCAAGTCGAGAATGGTGGTGGCCAACCAGGCAACTATCAGGATGAGGCTCCATGAATAGCCCCTTCCTCAACCATGGTGAAACCCGGAGTGTAAGTACGAGCCAAGTCTGCAAGTGTCTTCTTCCAAAATTGTCGAGTGTGTGATCCTACTCTGCCTCCTCCCAAGGTCTCAAGGTCATCATAGATACCAGTATCCAGCCAATTCAAATCACTCCACCTGACATTAAGAAACAGCTGAGTGAAGTGGACACAGAGAAGGTTATTGGCTATGACAACATCCCAGTTGCTCCCCTATTATGATGACACTGGCATCTACCCACAATGTGGGAGATTGCCCAGGTATGTCCTATCCACAAAAAATCAGGATAAATCTAACAGCAATTACTGCCCTATCAACCTCCTCCCAAACATCAGTAAAGCGATGGAAGCAGTCATCAATATTGCCATCAAGTGACATCCACTCACCAAACACATGCTCAATGACACTCAGTTCGAGATCTACCATAACTACTCAGTTCCAGCAAGCAGAATATGGGGGATATTCAGGAGTGAGTCTGGCAGTATGGTAAGTAGCATGGCAGAAATGGGAGGTGAAATAATGTTTATATATGCAGAATTTAATGTAATATTTATTCGGTTCCTTACAGTTTGTATCCAGCAGGTAGCAGAGAGAGATGGTTTCCTGCATTGCATTGGCTAATAAAGGCAGAGAATGTGGGAGACGGGGCTGGGGGTAGAGTAGTGCCACTTTGTGTTGGGAGATTTGTATGAGAAGTAAATCGGTATAAAATAATTCCTCAACATTGTAAAAGTGATGTCAAACCGCATGTGGTCTGAGGCAGTGGGGGATGTGGCAGTTGTTATCTGAATCTAGACTCAGGCCACGATTATCTGCTCCGATGTCTTGCTTGAAGTATATCTAATCTCTCTGTACTGTCCTTTTTTCAGTTACCAACAAAATGAGTGCAACTTTCAATTTTGGCGGGGCGTAAAACTGGCGGTATCAGATGGTCGCCCGTTATAGACCCTCCCGATTTTCAGTGGAATGGAAATCAGGCAGGCTTTATAACGGGTGGCTGATCCAATGCCTCCAGTTTCACACCTGACAAAACTGAAAATTCCGCCCAATGTATTTATAGCCAGTGAACTCCAATCATCATAGAAATTTAACATCACCACAGACTCACACGCTAAGCTTATTTTCCCCTGAAGTTTTAGTAATTAAATTCAACATGTGGTCTGGTACTGAGCTACATAGGGCAGGAAGGTCTAGGTTTGATCCCTGGCCTGTGGTGAGTTGGCTGATTTCAGTTAGTGCAACATTGAGAATGCTACAATTGGTATCAGATTGAGGAGGGAAAATATCAGGATGGGTTTCAGTTTCAATGAATTACTGTCCATTGACTCATTTTCAAAGGTGTAGATGTGTAGATGATCACCAATGGCAGGCTGGAGATTGGCAGTTGTGCCCTTTACCCATCTCCCCTTCTTCATCCCAAATGTAGTTGTGTACCCTGGTAGCACTGACTGTGGTAAGCATAGAAACATAGAAGATAGGAGCAGAAGTAGGACATTCGGCCCCTCAAGCCTGTTCTGCCATTTAATGAGATCATGGCTGATCATCCAAATTCAATACCCTGTACCTGCTTTCTCCCCATATCCATTGATCCCTTTAGCCTTAAGAAATGTATCTAACTCCTTCTTGAATATATTTAATAAGTTGGCCTCAACTGCCATCTGTGGTAGAGAATTCCACAGGTTCACCACTCACTGGGTGAAGAAATTCCTCCTCATCTCAGTCCTAAATGGCTTACCCCTTATCCTTAGACTGTGATCCCTGGTTCTGGACTCCCCACCATCGGGAACATCCTTCCTGCATCTAGTCTATCTAGTCCGGTTAGAATTTTATAAGTTTCAATGAGATCCCCTCTCATTCTTCTAAACTCTAGCGAATATAAGCCTAATTGACTCAATCTCTCTTCATACGTCATTCCTGCCATCCCAGGTATCAGTCTGGTGAATCTTCGCTGCACACCCTCCATGGCAAGAACATCCTTCCTCAGATAAGACGACCAAAACTGCACACAATACAAG
Source organism: Somniosus microcephalus (assembly GCF_052327205.1). Taxonomy (NCBI): domain Eukaryota; kingdom Metazoa; phylum Chordata; class Chondrichthyes; order Squaliformes; family Somniosidae; genus Somniosus; species Somniosus microcephalus. The sequence goes on along the minus strand of NC_140998.1, from coordinate 101,467,160 downwards.
AAACCCTTTTTTATCCGGCACCGACGGGACCGGCATCGTGCCGGTTTATCAAAAAGTCCGGATTACAGAGAGGTATAGTAAAAGGTATGAGAGCCCCGTACACAGCAACAGATCCAGGCTTCCCTGTTGCTTAGCAACAGGTACAGGAAACCCGACCACAAGATACAGGTGTCCCTGTTGCTTAGCAACAGGTGCAGGTACCCCGGTTACATAGCCACAGATCCAGGAACGGCCACTAATATGAAATAAAAACTTACCTGAACCTACTCCTGAATTTTGCCGGTTAACAGAGATTTCTGGATATTTAGGTGCCGGTAAATCGAGAGTTTCCTGTACTCAAGGTGTGGTCTCACCAAGGCCCTGTACAACTGCAGCAAGACGTCCTTGCTCCTGTACTCGAATCCTCTCGCTATGAAGGCCAACATACCATTTGCCTTTTTAACCGCCTGCTGCACCTGCATGCTTACCTTCAGCGACTGGTGCACAAGGACACCCAGGTCTCGTTGCACTTCCCCTTTTCCCAATCTATTTCCGTTCAGATAATCTGTCTTCCTGTTTTTGCCACCAAAGTGTATAACCTCACATTTATCCATATTATACTGCATCTGCCCAATCACTCAACCTGTCCAAATCATACTGGAGTTTCTCTGCATCCTCCTCACAGCACACACGCCCACCCCAACTTGGAGATATTACATCTAGTTCCCTTGTCTAGATCATTAATATATATTGTGAATAGCTGGGGTCCTAGCACAGATCCCTGCGGTACCCCACTAGTCACTGCCTGCCACTCGGAAAAAGACCCATTTATTCCAACTCTCTGCTTCCTGTCAGTACCTTGCCCCCAATCCCATGTGCTTTAACTTTGTACGCCAATCTCTTAAGCGGGACCTTATCGAAAGCCTTCTGAAAGTCCAAATACACCACATCCACTGGTTCTCCCTTATCTATTCTACCAGTTACATCCTCAAAAAATTCCAGTAGATTAGTCAAGCATGATTTACCTTTTGTTAATCCATGTTGACTTTGTCCGATCCTGTCACTGTTTTCCAAGTGCTCTGCTATTACATCTATTTTATCTATATATATAAAATTGCTCTTCTGTCCTTCCATCTGTCTGTCTGTCTGTCTGTATGTACGCTATACACTCAAAAGTTATAGAGCGTACCTACACATGTGTTATATCAAAAGAAAGGTTACGATTCCGGAATGGTCATAAGCGTATTTACTTTTTGGTCAGACAAAATTTGTGCCCACGGTATCCAAAAACGTTCAAAATTCCGCTCATTAGCACTGAGTGACGTGAAGGTTGACCAATCGTACAGTCGAGCGACACGACGGTTGACCAATCGCTGCATCACGGGGGCGGGTTCATTGCGTGTGCGGGCAGGCCATCCTAGAGTTGAGTGACGTGATGATTGACCAATCCTACAGTTCAGTGACCTGACGGTTGACCAATCGGTGCGTGTGTGGGCGGGCCTAATCCTTCTGAGCTGAGGTGAGTGGCCGCCATCTTGATTCTAACTTTTTTTATTTTTCCCACTTTCTGTGTGTTAGGGAGCTGAGGAAAAGAACAAATTAATTCAGCTTTAAATAGTATTTAGGAGGCTCGCCTACTTTGACGTTTTAAATAGTATTTAGGAGGCTCGCCTACTTTGATGGCCATTTCGAGCGGCTGTGCCGGTGCCGGGCGTGGCCTAGCAGCGCGAGAAGCCTGGGCCTTGAGTTGAAAGCCCGGGGGAAGAGAGAAACGAGCAGGTGAGCGGCTGCGTCTCTCTCTCCCCGCTCTCTCTCTCTCCCCCTCTCTCTCCCCCCTCTCTCTCTCCCCCCACCCCCTCTCTCTGCCCCCTCCCTCCCCCTCTCTCTCTGCCCCCTCCCTCCCCCTCCTCTCTGCCCCCTCCCTCCCCCCTCTCTCTCTCCCCTCCCTCCCACTCTCTCTCTCACCCCTCCCTCCCACTCACTCTCTCTCCCCTCCCTCCCCCTCTCTCTCACCCCCCACCCTCCCCCTCTCTCCCCCCTCCTCCCCCTCTCCCTCTCCCTCTCCCCTCCCTCCCCCTCTCTCCCTCTCCCTCCCTCCCCCCTCTCTCTCTCTCCCCCTCCCTCCCCCTCTCTCTCTCTCCCCCTCCCTCCCCCTCTCTCTCTCCCCCTCCCTCCCCCTCTCTCCTCTCCCCCTCTCTCCCCCTCCCTCCCCCTCTCTCTCTGCCCCCTCCCTGCCCCTCTCTCTCTCCCCCTCCCTCCTCTTTCTCTCCCCTCTCTCTCTCCCCCCTCCCCTCCCCCTCTCCTCTCCCCCTCCCTCCCCCTCTCTCTCTCTCCCCCCTCCCTCCCCCTCTCTCCCTCTCTCCCTCCCTCCCCTTCCCCCCACCCCTCTCCCTTCCCTTCCCCCCACCCCCTCTCCCTCCCCTTCCCCCACCCCCTCTACCCCCTCCCTCCCCCCTCCCTCCCCCTCTCTTTCTCCCCCCTCCCTCCCCCTCTCTCCCTCCCCCTCTCTCCCTCCCCTCTCTCTCTTCCCCTCCCTCCCCCTCTCTCTCCCCCCTCCTCCCCCTCTCTCCCCCCTCCCTCTCTGCCCCTCCCTCCCCCTCTCTCTCTCCCCCTCCCTCCCCGTCTTTCTCTCCCCCTCTCTCTCCCCTCCTCTCTCTCCCCCTCTCTCTCCCCCTCCCTCCCCCCTCTCTCTCCCCCTCCCTCCCCCTCTCTCTCTCCCCCTCCCTCCCCCTCTCTCTCTCCCCCTCCCTCTCCCCCTCCCTCCCCCTCTCTCTCTCCCCCTCCCTCCCCCTCTCTCTCTCCCCCCTCCCCCTCTCTCTCCCCCTCCCTCCCCCTCCCTCTCTGCCCCCTCCCTCCCCCTCTCTCTCTCCCCCTCTCTCTCCCCTCCTCTCTCTCCCCTCCTCTCTCTCCCCTCCTCTCTCTCCCCCCTCCCTCCCCCTCTCTCTCCCCCTCCCTCCCCCCTCTCTCTCCCCCTCCCTCCCCCTCTCTCTCTCCCCCTCCCTCCCTCTCTCTCTCCCCCTCTCTCTCTCCCCCCTCCCTCCCCCTCGCTCTCTCTCTCTCCCCCTCCCTCCCCCTCTCTCTCTCTCCCCCTCCCTCCCCCTCTCTCTCTCTCCCCCCTCCCTCCCCCTCTCTCTCCCCCCCTCCCTCCCACTCTCTCTCTCCCCCCTCCCTCCCCTCCTCCCTCCCCTTCCCCCCACCCCCTCTCCCTCCCCTTCCCCCACCCCCTCTCCCGCCCCTTCCCCCCACCCCTTCTCCCCGCCCCCTCTTATCTCTATATTGTGTATATTCTCGCTTCCCCGCTCACTCACCGTATCCCGGGAACTCCAACTCCAACACAGCGTCACTCGGGCCGGGCCTGACAACCGCTCGGCCCGAGACACAGAGTGGGGGAGCGGCAGCGGCCGGCCATCAACCGCGCGGCCTGAGACACAGAGCGGGGGAGCGGCAGCGGACGGCCGTCAACCGCGCGGCCCTCTAAACTGCCCTGGCACCGCCGGGCCCCCCCAGCTTATATAATAAAATGATCCGTCTGTCTGTCTGTCTGTGTGTATGTCCGCTATACACTCAAAAGTTATAGAGCGTACCTACACATATGTTATATCAAAAGAAAGCTTATGATTAGGGGAGTGTCATAGATGTATTTACTTTTTGGTCAGACAAAAATTGCTCGGACAGTATACAGAAAACTTTCAAAAAATGGACAAAATCCGCTCATTAGCGTTGAGTGACGTGATGGTTGACCAGTCCTATGGGGGAAGCGCGGTGCGTCACGGGGGGCATTTCATGGCGTGTGTGGGCGGGGCCTAATCCTCCAGCCTGCCGTGAGTGCGGGACCAGGAAAACAGATACACAGACATAGACAGAGACAACCACGCGGCCCGAGAGCCCGATAGACAGTGAGCATTCACACAGAGACAGATACACCCGCGCAGCCTGAGAGCCCGAAAGACAGCGAGCGGGGGAGCGGCGGCAGCGGGCCGGAGTGGGAGCTGAGCTGGGGTCACTCGGGCCGGGCCTGAGGCACTACACCGCGCACGGGGGCTCTGGGTCACCAAGGCTGGCCCTCACTCTCTCCTTCCCTCTCTCTCTCTCTCTCTCTTCCCTCTCTTCTCTCTCTCTCTCTCTCCTTCCCTCTCTCTCTCTCTCTCCTTCCCCTCTCTCTCTCTCCTTCCCCCTCTCTCTCTTTCTCCTTCCCCCTCTCTCTCTTTCTTTCTCCTTCCCCTCTCTCTTTCTCCTTCCCCCTCTCTCTCTTTCTCCTTCCCCCTCTCTCTCTCCTTCCCCTCTCTCTCTCTCTCCTTCCCCTCTCTCTCTCCTTCCCCCTCTCTCTCTCCTTCCCCCTCTCTCTCTCCTTCCCCCTCTCTCTCTCTCCTTCCCCTCTCTCTCTTTCCTTCCCCCTCTCTCTCTCTCTCTCTCCTTCCCTCTCTCTCTCCTTCCCTCTCTCTCTCTCTCTCCTTCCCTCTCTCTCTCTCTCTCTCTCTCCTTCCCTTCTCTCTCTCCGGCGGCGGGCCGGAGCGGGAGCTGAGCTGGGGTCACTCCGGCCGGGTCACCGCGGCCGGGCTCTGAGTCCAACCCCTTCCCCGGGGTGTCTTCCTCTCTTCTCTATCTCCTTCCCTAACTCTCTCCTTCCCTCTCTCTCTCTCTGGCTCTCTCTCCCCCCTCTCTCTCTCTCTCTCTCCTTCCCCCTCTCTCTCTCTCCTTCCCCTCTCTCTCTCTCTCTCTCTCTCTCTCTCTCTCTCTCCTTCCCCCTCTCTCTCTCTCTCTCCTTCCCCCTCTCTGCTTCCCCCTCTCTCTCCTTCCCCCCCCCCCCCTCTCTCTCTCTCTCTCTCTCCTAACCACCCTTGGAGTTACTGTGAACGGTTCCGGTCTCCATCTATTTCGTTCTGCCCTGCAGCTGCCCGTCAACCCTGCTCGACGCCAATACTACCCTCCTCCTCGGCGGTAACTTGCTTTCATCTGGCACTTCTCTCGACCGGGGCAGGGATGGGCAGCAAGGACAGAGTACAGCGGGCAAGGACACTGAAGGCACAATTGGAAGAGATAGATTGTTAGGCAGGGGAGGGAGGGGGAGACAAGGGGAGGGAGAGAGAGAGGGGGAGGGAGAGGAGAGGGGAGGAGAGGAAGGTGCGGGAGGGGCGGAGCCCGGAGGTGGGAGGGCGCGCTCGCGGGAGTTGAGGGAGTGGCTCGGTGCGGGCTGGGCCACGATCTGTGAGGTGCGCGGGCGTGGCGGGTCCGTCGCGCTCGTTTGCTGCGGGCTCGTCTCGTTTGCGTTCGTTGCGCCAGATCGCTGTTGCGGTGCTAGGCTCTGAGAGAGACGGGCGAGGGGCGAGAGGGGCGGGCGTTGCTGATCTCGTCTATCCTTGCGTTAGTCTTAGGCTTTCTTGCCGCGGTTGGAGGGAGAGGAAGGGAGGGAGGGAGAGAGGGTGAGGGAGGGGGGGGGACGGAGAGGGAGGGGGGAGTCAGAGACTCCTGACCAGACTCAGGCACAGCAAGCTGTTGACCAGGCGAGACATACCCAAAACTATAAAACCTGGAGTATATGGCTACTGGCGATCCCCATTAACAAAAAACGAAGTTAAAGAACCACCTCCTGGGTGCTTAGGAAGAGTTCTTCAATCCCAATAGTTTTATAAACAGTTTTATTAACATGGCAGAGGGTTATTCAGTTCCCTCGGCAACGCTGGGTACTCCAGCTAGTCTTTTATAATGGACTCTAGCATTTTCCCCACTACCGATGTCAGGCTTACCAGTCTATAATTCCCCGTTTTCTCTCTACCACCTTTTTTAAATAGTGGAGTTACATTAGCTACCCTCCAATCCATGGGAACTATTCCAGAATCTATAGAATTTTGGAAGATGACCAGCAATGCATCTACTATTTCTAGGGCCAATTCCTTATGTACCCTAGGATGTAGAATATCAGGCCCTGGGGATTTATCGGCCTTCAATCCCGTCAATTTCCCTAACACCATTTCCCTACAAATACTGATTTTCAACTTGCTGCCCAGGCATGAAGCTGGCATTGCAGATCGTCCACCCATTATCGAAACCGCCTGATGTTCATTTCCATTGAAATCAATACTGGGACCCTTGAAGCCAGCAACTTCATGGAGAGGAGGGGAGAAGAATGAAAAGATTAAAAAATAGGTGTTTTTTTAAAATTTCATTTAGAGGGGATAAAAGCCATTAACTCTGATGGCTAGGCCTTGTAAACATTCTTCATGTGCACCAACAGCTAAATGGCCACACAGTTGGTGTTACCCTTTACACCTTTAGATGCAGTTTCCTTGTACTTCTACTAATATGGAACACTCAGACAAAGAAATAGCAGACGTGCACGTCTCTAACCTTTGGTGTAACTTAAGGCAGAAATTTGCACTTGAATAGCACAAAAAGAAAGCCACACCATTGGTATGTTTGAATGGATAGTACGATTTGCTTTTCGTTTTTGTAGAACTTGTTTTTTATAAACAAGTATTAGCTGCTTCTAAAATCAAATGCTTGCAATTTGGAGTAATAGATTATCCTAATTTTAGATGGGTCTTTTCATCCATAAGATTTATATAGAGGCAGTGATTATAAGGCTGTAATTTAATTGATGTGTTCAGAGGATGCCATGAATGACTTGAGAACAAAGCAGGCATCAAAACCTTGGAAGGAGTTTACACCTGCAGAAATACTGTAAATGCAGCATTTATATATTTTAGGCTGTATATTTTGAAGTCCTTTTTTTGCCTGTAGCAACTGTTATAATTGACCGCAGCAAACTTTATATTGGGCTGTATTTTGCGACCCCGACAGGTGCATACGAGGTGTGTACAGGCCCGTAGGGGCCACGCAAGTTCTGGGTTTAGGCATGCGGAGCGCATGCACTAAACCATGCGATCTGCCAAGAATCCTCTTGACAGATCCTCCGCATCTCCGGGGGATGGACCTCTGCGGGTGGAGAGTTGCGCTATTTGCCCAACTTCCGCCCACTAAATGCCCATGAAATTCTTACGCCTGGTAAAAGCAAGCGTAAGGCCTGCTTTTACCAGCACAAGAGTTTAAAAAAAATAGAAAAATAAAATTTTATCACTCATTTATACATTAAAAACCCTGTCCAATAAGGTAAGTTTATTTTTAGCCCCGTTAAAACATATACATTTTTTCCCCCAAAATTAAATTTTCGTTTAAAATATTTAATTAAATAGCATTTTAATTAATTTTAAATATGTAAGTGAAAAAAATGTATTTCATGTGTTCATGTATTTTTTAAGTGATCTCCATTCATACTTATGGGATTCCGTATGTATGGAACTCCCACAAGTATGAATGGGGATTCCCTTCTTTTATTGGTTGGGCCGGCCCACATGATCCCATATATACGAACATACGAATTAGGAGCAGGAGTAGTCCACTCGGCCCCTCGAGCCTGCATTCAATAAGATCATAGCTGATCTGATTACTCCACATTCCTGCCTACCTCCGATAACCTTGCGAATCGCTTGCGACCCTGGAATACGTGGGCTTCTGCCCGCACGTTCCCGGAGAGGCCCAGGATCGCAAGCCTCCATATTTCCTGGGTCACCAGGTAAATGCGTAGACTTTTTATAGGTCAGAGGCATCCGCCCGCGGGAAGCCTCCGATCGCAAATTTTGGGCAATTGTTTATTTGTGGTGCACCAACTCCGAAAAAATTAAAAATTGTGATGTGAATAATACAAGTACATGGAATTATGATCGGTAATAGATTACTCGGAAATAATAGTCATTGTACATAAAACAATAGAGCAGGAATTTTTTTAGTAATTCATAATTTCCCTTTGTTCTTGGTTAATGTCATTGTGCAATTAATTTAAAAATGATGAATTGGGCGATGTTAATTTCCATTTAGGCTTTGGGATTTAAGAAATCAGATTATTGAATATTTTGCTTTCCAAACTATTTTAGCAAATTCTTTATTCCACTGGGTCAGTAGTGAACTTATATCTACAAAAGCTGTCTCTTTTCAAGATCCCAGCAGGGACTTGGATCTTTTTACAGCTTCTTTATTCCTTTCTGGTGTGGCTTCATGCCTCTCTGCGAATGCAGTAGGAAAACAACAACAATGAGGCCTTTAAGTTCTCACATTGTAGGGCTGCTTAGTTTTGTCAGGTGCTGTGACTTGGACGTAATGCTGAGCTGCAGCTCCACAGAGAGAACAGTTGGAAAGCACAGTGAATGTCTTTGAGGGTCAGTGAAATATATGGTGGGCAGCTGCTGCTTCAAAGCCAGACTCTCTGCAGCATGATGAGGTGGATAAGGTTTTCACTTCTGTAGCTTCCCCTTCATGATGGAAGATGTTTCAAAAATGAGAGGACTTCCTTTGTTATGGAGGCTTCATTTTAATGTTTTCATCAGCACTTCTTCAACTGATTCTTTATCAAAACATTGAGAGTTTTGCATCCTGTTCAATATAACGTTGGCAGCGATCTCTGGTTGGCAGGTCAAGAGCCGTGGTCTCAAGGCAGGGTTAAAGGCTAAAATTGCCGTTTCACATTTTTTTAAGTCCACATGTATGAGATCATTTGTTGCCTATTCTGGTGGTATTCTGTGCTTGTGCTTAGTTTTCTGCCAGTGTGTTGGGTGAGATCATTTATTTCTCCAAACGGAAGCCTCCTTCATGAAATCATTTATTATTTTATGTTTGTAATTCAAGGAAAATTTATTTTGCTATTTGGCTAACCCGTACAACTTTGAATATATATTGCATGCATACACGTGGAGTCTGCAAGACCGTATCATTGCAAGGAAAGGTTAGTTGCCCTTCGAGCACTAATCCCATTCAGTGGCACAACGGCCTTGTCCAAAAGTTCTTTTTGTTACATATTGAGATTAGATCCAGAGCTTGTACCTCTTCATAGAGAATGTATATGGTTCTGCTTCCGTCAAATGTGCATATGTCTAAGACAAGAATACTGAATAACAGTAAAATATTAGACTTTCCAAGCTTATATTGCATATCAAAATATCTAAGAATATGAAGTTAGTTATAGAAACATTTGCTAATTTTTTTTCTGATAAATACATTTTTGAACAAACAATACATTTTTAAGCATTTAGTGTTTGATCTGGCGCACGTGCATTGCATTGTTGTCACGGGATTTGGACTGCCACTCCACAGATAATGGCACCAGCTGTCTGTCAGATGTTTGCCTCATTGCTGTCTTGCATTATGATATCTCTTTATGTTTCATTGCTGCTGGTCACTGTAGCCCTGTTTCTTGCACTCTTTTATGCTGATTGCAACTTTCTCCAGCTGCTATAACCCAAGGTTTCGGCATTTGAGACACCATCCTGATGCTTTTATCAACCAACATATTTCAGTGACAAGTGAGCCTTGGTGCCCAAAGAATATCTTCCCATTTTATAAGTAGTTCAGATCTTGTTGATATATCAAATGGCCATGGAAACCTGTTCACTTTGAATTTAAATTTACATCTAAAAATTGGTATTAGACAATGTACATTACGAGAAGTGCTTGCCACAACAAAATGATCCACGTAACTATTTCTGCGATTTTCTGTCTGCTTGCCTCTCGGGAAATGGCGCCCAACCTTACTGTTGCTATTTCCTAGATTTAGCAGCAACGGAACGTGCTCAGAACATTTTTTTTTCTGGCAGTATTTCATCATTTTGACATCTTAAATATTGACTGGTGCTGCAGTAAAGGGGAGAAAGAGAAGCCCAGCTCATAGCAGCAGGCTGTCCTAATGAAAAAGGTAAAAGATCTTCGATGAATACACACGCGTCAATTGCTTTGCAAAAATCATTGTTGGAACCCTGCTTCATGGAGGGTATGTCTTCATCCATGTCCACAAAGAAGCCAATTATTGTTCAAAATAAAATGAACACTGTAGCTTTGAGGACACCTCGTTGCTCACATTTTTAATGAACAAAATTAGGAATTTGAGGGGTAATTTTATGCATCTGCCCCAATTAACATATTCTAGCAATTTGGCCTCACAATGTAAAATGGCTTTAACTGTCTGAGAACTTACCATTCAATGGGAATTCTGGGCTTATATGTTTTCCTTGTTAAATAAAACATGTTTCCGTTTTACTGCCTTACAGCATTTTGATTGTAATTATCCGGGGAAACAGTTTCCATTTATATTGACTGTATTCAGGCAGTCTCGTTAGTAGTGGTGAATTACAGCATTTCCTTCACAAATACAGAGCTATAGTTTATAAAAGATGCAAATAAGTTATAATTGTCTGTTGACTGAGTGAAAATGACTGGTACTCAATGTGAAGTATTTTGTCTATTTCCTGGTCAAATCGCTATACGGTAGAGCCATAACTTTTGCTTTTAATGAACTCCAGAAAAATGTTTCATTCCTAAGCAAAAGTTTATTTTCTAGTGTGTGTGAAATATAAATAATATGTTAGACAGTGAGTTAAGGTATCGTGTAAGGATGCATATTTTAATTTTACCTTCTAAAATTCTGACGGTTTGAAAAATTCTGATGGGTTTGTATTATGTCTGATAAACACTCAAGTTGGTGTGGTAATGTAGTAGCTGCTTTTATTTCAGACTCTCTGGAACATTCTGTCTCTGGATATAACAAACGGTCTACGAGGAGACCCTGGTGTATAATTTTTTTAAATTAATTCTTGGGATGTGGGCGCCGCTGGCAAGGCCAGCATTTATTGCCCTTGAGAAGGTGGTGGTAAGCTGCTTTCTTGAACCGCTGCAGTCCATGTGGTGAAGGTACTCCCACGGTGCTATTAGGGAGGGAGTTCCAGGATTTTGACCCAGCGACGATGAAGGACTGGCGACATATTTCCAAGTCAGGATGGTGTGTGACTTGGAGGGGAACTTGGAGGTGGTGGTGTTCCCATGCGCCTGCTACCTTTGTCCTTCTAGGTGGAAGAGGTCGTGGGTTTGGGACGTGCTGCTGAAGAACCTTTGGTGAGTTGCTGCAGTGCATCTTGTAGATGGTACACACTGCAGCCACGGTACACTGGTGGTGGAGGGAGTGAATGTTTAAGGTGGTGGATGGGATGCCAATCAAGCGGGCTGCTTTGTCCTGGTGTTGTCGAGCTTCTTGAGTGTTGTTGGAGCTGCACTCATCTGGGCAAGTGGAGAGTATTCCATCACACTCCTGACTTGTGCCTTGTAGATGGTGGAAAGGCTTTGGGGAGTGAGGAGGTGAGACACTCGCCACAGAATACCTAGCCTCTGACCTGCTCTTGTTGCCACAGTATTTATGTGGCTGGTCCAGTTAAGTTTCTGGTCAATGGTGACCACCAGGATGTTGATGGTGGGGGATTCCCACTGAATGTCAAGGTGAGGTGAACAGACTCCCTCTTGTTGGAGATGATCATTACCCTGGCACTTGTGTGGCCTGAATGTTACTTGCCACTCATCAACCCCAGCCTGAATGTTGTCCCAGTCTTGCTGCTTGTGGGCGTGGAGTGATTCATAATCTGAGAAGTTGCGAATCAAATTGAACACTGTGCAAACATCAGCGAATATCCCCACTTCTGACCTTATGATAGAGGGAAGGTCATTGATGAAGCAGCTGAAGATGGGTGGACCTAGAACATTGCCCTGAGGAACTCCTGCAGTGATGTCCTGGGGCTGAGATGAATGGCCTCCAACAATCGCATCCATCTTCCTTTGTGCTAGGTATGACTTCAGCCATTGCTTCCATCAGAAGCCCTTTAGTGTTCAGTTAACAATATCCAAGTACAATACATATCAGTTTGAATAAGCGTTGTTGGTGTCTGGACAGAAGGGACTTCAGTAGACCTCCAGGGGACCCCATGCATACCCATCATTAGACCACCAGGCACCTGCCCACCATTTCAGCACCAATGCATCACATGAATACCCATCAGATAGGGAAATTAGATTCATACCAAAAACTAGATGCCAACAGTTTTGGACACAACAACCAAAAAGATGGAAAGCGAATAATACTGAGCAATAATTAATAAATAACGAAATCCATGGGTAGAGAGGAGACAAAAACCTCCACTTACATTTTTGAACTTCACTCTTCCAAATTAAAATCCAAGAATGACAGAATGATAAAATAGATGGCCACATATTGTCTCTCTGTAAGATGGATAGGAGCTACTGAATTTGCATAGTTTGGGTTTAACCAAAACTTGAATTTCAAGTACTAAAAAATCTAGCTAGTTTGGACCAGTTAAGATTCAATGTTCATCCCCAATAATTATGCACATACACATCAGCGTTCATATTAATATTGAAAGTCTTACTGAAGCAGCAAAACTTTTTCTCCTTTGTCCTGTTCATTATAAATGTTTTCATCATTATTTTCCATAAAATTATCTGCCAAGTCATGTGCATGTGTGTACCACATGTGCAAGGAGGGAAGATTAGAGTTTAGAGGAAGAATTGTGCAATGTGATAGCAATGCATTTTGGTACTCCAGTGCATTACGTTATGGAATGTTAGGACATAGTGCTCTACAGCTCCCAAGATCTGGAACAGAGGCTGGGCGTTTCTGCACAGGGAAGGAAAATTGGCAAGTGAGCCACCCAAGCCCTATTCTCTTACAATTCCCAGCATCTGGTTCAGGGGTTGACATTGATGAAGGCCTGGAAATTGGTCCTCTTTACTCTAAAATGGTGCATACTCCAATGATGCATCAAGAGCCATTTTAAGGATGGACAAGGGAGGCTGGCTGAAAATTCCATATAAAGATTTAGAATGAAAATAGCCAATGCAGTTTTCAAGATGAAGGGGATTTTTTTTTTGGTACAAAGGTACACCCTTCCCTCCCTTGCCATCCCTCTGTATCTTTCATATCAATTACATCTTCCAGCTGCCAGGAGTTAGCCTATTTTTTGTACGGCATATTCAGCTTCATGAAGATCCACCATTTGAGTAATTTCTCCCTTCCCCCTCCAAGCCACTGAGCTTGTTGAGGTAGTTGTGAGCCTTCATGAGTGGCTCTGTTAATTTTACTGGGAGATGGTACTTCAGATTTCCTTGCGGTCTGATTTAGTGGTGCCAGGACCCCACCAACTGTTTTTTCTTAGCTTGGGTGGTTTCAGAATGGCCCCAGGCTGATCTTAACTTCCTGCTCTCAATAAGATAAATGGATGAGCACTAGGGGTCCTGTGGAATACCTCTGTAATCTATGTCACGAGAGCAACTTGAGATGGGAGAGGAGATCTGACATAGCAGGTCTCCCTGATACTACAGTATAAAAATGAAGGGATGTTCTGAAGGGAGTAGCTATTGATTTTTGCTGTATTTGATCTTGATGCCAGTCCTAGATATGAGCATTGTTATCAGGCAGATTTTTAAAATATAACCCCCATGGCATTGCTCGTAAGTAATTTGGGGTCTTCAGTATAATTCTGATGTTTAGCCGATAACTTGGCTCATCCCTTTAAGGCAAGTGCTTAAGTACTCCCTGGAAATCCTGGTAATTCTATCTGATTGTAGTTACAGCTAACTGTAGCTGGGTCAATAAATGGCTTGTAAATTTCAGGCTGCAGGTCAATGAATGTTTTGCATCTGCAATAAGGTGTGGCATCTTGTGTATAATGAATGTGTATAAGAGACATGACTTTTTCATATATAATGGATGTCTCATTGCATTGCTCATGATAAGTCCCAGGATATTTTTTTATATGTAACAAGTCTGTTATGGCATATAAGTCACAATGTATTATTATCAAGGCTACTGATTTATGGTGACTGAATAAGTCAAACTGCATTTTTAGTATAAAACAAAAGCAAAATACTGCAGATACTGGAAAGTACAGGAAACTTTGGTTTATCCGGAGGTTGTATGTCCGGAAACCTCGATCTAACGGCAGAAAGCATCAGCCGTTTTGTTAGGTTTTTTTTCTTTTTCTTTCTTCTCCTAGCATTTTTTTAAACAGCCAGTCTCTGGAAAGTCTCTCTGAAGCTGTTGCTAAGCTACAGAGACGCTTCCAAGGTCCGGGCCAACTGTTTACAAGCTGTTGCTAAGCAACAGTGTTTGTTGTCAGATATGGAGATGAAAACCTCCGTATCCTTCAACATTAGCGCTGGTCTGTCCGGAAGTTTTCATAGATCGGCATCACGCCAGTCCCGTCGGTGCCGGATATCGCAAAGTTTCCTGTACTGCAGAGTCCTGTGAAAGGTTGTTGGCCTGGAACAGTAACTCTGTTTCTCTCTCCACAGATGCTGTCTGACTTGCTGAGTATTTCCAGCATTTTCTGTTTTTATTTCAGATTTCCAGCATCCACAGTATTTTGCTTTTGCCTTGATTATTATTATGTTTTCTTTTACCTGTGTTCTCAATGTTATCCCTTTTTAAAGCCCAAGATATATTATAAAATAGTAGGCAAGTTGTACGAGACTGGAATTAGATGTCTGGGTTTTAACAGCACTGAGGGGTGGTGTTGGAGTTTGGCAAACTGCATTCGTGGTCCTAAAGTTTGCAGCAGTGTGGGAGGAGAAGTCCTGGGTTTTAGCAACAATAAAGGAGGAGGTCCTGTATTTGGCAGGATTGGTGGGTAGTCCCTGGGTTTTGTAGCACTGAGTCTCCTCGGATTTAGCAGCTTGGGGAGATTCAGAGGTTGGAGAGGGTTGGGAGAGGTTCCCAGCACTGCAATGGGGCTCCCAGGGCTTAGCAACTGGGGAGGTCCTAGAGCTTTCCAGCATTGAGGTTTGCTAAAACTATCGATGAGTCCTGGAGTTAGGTGGGGCCTAGCGGCTGGTCCTAGAATTTGACAGCACTGGCGGGGGGGCGGGGTGGTCTCGTGCTTGGATAGCACTGGGGGGGGGGTCTCAGGCTTGGATAGCACTGGGGGGGGTCTTGGGCTTGGATAGCACGGGGTGGGGTCTCAGGCTTGGATAGCACTGGGGGGGGGTCTCGGGCTTGGATAGCACTGGGGGGGGTCTCAGGCTTGGATAGCACTGGGGGGTGTTGTGTCTGGGTATAATAAGATACAGACTGCAGCAGAAACAGTACAACAGGTGTTTACTCAACGTGGCTCACAGTTGAACTGACTGTACAGATTACTACTCAGTGCTATATACAGGTGTGGTCACTGCCGGTACTACAGTATACATGAGCTGTAAAAAGTAGTTCCCCCCTTAAAGGTATATACATTACAATTCCTCCCCTTTTAGATTAACAGTACCATAACACTCATTTAACAATTAAATATCAAACTAATTACAATGAACACTTTTAACATGCAACATTAGCTGAAAATAGTCTATTTATATATTCAGTCTTTGGGGAGGCCTCCTGATCCTTTCTGGATAGCGCCTTTCCCGAGTGCCTTGCTCTTGATGCGGAGGCGATTCTGCCCCCTGTCGTCGGTTGGTTCATCAGCTTCCGATGCTACTGTTTCTGGGGTAGATGCGACCTGTACTTCGGGTTCATCACCAGGTACGTATGGGCGAGGCATGGGGTTGACTTGTTCCTGTGACTCTAGGATCTGGTCAGCATGGCGTCTCACGATGCTCTCCCCAACGTCCACTGTGTACATTAGTGGGCCCTGCCGTGTGCATATCGTTTCTGACTGCCATTTTTCTGTTCGGTAGTCGCAGGCCAAGACTGGTTGCCCTACATTGAAGCTCCTTGTTGGCTTCTCATGGATGTGCTGGAATTGCTTACTCTCAACATCTCTTCGTACGTTTGGTCTGAGCAAATCCAGGCGAGATCTTAACCTTCGGTTAAAGAACATCATGGCTGGGGCCTGGTTGGTGACTGCATGTGTCGCATTCCGGTAGGCGAACAGGAAATTGTCCACCTTGTGCTGCAGCAGAATGTTGTCATTGTACATAGCCTTTATTGCCTTCTTAAAGGTTTGTACGAACCTCTCAGCCAATCCATTTGTGGCTGGATGATACGGGGCGGATGTGTAATGCCTTATCCCATCCTCGTCGCCAATGTTGTGTCTGGGTATAATAAGATACAGACTGCAGCAGAAACGGTACAACAGGTGTTTACTCAACGTGGCTCACAGTTGAACTGACTGTACAGATTACTACTCAGTGCTATATACAGGTGTGGTCACTGCCGGTACTACAGTATACATGAGCTGTAAAAAGTAGTTCCCCCCCCTTAAAGGTATATACATTACAGGGGGGGTCTCGGGCTTGGATAGCACTGGGGGGGTCTCGGGCTTGGATAGCACTGGGGGGGTCTCGGGCTTGGATAGCACTGGGGGGGGGTCTTGGGCTTGGATAGCACTGGGGGGGGGTCTCGGGCTTGGATAGCACTGGGGGGGGTCTTGGGCTTGGATAGCACTGGGGGGGGTCTCGGGCTTGGATAGCACTGGGGGGGTCTTGGGCTTCAATAGCACTGGGGGGGGTCTCGGGCTTGGATAGCACTGGGGGGGGTTTCGGGCTTGGATAGCACTGGGGGAGGTCTTGGGCTTCGATAGCACTGGGGGGGTGGTCTCGGGCTTGGATAGCACTGGGGGAGGTCTTGGGCTTGGATAGCACTGGGGGGTCTCGGGCTTGGATAGCACTGGGGGGGGGTTTCGGGCTTGGATAGCACTGGGGGGGTCTCGGGCTTGGATAGCACTGGGGGGTGGTCTCGGGCTTGGATAGCACTGGGGGGGTCTTGGGCTTCAATAGCACTGGGGGGGTCTCGGGCTTGGATAGCACTGGGGGAGGTCTTGGGCTTGGATAGCACTGGGGGAGGTCTTGGGCTTGGATAGCACTGGGGGGGTGGTCTCGGGCTTGGATTGCACTGGGGGGGTGGTCTCGGGCTTGGATAGCACTGGGGGCATCTCGGGCTTGGATAGCACAGGGGGGGTCTCGGGCTTGGATAGCACTGGGGGGGTGGTCTCGGGCTTGGATAGCACTGGGGGGTCTCGGGCTTGGATAGCACTGGGGGGGTGGTCTCGGGCTTGGATAGCACTGGGGGGTCTCGGGCTTGGATAGCACTGGGGGGTGGTCTCGGGCTTGGATAGCACTGGGGGGTCTCGGGCTTGGATAGCACTGGGGGGGTGGTCTCGGGCTTGGATAGCACTGGGGGGGTCTTGGGCTTGGATAGCACTGGGGGAGGTCTTGGGCTTCGATAGCACTGGGGGGGTGGTCTCGGGCTTGGATAGCACTGGGGGAGGTCTTGGGCTTGGATAGCACTGGGGGAGGTCTTGGGCTTGGATAGCACTGGGGGGTCTCGGGCTTGGATAGCACTGGGGGGGGTTTCGGGCTTGGATAGCACTGGGGGGGTCTCGGGCTTGGATAGCACTGGTGGGTGGTCTCGGGCTTGGATAGCACTGGGGGGGTCTTGGGCTTCAATAGCACTGGGGGGGTCTCGGGCTTGGATAGCACTGGGGGAGGTCTTGGGCTTGGATAGCACTGGGGGGGTGGTCTCGGGCTTGGATTGCACTGGGGGGGTGGTCTCGGGCTTGGATAGCACTGGGGGCATCTCGGGCTTGGATAGCACAGGGGGGGTCTCGGGCTTGGATAGCACTGGGGGGTCTCGGGCTTGGATAGCACTGGGGGGGTGGTCTCGGGCTTGGATAGCACTGGGGGGGTCTTGGGCTTGGATAGCACTGGGGGGGTCTCGGGCTTGGATAGCACTGGGGGGGGTTGGGCTTGGATAGCACTGGGGGTGGTGGTCTCGGGCTTGGATAGCACTGGGGGGGTTCGGGCTTGGATAGCACTGGGGGTGGTGGTCTCGGGCTTGGATAGCACTGGGGTGGGTCACGGGCTTGGATAGCACTGGGGGGGTCTCGGGCTTGGATAGCACTGGGGGGGGTCTCGGGCTTGGATAGCACTGGGGGGGTTCTCGGGCTTGGATAGCACTGGGGGGTCTCGGGCTTTGATAGCACTGGGAGGGGTCTCGGGCTTGGATAGCACTGGGGGGGTCACGGGCTTGGATAGCACTGGGGGGGGTCTCGGGCTTGGATAGCATTGCGGGGGGGTGGTCTCGGGTTTGGATAGCACTGGGGGGGTATCGGGCTTGGATAGCACTGGGGGGGGTGGTCTCGGGCTTGGATAACACTGGGGGGGGTGGTCTCGGGCTTGGATAGCACTGGGGGGGTCACAGGCTTGGACAGCACTGGGGGGGTCTCGGGCTTGGATAGCACTGGGGGGGTCTCGGGCTTGGATAGCACTGGGGGGGGCTCGGGCTTGGATAGCACTGGGGGGGGCTCGGGCTTGGATAGCATGGGGGGGTGGTCTCGGGCTTGGATAGCACTGAGGCGTGGTCCTGAGTTTTGACGGCAACAGGCTTGGGATCTTTAGGTTTAGCAGCACTGGGGTCAGGTTCTGAAATTTTTACATTAAGGAGGGTGTCGGTGGGAGGCTTTAGAAACATGGGACAGAGGATCCTAAGTTTTGGCAGCACCAGAGGTCCTATAGTGTGGCAGGACTGAGGGGGTGGGGTTCTCAGGATATGGGAGCATTGGGGGAAGGTACCGGGGTCTGTCTGCTCTGAGAGTGGAGAGCTCCAGGATATGACAGCACTGGGATGGGTGCAGGTCTGGAGCACTGTTGTTGGAGGGAGTGGTCCTAGGACAAGTCAAAACTGACGAGAGGGTGTTTCTGGAGCGTTCATGTGCTGGGGGAGGGCTCTTGGGGTGTGGTAGTTCTGAAGGGAGCAGAGTTTGCAGAGGGGAGTGTGGGGGCTGAAATTAGGTTCTCAGGATCTTGAAGCACAGTTAAAGGAGCACATGGGAACACTGTAAGGGTGGTCCCTAGGTCTGTGAGTACAGAGGAATGGGCTCCTGGGGCCATCTTTTAGATGAGTCATGAAACCAAGGTCTCATTTGACCTCTCAGGTGATCTATTCGAAAAAGAAAAGAAAGTCTTGCATTTATATAGTGCCTTTCATGACTACCGGACATCCCAAAGTGCTTTACAGCCAATTAAGTATTTTTTGAAGTGTAGTAATGTAGGAAACATGGCAGCCAATTTGCGCAAGGCAAGCTCCCACAAACAGCAATGTGATAATGACCAGATAATCTGTTTTAGTGATGTTGATTCAGGGATAAATATTGGCCAGGAAACCGGGGATAACTCCCAAGCTCTTCTTTGAAATAGTGCCATGGGATCTTTTGCATCCACCTGAGACAGCAGACAGGGTCTCGGTTTAACGTCTCATCCGAAAGACGGCACCTCCGACAGTGCAGGACTCCCTCAGTACTGCACTGGAGTGTCAACCTAGATTTTTGTGCTCAAGTAGGTAGAAAGAGGGATGACTTCCAGCAGGCAGATTTTAGGGAGTTAGGAAAGAGATTAAAAAGCAAGACCTCAAAGTTAGTAATCTCCATATTACTCCCGGTGCCATGAGCTAGTGAGTATAGAAATAGGAGGATAGAGCAGATGAATGCATGGCTGGAGAGATGGTGCAGGAGGGAGGGCTTTAGATTCCTGGGACATTGGGATCGGTTCTGGGGGAAGTGGGACCTGTACAGGCCGGATGGGTTGCACCTCAGCAGAGTTGGGACCAATATCCTCTTGGGAGGTGGGGTTTGCTAGTGCTGTTGGGGAGAGTTTAAACTAATTTGGCTGGGGAATGGACACCAAGATGTAGCATTAGAAAGAAGAAACAAGGTGCACAAAGGATTGGGAGAGACAGATAGCACTAGAATAAGAAATAGTACGGTATTATGTGGGGTCAGGCAAAGAAAGAATACAAAAAGGTCTAAGATAGGTTCACAGTGCATGTGTGTAAATGCACGAAGTGTGGTGAAAAAGGTTGGTGAGCTGCAGGCGCAAATAGACACATGGGAATATGATGTTGCGGCGATAACGGAGCCCTGGCTCAAAAAAGGACAGGATTGGATACTAAATATTCCAGGATATAAGGTGTTCAGGAAAGGTAGGGAAGGGAAAAAAAAGGTGTGGTGGCAATATTGATTAAGGAGAATATGACAGTACTGGAGAGAAAGGATGTCCTGGAGGGGTCAAGGACAGAATCTATTTGGTTAGAGTTGAGAAACAATAGAAGAGCCATTACATGACTAGGTTTATTCTATAGGTCACCAACTAGTGGGAAGGGTATAGAGGAGCAAATTTCCAGGGAAATTACAGAGAGGTGCAAGAACTATGGAGTAGTGATAATGGGGGACTTCAATTATCCCAAAATAGACTGGGATAATAATAATGTAAAGGGCAGAGAGGGTGAAGAATTTTTGAAGTGTGTTCAGGAGAACTTTCTTCAACTGTATGTTTTCAGCCCAACAAGGAGGAGGCATTGCTGGATCTGGTTCTGGGGAATGAGTTGGGCCAAGTGGAGCAAGTGTCAGTAGGGGAACATTTAGGGAACAATGATCATAGTATCATAAGGTTTAGATTAACTATGGAAAAGGACAGGGAGCAATCTAGAATAAAAATACTTAATTGGAAGAGGGCCAATTTCAGTGGGTTGAGAATGGATCTGGCCCGGGTAAATTGGAATCAAAGATTGGCAGGCAAAACTGTAATCTAACAATGGGCTGCCTTTAAAGAGGAGATGGTTTGGGTACAGTCGAGGTACATTCCCACGAGGGGGAAAGGTAGGACAACCAAAGCCAGAGCTCCCTGGATGACGAAAGAGATAGAGAGTAAGATGAAGCAGAAAAAGAGGGCGTATAGTGTCCGCGCCTTAATAATACACGGACTGCAGGAGAACAATAAAACAGGTATTTACTTGAACAGAGGGTAACTTAAGACTGACGTACAGAAGCCTGTTATGGCTTTATATACAGGGGTGGTCACTGCCGGTACTACAGTATAGAATCAGTTCTTCTCTTAAAGGTACATACACAACAATTCCTCCCCTTTTAGATAAACAGTACATAACATTCATTTAACAACTAAACAATAACTAATTACAATTACAATTTTCTCTGTACTATATACATCAACTGAACTAATCATTTATAAGTTCAGTCTTTGAGGAGGCTTCCTGATCCTGACTGGATAGCGCCTTTCTCGAGCATCCTGTTCTTGCGGCGGAGTTGATTCTGGCTCATTGTCATTGGTTGGTTCATCAGCTTCCAATACCACTGCTTCTGAGGTAGACGCAATCTGTACTTCGGGTTGATTACCAGGTGCACCTGCTCGTGGTATGGGTTTGGCTTGTTCCTGTGACTCTAGAATCTGGTCAGCATGGCGTCTCACGATGCTCTCTCCAACGTCCACTGTGTACATTAGTGGTCCCTGCTGTGTGCATATCGTTCCTGGCTGCCATTTTTCTGTTCGGTAGTCGTGGGCCAAGACTGGTTGCCCTATCTTGAAGCTCCTGGTTGGCTTCTCATTTATGTGGTGGAATTGCTTATCCTCAACATCTCGTCTTATGTTTGGTTTGAGCAAATCCAGGCGACATCTTAGCCTTCGGTTGAAGAACATTATGGCTGGAGCTTGGTTGGTGACTGCATGTGTCGCATTCCGGTAAGCAAACAAGAAATTATCCACCTTGTGTTGTAGTGGTATGTCGTCATTATGCATTGCCTTTATTGCCTTTTTAAAGGTCTGAACAAACCTCTCAGCCAATCCATTTGTGGCTGGATGATATGGGGCAGATGTGTAATGCTTCACCCCATTATTCCTCAGAAACCTCCGGAAATCCTCTGACACAAACTGTGGCCCATTGTCGGAGCAAATCTGTTCTGGCAAGCCATTCCTGGCGAAGATGGTCCGCAGGACTGCAATAGTTTTCTCCATGGTGGTGGAGGACATTTTGATGACCTCTGGCCATTTCGAATGGGCGTCCACAGCGATTAGAAACATTGAGTCCATAAATGGACCAGAAAATCAATGTGTACCCGTTGCCATGGAGATGAGGGCCACTCCCATGGATGTAGCGGGGCCTGTGGTGGAGCGTTTTGGACCTTCTGGCATCCTGTGCATCTCTTGGTCATATCCTCGATTTCTTTATCGATTCCCGGCCACCACACAAACGGCTTGGCTAGGCTTTTCATTTTTACCCCTCCCAGATGACCCTCATGAAGCTCATTGAGCACTCTATCTCTCAACTTGGGTGGAATTACCACACATCAAGGTCCCCCGGCACACTGACAGCTGTTCTCTCCTTGGCGAGAATGCTGGCAACAATGAGTCGCCATGTGCTGGCCATCCCTTCACCGTCAAATCATAGACCCGAGAGAGTGTCGGGTCATTTCGGGTTTCCTTCTCTATACTTGAGTTTGTAACAGGTGGACATTCGACTATGGTCGCATGGAATATCTCAACAGGGTCCACTGCAGGTGCTTCCTCTACCATAGGCAACGGTAGGCGTGACAGCCCATCAGCGTTTCCATGCTGTTTCGTACCCTTGTACTCTATGTCGTACTGATGTGCCCCTAGAAAAAGTGACCATCTTTGCAGCTGTTGCGCCGTCATCACCAGAACGCCCTTCTTTGGGTTAAAAATGGAGACCAGGGGCTGATGATCAGTCAGTAGGGTGAATTTCTGCCCGTGCAGATAGTGATTGAACTTCTTCACCCCCACACCAGGCTGAGGGCCTCCCTGTCAATCTGGGCGTAGTTACGCTCGGCTGAGGTTAACGAGCGCGACGCAAAGGCTATTGGCCTCTCTGAACCATCAAGGAATTTGTGTGACAGCACCGCTCCGATGCCATAGGGAGACGCATCACATGCTAACCGAATCAGTAGTGTTGGATTGTAGTGGGCCAATACTTCTTTTGAAGTGATTAGGCATTTACATTTCTGAAAGGCACGCTTACACTCATCACTCCATTTCCATGTTACTCCAGTTTACATACATAGATACATAGAAGATAGGAGCAGGAGTAGGCCCTTCGAGCCTGCTCCGCCATTCAATGAGATCATGGCTGATCATCCAAATTCAGTACCCTGTCCCTGCCTTCTCCCCATATCCCTTGAGCCTTAAGAAATATATCCAACTCTTTCTTGAATATACTTAATGAACTGGCCTCCACCGCCCTCTGTGGCAGAGAATTCCACAGGTTCACCACTCTCTGGGTGAAGAAATTCCTCCTCATTTCAGTCCTAAATGGCTTACCCCTTATCCTTAGACTATGACCCCTGGTTCTGGACTCCCCGGCCATCAGAAGCATCCTTCCTGCATCAAGTCTGTCCAGGCCTGACAGAATTTTATAGGTTTAGATGAGATCCCCTCTCAATCTTCTAAACTCCAGTGAGTATAAGCCCAGTCGACACAATCTCTCCTCATACGTCATTCCTGCCATCCCAGGTATCAGCCTAGTGAATCTTCGCTGCACTCCTTCCATGGCAAGAACGTCCTTCCTCAGGTAAGGCGACCAAAACTGCACACAATACTCAAGGTGTGGTCTCACCAAGGCCCTGTACAACTGCAGCAAGACATCCTTGTTCTTGTACTCGAACCCTCTTGCTACAAAGGCCAACATACCATTTGCCTTCTTAACCGCCTGCTGCACCTGCATGCTTACCTTCAGTGACTGGTGTACAAGAACACCCAGGTCTCTTTGCACTTCCCCTTCTCCCAATCTATTACCATTCAAATAATAATCTGCCTTCCTATTTTTGCCACCAAAGTGGATAACCTCACATTTATCCACATTATAGTGCATTTGCCATGTTTCTGCCCAATCACCCAACCTGTCCAAATCGTGCTGGAGCTTCACGACATCCTCCTCACAGCATACCCTCCCCCCCAGCTTTGTGTCGTCTGCAAATTTGGAGATATTACATCCAATTCCCTCGTCCAGATCATTAATATATCTTGTGAACAGCTGGGGTCCTAGGACCGATCCTTGCGGTACCCCACTAGTCACTGCCTGCCACTCGGAAAACGACCCGTTTATTCCAACTCTTTGCTTTCTGTCCACCAACCAATTCTCTATCCAAGTCAATACCTTGCCCCCAATCCCATGTGCCTTAATTTTGCACGCTAATCTCTTATGCGGGACCTTATCGAAAGCCTTCTGAAAGTCCAAATACACCACATCCACTGGTTCTCCCTTATCTATTTTACCAGTTACATCCTCAAAAAATTCCAGTAGATTAGTCAAGCATGATTTACCTTTTGTAAATCCATGTTGACTTTGTCCGATCCAGTCACTGCTTTCCAAGTGCTCTGCTATTACATCTTTTATAATGGACTCTAGCATTTCCCCCACTACCGATGTCAAGCTTACCGGTCTATAATTCCCCGCCTTTTCTCTACCACCTTTTTTGAATAGTGGGGTAACATTAGCTACTCGCCAATCCATGGGTGCCGTTCCAGAGTCTATCGAGTTCTGGAAGATGACCAGCAATGCATCTACTATTTCTAGGGCCACTTCCTTAAGTACCCTGGGATGTAGATTATCAGGCCCTGGGGATTTATCGGCCTTCAGTCCCATCAATTTTCCTAACACCATTTCCCTACAAATACTGATTTCTTTCAGTTCCACCCTTTCATCAGACCCTATGTTCCCCGGCATCTCTGGGAGGTTATTTGTGTCCTCCTTTGTGAAGACAGAACCAAAATATGTATTTAGTTGGTCTGCCATTTCTTTGTTCCCTATTATAAATTCCCCCGATTCTGACTGCAAGGGACCTACGCTTGACTTCACCAATCTTTTTCTCTTCACATATCTATAAAAGCTTTTACAGTCAGTTTTTATGTTCTCTGCAAGCTTACTCTCATATTCTATTTTCCCTTTCTTAATTAATCCCTTTGTCCTCCTTTGTTGAATCCTAAACTGCTCCCAATCCTCAGGATTATTGTTTTTTCTGGCCAATTTATATGCCCTCTCCTTGGACCTTATGCTATCCCTAATTTCCCTTGTTAGCCACGGTTGGGTCACCTTTTTTGTTTTATTTTTATGCCAAACTGGGATGAACAAATTCAGTAGTTCATCCATTCAGTCTTTGAATGTTTGCCATTGCCTATCCACCATCAACCCTTTGAGTGCCATTCCCCAATCAATCCTACCCAACTCGCTCCTCAGACCATCATAGTTTCCTTTATTTAAATTGAGGACCCTAGTCTCCGAGTCAACTACTTCATTCTCCATCTTAATGAAGAATTCGATCATATTATGATCGCTCCGACCCAAGGGGCCTCTTACAACAAGATTGCTAATTAATCCTTTCTCGTTACATAATACCCAGTCTAAGATGGCCTGATCTCTGGTTGGTTCCTCGACATATTGGTCCAGGAAGCCATCCCGTAAACACTCCAGGAATTCCTCCTCCACAGTATTGTTACTCATTTGGTTGGTCCAATCTATATGTAGATTAAAGTCACCCATGATGACTGCTGTGCCCTTATTGCATGCTTCTTTAATTTCTCTTTGAATGCGATCCCCAACCTCCGCCTTACTGTTTAGAGGTCTATAAACCACTCCCACTAACGTTTTTTTCCCCTTAGTATTTCTCAATTCTACCCATACAGATTCCACCTCATCAGAGCTAATATCCTTCATTACAATTGTGTTAATCCCTTCTTTAACCAGTAATGCTACCCCACCTCCCTTTCCTTTTTGCCTATCTTTCCTGAATATCGAATACCCCTGAATTTTGAGTTCCCAGTCCTGGCCTTCCTTGAGCCACGTTTCCGTAATCCCAACTAAATTGTATTTGTTTACTTCTATTTGCGCAGCCAATTCATCCACCTTATTACAAATGCTCCTCGCATTAAGACACAAAGCCTTCAGGCTTGTTTTTTTTAACACTCTTAGACCTATTAGAATTATTATTTACTGTGGCCATGTTTGATTTAAACCGTTGATTTCTCGGACTGCCAGTTTTGTTTTTCTCCTTCCTATCTTTTGCTTTTATCCTTATTTCCCTTTCCTCTGTCTCCCTGCTCAGGTTCCCAACCCCCTGCCATTTTAGTTTAAACCCTCCCCCACAGCACTAGCAAACACTCCCCCTAGGACATTGGTTCCAGCCCTGCCCAGGTGCAAACCGTCCGGTTTGAACTGGTCCCACCTCCCCCAGAACCGGTTCCAATGTCCCAGGAACTTGAATCCCTCCCCCTGGCACCATTCCTCTAGCCACGTATTCATCTGAAGTATCCTTCTATTCCTACTCTGACCAGCACGTGGCACTGGTAGCAATCCTGAGATTACTACCTTTGAGGTCCTGTTCTTTAATTTATCTCCTAACTCCCTATACTCCGCTTTTAGGACCTCATCCCACTTTTTACCTATATCGTTGGTGCCTATATGCACCATGACAACTGGCTGTTCACCCTCCTCTTCCAAGATGTTCTGGAGTCGCTCGGAGACATCCTTGACCCTTGCACCAGGGAGGCAACACACCATCCTGGAGTCTCGTTTGCGGCCGCAGAAATGCCTATCTATTCCCCTTACAATTGAATCCCCTATTACTATAGCTCTACCCCTCTTTTTCCTCCCATTCTGTGCAGCAGAGCCACCCCTGGTGCCAGGAAGTTGGCTGCTGCTGCCTTCCTCTGATAAGCCATCCCCCCCAACAGTACTCAAAGTGGTGTATCTGTTGGAGAGGGGGATAGCCACAGGGAACCCCTGCACTACCTGCCTGCGCCTAGTACTCTGCCTGTTGGTCACCCGTTCCCTTTCTTCCTGTCCAACCTCTACCTGTGGTGTGTCCAACTCCGTAAATGTGCTATTCACGTTGTCCTGAGCATCGTGAATGCTCCAGTATGTGTCAAATCGCAGCTCCAGTGCCGCAATGCGGTCTGTCAGTAGCTGCAGCTGGATGCACTTCCTGCACATGTAGTTGTCAGGGACACAGGAAGTGTCCCTGAGTTCCCACATATCGCAGGAGGAACAGATCACGGGGCCCGGCTTTCCTGCCATGACTTACCCTTTAATTAATTGAATTTAAATTCAATCAATCAATCCCACTAATTACACAACAGTTAACTGGTTTACCAACAGTCCCTGCTACACCAGAGAGACCTTAGAAACTATAAACCAGAGTTAAAGTTTAAAAAAAAAGATATGCAGCAGGGCGTTCAGTGGGTGCAGAATTGTAGATAAATTCGGCAAGAACTTATGGTAGTAGTTCACCAACCCGAGGAACGACCTCAGTTGCGACACATTTTCCGGTGCTGGAGCCTTGACTACAGCCTCAATCTTGTCCGGCGACTTATGCAACCCTGCCTCATCAATCATGTGGCCACAATACGAGATTTGTCTCCTGAAGAACTCGCATTTGGGGCGGTTGGCTCGCAGCCCATAGTCCTGTAATCTCGTGAGCACCTGCTCCAGGTTGGCAAGGTGTTCACTGTCATTTTCGGCCGTAACCAGGATGTCGTCCAAATAACACTGGGTCCCCGGGATCCCTTGCAGGACTTGTTCCATCGCCCTCTGCCAAATAGCCGGGGCTGATGCTACACCGAATACCAGTCGATTGTACTGGTAAAGGCCTTTGTGAGTGTTTATCGTGAGGTATTTCCTAGATGCTTCTTCCACCTCCATTCGTAGATACGCTTGGGCCAAATCAATTTTTGTAAAGCGTTTCCCTCCAGATAGTGAGGTGAAAATATCTTCTATCCGTGGAAGTGGATATTGTACTTTGTGCAGGACTGGGTTCACAGTTACCTTGAAGTCCCCACAGATGCGAACCTTCTTCAGTTCCCCAGGCGTGCTGCTCAATGATTTCTTCATTACAGGAACGATGGGTGTGGCCCACTCGCTCCAGTCCACCTTGGACAGCACACCTGAACGCTCCAGACTCTTCAGCTCTGCTTCAACGGCTGGGCGGATCGCGTAAGGTACCGGTCTGGCCTTAAAAAATTTTGGGTTTGCGTTATCTTCGATTTTTATCATTGCCGTTACTCCTTTTAGAGTCCCAAGTCCTTGTTGGAACACCTCTTTCGCGTCAGTTAGAATCTTTGACAGTCGTCCAGGTGTGACATCATCATCCTTTTTATCAGTCACAGTTAGCGCCTGAATGGAATGCCAATCCAATTGTATTTTCCGGATCCATTCACATCCCAATAATGGTGGTCCTCCATCTGGTAGTATATATAGATACAGTTTCTGTGTTTCCTTGCCGTTGTATTCAACTGGCACCCTTCTTTTTCCTCTGGGGTAGACTTTTTGCCCCGTGTATGTCTTCAATACAATGGACGTGTCCTTCAAGGGTATGTGTGGGAATAGCCGCTCATAGTCTCGGCGATTCATGACAGTTAGGGCTGATCCTGTGTCCAATTCCATCTTTACTGGGGACCCTGCTATCATGAGGGTGACCCAAATGGTTCGGTGATCCTCCTTTGCGATCACGTTGTGTAACTTTAGACAACTTAGTCTCCTGCTCTCGGAGTCCTTATCACTCTCCTGATCTTCCGAACTACTGTCTGTCAATTTCTTTACTTTCTTGTACTTTTCCTTAGTAGTTCTTGTAGTGTTGGTTTTCTTTCCCGACCTGCAGACTCTTGCTATGTGTCCCATTTTCCCACATTGCCTGCATACTTTGTCCTTAAACCAGCAGTCCTTCTGATCATGGGTTGTTCTGCCGCAGCGATAGCACTTTTCTGCTCCATACGCCATTTCGTTAGCGCTGTATTCTTGTGGTTTCTGTTGTATTTCCGCAGCTCCCCGTGCTGCTGCTTTGTAGGATACTGCCACGCTGAAAGCCTGTTCTATGGTCAGGTCCTTTTCCGAAAGTAGTCGTTTCTGGGTTCCTTCACTCTGGAGCCTGCAGACAAACTTATCCCATAAGGTGTCTGCCAGTCCTGCTCCAAACTGGCAGTGCTTAGATAATGTGCGTAGTTCCGTAAGATAGTCAGCATTGCACTCATGTTTGTGCTGGTTTCTTTTATGGAACTTGAATCTTTCTGCTATCAGCAGCGGTGTAGGGTTTAGGTGTTCCTGTAAGGTATTAACAATCTCTTCAAAACTTTTCTCCATTGGTTTAGCTGGGGTAATTAAATTCCGCAATAGGCCGTACGTTCTCGCGCCCATCAAATTTAATAATACCGACGCCTTCTTTCCATCGGCCACCTCATTTGCCTTGCAGTACACTTCAATTCTTGCCACATACGTGGTCCAGTCTTCTACCTCGTTGTCGAAAGCAGTGATACTGCCACTTTTCAGCATCTTGGGTGATTTAAAATGGCGCCTCCCACGCTTTTCCTTCTTCCCCAATGGAATAAAATGGTGCCTCCCGCGCTTTTCCTTCTCCCCCTTGCTGCCACGCTGCTCCTAGCGTTCTGCAGGGTAATGGCGGCGACCCGCGGCTTCGGCACGTCTCACTTTTCCTTCCCCTTGTTTTATTTTCGCTACGCTGCCCGGTTCTTGAGCACCGACCGCGCCCTGTGTGCTCCACCCTCTTTCTCTCTCTTTTCTTCCTGACGACGCTGCATGGCCCCTTTGCAGAGCCGCTCGAGCCCGCCGCAGTCCGGAAGGGTCAGCACACTACCTGCTACCAGCACGATTTGCTGGAACACCTTGACTGGGGAGCCAAGCCCAGCTCTCCACAGCCTCTCCTGCAACTCTCCGAACTCCGATGGATCCTTGGGCGGTTGCCCGCGGTCGACGCCTGTTGTTCTGACTTCGA
Source organism: Somniosus microcephalus (assembly GCF_052327205.1). NCBI lineage: Eukaryota > Metazoa > Chordata > Chondrichthyes > Squaliformes > Somniosidae > Somniosus > Somniosus microcephalus. Next base: position 101,437,788 of record NC_140998.1, on the reverse strand, counting down.
CCTCCAAAAGCTTCTTCTCAGGGAAAGATCCCCGTGAGGTGATGCAGTACTGCAGGTGAGTTCGAACCTGCTCGTCGCCACTGTAGTGTCCGCGCCTTAATAATACACGGACTGCAGGAGAACAATAAAACAGGTATTTACTTGAACAGAGGGTACTCTTTTATTTGGACCCAAAAAAACCCAATTCGACTGTAAATAAACAAAAGTTCAACTAAAGCTTAACAAATCAAATTAAAATTTGGTTTTCCGTGTTGATGATGCACTCCAGTCCCCGCGGCGCCCATCGGTCGCGGAAATACTCAAGCGCACCGGCGGACACCGCGTGCTCCATCTCCAGGGCCACCCGGGCGCGAACATGGCCGCGAAAGAGATGCAGGCAATCCGGCTGGACGACCCCCTCGACCGCCCGCTGCCTGGACCAATTGATGGCTCTTTTAGCCAGGCCCAGGAGCAGGCCCACAAGGAGGTCCTCCAACCTGTCCGCTCCCCTCCGCACCGGGTGACCGTAGATCAAGAGCGTGGGACTGAAGTGCAACCAAAAATCGAGGAGCAGCCCCTTCAAGTAGTGAAAGAGGGGCTGCAACCTCTCACAATCCATATAAACGTGAAACACGGACTCCTCCAGGCCGCAAAAAATGCAGGCGGCCTGGGAGTCCGTGAACCTACTTAAAACCTTATTGCACGGGACCGCTCCGTGCAACACCCTCCAGGCCAAGTCCCCGATGGAACAAGGGAGGACTCCCGCATAGAGAGCCCTCCATTGGGGACCTCCGCTACCGCCGGTCGGCAAAACGCCACGCCAAGGCGTGTCCGGACGGTAGACGAAGATGGCAAAGTGGAGAGTGTGCAGGAGCAGCCCGTACAGGAAACCCCTCCGCGCGGAATGAAAAGGCACGGAGGGTATTTCCTCGAGACGGCTCAAGTTGTGAGGCGCCGGTTCCCGAGGGGAGTTTCGGGGCCGGGCGCCGATGAGGAATTCCGTCCGAACGGGGGTAAGCTCGGACGGGATCGCCCCACGTGCTTGAGCCGCCTCGATACACCTAGTGGAGTCGGGGCCCAGTGCCGCTTTTACCGATTCGATGGTTTCGACCGCGAGCTGGACGTTGGCCCAGGACAGGCGCCGCGCCAGCTCCTCCGGCGCCATCCAGCCCGCTCCTCCGCCATCGAGCAGGTCCCCGACTCTGGTCACCTTGCCAGCCACAGCCCTACCCTCCGCCAGCCGCCCGAACCCGTGTTCGTGGAGGTGCGGATTCCTGAGCAGCGGCTCCCGAAGGAGAGCCGCCGCTCCTGACGGGGGAGAGCTCCGCCTGGAAGCGACGTAGTTCCAAACCCATAGTAGTTCCTGGTAGAAGACAGGCAGCTCCCGCAGGCCGGCACGCCTGCTGCCCACTTTCGCAAACAGGAGCTGCGTGTCGTAATTGAGGCCATGCAGCTGGCGGAAGAAAAACGTCGCCAGCGCACACCATCTCGGAGGATTCTCGACGTACAGGTATCTCTGCAGCGTCCGAAGACGGAAAGTCGCAGCCTGGGTGCGAAGGCACACCAGCGCCTGACCGCCCTCCCTAAGCGGGAGACACAGAACCGCGGCAGAGACCCAGTGCTTCCTTTTGTCCCAGAAGAAGTCGATGAGCTTCTTCTGAATCTTGGCGACAAACGCAGGGGGAGGGATCAAAGTGACCAACCGGTACCACAACATGGCGGCCACCAGCTGGTTTATGACCAGCGCTCGACCCCTGTAGGACAACACTCGGAGCAGTCCTGTCCAGCGTCCTAGGCGAGCGGTGACTTTGGCCTCCAGCTCTTGCCAGTTCGCCGGCCAAGCGTCCTCGGCAGGGCTAAGGTAGACTCCCAAATAGAGGAGGTGCGTGGTGCTCCAGGCGAAAGGCCTGAACTCCTCCGGCAGGGAGTCCACCCGCCACTGACCCACCAGGAGTCCGGAACATTTCTCCCAGTTGATCTTGGCGGAGGATGCGTCCGAGTAAATCTGCTGGCATTCCCGCATCCTCCGCAAGTCAGCGGGATCCGTGACCGTGAGGAGCACGTCATCGGCGTAAGCCGAGAGGACCACCTCCACGCCCGGCCCTTGCAGAGCCAGTCCCGTCAACCTCTTCCGCAAGAGGCGCAGGAAAGGCTCCACGCAAATGGCATATAACTGACCGGACATGGGGCATCCCTGACGCACCCCCCTCCCGAAGCGAAGGGGCGCCGTCAAGGACCCGTTAACTTTAATCAGACACTCCGCGGCGGCGTACAGAAGTCGGATCCGGGCGACGAAATGCGTCCCGAACCCGAATGCGCGCAGAGTCCCGAAGAGATACTCGTGATCCACCCTGTCGAACGCCTTCTCCTGATCCAGGGAAAGGAAGGCGACCGACAGACCAGCCCTCTGGGAGTGGTGGACCAGGTCCCGGACCAGATGGATGTTATCGTGGATGGTCCGGCCCGGGACCGTGTAGGACTGGTCGGGGTGGATCATGTGGGCCAGCACGGTGCCAAGGCGAGCAGACATGGCCCTGGCAAAGATTTTATAGTCCGTGCTGAGGAGGGAGACCGGGCGCCAGTTCTTAAGGAGGCGGAGATCGCCCTTCTTAGGCAGCAGGACAATGACCGCCCTGCGCCAAGAGAGGGGCATCTCCCCGGTCGCCAAACTTTCCCCCAGGACCCGCGCGTAGTCGCCCCCCAAGACGTCCCAGAACGCCCTGTGGAACTCCACGGTCAGCCCGTCCAGCCCCGGGGACTTTCTCCTAGAGAGCTGGCGGAGGGCGCCGGTCAGCTCCGCCAGACTTAGTGGAGCGTCCAATTTTTCGGCGCCCTCCGGGCCAACCTTCGTCAGGTCCTCCCACAAAACTCTGCGCGCATCCTCGCTGGACGGATCCGGAGAGAACAGAGCCCCGTAATAGGCGCGGGTCTCCGCGCTGATTCCCTCCGGATCCGAGACCAGAGATCCGTCGTCGGCCAGCAGCCCCAAGAGCTGCTTACGGACCCCCCGTCTTTTTTCCAGCGAGTAGAAGAAGGGGGAGCCGCGGTCCAGGTCCCGCAGGAGCTGGATCCGCGACCTCACGTACGCGCCTCGGGACCCGACGAGCTGCAGGTCCTTCAGCGCGCCCTTCTTCTCTTCGTACACCTTCCGCAGGGCCGGGTCCTCGACGACCTGACCGAGACGGGACTCCAGGTCGAGCACATCCTTCTCCAACCGCCCGACCCGGGCCTCCCGCCTCTTGGTCGACCCCTTCGCGTACTCCTGACAGAAGAGACGGATGTGAGCCTTGCCCACATCCCACCATAGCCTCAAGGAGGGGAAGCCCCCCTGCTTCCTTCTCCAGTCGGCCCAGAATCAACGAAACGAATCCCGGAACCGTGCGTCCTCCAGCAGCAGGTTGTTAAAATGCCAGTACACGGACCCCCACCGCGCGCGCAGCGGAGCGAGCTCCGCCCACACCAGGTGGTGGTCCGTGCACGGCACCGGCCGCATGGAAGCTGCCGGAACGCAGGAGACGAACGCCCGGGAAATGTAGAGGCGGTCGATTCTGGACCTTCCTCCCCCAGACCTCACGCTAGTGAAGGCGCTGGAGTCGGGGTGGAGATTTCACCAGACGTCCACCAAGTCGAAGGACCCAACCAGGTCCCTCAACTTCTCCATCGCCGCCGGGCTTCGCGGGGGACCCGAACGGTCCCTCGCCTCGAGGGTGCAGTTAAAATCCCCCCCGAGGATGACGCACTCGCCCACGTCGATGGAGCCCAAGAGAGCGGACACTTCTTCGAAGAAGCGCACTTGCTGCGCACTGGTCTGAGGGGCGTACACGTTCACTAGATGGAGCGGCACGCCCCCCAGGCGAACAGTGACATGGAGCAAGCGGCCCGGCACGTGCTCCTTGACCCCCAAGATCTCCGGCTGAAAATGCGGGGCCAGCAAGATAGCCACCCCGCTGGAATTGTTGGAGAGGTGACTCATGCTGACCCCTCCTTGCCACTCCAGGAGCCACGTGGCTTCGTCTCCCGGAACGGTGTGGGTTTCTTGCAGGAAGCACACCGCATACTTCCCGTCCCGAAGGACCGAGAAGTTATTGAATCTGCGGCGCGCCTCCCTGCTGCCGTTGATGTTGAGGCTGGCTATGGTTATCTTCATGTCAGAAGCATAGTGCAACCTCTACCTACACCTAACGGGGCGAGGAAGCGCAGCCGCTGGTCCGCCGCCACTTCCTCAGCAGCCCAGTGAGAAACGTTGTGAGCCGACGCAGCTCGAGCGGGTTCACACCCTCGTCCGCGCCCAAGATCTTAACGGCGGCGCGGACGGAATCGATGAGCAGCGCCAGCTCCGACCACCTGTCGAGGGCCAGCCGGACCTTATTGCGCTGACCCAGGCACGTGGCCATAAAATCCCGGAGTTCCCTTACGGAAATGAGGGGAGACTCGGCAAGGGGCACGAGGTCATCCATCGCCACGTCGGCGCTGGAGTCCGAATCGTCCTCCGTGCCCATCACCGAGTCCCCATCCTCCTCCAGGGGGTCGTCACCAGCGGCCGACCCGTCCGCCGCGCAGTGCGAAGCGAACGACTCGGCCGCGCCAGCCAGCCCCGCCTCCGCCCGGATCCCACCCCCAGGATCGGCGGCAGAGGATTTCTCCCTGGGCTCCTCTAGGGGTGCCGGGCCAGAAGACGGCGGCAGTTCAGAGCCCCCCTCCGCCTCAGACGCCGGAACGACCGGAGAAACCGGGGAGAGAACAATTTCCAGCTCCTCCAGTACGTCCGGCACCAGAGACGCAGCCAGGGGGCCATCCTCCTCCCCGCCACCAACCTCCGACCCAGCGGACGGGGGGTTTTGAATTAAAAGCTCTACCAGGACGAGCATCCCCTGGGAGACGTCCGGGTCGCATTGGGCGAGCTCATTATCCTCGAGCTCGCCCGACCCAGCCCCCAGGCTGCCCGACCCGGCGAGGGGTAACGACACCGATAAAAGGTCAACTTCAATTACTGCCGCGGGTTGTTCCGCAACACCCCCCACGGGCAGGGTCTCATCCCCATCCCCGGGAGGCACGTGCTGGACAGACACATCTGCCTCAGCCTCCCGAGGGACAGGCAACCCCTGCCGATCGCTGGTGATGACGACAGCGCTGGGGGGGCGGGGGGGGCGCAGTACCCGCGGCGGGCGACGACTCCCCCTGCTCGGAGGGACCTTCCTCCTCCCGGTCCTCCTCCTCATCCAGGGGGTCGCGCCTTTTTAGCACGGAGGGAGCGAGGGAGACCTCCATGTCTGCAAAGGCCTCCTCCTCGACTCCCTCCGGCGGAGCAGGTTTGTCGGGTTCCTCGGGCCCGAGCCCGGCCGCAGGTATTGGCATTACCGCTGCGGCGGTTGCGGCCACAGGCTCGGGCACGGGGCCCCTCCCGCTCACATCTGCCCTGATCAACTCCGCGAGGAGCGCGGGTGTAAGGGGCTCAAGGGGCAAGGGCTCACCATCCACGGGGGGGCCTGCCCCAAGGTGCTTCTTTTTTCCCCGCGCCTTCTTTCCGGCCGGACACGCTCCCTCCCCCCCGCCGGAGGCCTTGGTGGCATCGGCCCCCGACGTCAACCGCGCATCAGACGTACTTGACGCGCGGGCAGATCCGGGGGGAAGGGCGGCGGTGGCGGCGCCAGCCTCGGCCGCACGAGATGATCCGGCGGCCTTGGAGGCAGGGCAGTTCCTCCTGATGTGCCCCACCTCCCTGCAGACATGGCACCTCACACCGTCCGACGTCCAAAAGGCGCGGTAGGCGGTCCCCTCGTGGAGGACGACGAACGCCCCTTCAGTGTCCTCCTCCCGCGCCAGCTGGATAAACAGCTGGCGCCGGAAGGAGAAGACGTGGCGAAGGCTGGCCTCCCGGAAGCCGAGCGGGATGGGCGTGATCCCCGACCTCACCTCCCCAAGTTGTCGCAAATGGGGAAGGAGGAGCTCACCAGGAACATAGGGCGGGACGTTGGAAATAATGATCCTCTGCGCGGTGGCCTCGAGAGGATCCACCGGCAGGAAGGTCCCGCCCACGGTGAGCCCCTTGGCGACAGCCAGGGACACCGCCCGCTCCGACCCCAGGAAGAACACAGCCTTCCCATACATTTTCGAGGCCGCGACGATGGCTGAGGGGCCGACAACCCCAGCCATGGCCTTGACGCAGGCCTCGATGGTCATAGTGGGGTGAGTGTAGCTCTTCACCCCAAGCTTTTTCGTTATTAATCGAAAAGGTGACGGGGCAGCAGGAACAGCGGGAGCAGCTGTGGCTGTGGCTACCACTCTCGCATAGGTCCCGGCTGGCCCCGCCACCGGCGAAGATGCAGTCGCCATTCTGGGGTGCTTTTTTTAAGGGCTACACTCACCCCAAGTCACAGGCCTGAAGGTGTTAATGGCCTCGGTGTATATATATATATATTTTTTTGTCCTCTATTGAGCAGAGGGAGCTGATTAAAATGAGGACACACCTCTCTCCTTATTGATTTAAATTGGGAGAGGAGCCCTCGCCCCTCTGCTCAATTGGCAATTAATAAAATAGATGAAACTAAGGTGCCTTAGAAAGACAGGCAGAGAGAGACAAAGAGAGAGAGAGAGAGGTGGGGGGGATGGGAAGGAGGGAGGCCGCAAAGGGCAGTGTTGCCACTCAGGATGGTGGGTGGGTGTAGGCAGGGTTGCACTCTCCGATGGAAAAAGTCTTTGGTGATGGTGGTCTTCTGGCAGGGGGAGAAGACGTCTTCACCTGGAAAAGCTGGAGAAGCCCAGGCTTAGTCCTGCAACAGGTCTTAACGATGTAATTAAATTAAATTAAGGACTTCACCTTGGGCAGCTCCAAGCTCTCCCAGGGCAGGCAATAGAAGGGATGCTAATTAGTGGTGTGTGTGGCCTAGCTTTTAACAAGAGCACACACACACACTACACCCCTTGATGATCCGGCCTTGCTTCTTCTTTTCTCCCCCCACCTAAAATACAAAGTCTTGGGAGAGTGCCCCAAATAACACCCACCTGTAGATGTTCCGGATGAAGTTTTCTTCCCTCCTTTCAAGCAGTTGGTTTCTCTCCCCTCTCTCCCTCTCCTGAAGTGGAGGCCAAATTGGGGAGGCAGTGATGGAAAGGCCTCTCCCCTGGTTGATGTTGATGTAGGCCTCCTTTCTCCTTCTCCTCCTCTGTCCTCTCTCTCCAGGCACCTCAGTTGATGTAATGATGGTGGAGTTGGTGGTGGTGGTGGTCCAACGTTCTCCTCCTCTTCCTGGTCAGGGGACCACCACTTTAATCCACTCTCCAAAGTCTGGCTGCTCCCTCTGCTCGTGCTTGCAGCTGAACAGAGGGTAACTTAAGACTGACGTTCAGAAGCCTGTTATGGCTTTATATACAGGGGTGGTCACTGCCGGTACTGCAGTATAGAATCAGTTCTTCTCTTAAAGGTACATACACAACAATGACAAATGTCAGGTTGAGAATACAAGTGAGAACCAGGCTGAATATAGAAAGTTCAGAGGGAAAGTGAAAAAGGAAATAAGAGGGGCAAAGAGAGAGTATGAGAATAGATTGGCAGTTAACATAAAAGGGAATCTAAAAGTCTTCTATAGGCATATAAATAGTGAACGGGTAGTAAGAGGAGGGGTGGGGCCAATTAGGGACTAAAAAGGAGCTCTTTGCATAGAGGCACAGGGCATGGCTGAGGTACTAAATGAATACTTTGCATCTATCTTTACCAAGTAAGAAGATGCTGCCATAGACATCGTGAAAGAGGAGGTAGTGGAGATACTGGATGGGCTAAAAATTGATAAAGAGGAGGTACTAGAAAGGCTAGCTGTAATGAAAGTAGATAAGTCACCAGGACCAGATGGGATGCATCCTAGGATGCTGAAGGAAGTAAAGGTGGAAATCACGGAGGTACTGGCCATAATATTTCATTCCTCCTTGGATACGGGGATTCGTGCCAGAGGACTGGAGAATTGCAAATGTTACACCGTTGTTCAAAAAAGGGTGCAAGGATAAACCCAGCAACTACAGGCCAGTCAGTTTAACCTCAGTAATCCGGGACAAAATTAACAGTCACTTGGACAAGTGTGGGTTAATTAAGGAAAGCCAGCACGGATTTGTCAAAGGCAAATCGTGTTTAACTAACTTGATTGAGTTTTTTGATGAGGTAACAGAGAGGGTTGATGAGGGCAATACAGTTGATGTCGTGTACATGGACTTCAAAAAGGTGTTTGATAAAGTGTCAGATAATAGGCTTGCCAGCAAAGTTGAAGCCCATGGAATAAAAGGGACAGTGGTAGCATGGATACAAAATTGGCTAAGTGACAGGAAACAGAGAGTAATGGTGAATGGTTGTTTTTCAAACTGGAGGAAGGTACACAGTGGTGTTCCTTTGGGGTCAGTACTTGGACCACTGCTTTTCTTGATATATATTAATGACTTGGACTTGGGTGTACAGGGCACAATTTCAAAATTTGCAGATGACACAAAACTTGGAAGTATAGTGAACAGTGAGGAGGATAGTGATAGACTTCAAGAGGACATAGACAGACTGGTGGAATGGGCGAACACGTGGCAGATGAAATTTAATGCGGAAAAGTGTGAAGTGATACATTTTGGTAGGAAGAATGAGGAGAGGCAATATAAACTAAAGGGTACAATTCTAAAGGGGGTGCATGAACAGAGAGACCTGGGGGTATATGTGCACAAATCGTTGAAGGTGGCAGGAAAGGTTGAGAAAGCAGTTTAAAAAGCATACGGGATCCTGGACTTCATAAATAGAGGCATAGAGTACAAAAGCAAGGAAGTTATGATGAACCTGTATAAAACAGTGGTTCGGCATCAACTGGAGTACTGTGTCCAATTCTGGGCACGGCACTTTAGGAAGGATATGAAGGCCTTAGAGAGGGTGCAGAAAAGATTTACAAGAATGGTTCCAGGGATGAGGGACTTCAGTTACGTGGATAGACTGGAGAAGCTGGGGTTGTTCTCCTTAAATCAGAGAAGGTTGAGAGGAGAATTGATAGAAGATTTGATAGAGGTGTTCAAAATCATGAAGGGTCTAGACAGAGTAGATAGAGAGAAACTGTTCCCGTTGGTGGAAGGGTCGATAACCACAGGACCCAGGTTTAAGGTGATTGGCAGAAGAACCAAAGTCGATATGAGGAAAAACTTTTTTACGCAGCGAGTGGTTAGGATCTGGAATGTACTTACTGGAAAGGTGGCAGAGGCAGATTCAATCATGGCTTTCAAAAGGGAATTGGATAAGTACCTGAAGGAAACATTTTTGCAGGGCTACGGGGAAAGGGCTGGGGAGTGAGACTAGCTGAAGTTCTCTTGCAGAGAGCCGGCACGGGCTTGACTGGCTGAATGGCCTCCTTCTGTGCTGTAACCATTCTATGATTCTACGATAAGTCTCTGGAGTGGGACTTGAACCCACAACCTTCTGATTCAGAAGGCGAGCTACTAACTGAGCCATAGCAGGGGAGTTCTTCCAGTGTCCTGGCTAATATTTATTCCTCAACCAACATCACTAAAATAGTTCATCTGTATTTATCTCATTACTATTTGTGGGACATTATTATTTCTTCTTCTTCTTCTTGTTCTTGTTGTTGTTGTTCTTCTTCCCCGAGGATGACTTGCTTCCACACTAAAAAATGAGTTCTCAGGTGACTGATGAGTCCAATGTGTGACCTACAGTCTTTGTCACAGGTGGGGCAGACGGTGGTTGAAGGGGCGGGTGGGTGGGGTGCTTGGGTTGACATGCGCTCCTTCTGCTGTTTGCGCTTGGCTTCCGCTTGCTCCTGGCGAAGAGACTCGAGGTGTTCGCCGCCTTCCCGGATGCTTCTCCTCCACTTTGTGGGGTCTTGGGCCAGGGATTCCCAGGTGTCGGTAGGGATGTTGCACTTTTTCAAGGAGGCTTTGAGGGTGTCCTTGAAGCGTTTCCTCTGCCCACCTGGGGCTCTCTTGCCATGTCAGAGCTCCGAGCAGAGCGCTTGTTTTGGGAGTCTCATATCGGGCATGCGGACGATGTGGCTCGTCCATCGGAGCTGATCGAGCGTGGTCAAAGCTTCGATGCTGGGGATGTTGGCCTGAGCGAGAACACTGACGTTGGTGCGCCTATCCTGCCAATGGATTTGCAGGATCTTGCGGAGGCAGCGTTGGTGGTACCTCTCCAGTGCTTTGAGGTGCCTGCTGTACATGGTCCATGTCTCTGAAGCATACAGGAGGGCGGGTATCACTACTGCTCTGTAGACCATGAGCTTGGTGCTGGGTTTGAGGTCCTGGTCTTCAAACACTCTCCTCCTCGGGCGACCGAAGGCTGCACTGGCACACTGAAGGCGGTGTTGGACTTCGTCGTCGACGTCTGCCCTTGTTGACAGTAGGCTCCCGAGATGTGGAAAGTGGTCCACGTTGTCCAAGACCTCATCATGGATTTTGATAATTGGGGAGCAGTACTGTGTGGAGGGGGCAGGTTGGTAGAGGACCTTTGTTTTACGGATGTTTAGTGTAAGGCCCATGCTCTCGTAAGCTTTGGTGAAGGTGTTGACGATGGTTTGGAGTTCGGCCTCAGAGTGTGCGCAGATGCAAGCGTCGTCTGCATACGACGCTTGCATCATATTCGATGACAGAGGATGGGATGACCTTGGATCTGGACTGGAGACGACGGAGGTTGAACAGTTTCCTGTTTGTTCTGTAGATTAGCTACACCCCAGTGGGGAGCTTACTGAGGGTGAGATGGAGCATTGCAGCCAGGAAGATCGAGAAGAGCGTTGGTGCGATGACACAGCCTTGCTTGACCCCGGTCCGTACGTGAATTGGGTCTGTGGTGGGTCCATTGGTCAGGATCACGGCTTGCATGTCGTCGTGAAGCAGGCGGAGGATGGTGACAAACTTTTGAGGGCAACCGAATTTGAGGAGGACATTCCATAATCGCTCATGGGCATTACTATGCATAGACTGGCTGACATGTTTCCCTACATTTCAACAGTGATTACATTTCAAAACTGCTTCATTGGCTGTGAAGCACTTTGGGATGTCATGAAAGGCCCGACATAAATGCAAGTTCTTTCTTACTGAAGAGCCGAAGAGACCACAGAGGGTCATAAGCATGGTTTTAAAAGCAATCATTTGTGCCTCCTAAACCTAATAGAGTTTTAGGCATATCGTTATCATTTATAATTTATTTGGATTTTAAGAAGATATTTGATACACTTTCTACATGTGAGGCTTTTAAAGGTATAAGTGAAAAAGGGTTCGGGTGTGATTATTGACCATTCACAAAAAGGTTCCAGTCACTGTGATGTATTATCATATGGAAATTGCCTTTTCTCTTCCATATTTTCTAATGGATATCCTCTAACTGTGTACTCGTCTGATTTGACCCCTTTAATTCCATTTTGTTGTTTTAGTTCAAAAACATTTTGGCTTGGCCAATGCCTCAGTGAAATTTTACAGGTGTTATCCCTTTAAGGAGATTGATTGCCTTCCAGTAAGTTCAGGCTTGCTTGGTTCCACAGTTAAACAGGCCTACTTAAAAAAGGACTTCTCCGCTGTTCATTTGATTTGTTTCCTTTTCCAATGTTCAGTACCACATGTTTTCCAACATTAAAATTGATCTACCATTTCTTAGCCCATTAAGTTCATTGATCTCTTTGAATGCCCTGAATTTTTCTTATGCTTGTCACCCAATCACAGCATAATGTTGGTGGCAAATTTTGTAATATTACTGCAAGTATCCTCCTTGATTTCATTAATGAATTGTGTGAACAACAGAGAATCCTAAACATACCCTGCAGAACTCCATCAACCACTGTCCCTGGTTACAGTTGTCTTCTACTTATTGCCACTACTTGCTTGCTGCTGCCATGTCTATTTAACCAATTAGCCATTCCTTCCACGTACCATAATGTTCTTTGAAATATTCATAGGTAGTATGAGTGGGTTCGATGGGCAGATATTTTTCTTCCATGTTTTGTTATAGGTGAATAAGGCTGGGGAAGAAGATATTGAAATAATGTCCAACTCGGTTATTCATTTATAGTTATGTGAAAATGTTGCACAACCGAAGTGTAATTTGTTTAGGGTTCAGGTGTGAATTGTTGCAGAGGCCATCTTGTTCCAGGATATTTGGGAAGGTACATTCTTGTTACAGGAGCAAATATGAAAGTATTTTGGAACATTTTACACATTTTTATAAAGACTTCAGTTATTCTGCTACTTGTCTTTCTCCCCAATAAGAGCTGAATAAATTAATTCAATCCCTGGTTTCTGTAGATATCACAGAAACAGTTAAAATGTAGTGTACATTTGTTATAATTTCTTTTGCCAGCAACAGTCGATAAATTTTCTGTTTTTAAAAAGCTCAATTTAGTCACTTGCTGAAAAAATACATTGTTTGTAGCTTACATCTGTGCCAAAACTACAGCAGACTCTGAAAGGGCTATAAAATCTGTTTGTATGGATGGGAGACAAGAGCTTTGGCACTGGCACCTATTGGGGAAAAAAAGACAGTTACTGAAACTTAAGTCAATTAAATATATTATGGCAGTCTAAAAGAAAGCAATAAAATGTAATCTTGAAAACTTTAACAAAATACTTCTTGGTTATGATGTAAATGATTGTTGTTGTCTAACAGGAAATGATTGTGTAAATGGTGGTTGTTAACTACCAGTACTATGAAAGTAAGGATTGTAAGTGTCCAGAGTTTCTTCTACAGTGCCTATTTATTTATTACTTTTGTAGTTTGTGGGCTTGGCAAGTCATGATGGTGGCAACCGGGCAACATTTGTTCCTGTTTATAGAAGTAGTTCCTGCCTGGTCACGTATAGTGTTGCTGATTGGCAATTCACATCACCCTGAGATTCCTATAATAAAGTCTATAGTTCACTATATTTGCATTATTGTATTGTGTATTTTTCTCATATCTTATGCCCTTGGGTGCACCTCCATATGTCCAGCCTTCTCCATGTAAGGGTGGGGTGATTCTCAGTGCTGACTTTTTGTTGTCTCTGATTGTGTTGCTTTGTGATTGATAAGTTACTTATTCAGGTCGAGTGCATTGTTCAAGGATTGGTTAGCGTTGTGGGTTAGAACATTTTAGGAACAAATGTTTAATCTCTGGGACCAGGCTATAAATCCAGCTCAGAGTAATTGTTAAACTCCCTTTCTCTGATTGGTGCAGAACCTTTAAGTGAATTGAGTTTAGACTGTCTTAACATGTGGAGTGCTGAAACTAACTTACTTCGTCATGACACAATCGTGTTGCCGGGGTTGCTGAGATATTTTATTGAGTAGTAGTTCTTCCAGTTTGGTCAACTTGCAGTGCATTAAACCTAGGCCCGGTTGTGTCTATGATGTAAACAGATTAATCTTTGAGTACCTGAGAATCGACTGATTGGATATCTGGCCTTTGGAGCTTGTTTTGAACCAAATCAGAGGTCAAAATGGACAGTGGGATCTGGGAGGCATTGTAAGAAAAGTAGGTAAAGATTTTAGACTCTTTTAAAGGGGGGGGGGAGAAAAAGGGTATAAAAATGTTAAAATAGACAATACTCGAAATAAGGCAAAGGTAAAGTCTAAATAAAAAGAGAAAAAAAAGCAACATTTTACTGGCATTGTACCTGTAGGTGGAGCTGTGACGCATTACATTTAGCGAGTTCCAACTCAAATTATGCGCATTTGTACCAGGGCTAACTGCTGGAGGCCACTCAGAACTGCCCAGGAAACTCTGGGTTGCCACCAGCCTATTTGAGGCCTCCTTCCCTTGGGATTGCCTCCTCCGGCGGACTCAGCATGGGAGCTGGCTGATTTCCCACACTCCTAAAACCGGTGAGCTGCGTGTTTTCTTCAGAAATTGTTGTCTGTAGATTAGAAATTATTGTGAGAAATTATTACCAAATGCTTGACATGCTCATATGATGTTTGCTTGTCTACTATTTTGTTATAAATATTTAATGAACTTGAAGCATTATAAACAAATACATTTTTATTAATGATTTTATGCATATCATGAAAACCAGAGGCTGCTTTTAAACCCAACATTTTGAAAGATGTTGTTTATAAAATTCCAGTTTATGAGGAATTTATTTCATTGCGAAGTAGCTTAATTTTGTAAATGATTCAAATTACTGTAATTTATATGTTTAACACCTTAAATGAAAATAGTTGGTCCTAATATGAACCCATGTTCACAAAGAAATTGTGTACATCTCTATTGTGCAAAGGTGTAAATATCAAGGCCCTTGATATTATGCAGTGAAGCGGCTTTGATAAATACTGGCCGTGATCCAGTTTGTTGCCGCTATGTCCATACGATAGTTCATCCCAATCTGAACCTGCCTAGCAGAATAATAAAGATAATACATATCTCATGTTCATATATCAAAAAGATGAACAATACAATGAAGATCAAGAGCAGATAAATAAAACAAATATCAAACTCAGCTGAGGTAAATGTGAGGTTATGTTTACCCTTTTAGAAATGTTATTGTCCTTGCAAACTTGGACAATGCCCCATTGCAAAGAAAAAAACATAACCTTGTACTCACCTCACCTGAAATCAGTATATGCATGGTGCTGTTTGAACTAAGCAAAATAGTAGTTTGCATCTGTAATTACCAAGTTTACATATTTAAGAAAAACATTAAAGTGTTCTTTATAGGCCTTTAAAAGGTAGTTTTTAAAAAGTGGTTTTCAGTTTGCCAGGCTGTGGTACCAATTACAACGTTGCCAGTCACTGCTCTGCTGTACACATTGTGTGGCAAAAGTATATTTCATATATGAAAGTAATGTACACTTGTTTTGAAAACCACTTTCAGTAAAAGTAGATTAGTAAAAGCTGCAGTATATGACACAATATTTGGATTGGCACCATGGTAGTGTCATCTGCTCCTATCAACCCCATTACTCCTCTGTTGGCTGTAGTTATTTGAATTGAATGGGAAAGGTCTGGTAGCACACTTTAAGTTAGTTCGTACATTATCCAAATTGGCAACAGTTTGTTTGTCTATTTTTCTGTAATTTGGGTAATATTTAGAATTAAACTGAAAGATTGAGCTGATTTAAAACAGATCAAAATGAGACACAAAGCGTTGTTTTTTATTGAAGTAATTATTGCACTGATTGCACTGTAACCCGCCAAGCCAACAAACCATATTAAAACAATGCTTTAGTTATACAACATTATATTTTGTAGCAATTTATTTCCAGCAAATTAAAACCCCATGAGTCTTTTAATTGGGACAGTGGGTAGATGGACAACTTGGTCCCATATTTTTTATAATATAAACCGACTATGAAGGACATTTGGGAGTTTCAAAAAATAGTGTTTCTTCAGCTTTCGATCCCTCTCTTTGGAGAAGAACAAGACCTCCTCTAAGTGTTTCCTGCAGAGTGACTCAGTATAGGTTGGGATCTCTAACATTGAAATCAGTATGTGCATAGTGCTGTATGAACTGAGCTAAATAATAGCCTACATCTATAATTATCAAAGATATATATTTATGAAAAAATATAATCTACTTTATATGGCTTTAATAGCTATTTTTAATAGAAGTTTTCAGATTCCTGCAATTCTGGCCTCTTGTGCATCCCCGATTTTAATCGCTTCACCATTAGCGACCGTGCCTTCAGCTGCCGAGGCCCTAAACTCTGGAATTCCCTTGCTAAACCTCTCCGCCTCTCTACCTACCTCTCCTCATTTAAGACGCCCCTTAAATCCTACCTCTTTGACCAAGCTTTTGGTTATATGCCCTCTTAAGTGGCTCAGTGTCAAATTTTGTTTAATAACACTCCTGTGAAGCGCTTTGGGACAATTTACTGAGTTAAAGGCGCTATATAAATGCAAGTTGTGGATGTGGTGTATTTGGATTTTCAGAAGGCATTCGATAAGATGCCACACAAGAGGTTATTAAACAAAATTAGGGCTCATGGGACTGGGGGTAATATACTAGCATGGACTGAGGATTGGTTAATGGACAGAAAACCGAGAGTAGGAATAAATGGGTAATTTTTGGGTTGGCAGGCTGTAACTAGTGTAGGATCAGTGCTTGGGCCTCAGCTATTCACAATCTATATCAATGATTTAGATGAGGGAACCAAATGTAATATATCCAAGATTGCTGATGATACAAAGCTGGGTGGGGATGTAAGTTGTGAGGAGGAGGCAAGGAGGCTTCAAGGGGATATAGACTGGCTAAGTGAGTGGGAAAGAACATGGCAAATGGAATATAAGGTGGAGAAATGTGAAGTTACCCACTTTGATAGGAAAAATAGAAAAGCAACGTATTTTTTAAATGGTGAGAGACTGGGAAATGTTGGTGTTCAGAGGGACCTGGGTGTCCTTGTACACAAATCACTGAAAGTTAACATGCAGGTACAGCAAGTAATTAGGAAAGCAAATGGTATGTTGGCCTTTATTACAAGAGGATTTGAGTACAAGAGTAAAGACACCTTACTGCAATTATATAGGGCCCTGGTGAGACCGCAACTGAAGTATTGTGTACAGCTTTGTTCTCCTTACCTAAGCAAGTAAATACTTGTCATAGAGGGAGTGCAACGAAGGTTCACCAGACTGGTTCCTGGGATGGAGGGATTGTCCTATGTGGACAGATTGAGTAGACTAGGCCTATATTCTCTAGAGTTTAGAAGAATGAGAGGTGATCTCATTGAAACATACAAAATTCTTACAGGGTTTGACAGGGTAGATGCAGGGAAAATGTTTCCCCTGGCTGGGGAGTCTAGAACCAGGGGTCACAGTCTCAGAATAAGGGGTCGGCCATTTAGGACTGAGATGAGGAGAAATTTCTTCACTCTGAGGGTGGTGAATCTTTGGAATTCTCTACCCCAGAGGGCTGTGGAGGCTCAGTCGTTGAGTATATTCAAGACAGAGATCGATAGATTTTTGAATATTAAGGGAATCAAGGAAAGTGAAGATGAGGTAGAAGATCAGCCATGATCTTATTGAATGGCAGAGCAGGCTCGAAGGGTCAAATGGCCTACTCCTGCTCCTATTTCTTATGTTCTTATATCCATGTAAGGGGATATTAGGGCAGAGCTTGGTCAAAGAGGTAGGTTTTAAGGAGCGTCTTAAAGGAAGAAAGAGAGGTAGAGAGGCAGAGTTTTAGGAAGGGAATTCCAGAGCTTAGGGCCTTGGCAGCTGAAGGCACGGCTGCCAATGGTGGAGCGATTAAAATTGGGGGTGCACAAGAGGCCAGAATCAAGGAGTGCAAAGATCTCAGCAGGTTGTGGGGCTGGAGGAGGTTACAAGCTAGGGAGGGCAGAGGCCATGGAGGGATAAGAACAAAAGGATGAGAATTTTAAAATTGAGGCGTTGCTGGACTGGGAGCCAATGTAGGTCAGCGAGTACAGAGGTGATGGGTGAAGGGGACTTGATGTGAGTTAGGATACGGGCAGCAGAGTTTTGGATGAGCTCAAGTTTACGGAGGGTGGAAGATGGGAAGTCGGCCAGGAGAACGTTGGGATATGAGTCTAAAGGTAACAGAGGCACGGATGAGGATTTCAGCAGTCTTTAAAGGTAGAGTAGTAAAAGCTGCAGAATATGACACAGTACTTGGATTGGCAACATGGTGTTGTCACAAAGGAATTTTAAGACTGTTAGGCACTGAGAGCAGGAATTCTTATCAGAATGAAAGTGGCAGAGGCAGTGGTTGTGCTTTATATGGATTTTTCAAAAAGCATTTGGTCGGGTACTGCGAAAGGGACTTAGCACTGATAATGGCATATGGAATTCTGGGAATATGGGCCATTGATCGAGAAATAGTTAGAGAGCAGAAAGCAAAGCAGGGGCTATTTTCCCTGCTGTAGCGCCGGTAGATTAGATGCTGAAGAGCCTCTGAGGTGGCTCCTGGTTAGCCCGCCTTTAGCATAGGACACCATCTTGGTAAAAGAGTTTAAGCGCGCTAAGAACGGCCGCCACGAGGATGATTAAGCCTCTGATTATCAATTAAATTGGACTCTAATGCTCATTAAAGAAGCTGCACATCATTTTACTGGCTGGTACTGCAATTAGCGACCTCTCGACCAGCTGGACAGGAGTAAAGAAGTCGTTGGTGAGGATTGTGAGCGCTACTTAAATCCATACTCAGCTTTCACTGTTAACTTGCTGATTGAGATCAACGAACTACACTGCGTTTGAAGAGGACTTTTGATACACATCGGGAGACTTTCTCGGACGCTTTGTCAAGACTTCACCAACACTCTATCAATATATTTTCCGGAAATTCTCTGAGAACTTCACCTAAAAAGAGTCCGTGCAGTACTATTGTACTTTATTAGAGATCTTATGGGAGTCACTAGGAGAAAGGGAGTGGTTGGTCATGGGTATCTTGCTAGGGTTCCCCCTTTGTCTGGAGGAGTAATGGGACGAGGAGATGAGCCAGGCAGACCAGCACCAACTGCTGGACGAGAGAGAGAGGGGGAACAGGAGGGTGAGGAGGGCTCTCGGCATGAGGCCCTATCCACCCAGGGTCTTCAGAGAGCACTACTCCTACATTCACATGACACTAGACCAGTGCATGAGGAGGCTGTGCTTTACCAAGGAGGTCATTACGGAGATCTGTGGCCTTGTGGAAGGAAGACTCAGACCTCACAGCACAGCCAGGACTGCATTGCCTGTGCCAGTCAGGGTCACCGTAGCACTTAATTTTTATGCTACTGGAACCTTCCAGGCTGCCATGGATGATATCAGTCTCATATCACAAGCCTCTGTGTACTTCTGCATAAGGGAGGTCACTGAGGCTCTATGCGCTCTGAGGAATGATGATATATCATTCCCTATTGCCAGAGAAAACCAGAGGCAGAGAGCTGTGGGATTCGACAGGAAATGCAGGATTCCCCATGGTCCATGGAGCCATTGACTGCACACACTTGGCCATACGAACCCCTCATTTAAACAAAGAGGTGTTCAGGAACAGGAAGGAATTCCATTCCCTCAATGTGCAGCTCGTGTGCGACCACCGGCAGTGCATCATGCAGGTGAATGCCTGCTATCCAGGGAGTTGCCATGATGCTTTTATAATGAGACAGTCATCCGTCCCACAGATCTTTGAGCCCCAATGAAATGAGCATTGCTGGCTACTAGGTGACAAGGGATACCCTCTGATGCCATGGCTCATGACTCCCCTGAGAAAGCCCCAGACACCAGCTGAACACTCATACAATGAGAGCCACTCTGCCACCAGGAATATCATTGAGCAGACCGTTGAGGTACTCGAGCAGAGATTTACATGCTGTGTCAGGAGGTGCCCTGCAGTACTCAGCTGTGAAGGTCTCCAGATATGTGCCGATTTGCTGCATGCTCCACAATCTGGCAATGATGAGAGACCAGCCATTACCACCAGCAATTGTCCCAGAGGGTCAAGCTCAGGAGCCACAAGAGGAGGAGGGGGACCAGGGGGAGCACCAGAGGGTTCCAGGTAGGCAGCCCACATCTTGGAGGGACACTCGCCACGATCTAATTGAAGACGGCTTTTGAGAGACATCCTCCACCATCAGACTTCGGAGCACTGTTGCCACATGCCTTGCCTTCCAGGACTGAGGATCCATCAAGAAGTCCACCATCTGCACTCAATCCTTCCAACCCCTTCCCATGAAGAACACAATAAAAAAGACCATCAATTCCACCACTACCCAATTACCATAATCACTCTTTATCTATACCAAAAACAAACAATAAAAACATTACAACAACCAATAGCACTTACAAATATTAAACTGTTCACCCTGGTGCTTACCCTTAGTGGCTATCCTATAAGTGCTCATGCCTACTCTGGTGCTTCTACGAAGTGCATCCTGAGTGGCAGCAGTACGCGAGGTGGATGGCTGCTGAGAATCTGAAGAGGATAGTTCAGATGTCTTCCTGGGATGCCCGCGACAGGTTGTGGGCTGTGATGGTCCCACCTCGGACTGCACCACCTCAGCATGGGCTTGAGCAGTGAGGCCGCCTGGCTGACAGGCAACTGTAAGAGCAATGGTGGAGTGGCAGGGGAGGGAACAGAAATGCTGCCATCTAGAGAGAGGCCTGTAGGTTCCTGTTCCATGAGTCCCACGCCACTACCTCGTGGCATCTGTTCAGCCAGACCAGTGATGTGCAGAGTATAGATCTCTGGGGAGCTGAGGCACTCTGCCAGCTCTTTTTAACGGAGGAGCCCAGAGCCACCATGATAGCTGCCTGAGCTTCCATTGCAGCAGTTTGCCGTTCCATGGAACATGCTTGTAGTGCAATGAAAGCTGCTTGGGTTCCATTGCAGCACTTTGTCCTTCCATGGAAACTGCTAAGGCTGCAGTGGAAGCTGTGATCTCAGTCATCAGAAGCTGCATAATGTTGGGCTCCACAGGTCACTGGATGGAATTGGCCAGCCTCTCCTCACTGGAGAGGATGGGCTCCAGGCTCTGCATCAAGCCACGGGCCAAGCTGGAGACCGACTCCTCCATCCCTCTAGCCATGATCCATTACCTTTCAGACAGGCTGTCCATTGCACCAAGTATTTGGTTTTTCAAACCCATCAGTCTTCTTCTGAAGCTTGGCCCTGCGAGGTCCTCATCTGACTCCTCTACAGCAGAACTAGTATGTGACCTTGCCCCCCCACCCACCCCGGCAAGGTGGTACTTGTGGTTTCCACCCAGCGTGGCTGCTGCCCACTAGAGCCCGGTGCGTGCCTCTGTAAGGATCCCTGTTCTACCCTAGGCTGTAAGTTACGCGGGGTGCCAGTCTCTGAGCTGGTGCCTGATACAGTGGTAGTGATTGACTCAGTGCCTTCTTCCTCACTCTCCTCCTCCTCCTCTTTCTCCGTGGGGCGAGATGACTCTTCCACCTCTTCCAGTTCTTCTGGGGGTGAGGTGGATCTTGCTCCTGGGAGTCTGAAATGATAAAGCTAGAAAGGTTAGGGTGCAATGTGTGTGGCCTCTATAGGAGGAAGTGTGTGATGAGACCATATGGAGCTTGTGATTGAGAATAGGTTTGGAGGATTAAGGATCAGGAATAGTTGAAGTGTGTGTGTTGGGGTGTGTGTGTGTTATGGGTCATGTGTCATTTCCTGGGGGCAGTGCTCCTGGCTGTGACCTCCTCGGCGATCTCTTCCCACATTTGCCTCTGTGGCCTCCATCCCCTCTGTGGGTACAAGACATCCCTCCTCCACCAGGACCTCCAGTGCCGCCTCTGAGCCAGTGAGCCCTCTCCCTTGGTCCCTGAGCCATCCTGAGAAATGCCGTTGTCCTGCTCCTTCAGTTTGACTGTCAGCCAGTGCACTCCAGACCTTCAGTGGAAGTGCATGCTTGGAGGCTAAACCTGCAGGTCTCCATTTTAGTGCCATCAGGCACGTTTAAATCATGGTAATCAGCAATTAACCCCAAGATTGTGGGCTAAATCCAGACTTTTAAACAGACTTTGTTAGCACAGCACCCACTTAGTGCCTGTTTTCACCCTTTCACCAAAACAACCCCCAGGAATTTCCCCGGACTGTAAGGTTGTCCTGAGTAAGGTTCCATAGGGATCTTTCTTATTTACTATATACAGTACATAAATAGACATGGAAATTGAGGGAACAATATTGAGATTTGCTAATGACACGATATTGAGGAGGTGGTGGGGGGACATGTGGAAAATTGGTGATAAGGATTGTGAAAAACTGCAGAAGGACATAGATAGATTATTATGACAGACAGATGTGTGCTAGATGCAGTTTAGCATAGAAGGATGTGATGTAATAAATTTTAGATGTAAGAATAGGGGAAGAAAATACACCTTGAATGGTGAGCTTTTAAATGGAAAAGAGGAATAGAGGAGTAGATAATACCAGGTCATTAAAGGTGGCAGCACAGGTAGATCAGGTCCTAAAAAAGGCAAATGATCCTCCAAAATATTTTTTCCATGAATATTTGTTGTTCTGAATTTATTGGTAAACTCTGATTTCCTCCTCCAATTTTTCCACCAAGATTCTATCAGAGATGCAGACCTATAAGAGTTCTCCGCATATCATACTTGTGGAACATCTTGTGTTATGGGAATTTCACACTTGCCAAAGAACTATAACAGCCCAGTCCATCAACAGCTGTTCTCTATTGGCGTTACACCCATAGACCAAAGTATTTGGCATAGTTTGCTGAAGTTATATATTAGAAAGTAGCTGTCACTATTTCCCACTGACTGATAGCAATGTCATTGTGCAATAGAAGAGAGCACCATTGTCCATTGACATTGCAAAGCATCAACTGAATGGCCTGCTTGAGCACTTACCAAAGTAGAAAGTGTTGAAAAATATCATCCTTCAGGCTGCAGAAGTTATCTTAATAAAGAATACGTAAATTTGTAGCATACTCTTGGTCACTTTTGTGAACATCAGGGCAACATTTCACCAGCCAGGCGCTCGAATACAGCTCAGAGTTGTATTCTGTCACATATTATAGTGTTTACGTGTACTACCAGGTGCTAAAACAATTTGTTTCATGTTCCACTTATTCTGATCTGTAGTCATTTTGTTTACTATTTTACTTTATGTTTACAAACACCAACTCTAATGAATTGGTATATATTAAGGCACTATTGTATAGAGCCTTTGAACTGCTAAGATCCAATGGAACCCCTGTAATGTTGAAATAGATGAGTTGTGTTTATTGTTTGATATCATTTTACTATCTCAACTCAATGACTATGGTAGCAGAGGTTAAAAGGGAAGCTTTTGTTAAGTTTTCTATACAATATTATGCCTTTTCTAATGAAGAAGGTTGTGCTACCATGAGCTGTAATTTACTGTTCCAGGACCTCTCAGTAAGCTGAGATATCTGAAATTTTAGCGAGTGGTGCCTGGAATCTTGAATCTTGCTATAAATGGGGTCTTTTGATTTAACTCAGTGTTAATTGCAAAATGTTGGTGGGAATCCCAGAAGTTTAGCTGAAGAGTCCTGGGAAGCAGGGGGTGAAATTCAACATTGGTGGGGCTCAAAGCGGAGAGTAGCGGACGAGCCGTCTGCAATACACCTTGCCTGGTTTTCCTTTCGTTTGAAGTCAATGGAACGATCACTCAGTCGGGGAGTAGAACGGGTGGCTGATCTGCTACTCCACCTTTTACGCCTCACTAAAGTTGCAGTTCACCCCACCCCGACCTTTAACACTGTATCTAATACAGCTTTAGAGGAATAAATAAGGCCCTGCACCCCCAGATGATCTAGGTTGCAAAATATATTCCCAATGTTGCAAGCACACAGGTGTCAGCTTTATCTTGTGTGATCACATGAACCTGAGAAAGGCACACTGCTGTAACGTCACTGATGAAACGTACAACTGTCTACCTACATTACAACATTAGCTGCACTTCTTAAGTACTTCATTGATTATGAAGTAATTTGTGACGCCTTGTCTTTCTTTGGTGGGTTGAGAGGGGAGGGTGGGTTGAACCTTGGGTATACTTGATGTTGTGAAAGACACTATATCAATACAAATTCTTTATTTCTTGTCGCGCCCGGTTCACGGGGCCTTGCTGTGCCGGCAGTGGCGCAAGTTAAGGTGGAGGTGCGGGGCGGCCGCCTGCCAGCACCTCCGTCCCCGGCCTCCTGACCCCCCCACCGCGGCATTGCCGGCTGTTTCCCGAGAGCCCGGCACTTCTCCTTGGTGCCGGGCTCTTTTGCCGGCACTCGCGATCAGGGATCGCGCTGTTGCAGGCCCCTCCCCCTTAACAATGGGAGGAAGGCCTGCAGTACCGCAGCATGCCGTGCCGCAGCGTGTGGTGCTGCGGCACGTTGCGCTGCGATATTCAGTTTCAGCGCCCTAAGAGGGATGCGAAGCGCCTTGAGCCTTGCCCCGTCTCCCTCTAGGGGCGCTGAAACTGAATTTCTGACGTTCGTTAATGCTCCGAACACTGCGCAAAAATCAGCGCCCAGGCGAACTTGGCGCCACTTTGGCGCCTCAACCCAATTTCTAGGCCTGTGTGTTCAAGTCCCACTCCAGAGACTTGAGCACAAAAATCTAGGCTGACACTCCAGTGCAGTGCTGTCTTTTGGATGAGATGTAAACCGAGGCCCCACCTGCTCTCTCAGGTGGACGTAAAAGATCTCATGGCACTATTTCGAAGAAGAGCAGGGGAGTTCTCCCCAGTGTCCTGGCCAATGTTTATCCCTCAATCGACACCACTGAAACAGATTATCTGGTCATTATCACATTGCTATATGTGGGCGCTTGCTGTGTACAAATTGGTTGCCTAGTTTCATAGAATACAACAGTGAATACACTTCAAAAAGTACTTCATTGGCTGTAAACGCTTTGGGTCGTCCAGTGGTCGTGAAAGGCGCTATGTAAATGCAAATCTTTCTTTTTAGATCATGAATTTGGGCTTTTCAATTTATTGAAGAGTATGTAAATATGCCATAGGTGGCCTGAGATGGGTAGGGGTCAGTTAGAAAGAAAATGTCCTATGTGTGAAAGTTTTAAAAAGTTTTAGTTTAGACAATAGAAGTATTGTAGAATTAGATTTGTTTCATCACTTACGAGTCAGTGATTTTGGTGAAAAATCTGATCAAATAGTTAGATTTATAAATTCCAGTGCAGTAACTACAGTTACGAAGGCACACTTTCTGCAGTACACTAAGGACAATACCTATTGTGTCTTGTCCAAGAATTCTGAGAGGTCACTTGATTGACTCACAAGTAATATACATACATTTTTAGACGTCATCACATATAGCTCAATTTGGGTTCCGCTAGAACCCTTCAGCTCCAGACCTCATTACAGCCTTAGTCCAAAGCTGAATTTCAGAGGTGAGGTGAGAGTGACTGCCCTTGATATCAAGGCAGCATTTGACCGAGTGTGGCATCAAGGAGCCCTAGTAAAACTGAAGTCAATGGGAATCGGGGGAAAATCTCTACACTGGCTGGAGTCATACCTATCACAAAGGAAGATGCTTGTAGTTGTTGGAGGTCAATCATCTCAGACCCAGGACATTGCTGCAGGAGTCCTAGGCCTAACTATTTTCAGCTGCTTCATCAATGACCTTCCCTCCATCGTAAGGTCAGAAGTGGGAATGTTCGCTGACAAATGCACAGTGTTCAGTTCCATTCACAACTCCTCAGATAATGAAGCAGTCCATGCCCAAATGCAGCAAGCCCTGGATGACACCATCCAGAACAAAGCAGCCCGCTTGATTGGCACCCCATCCACCACCTTAAGCATTCACTGCAGTTGTGAACCATCTACAAGATGCACTGCAGCAACTCACCAAGGCTTCTTCGACAGCACCTCCCAAATCCGCTACCTCTACCACCTAAAAGGACAAGGGCATCAGGCACATGGGAGCACCATCACCTGCAAGTTCCCCATTAAATTGCACACCATCCTGACTTGGAAATATATCGCCATTCCTTCATGGTCGCTGGGTCAAAATCCTGAAACTCCCTCCCTAACAGCACTGTGGGAGTACCGTCACCGCACGGACTGCAGTGGTTCAAGAAGGCAGCTCACCACCACCTTCTCAAGGGCAATTGGGGATGGGCAATAAATGCTGGCCTTGCCACGCCCATATCCCAGGAATGAATAAATAAAAAATAAAAAATTCATGGAGATTTCTATATGCATAAAACATACGGTAACATGTGACAGATGGGTATGTCATTTTGCAAACAAAAAAGCTGTATTTAAATAGTGGATATAATGACAGTAATATTTGCACCAACAATCTGGATTTGGAAAGTATGCAGAAAGATGGCACAGTATGAAACTTGAAGAACTGTATCTTTCTAAAGCAGATTCATTAAAAGAAGTACATTTACTCTTATATGATAAAAACAAATCTACTAAAGGACTAGAAACACTAGACCAGACTGATATGCGGGTACCAAATTCAACTGAAGTAGTGTTAGAATAGATCTTAAAGGAATGTGCTGATGTAAATGTCAGTCTAGCAATTCAGACCTGCATTAAACTCTTGCAGAAAACCATTGCCTGGAAGTTCCTGGGGCCCCACTCCACCAAGGGTGAAGCAGAGCCCCCACCTGCCTTAGCTGAAGGCTGGACACCCCATCCCAAATCTTGCGATGGGGTCATTTCCATATCCAGGGTGGGCTGCTGACACCCGCAAGGGTGCATGAGTGGTGTGTGACCTTGCCTGACCCAATCCACTCATCTAAGATAGAGTTGTGCCTTGCTGCTCTGACTGAAGAGTCTTCCCACCCCCTCTGAAAGCCAACTGGGCTGAATTCTTTTTTTAAATTATTCAGCTCCCACTGAATCCCTTATTAAGGAAGGGGTAACAGGGCATTTAGAAAATCATAATATGATTAGGCAGAGTCAACATGGTTTTATGAAAGGGAATTGTGTTTGACAAATTTATTAGAGTTTTTTAAGTAAATAACTAGCAGGGTAGATAAAGGGGAACCAGTGGATGTAGTATATTTGGATTCCAAAAAGGCATTCTCCAACGAGCAAGAGTCTAACCACTGCCCCTTGACATTCAACAGCATTACTATCACCGATTCCCCCACCATCAACATCCTGGGGGTCACCATTGACCAGAAACTTAATTGGGCCAGCCATATTAATACTGTGGCAACAAGAGCAGGTCAGAGGCTGGGTATTCTGTGGCAATTGTCTCACCTCCTGACTCCACAAAGCCTTTCCACCATCTACAAGGCAGAAGTGTGATGGAATACTCTCCGCTTGCCTGGATGAGTGCAGCTCCAACAACACTCAAGAAGCTCAACACCACCCAGGACAAAGCAGCCCGCTTGATTAGCACCCCATCCACCACCTTAAACACTCACTCCCTCCACCACTGGCGCAGAGTGGCTGCAGTGTGTACCATCTACAAGATGAACTGCAGCAACTCGCCAAGGCTTCTTCGGCAGCACCTCCCAAACCCGCGACCTCTACCACCTGGAAGGACAAGGGCAGCAGGCGCATAGGAACACCATCACCTGCAACTTCCCCTCAAGTTACACACCATCCTGACTTGAAAATATATCGCTGTTCCTTCATCGTCGCTGGGTCAAAATCCTGGAACTCTCTCCCTAACAGCACTGTGGGAGTACCTTCACCACACGAGCTGCAGCAGTTCAAGAAGGCAGCTCACCACCATCTTCTCGAGGGCAATTAGGGATGGGCAATAAATGCTGGCCTTGCCAGCGATGTCCACATTTTGGAAAAAAGTGCAAAAAGGTGCCCCATTAAAGGTTATTACGCTGGATAATGGCACATGGGGTTGGGATAACGTATTAGCATGGATAAAGGATTGGTTAATGGACAGAAAACAGAGAGTAGGGATAAATGGTTCATTGTCAAATTGGCACGCTGTAACTAGTGGGGTGCCGCAAGGATCAGTGCTTGGGGCTCAGCTATTTACAATCTATTTTAATGACTTAGATGAAGGGACCAAGTGTAATGTATTCAAGTTTGCTGATGATACAAAGCCACGTGGGAAAGTAAGCTGTGAGAAGGACACAAAGAGCCTGCAAAGGGATATAGACAGGATAAGTGAGTGGGCAATAAGGTGGCAGGTGGAGATAAAGGAACAGATATGTAGGCAAATCTCAGAAGTGTAGAAATAATAGGGTAATAATAGTAGGGGATTTCAACTTCCCCAATATTAACTGGGATAGTCAGGGTGTGAAAGGCTTAGAGGGTGCGGAATTCTTAAAGTGCATCCAGGAGAGCTTTTTGAGCCAGCATGTAGAAAGTCCGACAAGAGGGGCGGCGGTACTGGATCTAATTAGAGGGAATGTAGCCGGGCATGGTAGAAGTGTCAGTAGGAGAGCATTTTGGTGATAGTGACCATAATTCGGTGAGATTTAAGGTAGTCATGGAAAAGGACAAAGATGGACCAGAAATAAAGGTTCTAAACTGGGGAAGGCTGAATTTTTTAATATGATAAGGCAGGATCTGGCCAAAGTGGACTGGGATCAGCTACTTGTAGGAAAATCCACATCAGAGCACTGGGAGTCTTCAGAAAGGAAATAGAGAGAGTACAGCGCCAACATGTTCCCGTAAAGGTCAAGGGTGGGACCAACAAGTCCAGGGAACCCTGGATGTCAAGGGATATACAAGAATGGATTAGGAAAGAAAGAGAGGCTTTTAGCAGATACAAAGGACTAAAAACAGTGGAAGCCCTAGAGGAGTATAGAAAGTGCAGGGGGTATTAAAAAAGAAATTAGGAGAGCAAAGAGGGGGCATGAAAAAACACAGGCAGGCAAAATAAAGGAAAATCCCAAGGTGTTTTATAAGTATATTAAGGGCAAGAGGATAACCAGGGAAAGAGTAGGGCCCATTACGGACCAAAGTGGCAATCTGTGTGTAGAGCCAGAAGATGTGGGTGAGGTTTTAAATGAGTATTTTGCATCTGTGTTCACTATGGAGAAGGACGATGTAGGCATAGAAATCAGGCAGGGGGATTGTGATATACTTGAACAAATTAGTAATTTGGAATTTAAAATGGAATTTAACCCTGAGAAGTGTGAGGTGATGCATTTTGGGAGGACTAACAAGGCAAGGGAATATACAATGAATGGTAGGACCCTAGGAAGGACAGAGGATCAGAGGGACCTTGGTGTGCATGTACATAGATCCCTGAAGGCAGCAGGACAGGTAGATAAGGTGGTTAAAAAGGCATATGGGATACTTGCCTTCATTAGCCAAGGCATAGAATATAACAGCAGGGAAGTTATGATGGAGCTGTACAAAACGCTAGTTAGGCCACAGCTGGAATACTGTGTGCAGTTCTGGTCACCACACTATAGGAAGGATGTGATTACATTGGAGAGGGTGCAGAGGAGATTCACCAGGATGTTACCTGGGCTGGAGCGCTTTAGCTATGAGGAGAGATTGGACAGGCTGGGGTTGATTTCCTTGGAGCAGAGAAGGCTGAGGGGGGACCTGATTGAGGTATACAAAATTATGAGCGGCATAGATAGGATAGATAGAAAGGAACTTTTCCCCTTAGTAGAGGGGTCAATAACCAGGGGACATAGTTTCAAGGTAAGGGGCAGGAGGTTTAGAGGGGATTTGAGGAAAAACTTTTTCACCGAGAGGGTCGTTGGAATCTGGAACTCACTGGCTGAAAGGGTGGTAGAGGCAGGAACCCTCACAACATTCAAGAAGCATTCAGATGGGCGCTTGAAACGCCATAGCATACAAGGCTACGGACCAAGTGCTGGAAAATGGGATTAGAATAGACAGGGCTTGATGGCCGGTGCGGACACGATGGGCCGAAGGGCCTCTTTCTGTGCTGTATAACTCTATGACTATGGAGTATAATGTGGGGAAATGTGAGGTTTTTCACTTTGGTAGGAAGAAAGAAAACAAAATATTTTTAAAATGGTGAGAAACTATTAAATATTGGTGTTCAGAGAAATTTAGGTGTCATAGTATAAGAAACACAGAGGCCACGATTTTATCGGCACTGAGAGCAGGTTTGGAGATGGATCAAGGGTCAAAATCATTTTGATTGACGGCGGGTTTCGATCCCGCCATCAACCTGCCTCCAAACAATTTTCCCAAGTGTTGGATACTCGATTTGCGCATGGACCCAACACTTAGCGGCGGGAAGAGGATTAAAGCCACTTACCTGCCTGTTAACAGGTATTTGATAGTAGTTGGTTGACAGGCTCTTTTTCAATTTTGCCACTTCTGCTTCGGGGTTCCCAATGTCTGGACACCACGCCAGGTAAGTGTGGCGTGTTGTGAGTCTGCTGTTGTGTTTGATGACAGCTGCAGAAGTGGTATGAAGGATCCAATGGTGCACTGGTGAGTTTCAGATGTAAGAAAATGTTGTGAAAATCATTTTTAATGTATTTACACTTTTCTGTAGATTACAGGTTTTGAAATCGATGTCTAGTCCCACCTCATTGGGGGAACCTCTCTCACCAGTGACAGATCGCTTCTGTAACCTCACCTGCAGCTGCCATCTGTTCTAGCCTATGGAGGGAGTCACTGGAGAGCCTGGGTGCAAGAGCTTACCTTTGTACAATGATTGTCAGTGTTTGCAGCACCTCAATGCTGTCAAACACTGAGAAATGAGCTGCCAAAGAAAAGATGTGTGTGGTCCCTTTTAAGAAAACCGGCAGATGACGCGTCATCAAATGATGTCATCTGACCGGCTTCCTCTTAATTGGCCGGCAAGCCCGCAGGGGGGGCTTAACAAGGTCAATCAGCGTAAAAGCACGTCTGTGGGCCGGATGTAGTTGGGGGCAGGACTGGAAGCTGGAAACCACCTGACCCACTCCCAACCCGCATCTATTTGCAAAACCGCAGCAGAGAGTTAGCAAGCAGGTACAGCAAGCAATTAGGAAGGCAAATGGCATGTTGGCTTTTATTGCTAAAGGGTTAGAGTACAAGAGTAAGGAAGTCTTGCTGCAATTGGACAGGGCTTTGGTGAGACCACACCTGGAGTACAGTGCACAGTTTTGGTCTCCTTATCTAAGGAAGGAGAGACTTGCCTTCGAAGCGGTGCAACGAAGGTTCACTAGATTGATTCCTGGGATGAGAGGGCTGTCCTATGAGGAGAGATTGAGTAGGTTGGGCCAATACTCTCTGGAGTTTAGAGGAATGAGAGGTGGTCTCATTGATCATATAAGATTCTGAGGGGGATTGACAGGATAAATGCTGAGAGATTGTTTCCCCTGGATGGAGAGTCTCGAACTAGGGGTCATAGTCTCAGGATAAGGGGTCGGCCTTTTAAGACTGAGATGAGGAGGAATTTCTTCACTCAGAGGGTTATGAATCTTTGGAATTCTCTGCCCCAAAGGGCTGTGGCTGCTCAGTCGTTGAGTATATTTAAGGCTGAGATAAATAGGTTTTTGGACTTTAGAGGAATTAAGGGATATGGAGATAGAGCAGGAAAGTGGAGTTGAGGTCAAAGATCAGCCATGATCTTATTGAATGGTGGAGCAGGCTCGAAGGGCCGCATGGCCTACTCCTGCTCCTAATTCTTAGGTTCTTATTCTGATGCTAGATTCTACTAAAGATTTGGGGCTTTCAGAAGGCCTCAAAGGGAATTACACCAGGTCTTAACTGGCATGAGTTCCTTTCAAGAACATAAAGCGAAGAATTCCCCGATGAAGCCAAGAACGGCTTCGACATGCTCTCTTAACATGGAGGGAGAAGGGCCCACTGGTTTTGCCCTATGTTCCAGAAGTGAGTTGGACCTTTAAAAATGTTTTAAAAAATGATTTGTGGTCCCAGTCTCCTTATTTTACCTGTAAATATAGTGCAGCATATTGGACAAAATATTGCTTAGAAATGCCTTCGATATTCATGGCTGAGTCTTTCCAGTGCATTTTAAGTAAGTTTGCATTTAGCAATGTTCAAAATCAACATAAATTCAATAGTAGTTACTATTTGTTACAGACAGTTAAAATGCACAAGTTCTGCCTCATTACAATTGAACTGTTGTGACTTCAGAACTGAAAACTATGGTTACTATGTGCATTTTCTGACTATCCCAGATTAAATTCAATCATTCTTTTGTGTTTTTAAATTCTTTTTCTTTAACCTTCAAATTGGTTTAAGGGACAAAAATATGTCATCTTTCAGAATTGTAAAATCGAATTGAAGATTGAAAATTCTCAGTTGACTTGTGGCCTATATATATTTATACAAAATGGTGTGTCTTGGTTTGACTCATGACCTGTACTGGACTCATGTTTTTGAATATTGGTAATTGATGCCCATGATATCGTGTAGAATGGTAAAATACCTAGGGCATAGTGAAATCGGAAAGGAGACACGTGAGATGGGGAGATCTGGACCTGGTAAGTCAGTTTGTATCAACAGTTCACAAGGAACATCTGTCATAGCATATCTTGTGCCCAAACAATAACACCCTGGCTGCACACCAGGTATTTTCTCAACATGTTGGTGGAGCCCTACATTACTGCTTTATGTGGAAAGGAGCTAGAGATTTTTCTCTTTGTTCAATTTTTGACGTGTTCTTTTTTTTAATGCAATCTACTTTTCCAAATACCTTAGAATAAGTGTTATGGATACTATAAATTGTGAGGAATATTTCATAGAATATCTGCAAAATTATGTTTTTTGAAGGGAGTACTTTACTCACTTCCTGTCTTAACTATGCAACAGTAAGTGTGACATAGAGATACATCTCAGTAAAAGACATGCTTTTAAAGTCTGGTCCATCATTGAGCTCTGCATTGATTTTTCTTCTTATTTAGCCCCATTGGATAGAATTTACTGTCAGTCTTTTATCATATGGGGAGCACGGTGGCATAGTGGTTAGCACTGTTGCCTCACAGCGCCAGGGACCCGGGTTTGAATCTGGCCTCGGGTGACTGTCTGTGTGGAGTTTGCACATTCTCCCCATGTTTGCGTGAGTTTCCTCCGGGTGCTCCGGTTTCCTCCCACAGTCCAAAGATGTGCGGGTTAGGTTGATTGGCTATGATAAATTGACCCTTGTGTTAGGGGGATTAAATACGTGGGGTTACGGGGATAGAGTGGGATATGTGTTGGTGTAGGGGTTACGGGGATCGGGTGGGATATGTGTCGGTGCAGGCTCGATGGGCCGAAATGGCCTCTATCTGCACTGTGGGGTTTCTGTGATTCTGTGATATGAACTCTATTAAACTAGTGGAAAAATGAATTTGATATGAGCATGTTGAGCATTCATACAATAAGATTGACAACAGTAATTTCCAGGCTCATGTCTTTTGTCTTCCCCTCCACCCTAGCTTGCCATCAGTTTTCAATTGCCATGCTCAATACTGTATCATTAAATTAACAAGTGTATCTTGTGGGACTGACTTACACCATGAATGCAACTCCCTAATATTTTCTTAATTAATCTTTTAAGTATAACTGCTTATAAAATTGCAATAACTATTCCATAAGTGAATCCTATTATCCTCAAGGATAGGATTGGGAAACAGCTTTTGACTACAACAACCTGCATTTATATGGCATCTTCAATGTAGAAAAGTCACAAGACACTTCACAGATGGGCATATGGAAAATGGACACTAAAGTGGGAATGGCGAAATTAGGGGAGGGTGCCAAAAGTTTGGTTGAAGAGCTGGGTTATGAGGAAGTTTATAAAGGAGGTGAGAAGTGGAGAGGTTTTGGGAGGGATTTCTAGAGTAGAACTCAGGTGGTTGAAGGCTATATCTATATATATAAAAGGATACTTCTGTCTGTCATTCCATCTGTCTGTCTGTCTTGAATTAACTCAAAAGTTATAGAGCGTACCTACACGTGCGTTACGTCGAAAGAAAGCTGACGATTCCAGAACCGTCCTAAGCGTATTTACGTTTCGGCCGGACAAAAATTGTTCGCGCGTTATGCAAAAAACCTTCAAAATTAAACTCTATCTGCTAAGTAGCATTGATTGACTGACGTCAAGGTCGACCAATCCTGTGCCGGCACGATTGACCAATCCTACAGTTCAGTCGCCTGATGGTTGGCCAATCACTGCGTCTGTGGGCGGGACTAATGCTTTTCAACTCAGGCATAGGGCAGCCATTGCTTCACTACTTGCAGCTCAAACGACTCTGCTAATCCAGCTTCGAAAAAGTTAGTATCTCTTTTAAAAATAACATAAGATTTACCAAAAACATTTTATAAGTACTTTCACTTTCATCTTTCAAGGTATTAAAAGGTAGAAATGTTGCCCGGCAGCAGATTGAGAGAGGGACACAGAGACAGGGCCCAAAAGCCTGGGACTCGATTTAAAATGTTGCCCGGCAGCAGATTCACAGAGGGACACCGAGAGGCCCCAAAGCCTGGGACTCGATTTAAACCGCCCGGCCCAAAACAGCCCTGGCAAAGCCGGGCTCCCCCAGCTATGGTGGAATAAAGGGACTGGGGAATGAACAAGAGACCAGAGTCAGAGGAATGGAGACTTTGAGGAGTGTGGATATTATAGGACTGAAAGAGATTGCAGAGCTAGGGTGGGGCGAAGCCTTGGAGGGACTTAAAAGATAAGGATAAGTCAGTGAGGATGAGGTGATGAGCGAGCAGGACTTTGTGTGGGACATGATATGTGTAGCAGCGTTTTGGGTATGATGCAGTTGGTGGAGGTTGGAAGACCAGCAACTTTCCTCTAGAAGCTCAGTACTAATGTAAAGATTAATGAATGCAATAATTAATCATTTGTGTGTGTACAATTGGTTAATTTACGGATCACATTTGATAGAGGTGTACAAGATTATGACGGGTTTGGATAGGCTGGACGGGGAAAGGCTGTTCCTACTAGTTGATGGTACAACTAGTAGGATTTAAGGTTTTGAGCAAGAGATACAGAGGGGATGTGAGTGGTGAGGACCTGGAACTCACTGCCGACGGAAGTGGTGGAAGCGGAGACACTCAATGTTTTCAAGGGGAGACTGGATAGGCACTTGAGAGAAATAAACTTGCAGGGTTACAGGGATAGAGCGGGGGAATGGGACTGACTGGATTGCTCTACAGAGAGCCAGCATGGACTCGATAGGCCGAATGGCCTCCTTCTGTGCTGTTATGACTTTATGACAATATTGTACATATATTTTTGTAAATTTACTCATCATTTGCCAGCAGTACTGAGTCATGCTAATCTTTAATATTGTTTCCATTGACATCTACCTTCTAACTTCAAATAAAAATTTCCTATGTCGTTTCTAATGTTTGTATTTTGAAGGGTTGCAAAACCATGGATTTCAGACCATTGTTTTCAAGGACATGGGCTAAATTAATGTCTCTAGAACTATCTAATTCTATGTATTGTAACAAGAAAGAAACCTGCAAATGTAGGTTTGTACATCCGTATATTGTGTCTTTACTGAAGCAGGTCAGGCCACATAACCTGCCTCAGCTATGCAGTGCTATCAGGCCACTGTTTATTTATCCAAGCCTTCTAGATGTCACCCCTTGTTGTTAATGTCTGCCAGACAGTAGTATGAAAAACAAGCCCAGTGTCTGAGACCTTTTTAACACTCCGCTCATTTTTAAATAGTGTAGGTTTTGTCTTGGCTAAACGCGTCTCATTTTGCTTCTGTGCAATCTAAAATCTTGTACTAATTATTTCACGCCTCCTCAGTATTAGTTAAGCACCTCAGCAAGATTTGTAACTGATTGCTGGATTCAATTTATAGCCCTGTTTTTGTTACTCCATTACTTTTATAAAGTATGTGCAGTACATCTTTCCTTGTATCAAAGGTATACCGCCACAAGCATTTCATAAATGTGTGAAAATATGTGGTTAGTGCAGTTTTAACAACTACTTAAATATTTACAAGTCCACTAAATGTTTTATTGCTCTTCTGTGCCAATAATTGACTGTCATCAGCTGGTTAAAAAGTTTGTGGTCGCTCAGTTACCATGTGATTGCCAGCTTTAAGCATTGTGTAAACTAGCAGAAGCTACTTGTCTATTTATTCATACAGCTTGAACTTAATGATGTTTTTCTTTGCGAGTGGACACTGATCAAATATTCTAATAATTTGTTTTGGTTTTTATTGTTGGATTAATTTTAGTAAATTGCAGTTCATAAGCAATTTTGCTAGAGTTGATGTAAAATCTCAGGTTTGTCTAATACTGAAGTGACAATAGTGGAAGGTTATCCCTCGAGACTACAAGGTCCAGCATGTTAAGCTTAAAGCAAGTTACACAACATACTCTAAACTCGAAACAAGTCTCTTAGATTTGAAATGGAATGTTCAGAATTAATTGAAAAGAGAGATAACCACATCCATGCCAACTAATCTGACAAGACATCTTCAGAGATATTTTAAAACTCCAGTGTCTGGTGTAAACAGATTCAAGTCAGTTTTTCCTGCTTCAATGAAGAGCTTGGTTGTTAACTACTGATACACTTCATGATTCTCAAACTAAGGAGAAGTTCCGAACTGATGTCCACAGAAAGAGAGTAAAATCAGGAGTTAACTTAATGTATGAATACAAATGGTAATAATTCTGACTGTTCTTCTATAAAATGTCATGTCTCACTCTGAATTGATGGTCTCCATAAAATTAGATAATAAAGCCCTTCCCATTCTTAGTTGTTGTTGTATGTGTCTTCACACTGTTCCCTTTGGGGAACTGTATGAAGTGGTGGAAGGATTTCTGGCCACGATTAATGCTCCTTCCGTGACCGTAACCATCTTCGTACCAGCCATTAGGGTGGTTAGTCCTATGGCGGGAGGGTTTTACGGGCTCCCACAACCCATACGAGGTGGGGGGCCACCACACCCACGGACGCAAGTATCCCGCTGGATGTCAACCCAGAATTTAGAGCCGGAGCTCCGACTCCACTTGCAGGGATTGTCTGGAGCGGGGTTTGAAACCCTACGCCTTCTGGCCCAGCGGTGGGGATGCTACCGCTACGCCAAAGGCCCACTCCCCATTCTTAGTAACTGTCTCATATAGAGCCTTGCAGCATCTTAGACTAAATTGCTCATGAAGCCTATTTCACAGATCAGTTTCATTTACAGGTTATATAATGTGGAATGTCCTGAATCCTGGAGTATACCTAATCAGCTCTTCATTGGGTCGGACCTTGCTGGAGAGGGGCATCTCGCGATGTGCGCCGTTAACTAGCCTTTTTTTCTGCACCCTTCAGCTGGAAAATTTTACATTTTAAAAATCTCTAACAACAATTTACCACCTGAAGGAATGAGACTCCACAGTTTAAAGTGTTCCGTTTCTGAGCTAGAGAGATTGATTTATCACATCGTTAAAAAGGGACTTACACTGTTAATGATCAGATAACTTTCTGTGCGTGTTTAATAGGCAATTAATGTGCAAATCCAGCAAGTTCTTAAAATTAACAGCGAGGCTAAGGGTGAGATGCCGTTTGTGGGAAGCAAACGGCGAAGTGGTGTAAATTGACCAGCAAGATCTGGAGATTTAAAACTCACGGTATATCTCCTGAACTCCTGATCTTGCTGCCTGATTTGCACATTAATAATGCTGTGTGTTTTTAACATGCTGTTATTTTGCTAGCAGGATCCAGCTCAATGGCCCGAATTTCTACTTTTGGACTCACCGGGAGTGGGGTTGGGGGTGGGGTGGGGTGGGGTGGGAATCCTAGTTGAGCACGGCGCTGTGGAGTGTCAACTTCACAGCGTGCGTGTGACGTCACAGACAGGCTCCCCGCCTAGATGTCAGCCTGATTGACAGGCTGGCTTCCAGTTGAGCTGGGAATGCTGCACAGGAGACCGCAACCCCAGGTAGGTGCGAGCCACGAACCCGGGGCGGTGGGGGGATCCGATCCCAGGTCGGGGGGATGGGTGGTCCGGTCCCCGACCCCCGGGGAGGTGCGAACCCTGACCCGAGGTGGGGGCGGCGGGGTTGTATAGGGGTGGGGGAGCTTGGGGGCGGGGAGGAAGCACGCCTACTCCTCCTGACCCACAAAGATTGCCCCCCGAGGCTGTCCTCGCCTTGCTGCAGCTGCCGGGAATCTCGAGGCCTGCGAACCATGGCCGGCCACAGTTAAACCCGCAAAGTAGGTTAAATCTGAGGCTTCCAGCCTCATTATCATATTTAAAGTGCCAGCCCAGCTCCAGGGAGCGGGTTGGCTGCCCGCCCCTGTGCAGCCTCTGTTAAAACCAGAAGTGGGCGGATTGGGGTTGGGATTCAGAATTCCAAAACTTTAACCTCCCACCCAACCCCAACCCACCTGTTTTTTGGGGTTAAAATTCCCCCTGGTGATTTAAAGACTTTAAGAGTAAAAATCAAAGAAAAAATTGCTGATGCATTTATAATTCCCAATCATTTTAAATGAATTATAAAAGCTTTAAATACTGCGGGAAATGGTCACCTTTCGACTTGTACTAAACATGGTTTGTTGGCATGTTGAGGAACTGGTGGTAGCAATATGGATGGAGACAGATATGACATTGGGGTATTTTCTGTATCATTTGATCTCAATTTGCATATATTAATGAGCCTGTTTCCAGCAGGACCTCTGGCAGCCTAAATTGAGGCCCGCCCAAAAATTGGAATGGGTGGCCAAGCAGCTGCAAATGGACAGTTCATCCTCTGCGCAATTTTCATCTCACTGTCACCACCTTTTGAGGTGTGAATTGGATGCTAGCAAAACAAAAATCACCCCACAATGTGTCACGTGAACTTCACACACAGTGAGTGCACTTGTGTCTGCTGGATAAATGCCTGCAAATATTTGCCCACTAGGTGACAGTACAACTCTTCTGCCTTTTGTTATCATATAAAGAATGTGCAATTACATTGTAGTCTTAAAAACAAGTAGAAACACTCCTTAAAAAAAATAGTTTTAAACAGAAAAACTAATCTCTGACATAAAGGTCAATGATCGATTGATTATTACATTTTTAACTGAAAATTGATAGGAGAGCTAAAATAGGGAATTAAAACGATGCCAGTCTTTTGACTAATGAATATTATGATATCAGTAAGTTTTGCACAGATCCTAAATACCTGTGTTCATTGTGTATTGTCAACATTTCTGTTGTATTTTAACTAGCTTTATATATAGAAAATCTGTATAGCAGTTACAGGTTTTGGCAAGGAATACAGCAAATAGTACCAGTCTAAGCTGCTGTAGCAACTTAATTCCATGGAAAGCATTCTAGAAATAGGTACGAGCATTTTTATAGTTTAGTTTATTTTTGAAAATATTATTTTAACTATGCAAATGTGAAATATCTTTTCAATAATCATTAGGTATTTTGTGCACTTGTTTTGTTATTCATTACAATGATCAAATCACCCAAGTACAAAAAGACAGTAGTCTTATTAAGACCAAAAAATTGAAACATAGAAACATAAGATAGGAGCAGGAGTAGGCCATTCGGCCCCTCGAGCCTGCTCCGCCATTCAATGAGATCATGGCTGATCATCCAAATTCAGTACCCCGTTCCTGCCTTCTCACCATATCCCTTGATCCCTTTAGCCTTAAGAAATATATCCAACTCCTTCTTGAATATATTTAACTAGCTGGAGTGCTCGGCGGTGCCGAGGGTTTTTTGAGGGCATGTTGTTGTTGTTGGAAGA
Source organism: Somniosus microcephalus (assembly GCF_052327205.1). Lineage (NCBI taxonomy): Eukaryota > Metazoa > Chordata > Chondrichthyes > Squaliformes > Somniosidae > Somniosus > Somniosus microcephalus. The sequence goes on along the minus strand of NC_140998.1, from coordinate 101,398,873 downwards.
GAGAGAGAGAGAGACTGGGGGGAGAAGAGAGACTGGGGAGGAGAGAGTGACTGGGGGGGAAGAGAGAGAAGAAGAGAGAGAGACTGGGGGGGAAGAGAGAGAAAGAGAGAGAGACTGGGGGAAGAGAGAGAAAGAGAGAGAGACTGGGGGGGGAAGAGAGAGAGAGAGACTGGGAGGAAGAGAGAGAGAGAGAGACTGGGGGGGAAGAGAGAGAGAGAGAGACGGGGGAGTGAGTGAGAGAGAGAGGAGACTGGGGGGAGAAGAGAGAGCCGGGGGGGGGGGGTGAGAAGAGAGAGACCGGGGGGTAAGAGAGAGAGAGAGAGACTGGGGGGAGAAGAGAGAGATGGGGGGGGGAAGAGAGAGAGAGAGACTGCTGGATTTAGTTCTGGGATTAGCCTGGAGAGAGAGGGGGGGAAGGAGCGCCTCAGGCCTGGCCCGATGGACCCCTGCGAAGGAAGGAAGGAAGAAGGCGAGCTCTCCCTCCCTCTCCCACCCCCCTCACTCTTTCCCTCCCTCACCCTCTCTCTCTCCCTCACCCTGTCTCTCCCTGCTTTACTCTCTCTCCCTCCCTCCCCTCTCCTCTCCCTCCCCTGACCCTCTCCTCACCCTCCCTCCCCCTCTCCTCTCCCCTCCCTCCCTCCCCCTCACCTCTCCCTCCCTCCCTCTCCTCTCCCTCCCTCCCCCTCCCTCCCCCTCTCCCCTCCCCTCCCTCCCTCCCCTCTCCTCTCCCTCCCTCCCCCTCTCCCCTCCCTCCCCCTCCCTCCCCCCTCCCCCTCTCTCCCTCCCCACTCTCTCTCCCTCCCCCTGCTTTACTCTCTCTCAATTCAATTCAATTCAATTCAATTCAAATCGCTTTATTGGCATGACAAGTTACATCTTATGTTGCCAAAGCATCGGAAAACATTCATGTTTGTCCACAAAAATACAGATCTATCCATACAGTGTATAAACAGATGTATCCCTGAGTGTATAAATATATACTTTCATATCATTTATATATACTCTTTTCTTATATTTACTGGTTGTCCCTCTGTTTATGGCAAGCTGTAACATAGTGTGCCGCTAGTGTTATACAATTTCTCTCTCTCCCCTAGTAGGTATGGGAGTTTTTGGTCGTCATTCAAATTTCTGAAATCCGGGCATATTTTTGTGAATTTTGGGTAGAAATTCTCCCTTATGCCCTGATATTTTCTACAAGCTGTGAGGAAGTGCATCTCTGTCTCCACCACTCCCTGACTGCAGTGAGAGCATATCCTGTCCTCTCTTGGTAGCCGGGTCTGTCTGTGTCTACCTTTTTCGATCGCCAGGTTATGTTCACTAAGTCTGTACATTGTCAAAGTTTTTCTCAGTTTGCTACTTCTTTCCGTCCTTCCCCCTCTCCTCTCTTCGCATCCCCCCCTCTCCTCTCGCTCCTCCCCCTGTCCTCCCTCCCCCTCTCCCTCCCTTCCCCTCTCCCTGTCCTCTCCCTCCCTCCCCTCTCCTCTCCCCAGCTCCCTCCCCTCTCCTCTCCCCCCCTCTCCCTCCCCCTCTCCTCTCCCTGCCCCCCTCTCCTCTCCCTCCCCCTCTCCTCTCCCTCCCCCGTCTCTCCCTGATTTCCTCTCTCTCCCTCCCTCCCCCTCTCTCTCTCCCTTTCCTCAGAGCCCGGACGCGGTGACCCGAAGCCCCCATGTGCGGATCAGCACCTCGGGGCCGGCCGGTGCGCGGTCTAGCGCGTGAGGCCCGGCCGGACTCACCTTAGCTCAGGTCGTGCTCCGGGCCGCTGCTGCTCACCAGCGCGTGCTGTCTCCCGCCCCGCCAGCCTTTACCAAGATGGCGGTGATGGCAAACGCTCGGCTGAGTCCCCGCCCTGCCAGCCTTGACCAAGATGGCGGCGATCGTGGGGCGGGCCCAGCGGGATGGGCGGTGCCTTGCTCGGGCGTGGCTGGCGAGGAGAGGCTGAGGCTTCGAGGCCTAAGGCCTGCAGGCAGCTCATCCACCGCCGAGGGGGGGAAAGCCCAAGTCCCCTTTGCAAAAGGATTTTTTTTTCTTTAAAACCAACTTTTATTTTGCTGGAAATCTATATTTCAAAATAAACACACAGAAAGTGGGAAAAATAAATCAATAGTTAGGAATCAAGATGGCGGCCACTCACCTCCGCTCAGAAGGATTAGGCCCGCCCACACATGCAATGAAACGTCCCCCGTGATGCACCGATTGGTCAACCATCAGGTTAATCCCCTGTACAATTGGTCAACCATCACGTTGTGGGGGACTACGGTCCTCCCGCGTAAAAAAATAGGCAACACAGCGAGCTACAAGAAATAGGTCTTTACTCCACTCTCACAATACAGTACTGAATTCGTGAAGCCCGCGAACCTGTGATGACTCACGGATTGGTCACCTGCTGGAACCTGATTGGTTTTCCTTCTCTCAGCAGCAGGCAAGTCTGAACGTGCCTTATCCTCTCAGCTTGCAACTGTCTTGCGGGGGGAGGGAGAATACAGCAGTAAAAGGGGATTATACAGGTTTATCTACATACACAGTGTTTCCCCAATGTGGCAACGCCACATATGCCCCCCCCAGATCCTCGTTAACTGTAAAAGTCAGTCTCTGCGGAGGTTTGACCAAGCGGCCATAGCGGCTGTAGCAGCCATCTGGCGTGTGAGGAGGGCTGTCTGGGAGGTCGGCCGGTTGGTTCGTCGGCTGGTCTGGTGGCTGGTCTGCCGGTGGGCTGGCTGGACGGGCTGCCGGCGGAAGGTGGGGCGGCGGCTGGGAAGTAAGGTTCTGGCATGTCTTGGTCCTCTTGTGGGGCCGCCGCCAACGCGGGGGGTCTGCCCCGCCATGGGGGAAGAGCCGGCCGAAACAGGAAGCTGAGGTCCGGGTGCACCGGTTTGAGGCGGTCTACTGAAATAAGGTCCGGCTTCCTGCCGATGTCGATAAGAAAAGCTTTGTCCCCGTCTCCAATACTGGGAAGGGGCCGGTGTAATGGTGCCTGCAGCGGGCCTCTGTGCACGTCCCAGCGCCTCACGAAGACGAACTCCGCATTTTGTAAGTCTCGAGGCATGTAGGACGGCTGCGGGCCGTGTTGCGAAGTGGGCACTGGACGGAATTGCTGGGCCGCGTCCTGGTGCAGGGAAAGCTGTCTGGCGGCCGACCATGGCTCCGTTGTCAGAGGGAGGAAGTCGCCTGGTACTCTGAGCGGTTGTACGTAGACCATCTCGGCCACGGAGCGCGGAGGTCCTCTTTGGGCGCAGTACGCAATCCCAGGAGACCCAGGGTAGTTTGTCGATCCAGCTGGTGTCGGCCCAGGCTGGCGCGGAGGGAGGCTTTCAAAGAATGATGAAAGCGCTCGCAGAGCCCGTTGGCCTGCGGGTGGGTAGGCTGTTGTCCTGTGCAACTTGGTGCCGAGGCCGGCGATGATGGCATTCCACAAGTGGGAGGTGAACTGGGGGCCTCTGTCCGAGGATATATCGGTCGGCACGCCGAACCGGGCCACCCATGTCGAGACGAATGCTCAGCAGCGACGTTGGTCGTGGTGGTGGAGGCGAGGGGAACCACCTCGGGCCATCTGGTGGTGCGGTCGACGATCGTGAGCAGGTGTGTAAAACCATGCGACGGCGGCAAGGGGCCTACCAGATCGACGTGGACGTGGTCGAAAACGCCTCTCGGGCACCGGGAAACACTCCAATGGCGCCTTGGTGTGCTGCTGGACCTTCGCGCGCTGACACGGCACGCATGTGTTGGTCCAGTCTCTCACATCCTTGTGGAGTCCAGGCCAGACGAACTTGGCGGACATAAGTTTCTGAGACGCACGCATCCCTGGATGTGAGAGGCCGTGGATGATGTCGAAAACCGCTTGCGCCAGGCGGATGGAACGACCGGCCTAGGCGAGGGGACTGAGACGTCACACAGGAGGGTTGTGCCAGCTGCGTGGAAGTGGATGTCGGCCCAGGGTGAGGCTGGTAGTTTGACGTCCTGAGGGCCTGGATCTCCGCGTCGGCAGCCTGGTCTCTCGCCATGCTGGCGTAGTCGATGCCCAGGTGCACTGCGTGGAGCGAGGGTCTTGAGAGGCAGTCAGCCACCAAATTGTCCTTTGCCGGCGACGTGGCGGATGTCCGTGGTGAACTCCGAGATGAAGTTGAGTTGGTGCTGTTGGCGCGCGGACCAGGGTTCGGTTACTTTGGCCATGGCGAAAGTGAGCGGCTTGTGGTCCACGAATGCGGTGAACGGCCGGCCCTTCCAGAAGGAAACGGAAGTGCCGGATTGCCAGGAACAGGGCTAGGAGCTCTCTGTCGAACGTGCTGTAGGCCTGCTCGTTCTTGCGCAGCTGTCGGCTGAAAAATGCCAGTGGCTGCCACGCGCCTTCGGCCCACTGTTGCTGGACAGCGCCAACGGCCGTAATCCGAGGCTCCGTCCGGTGAGGCGGTCTCTGTGCACCCGGGATGGGGTTCGGGCCAGTAGTGCTGGCGATGGCCAAGCGCGCTTTTGCGCTCCCTGGTCGGCAGGCTGCCTCGCCACACGCTATCGTCACGCCGGCCAAGGTGCCAGTTCGGATCTTTGCCCGATTTGACTTCCTCCGGCTCAGAGCTCTCCAAGGAGGCGGGGCGGAAGTGCGGCCGGCCTTGGGCATGAA